>NC_051176.1:158808468-159408468 GCF_013339695.2 Rhipicephalus sanguineus
TCTTTCACACTTCTCACAGTGTTGGATAGAGCATGCCTTTATAAGGGGCGGTGACGTGCAACCAGGCTCGAAAAAAAAAAAGAAAAAAGACGCGCCGTTGCTACAACCGTCCCATTCGGCGCGTTTGCAACAGACGTGTAACTTTGTCAACGCTTTAACCAGCGCTTTAACACACCGCAAGGTGGTGCTTTTAGCCGCTCATAGCATCCATATCGAAAAGTAGCTCTCCGACGCTTGCCTGGCTCTCGCACCGCGTCCGCCGCCTCGCCCTGTGAGAATTAACGGCCAGGCTAGAGGGATGACACGACGCGCGTAGCGTTCCTCTTCGCGTTTCACGACGCTTTGAAGGAATGCATTGAGTATCAGTGTTTACTATGCGCTTGTTGATGCCATCTTTGCACGGGATTCACCATATGCGGTGTGGGTATATAATGACAATTTCAGCTACCGCAATGGTTAAATCTTGATCTTGGGCGTTAGTCGGTACGGAGATGTGCCACTAGGCGTTAACGTGAGGGCGTTCACATCAAGCGGTGCTATATCAGCCAAACAACAGTAGACATGGTACAAGCTCTCATATACCAACGCACTCTAAACAACCACTACATCGGTGACAACATGTTTCACTTTCATGTTATCCTGATTCCTATGACAGAGGGATCAGCCATCTTTTTTGTTATTTATAGCGGCTCTCCGGCCGCCATCTTGAATTTCGGTTCGGGACCGAGCAAGCACCCCCCTCCTAAATCTGGTCGAATTATCCTTCGCCGCATGGGGGAGCGCTTGCTCGGCATTTTACGGTAGTTTTTTTTTGCCTCAAAGAATGTGTTCATGCTATGAAAATATACCAACATATGTTTCGCTCCCCTAATAATAATAATAAATAAATAACAAATTTGCCCCGCAGAATTGTACTCTAAAACAAGCAAAAAACAGCTCCAATACTGTGAAACCTGACGAAGTGGTAGCACGGGCACTCAGTAATTCCTGTTCATAGAGTTTCCGCTGCTCTGTTTACGAAACTGTGGATAATGTCAATGTTTGAGGTAAGCATGTAGGGTTTCCTTGCATGAGTAGAATCTTGTTAGGGAGATTCGCTAACTCGGTGTGTGACACACGCAGTTTTTACAGCGAAAGCTGTTATGAGATCGTCTCACCGGCCGTTTTTGGCGCCGTAGTTGTCCGCCGCCGCTGCCGGTGTTCGTAACCGCTATCGCACGAAATAAGAAAAAAATATCCAGGATGGAACGGGGTTCGAACCTGGGCCCTCTGCGTGGGAGCCCAGTATTCTACCTCAGAGCCATGCCGGTGCTTCAGAAAAAGGCCCTATAGAGGCTTCATGTCGAGAAGGAACCACATTAACATATGTAATATAGCATGGTAGAAGAGCAAAATAACTACCAGGCGTCACACAACGCAAATCCTGTAACCAGGTGTCACACAATGTGAATTGCGTAATGAGTGGGTTGTTGAATGCGTCCAACCCATTACAAAGCGCTCTGCCATAATTCATCGTCGTCAGGCACAGCATCAACAAAGTGCAAATAAGGCCTTACAGGTGTTTGGCGAATACCACGGTTCTCCGCAGAATGACGAATAATGTCATAGTTGCTGCTTGCCTTCTTCAAAAAAATTATGATGATTTATAGCGTAGTGGGTTCCTCCCAAGTGCACTTGTATTGGTTGCCAAGGAACCCCATAGGGCTCCCATGATCCATTTCCTCAGGGTCTCAATAAAGTTCTTTCCCTCTCTCTCTTTCTCACATTAACGTATGTTATAGAGCGTGGTGGGAGAGTGAAATAGTGACCGGGCATCACACAATGCGAATTGCGTAGCTAGTTGGTCATTTAAAGCTTCCAACCCATTACACAGGGCTGAGCTGTAATTCTTCATCGTCATCAGTCGTCCTCCAGCGCGTGCTAATCGCGCGCAATGAAGGACCTCAATAAAGTTTATCCATCCATCCATCCATCCATCTATCCATCAGTCGTCGCATCAACAAAGTGCACATAAAAATGCCTTTCAGATGTGAAGCTGGTTCCTCGCTTCTCCGCAAAGTGATGTAAAGTGGCGTAGTCAGTGCTTCCCAACTTCACAAAAATTTATTTGTTATTTATTTGTCAAATACTGTCAGCCTTTCCAGGCCATTACAGGGAGTGGGTCGAAAGGTACACATAGAAGTACAATGCACAATAAATCAAAGAAGACATTAATAACGACAACCAAAACAAAAACAATGCATAAACCTCGTAATCAGGAGAAGAAAAAGATTGTACAAAAAATACCGCTATGCTATAGTGTACAAAAATATTCTTCTACCCTTTCCACAAAGCTGTCTACGCTATTCATGCCAATAATTTTCTGGGGCAACGCGTTCCATATTTCAATGGAAGCCGGAAAGAATGAAAATTTGAATGTGTCGCAGTGTGGCGTATTGCCTGATGTGCTTATCATGGCACATTCTACGGGAGTGACGATGCGGAGGTTTCAAGTGCTCGTGTTTATCTATGTTTAGGTGATCATTATAGAGCAAGACAAGAAATTTCACCGCTGCCCCGCCGCCGGCAGGCTAGTGTAGGAATTCCTGCGGCATTTCGAAGAGCAGTGACACTATCATAACGGGAATACTTTGAAAAAATAAAGCGTAGTGCCTTGTTTTGGATTCTTTCCAATCTATCTGTGAGGTATACCTGGTGGGGGTTCCAAACTATACTGCCATATTCAGGATGGGGCGCACTAGAGTTTATAGGCAGCTAACTTAACGGATGCAGGAGCCGCAGCCAATTGCCTTCGCAGAAACCCGAGTGTTTTAAATGCTTTTGTGCATGTGTTTCCAATATCGGCGTTCCATTTTAGATTACTTGTGATAGTTACACCCAAATATTTATAGAGTCTGTTCGTGTTATATCAGAGTCCGCCATTTTATAATTGAATGTAACAGGTGATTTCCTATGGCTAATAGTCATACACTTTGTTTTGCTGACGTTTATTTCCATACCCCAGGTTACGCACCATTGAGCAATTTTATCTAGAGAAGCATCTAGAAGCTTCTGATCGTCAGTACCGCGCACACACGTGTACACAACCAAATCATCGGCAAATAAACGCACTTTCACGCCTTCTTCAACACAACTAACAACGTTATTGATATAAATAAGAAACAATAGCGGTCCTAATACTGACCCTTGAGGTACCCCCGAGTACACCTCAAGTAAATCAGAGTTAGTATTATTAACAGTGACATACTGTGTACGATTGCACAGATAGGCAGTAATCCATTCTAATAATTTTGATTCAATACCAACAGACCTTAGTTTCTCAATTAATTTAAAATGCACTACGCGGTCATATGCTTTTGAAAAATCAATGAATATAGCGTCGATTTGGGACCTATCATTAATTGCTGATGCAAAGTCTTTAGTGATCTCTAAAAGCTGCGTTACAGTAGACAATCCTTTTCTAAAGCCATGTTGCATTGGGCTCAAGAGATTATTTTGTTCTAAGTGGGTCATAATTTCTTTGTTAATTATGTGCTCAAGCAACTTACAACAGCAACTTGTTAGTGATATCGGCCGGTACTTATCTACCAGCGTCTTTTTCCCATCTTTGTGAATGGGGGTAACCTTTGCGCATAACCAGTCCGTGGGTAACGTTGCTGTACTAAGCGACTCAGTAAATATGTGGAGGTAGGGCGTTAGCTGCTGCGCATAGTCTCAGAAACATATTGGATATGTTATCGGGACCGGGCGCTTTCTTGGTATCAATTTTAAAAGAAGGTTCAAAATACCCGACTCGTTATTAGAATTTCTGGAATAACAATAGTAGGCTCAGCCAAAGGCGTGCTTATCCTGGGTGAACGAGTGAATACGGATTGAAAATAATTATTAAACGTTTGCTATGATACTTTCATTTGTTACCACTGAGCCACCAATTTCTAATTTACTTGCACGATCCTCTGGTTTAGATAGATACCTCCAAAACTTTTGAGGTTGGTTCTTCATAAAATTGACTAATGTATTTGAAAAAGAAGTTATTTCTTGCAGTTCTGACCTCCGACTTTAAAGCCCGTGATAGCTGAGGTATGTCTTTACAGGCATTCTTTTTATTCCTCATTCTTTTGAGTTTCCGTTTAAGGTGGATAATGTGTCGTGTTATCCAAGGAGACATATTCCTGATCCTCTTGCGTTTTATGGGTATAAAACTCCTTTCACAATGCATGATGGTTCCTTTAATTTCAGCCACAATTCGTTAACACTTCCACATGACTCAATTGAAAAATTGTCGAGTTCTTCTCCAAATAATCTATGACGCTCTCGTCGGCAGCTCGGCTGTAATCTCTAATTTCAATACGCGAAGGTTTAATGCGATTACTAGTGCCCATATCTGAGGTGCGCACTGTCAACACTAAAATCTTATGATTCGAGATACCATCATCTATGCTATATTTGTTGGCAACGATCCTGACACGAGAGCTAAGTCTAGCACCGATGAGGTATTTCCCTGCACACGTGTCGGTTCTTTGACAATTTGCGATAAAGAAAAACTGAACAATATATCTAAAAGTTGCTCACTACATTGTTTTTCTTTTGTGCCCACAGTTAATTCATCCCAATTTATATCTGGTAAGTTGAAGTCACCTGTTAAAATTTTTTAGTGCGAGAGTTTGTCATGCTTTGTAAATAGTCATGTACCTGTGCTAGGTATTCATCCGGCGCTCCTGGACATCTATAAATAGCTCCTATTAGGAGTGAAGTGTCATTAAACTTAACCGTACACCACGTGCTCTCGTGATTTACTATACCTATTTCTCGTTGGAAAGGTAGGTGATCTTTATCGCAATGGCCACTCCACCTCCCCGTCCGGTACGATCGGTGCGTAACAATGTATATGAGGAGGGGACTACTTCTGAGTCATGGATTTCCGGATGAAGCCAGGTTTCTGTAATGATGATGACGTCTGGAGAGTACAGCAGTAATATTTCTTCCAATTTATCAATTTTGTTAACAATGCTGCGGGCATTGAAACAAAGCAAGGAAAGCGAGGCAGAATTTCCGTTTCGTCAGGCGGTCGTGCCGCTATTCGCCTTCGCCATGTCCCGCTTAGCCTGGCCTATTTGGACTCGCTTATTTTCTCGATCGTCCCACACGAACAGTTGGTTGCCCACTTTAAGTTTGTCAAATACAAGGGCTACACGATTTTCTTTGGCTGACTGCCATAGTTTTCTGCGTCTTTCGCGAACCTCGGCAGAGAAATCTTCAGATATAGATATCGAACTGTCTTTCAGCTTGAAAGCATTGCGCAAGATTGTCAGCTTTTCTGTGAAGTCATAAAAGCGTAAGATCACGGGACGCTCTCTATTATCTTTTTTAGAGCCAACTCGATGAATACAGTAGACTCTCATTAAACGGAACCTGAAGGGACCAGGAAAATGTGTTCCATTTAACAGGAGTTCCGTTCAGGGCCGTACCCAGGAATTTTTTTCGGGGGGGGTTTGCGTGTAGAACGGCTGCCATTTTTTAAGATTTATACTGGCTTTTTCGTGAATAAAACAAGTACATCGCTTACTTGTAATAATTCGATGGTATTTCAATTATTTGTACCCAAATAAAGAAATTGGTATGTCAACCTCAAATTCTGGTTAAAGCAAGAAATAAGTTTGGACAATAGCACCACCAAAGCCGGGGACACCGCGACCAACGGCTCCTGATGAAGTAACACAATGTAACCGCGGTACAAAAACGGTATGTATGTGTTACAAGCTGCCACTCTAGCGTCGCCAGCGCGAAGTCGGCGACGGGAATGGCAGCAGGTTAGGTCGTTCCGTACGTAAGCAGAGACAGTGAAGAGATCAGAGACGTGTGAGGGGAGGCGAACCAGAATGTGTAGGTGCCATGCCACTCACCTTCCTTGGGCATTGCCCAGTGGTAAAGGCGTCACTTTGCCCAGCGTTGACTGTAGAACAAAGGTCACTTGGAGTTGCACTGCGGCCACCATCATTTCCCGGCGGCGCATGGGTGTCCTGCTTGTGTTCGTTCTCAGGTGATTCATATAAACCGGTGCATTCTCCTGAGTCGCTACAGAAGTTCGGACGCGCTTGGCTTTCCACCAGTGCTGAGGAGGGCGAAGTTTTATCCTTCGAAGGAGGCGGTTCTTCTCCGTCCGCTTCATCGGTTCGAACTTTCTTGAAGTAAGACGCAAGACTCCTTTGCTTCGTTGTTGCAGAGTGTCTTTTCATTTTGCTGCGCAATCCTGTGCACGCACACAGAAGTGGCCAGTGGCTCCAAAAAGACGTTTGCAAACTGCTTCGACTGCCTGCGTGAACGGCGGGCGAGTTTTTCTTCCTATCTTATCCATTTACAGTGGCTAGAATGTAGAAGTGTGATGAACGCGCGGCTCCCGCGTGGCGCATGGTTTTCTGAACGCCGCTACAGCTGGTGTGCATGCAGGCCCATTATTGTACTCCAGCTGCAGCAAACTGGATTAACTCTACTTAAAGACCTTTTCACAGAAGACTCCATGGGCACTGCATACTCCCCTATACGTGAACCCCCAAGAATGCACTGCCGAGACATTTGCACTCCCGTGGTACAGTCCAGAAAGGAGGTGTTGCTCCATTCCTGTGAAAAAGTCACCTTTTCACAGACGGCCCTGGGTGCCTGCATAATTCTTCTGGGCTGCGCTAATTAAATAGCCGACCCCCCAAAATGCACTTTGTAGGCTGTGACGTCAGCCTCGTACTCCCGGCACAGCCCAGCTTGGCGGCGTTTTTTCTCTCCTGTGAAAGTTGACCGCTGGGCCGGATTGTGTGCCGGCTGTATCCTCGCTTTGTGCGCTTTGTAGGAGGTGCATATACCTTCTGGTACAGAAGAGGTAGATTTCCTTGCGTGTGGTTAAGGTTGTTCGCAGTTGCTCGGATATGCCAGTCTTTCAGTAGATGTCATCTTCGATGATTCGTTTCGGTGGCGAGGACTACAGTTTGAGAAAAGTTACCCTGCAGCCTGCGTCCTCGGAATGCGCCGCTGAGTTTTTCCGCTTAGGGGTTTCGTTCCTGGCAAATTTGCGCACGTCGGTGGTGGTGTTGCCGTTGCTGTCGAACTGTTACCTTCACAGAAGGAGATGCGCTTTCGTAGGAACCCAAAGCCGACACGTGCGGTCCGCACAGATGGATAATTCTCCAGCGGCAATGGACAAGGAAAGCATCTGGAATCGATAAGGAGCTGCTACGGGGTGAAAGACGAAAAAAAAAAAAGACTCGAAGGAACGCGAGGGCAAAGTGCAAAGCTGTACAAATAGGCAGTGGCAGTGCGTGCGGGGGGAGCGCTGAGGTGTTCTGGTAAAAGGGTAGGTTTGAAGAAAGGAAGAGAGAGGAATCAATGCCAGGAAAGTTGCAGTGTAACTTTGGCAGCTGTGGTCGCTGTGAAGGCGTGTAATATTTTAGTATCACCCGAAAAGTTAAAGCATCAAAAAATTTCGGGGGGGTCAGAACCCTCCCCCCCCTAGTTACGGGCCTGGTTCCGTTTACTGAGAGATGAACTGCATTGTAGCGTTCAGGTACGAAACCAATCAATCGGAGTCAGTGTTCCATTTAAGCAGCAGTTCGTTTAACAATTTCCGTTTACTGAGAGTCTACTGTACGTTCCAAAGAACGTACTTCAATGCCTAGTGTATCCCTGATAATTTTTACAATTTTTCATTCAAGTGTTGTCCTCCCGTGCGCTTGCTTCAAGCCGTCGACACGATATTATTTTCTTCGGCTGCGGTTTTCCAAGTCACAAATTTTCTTGCTCATTGGCTGACATCTATGCGCTTGCTGTGACAGTTTCTACGCACTCATCAACTCTTTCATGGTATTGCTTTAAACTAGTCAATGCCGTTTCTACTTGCGTTAGCCTTTGCTGTACACGCCTGTGAAGACTTAATTGAAGTCACCATGGCGAGAATTTGGTCCAGCTTATCTGGACCGGGATTCTCCTCGACATCACCACTAAGTTGTAAAAGCATCAGGACAACAGAAAACGATTCTAGCAACAAGATAGACACTGGGCTTGGCAGCACAATAAGGGCCTACGTAATTACTCTTACGCAGTTGGCAAAACACCATTGTCACTAACCTGGACAAAGAAGAGCACGAATTTTAACATCGTGCGCTGACCACGATGCCGCCAAGCCACTGTTCTGTTCGTGCCATAATGCTCCGCTTTTAACCGTTTCCCACGATGTAATCGACGCGAGGTAATCCAGGGGGGGCGGTCCAGGCGGAAGTTGCTCGCAGGGATCCCTGTGATGCGGCGGCGTCAGCAGGGGCATTAGCTTGACTGTCGGCGAGGCAGCACAGGTTGATCGTGTGTCGAACTTTGGTGATGCAAGAGCAAGGCAAGAGGCCATTGCTTGAACTGCGTACTTCCACGAAGACCTGGACAAAGAAGAGCACGAATTTAACATCGTGCGCTGACGATGCCGCCAAGACCACTTTATTATGAATCATGGAGTAGTGGGTATCTTTGCTATTGTACAAGGTATTAGCAGCCCCAAGAGAGTTACAACGGGCTCAAAAAATGCCGCTCTTCCAGCTTTCGCTGTGATGTCTGCGCTTTCCGCGAGGCCTGCCATTTTTTTGCTGCATTTTTATCGACTTCCTGCCTGTACGGCAGTTGAGATACGTTCGTCTGCAGCAACCGCCGTCGGGTTGTTTCCCCCTTCTGACGAAGTGACGAAGGCGGCAGAGAAGCGCTGGTCAGGGGAGCGATTGCGCGCTTTGCGAGGCAGTAGCGCACTCTTGAGAAGCGTGGGTGTCAGTCGGCGCATGTTTTCAAAGTGTTTTTAGCAATTCTAAGTTAATTTATTGCGATACTTCTTGATTATTTCTGTTAATGACATTATTTTAGACATTGTTTGTTTACTCGAATCCATTTTGAGCATTGCTAGCCTTGTTTTAGCCCTTATTTAAACTTGATCTTGAGCGTGATTACGCCACAGAGGTCTCGGATGGACAAGGGGCCCCTAAAGTGCTACGCACTTAATAAATAAAAGACTTTGTGTTTGTGGGGGCGCGGCAGTTGCAGCAGTCACTGCAGGCAATGCAATGAAAGGGTGGAGAACAGCTTCATACACCTGAAGAACTACAACAATAAGGATAAACACTATAATTGCAAGTTGTTCCTACAGTGAGTAAGATACCTAGGCCATGAAGTTTGACAAGAATGATTACCACTACAGACAAAGTAGCAGTCAAAGCAATTGTTATTGACAACTTAACTCAACTGAAAAAGCCTTTTTGGGTTGATTAATTTCTTATCAACTAGTTTTGCCTAAACTAGATATGGTTCAAGACCCCTGCATGCTTGTTGCGTAGAGAAACAGCATGACATTGGCCAGCATCACTCCTGGTGCACTAGAGTTCTAAAGAAATTTGACCACTGAGAGGTGCGTGGTATACTGTCAAAAAAGAAATATGGCAATGTGATGCAATGGAATACATTCTTGGTGGGTGCTGATTTATCCATGTCGCGGATGGAAGGAGGATGCCAACTGCATCTGTGTCACGGTCACTGTCACATACTGAATGCGTTATGGCCATGTAAAAAAAAAAGAAAACCTTTCAGCACTGCGTATGGTGTGAAAAATTTTCACTACCACTTGTATGGTTTGAGCTTTTAATGTACTAAAAGACCATGAACCTCTAACTATCTTTTCGACCTGAACGAAACTGTGCAGCACTTCTGAAGTGTACAAAAAACACAGCTACCACATCTGGCTCTGTGCAAAATGTGCGAACACCTATCATTCAGGGTGCACTTGACTTTGGCAAGAAAGAAGGGAATTGTTCCTTTTTGATGTGTACAGCAAGTGGTTGTAAGTTAAAGTGGGTAGCTCAACAATGGCCATCATGACAGTTGCAGTAATTAGGTCTCTTTTGCAGCACATGGTCTGCCTTAGAAGTGCTATTACATTCCAGGCCACAATTTCATGCAGATGGGTCCCAGACTTCGAACGTGCAATAGTAAGTACACATTCAACCCTCCTACCATGCAGTCCCATATGGTAGCTGGCGCGCTGTACAGAACAACGGAACAGCCTGCTCAAGCTGTTGCTGGAGGACGAGAAAAGCAGTACAGTACTTGCAGCACAGATAATAACTTTCTCATGCTAGTGAATAATGCCACACACATTACCAGGACGACTGACAGAATTGTGGCAATTGTAAACCAGATTTTCTCTGTCAATCTGACAAGGGCCTGACCAAAGAAGAAAGGGTGAACACATAAGCTCGATAGAGCGCAAAGGAGCCGCAATAATCTGTAGATAGGGCCTTGGGCTGGTCCATGCCAGTGAGTAGAAACCGGTGAAGTGGCTGCCTGGAAAAGTTAAGCAGTGGACGTCCAACTGCTTATTTGGCGTTATATAGAAACAAATGAGTTTTGTACATGCAGACAATTTAGACTTCTGTGCTTGACAAGGGAAACCAACATAACAGGGAATTTGCTGCCATTCACTGTCGAAGAGCCACCTCTCCTTCGCTGCCTGTTTGATCAGCTAGAGCCTCAAGTTTAACCAATATGATACCACAAACACAGAGCAACTGCAAAAGGCTGCCTCCTGCCAAGTAAGGCACACCTGCTTCTGATCTAGCATAGATGTAAGTGTTGCATTCATAAGCGCATCTACCAGGGGAACGCTAGCCCCCCCTTTGAGAAAAGTTAGTGGGGCGGAGCCCCCTACTTTAAAAAGTGGTCACTGTATCACACTGGGAAACCAACAACTAAGACAGCAATCATTCAACACGGCAATCACGTAATCATATAATGAAATTTGTCCGACGCTTCTGCTGTGAGGATTGTCCTCCGTGTCTCAGGACTACGCACCGTAGGCTCTCAAGGTGCAGGCCGCTAATCGGTGAAGTAGCCAGGGGGGGACACACCGGGCCCGTGCCCCCCCCCCCCCCCCGAAAATTTTTATTTCCATGGGATACAGAGCAAAAAATGACACTCGACCCCATTTATCTGCCCAGAACCCAATGTCGAATCTAGGAGGTGCCCCCACCCCTGAAAAAAATTTCTGCCTATGCCACTGCCACTAATGCGACGCTTTCACGCATTGCAGAGGAGGCTACTGCCTGAGCAGGGGCGCTATAATGTAGGAGCACTCTGTCATGCTTTTGTTCTGCTCTGCCTAGCCTAAGTTTACATCATCGACGATGCAGATATGGAGGAAATCAGTAAACATTTTGTGGACCCGATCAAATATTGTTCCTGTTTCAGGGAATTTATTTTCTTTATTCGAAAAAGAATAGCTTTGAGCTGCATTGAGTCACTGAATGTGCAGAAGTGTTGAGTGTTTTAGTTGGGCCGAACTAGAAGAGCTAGAAAAGATTTCTGCTTTAGTCTCTGATTAACCTTCTTCACCTTGCTTATCATACGGTAGCTTGCAGCAATCACAGAGGCTTGCAAGTTGACAAATAAGGTAGGTGACTAGAGCGATTGGGATCCCCTCTTCAAGCTTACCCCTCATTGACCTACCGGACCAGGGAGATGGTCAGTGTCCATGGTTTTCTGGACCAAGGAGATTGAATTGGAAGTCGGGATAGTTGGGTTTATTCATCTTGAACTACCTTGAACAGCGCAACATACAACTTGGACTGCAAAGAAGCGCATACACTCAGAGCTCTAGGTTGTCTCTCTATCTCTTTTTCTGAGCAAGGGAGTTCACAGAGTTCTATACATGCAGAAACAGCTCAACGTCGTTATACTGCATCTGAAAATTTATGATACTCATATGAATCCATCTCACCAACCGCTATAAGTAGCCGCTGCCAATGTGATCGGCGGGCAGCCTTCCTGAATTACGTTCAGAATGAGACACTGTCCGGTCATTCCAAAAAAGTTTAGCTTTTGTTCAGCATAGTAATGCTCTGTTTAGTGTGCACACATCATTTTAACTCTGCAAGATTTCACAGGTTTGTGACGTCGCATACCAAGCAGGTGATTTTATGACACAACCAAAAAATTTTGACGAATGACGAAAGAACCAAAGGCCCAAAACTATGCTGCACCTAAAAATAGTGTATTATCTTAATTTTTTTACGCAGTCGTGTATAGTCGTCATTACGCGATGGATAATTTTCGCCTCATATGTTGCATCACGTTACAAGCAGGTGCTGTGTGTGTAACCCAGAAAATTTCGACCAGTCATAAACAGCTGACAACCAATGCGGAGTATTTTAACGTTATAATCACCACATTTCTTCAAAGACGATTCACGCTTACACCGTTTGCATAGGTGTGTCTGCTTGGAGTGGCCAGAAATGTTGCAAATACAAATACTACAAATAGGAGTATAAAAGTATGTACTACACCTCAGTACCACAAGTGTCTTACTTTTAAAAGATCATTCATGGTTGACAAGTTAGCAATAATAGTAATAATAGTCAAGTAATAATGCATTAGAAGCGCTATTCCAACTAGGGGCAAACAAGGTAAAATATAATACGCAAACCTGATATGTGAAGGAAAGAGTAGCACTGATTATGGAAAAGAAAAGGCGCAGTCACTATTACCTATATTAAAAACGCAATTATTAGGAGCAGCTTTTAGACATTAGCGAAACTTCATTGAATGATAGAAATCTATACTATTGGGAAGGCTGCCATCGAGATAATTGTATTCATGCATAAAGTTGTGTGGTGAACGTATAAAAAATGTTGCTTGTAACACTATGACGTGCATAACATGCGTATGTATGGTTGTGCCAGTGTATGCCACTATAACCGTACTCTTCTATAATGTTATGAAACACTGCTAAGCAATTCTATCTCTGTATATGATATATCACATCAAATTGAGTGCGACTTTCCCAATATATATATATATATATATAATATATATATATATATATATATATATATATATATATATATATATATATATATATATATATATGGGTGATTCCACGTAAGATCGAACAATCGATGGCTGGTCGACCTCTCAAATTTATTTCAAATTTTATATATTATTGCCTGATGAGTGGAAGAAGAGATCCGCAATTGTTTTGCCGACAAAAATTTTTTCGAAGCACAGGAAATCAATAATGACGAAGAGGTGGAGTGGAGCGCTCATCCACTCTGCTGTTTTGGCCAACTTTCGTTATGAATTGCACAAAAATATTAAAGTTAGGTAGATGAAATTTCTGTAACTAAATATATGCATGTTTTTTGCTTCTGCTCAGGTATTTTTAGTTTTGATGTGTAGTGTAGATGTTTTATAAAAAACCTCAAAATTGGCCCAGGAAACGTTATTTTCTTTACTTTGAAGGTCTTTATCTCGAAAAGTCCTTGTAGCAGAGCGACAAAAATTGCGCATTACGTTCTTCGCATGCTTATCTACCACACTGTCCGAATCTTACATTTATATAATTTTTCAGTAAAGAGATATGATCGGGCAAAGTTAAAGAAAACACCGGACAATCAAAACTTCTGATGACAATTAAAAAAAACCCCATTTTTTAGATTTCTTAAACTTTGTCCACTTATTCTCCTCCACATCAGCTTTCATAATCATTGAAAACATGTTGCATAATGTCGTTGCACTAATAGTTACGACCCCTCCAATGAGACCCTTAGGCAAGGATTGGCAATTCCGACTTCTTGCCCAGCAAGTTATAAAATGCAGGCAGGATTGAATTGCTTTTTATCAAAAGGCCAGCAGGTACCGAAAAAGGTGTCTCCGGCACTGAAGACGTAATTTTGAAATTATTTCGTCACTGCAGCGGCCACGAGCGCGGGGCTTCCCGAGCAGCAGTGAGAGCTCGTTTTCCGCGTCCTCAGACCGATTGAGTGCGAAACAGCAAGCCTCTCCGGTGACTTGAAGCACGTGCACTGGAGCTTCGCTATTCTATCCGCCCTCTGTTCGGATCGCAGCTAGGCGCTGATAACAAGGCGGAGATGGAAGCAAGATGAAACTCTATAAGGGAGCTATGAGCGCTCGCTTCACTCACGCTGCTGCCAGAGAAACTGCGCTGCGCCAGTTGCGATCAGTGGAAAGCATTAACGTGGCGCTCTAGTGGCAAAGCAAAATACGGAATGTCAAAGGAAAGAAAAGCAAAACTATCGGTAACCGGATGCGCTTGCCTATCTTAGATGTCGGCAGCAGACGGCCTGAACTAGCCGCGCGTTCAGAGCGCTGTTCACACTTCATTCGGCGCGGATGGTTCTTGTGCTTTGCCTCTTACTCTACTCCTCCTGTGCATCTCATGGCGAGAAAGTATAGCTCGGAATGAGTGTATTGTGGAGACTACCTTTCGAAGCTTAAGAAGCTTAAGGCCAACTCTGGCGATTTTTTTGGCCATGTCAAAGTAATGATGCTTTTATGTTCCTGAGACGCTCCTGTTACGGGCCCGATAGCAGAAATACTCGGCAAATTGGAGAATAATTTTAAATAAGCAAAAAAGCGCGACACCGAAACCGAAACCCAACCGAGTGTACTGTCTACGTATGACGTAGACGTTGTTACGAACGAACCGGAAGTCGTGCGAAGCATGCCGGTTACGCCGGCGCGAAGTATGAAAACTGTGACAGCCGGGACGACCAGCGAAGCGCCGGCCAAAGCAACGCTGTCTGTCGCCTTGTTCACAGCAGACGCTCGCTGTAGCAGCCGAAGCGCCGAAGTTAGCGGTGCCCTCGGCTGCGTCACTTCCGCCGCCTTCCCAATACTGACGTCACAGACGCAATGTTGCCAATAATTGTGGGAAGCCAGGAGGGGCGTTTGCAGACAATCTTTAAAATTCATTTGCAAACAATCTGCGCATGTCTCAAGCCTGTAATTTGGAATAAATGACGGAAACGTGTAAAGGAACGTACCCAGCGAATTTCGTTGAGATCCATCGACCTCGAAAAATCGCCGGAGTTGGCCTTTAAAGGAGTACTGACACGAATTTTTAAAATTTTCGGATTGTTGCTCTAAACAAAAATACTGGTGTCGAGAAACCTAAAACGACTATTGTGGTGCCTGGGAATGCATCGTATATATTTTAATTAGCGCCACCTTAAAAAGACACTTTCGGGTTAGATATCGAGAGGGTGTCTTCTCAGTGTCGTTTCATAGCAGTGTGACGTCACGGATATACAGAAAATCGCGACGTACTAGCAGCAAATTCGTAATCTGCTCGTGGTGCACATAAACAACGATTAGTGAATTGTCGTCCTGTGACCCTGACAGTGATTTTCTGCGATTTAGGCTGCATGCAGGACGCAGAACTCGCATACTCGGGCGAAACTGTCTTGACTTGTCGGGATAATGTCCTTGCAGTGGAGCTGGCTTGCAGATGCTCAGCGACGAAAACTTCAAAGTCAAATTAAAATATTTTATACATGTTCTCCGACTCGAGTGTGTGGACAGCGTTGACACTGCATACCAACGAAGCAAAAATGTCCCTTTTGCTATGTCTCAAAATCGTGTCAGTACTCCTTTAATTATTGCAAAGAAGCCAAAATTTCGCAGAGTTACCGACCTAGGCATATACGCTTTGAAGAAACGTTTAACGCCCGAAAGATCAGTGACTGCCAGTGAGACGGACTACTTGTGCTACGCGTGCTTTTGCTACCACTGCAATGAAAGATCTTCACGGAACGCAGTTTAACGATGACATTCTTATGCCCCCTGAAAAAGAAATCGACGTCATTAACCAGATCACTGCGACTACCGGTGTACGTGCGTTCAAGTCACCCAAGAGGTGTTGCTGTTTCGAACTCAATCGGTCTGAGGACGCGAAAACGACCTCTCACTGCACCGTCTCTTACAACGCGCGCCTGCTCGGGAGCCCCGCGCTCGTGGCCGCTGCAGTGACGAAATAATTTCAAAATTAACGTCTTCAGTGCCGGAGACACCTTTTTCGGTACCTGCTGGCCTTTTGATAAAAGCAATTCAATCCTGCCTGCATTTTATAACTTGCTGGGCAAGAAGTCGGAATTGCCAATCCTTGCCTAAGGGTCTCATTGGAGGGGTCGTAACTATTAGTGCAACGACATTATGCAACGTGTTTTCAATGATTATGAAAGCAGCTGATGTGGAGGAGAATAAGTGGACAAAGTTTAAGAAATATAAAAAATGGGGTTTTTTTTTAATTGTCGTCAGAAGTTTTGATTGTCTGGTGTTTTCTTTAACTTTGCCCGATCATATCTCTTTACTGAAAACTTATATAAATATAAGATTCCGCAGTGTGGTAGATAAGCATGCGAAGAACGTAATGTGCAATTTTTGTTGCTCTGCTGCAAGGATTTTTTGAGATAAAGACCTTCAAAATTAAGAAAATAACGTTTCCTGGGCCAATTCTGAGGTTTTTTATAAAAACATCTACACTACACATCAAAACTAAAAATACCTGAGCAGAAGCAAAAACATGCATATATTTAGTTACAGAAATTTCAGCTACCTAACTTTAATATATTTTTTGCAATTCATAACGAAAGTTGGCCAAAACAGCAGAGCGGATGAGCGCTCCACTCCATCTCTTCGTCATTATTGATTTCCTGTGCTTCGAAAAAATTTTTGTCGGCAAACCAAATAGCGGATCTCTTCTTTCCACTCATCAGGCAATAATATATAAAATTTTGAAATAAATTTGAGAGGTCGACCAGCCATCGATTGTTCGATGTTACGTGGAATCACCCATATATATATATATATATATATATATATATATCAGGGGCGTAGCCAGGGAGGTGGCTTATGGGGCTTCAGCCACCCCCCTCCCCTCCAAAAGCTTTTCATACTGCCATGTACCGCCGACCAAAACAGCCACCTACGCCACAAGTCATCCCGGATTTTTTCTAGAATTCCTTTTCACAGTTGAAAAGACATTTTGTTGCAGATATTACTGACCCCTGGAGGTGTTTTATCTGGCTGTGCAGCGCATTACCGTCAGAAATACTTTTAAAACAGAGGTGTAGCGATACGCTGATTAATGAGCTCCGCTCTCCCAAGCTGAGCCCTGCTAAGACGAACTGAACGCTCGGGATTAAGCTGTAGATACGGTATTGTGAATACACCTTTGCGGCGGGGACATCTTAAACATGAAAGGATTATATTTTGCTAGCGGAGCTTAGTCGAACACGATGGTGACCCGTTGTGTGCAGTGTCTCGGAAAATTGGAGAGTTATAATTTCCCCGCAGAAAGCACTCTTGCGCAAAAAATCAACTCCAGCGCTTGTTAAATGGGTGCCGCAAAGCTATACAGGTGACTTGCAGAGAGGGGGCGAGCCCCTACTCATAAATGGAAGAGGCGGCTGCCCCCCCCCCCCCTGCCCTACTTAAAGCCCTGGCCCCGATCACACAAAGGCAGGAAAACGTAGAAGTTATTCGTGAATCAATTGCCTCCATTGCAAGCCGAGCACACACCATTTACATCCGCCATCCCCTTTTATGGGTACATAGATGTGTGCAAACTCTGTGCCATGGCCAGCGTCACTTCTGGCCGTGACAGTGATTATGGCAAGATCTCTTCTGCCCAAGAGAATCACAAGATTTCTATATTTCAGGAGCAGTCAGCTGACTATAAATCAATGTATCAGTAAATGTTTTGACTGAACACAGTGAGCACACCAACGTTGCACCGAATATCAACATGATTCCACTCCACACGTGAAGTCAGTCTTGCCTTGCCTCGAAACTTCTTCAGAGTGCTGGTACTGCAATCAGCTCGGTTCTCCGCAGTGCCAGATATCCGGCTCCGCAGATCCATCAGGGAACTGGAATGGGCACCTGCATAAATAAAAGATCTTTCCCTAATTCTTACACCGCGAAAGGTGCCGGACTTTTCGGCGTGCATAGTACTAACGCACACTCCAACCTTTTTAGTCAATATCCCGGGGGAATGCCGTCAGATTATCGACAAAGTGAGAGAGGCGACGAGTGAGCAACTAGTCGTCGAGCCGCAGTAGAATGGCTCTGTATAACGCAATCTAAATCGAAGCAATCAATCTGCGTGACAAATGCTCGATTCGGCGACCTCGAACGCCCGCCGGGTGTCGCAAAAATGGATCGCGTTTTAACAGCCGTGCACCTCCGTACATTAACCCGGCAAACGCTTTGGCGTTAAACCTGTCTACGTCAGATTAACGCGCCTTTAATTTCGGCTATTTGAGGACTTACCTCGCTCGCAACTCCCATATTCCCCGCGCTCGAGCGGCCCGCCACAACACTCGGGCCCGCCGACATAACCAGCTATAACCTAGGGATAAAACGCGACTCACTGACCTATCTAGGGAGTACCTAAAGTTTGAAGAAAAAAAATCCCTAACACTGCAATTGTTTTTTTTTTTTCGCGCATGCGCAGAACGGGGATCAGAGCGCGCGTGAATGTCAGGTGTGCCACCTGTGCTTCGTCAGATGCGCAAATGCATTCGATGTCGCTGCTGCGACCTGCAGCAAAAAATTTGCTTGAGGAGCTCGTACATTGGGAGGTCTCAGAAGAGGAGCCATACGCAGTTTTAAATGTGGTAACTCCTGCAAAGGTCTCTCCATGTCATGCCTAGGGGCTGGCACGTTTGGAACGCAAGCTTCGTCAGCGATGAGGTACGTAAACACGCTACATAGGAACACTTTCGCTTTTGCGGAACACTTACTCGTGCGCTCAGATTTTATAGATTACGAACTCCCTGCATTCTCTTGAGGTGTCAGCTTGCATCATTCTAAGAGATGACATACGTGCGCAGTCGCCTTCACTTGATGTGCCGTTTTGACATTGCAAGCATCAAGCTCTGTTTTCCCCCTATTTTAGACGCGTCCACTTCTGTAATGTTGGTTGGTTTATAGGGTTTAACGTCTCAATTCGATTCAGGCTATGAGCCACGCCGTTGTAGAGGGCTCCGGATAATTTCGGCACTGGGGATCCTTAACGTGCACTGAAATCGCACAATACACGGGTCTCTAGCGTTTCACCTCCATCGAAATGAGACCGCGACGGCCGGGGTCGAACCCGCGCGTCTTTCGACTCAGCAGCCGAGCACCGTAACCACTGGGCCACTGCGGCAGCCTTCTCTTTAATATTGTGAGCCATCAGCATCAGATTGCGTTAATCGAAGTTGAAGCCTGTCGGGCGCACAAATTTCATGTTTCGTATTTTTGAAAACGAGCGTGACGCGCGTTTGTGTGGCGCTGTTTTCAAATTCGTTTTGAACTGCTCTAGTACGTCTCCCCATGAAGTCGCGTTACCATACTTGATTGTGACTTCAAAAG
Source organism: Rhipicephalus sanguineus (assembly GCF_013339695.2). NCBI lineage: Eukaryota > Metazoa > Arthropoda > Arachnida > Ixodida > Ixodidae > Rhipicephalus > Rhipicephalus sanguineus. Next base: position 158,827,696 of record NC_051176.1, read on the forward strand.
TGTTATGCTGGAATGTGTGACCGCTATTTGAAGCGGGGACCTGAAAGAACACTTCTTATTTTTCGTTGTCGGCATGTCCATTTCACGCTGCGTAATAGCTACGTCATTGTAATAGCCGAGTTGTACGTTTGTGTGTGTGTGTACCACCACGCCGGAATTAAATGCGAAATGTAAGAAACCATTTTTGCCTTCAAATACTTCAAATAGCATACTGCGACCGTTGTGTAATCTGGTAGTGTGTGGGCTGTAACCTGAAAATGCCTGTGATCACAGCAGCGTCATGCACACTTGTGAATGTTTTTCCCGAGGATTGCAGTGCAGTAAGCACATGGGGCAGGTGTAGTGTTGCAAAATCCTTATGGGAACGACCTCAGAAACTTTATCTATGCATCTTACTCTGTTGCCCAGACGTCAGCAGTGCAAGCAACAAACAGCCACACCCGTACGTGGTCACTTCTGTGTCTGGGTGCCAAAGTAAGGTATATATATTTCTGTGTGCCCTTCACTAATAATGAGTCACAATTTCACCACGATCCGGGTGCTTCAGGTCACCCTCTGTGATGTGCTGTGCTGTAGTAATCAAAATGAATATCAGTCAACATGCCCCAATTAGCAGCTTTGTTTTTGGGTCTAGTTTCTTGCATTGGCATTTTATTTCGGCGTAGTAGTACCAGTGGGGCATTATATTTCCATTACATCTGGCAGCAGCATGGAATACGCTAGAGCCAATGTTACAGTGTGATTGTGTGTCACACAGCATAAGATGAATGCTGCAATTGTGCGCGACAAAACATTGTCAGAAACGCACTCTTTGAGAGCGTCTTAACTTTTTTCCTACTAGGACTTTGGAAAATGGTTGTTCATGTTGGGAAGATGCCAAAGAGACGTAAGAAATCTAATGCAAGGAACAACATTCACTCGTAGCATCATGACAGCAGTTTAGTTGTCATTGTGTTTATCATATCATGTTGCCTGTGAGAGTCTCCAAAGCTTAAATTTTGACTGAAAGTATCATAAAAACATACCTCATTGATGTTGCATGTGCCATCTTGGACGAGACAAAAATGGCGCTTGGGTGATCTAGGTCTTTCCTAAACTGTCAGTGATCGGGATTGTCTGATTTTCAGCTCCAACTGCTTTACTGCTTTACAAGGCCACCAAACTTTCCCATGGTTCAAGTTGCTCATTGTTCTTATGTTCAGTGGCGTAAATCCAAAAAAATTACGAGGGGGGACACACCTCGTGCGATGGTGGCCATTTTGTTTTTGCAAAAATGTTTTATTTTTATTATATCAATATAAAATCATACTTTGAAATGAAATTAAAAAAAAAAAAACGTTCGCTTCCAAGTGCAACTATAGCAGATTTCCAGCTCCCTCTCTTTCTCTCTACCTCTATCTTTGAAATTCCCCCATCCCTTTCCCCAGTGTAGGCTAGCATGCCAGTCCTTCTAGACTGGTTGACATCCCTGCTTTTCCTCCCTCTCCTGTTCCTTCCTTCCAGCCATTTCATTTGGTTTAAACCATGAAAGACAAATGCTAGCACTTGTTTTGTGATAACGCGCAAAACTACAGCTTTTCTTTCTCCCTTCTCCATTCCCCAACGTGTAAACCTGTTAGAAAAGGCCTCCCACGATTTGCCCCAGGTACTTTCTTGTAAAGCAATTTTATGTTCACCGGCAATATTTATTAAAATAACACAATCCTAGTCGAGCAATAGCATTTGTACTTCATTGTGAATGGCTTCCAAGTTCCAATAAATCGTCGACGTAAATAAAGGTAGATGATCGGGGATCCTTTATTAGCCATTTCAAACTTCAGCGTAATAAACATTTGAGGCACGTCTGAAATAACCGTAGCATTCCAGAAAGCTCATGCTTTACAGTACTTTATGAAACGACAAGCGGCTTTCACTTTTGTACTTCGTTTCAGTTTATTGGAAGGGCTTCAGATTACAGAGTTGGTTTTATGGAAAGTTAATTCAATTTCAAATATGATGTTCAAGAAAATCAAATATGACGTCTGAAAGATAAGTCTCAAAGGGGGATACTTGCAAGGGGTGTCCCCCCCAGCCTGAACACAAGGGGGGTCAGGACCCCCCTGACCCCCCCCCCCATGATTTACGCCACTGCTTATGTTCCAATAATATCGAATGTAATTCTTTCCATACTGCCTTTTCAGTCACTTCAATTCACTTGGCTTTCAGTAACATAAGGCCAAGGTAGTGCATGAAATGCTTTTTGTCATCTAATTGTTCTTCGAGCATATAGTAACTAGTGTGGTAATTATTTCATAAATGGAAATGAATTAAAGCGGTCAAAAATTTTGTAGAGCATTACACGTGTTATCGAAAGGAATAGAATGGTAACTTGGGCTAGTTGATGGTTCAATATCGACATGTTTGCACTGTGTAAATTGAACGTGCACAGAGAAGAGGACACAACACAGGCGCTGAAGCACGTAAAAGAGCCTGAAGTATTAGAAATATAACTTGATAGAATGGTAACTTGGCATAGTTGGCGATTTAATATCAACATGCTAGTGGTTCAGTTCCTACCGGTGGCAAGGTATTTTTCATCTACTTTGATTCTTTTACATTTATCATAATTACCACACTACAGTGAAAAACTACAAATAATGTCCCCTATCCCTTCCATGGCATCATTGTCGGCATCCTTAGGTTGTGTCTAACAAAGAAACAAGCCCTTGATCATTCCCCTATTGTTCACGTGTGTGTAAAATAAAATATAACTGTCATCAGATCTGGAACAAGGTCTTTTTCTGTGCTAAGCAACACTGCTGCAGTGTATGACTTAACATTGTCCTTGTGTTAGTTGCAAGCACTGCAACTTAGCTGAATTTTAATGAGTGTGTGTTTACATTTGAAAATGTTTCTACAACGTTATTGAATGCCATGTAACTTAATATATCAATCACAGTGTTTACATAATTTTGTGCCAATGGATTTCTGTTTCTGCCGGTGCCCCAGTTCATGTTTATAGCATGATAAGCTAGTGTTAAGTTTCCATTTTGATATGTGATGTGTATAGAATAAACAAAATTTTGTTTAATGATGTTGCTTTAAAATACTTCTTTTTTATTGCCTTTTAAAGTAGGGAACAAGCACGACCACAGTATTGCTACCAGGTACAAGATTTCACCATGCCGCTCCCTAAACACTTGGAAGACTTGCACATGACATGCAACGTAAACCATCCCCGTGAAGCACTGGCCCTGGCAGTCCATGTGCTCATGACTGAAGTTGGGTTTGAGCTTGAAGTAAGCTTTTCAGTCTTTTTTTCTTTTTGCATGGTCATTCTGTTTCTGGCTTGCCATAACACTGTGACCTACTGCTATAATGAAATAGAACAGTACTAGCAGGGGATGAGGACAGACAAGACAGTAAGAAGCACTGCTTTGGAAGAAAGATTTTATTAGTGAAAGGTGTGAATAATCAATTAAATCAATGCAGCTTGCTTAAATACCTTGTTGGACCTTGTTTTAATAAAATCTTGTAAGCTGGCACTTGATCCCATCTCATCATCCTTGTTCCCCTTGCATGCACTGTTCAAATTAAGTATGAGATGCCAACATGGCCATTCACATATTCTGCGGGTACAAATATGCATTTGAAGTCTGTTTTCTTTTTAGAATAGTAAAAGTGATATTTTTGGAAGAATCATTAAAAGCAATAGCAATGCTATGATTTTAACTGTTTCCCAACAATGGGGAAATCTACTGTTTTTTGCATGTTTGAGTTAGGAACATTTTTGTGCAACAGCTGCTGGGTTTACAGTGCTATGCAATATATTAAAGTGAATGTAAATAAATGTGCTTTCAAAGGGTACTTATTTAAAAAAAATTCATGCATTCACAGAATTCATAAATGAAATAAAAAAGCCCCCTAAATTTTCAAAAAAAAGCTGTTTAACAAAAAGTAACATCTCAGGCAAAAAAAAAAAGTTTTTCACAAAATTTTGAAATATACAAATGGTTGCATGATTACCAGACAATCGTTATTTAAAGAATTCTAACCATTGATCAAGTACTCGTTCAGTTAAAAAAACTACATGACACGTAGTGAAATATTTAAGGCTCAGTTGGACCTACTTAAAAACATTTTTCAAGAAAAAAAATTTATTTACAGCATAATTTTTTATACCTAAATGCCCGCTATTATATAGAGGTTCCAAAGGTACATTTCAGAAAATAAACTGTAATTACAAAATACATAACGAAGATTAACAAACAGAAATAAGGAACTAATCCAAACTTTAGTCTGAAAAAGTGATGATGTCTCTGTCACCACTGCTCGAAGAGCAGTGATGGCACAGACATTGATATCGCAATTGATCTCACAAGTGGGCACGAATAGTGATCGCTTCTAAGCAGTGTCAAGATGAAGTGGAACTGCTTTCTTCTGCTTTCTTTCGAGTGCGTGTGGTTTTGGATGTCAATACCAGTGCTGCTCACATGCGCTTGAACCTTTAAAGGCCAACTCCGGCGATTTTTTGGCCACGTCAAAGTAATGGTGCTTTTATGTTCCTGAGACGCTCCTGTTACGGGCCCGATAGCAGAAATACTCAGCAAATTGGAGAATAATTTTAAATAAGCAAAAAAGCGCAACACCGAAACCGAAACCCAACCGAGTGTGTTGTCTACGTATGACGTAGACGTTGTTACGAACGAACCGGAAGTCGTGCAAGGCATGCCGGTCACGCCGGCGCGGAGTATGAAAACTGTGACAGCCGGGACGACCAGCGAAGCGCCGGCCAAACCAACGCTGTCTGTCGCCTTGTGCACAGCAGACGCTCGCTGTAGCGGCCTAAGCGCCGAAGTTAGCGGTGCCCTCGGCTGCGTCACTTCCGCCGCCTTGCCAACACTGACGTCACAGACGCAATGTTGCCAATAATTGTGGGAAGCCAGGACGGCGTTTGCAGACAATCTTTAAAATTCATTTGCAAACAATCTGCGCATGTCTCAAGCCTGTAATTTGGCATAAATGACGGAAACGTGAAAAGGAACGTACCCAGCGAATTTCACTGAGATCCATCGACCTCGAAAAATCGCCGGAGTTGGCCTTTAAGCTCATGCACTCTTTAAAAATCTCTGCCATGCGATGAAAACATGAACCGTGCAGAAACGGAAACTATAGGTTTTGTACAATTGCTGAGATGGAGCTACAAGTCAAGGAGTGCGGCATTTAAAAAAAATTACGCTTTCAGAGACATTCTTCACTGGTGTCTGATCCATAGGGCTCAGGGTAGGGCAAAATTAAAAATAAAAACTTTTCTTTTTGTTTGATATTTGGAAAGTGTATCCCTTTGTGCATGTTTTCTATATTTGTGCTTTTCTTAGAGGGCCTTTTTTGTGGCAAGTGGTGAGCGGACATGCCCCCTCGAATGTGCTCCGTGCTTATCGTCCATTTTTCTACACAACTTCTGGTACAAAAACCAAAACTCTCGCCTGGCGTCAGCTGATGTGAGAAATTGTGTGGCAACTTTTGCATACCTGATTTTTTAGCTAAAGCAGTCCGAAGGTGCTGTGTGCTTTTTTTCTTGCGTTTGTGCTTCGGAGCTGGTCTGTTCAAACACTTCCATTTTCTAGCTCCATTACACCTTGAGCCTGTCGATAAGTTGAGATGCCGAGGGTAAGAAGGTCTTCAGTAAGTGTAACTTTCGGGGCAACCAATACAGTTCTCTTGCAAACACGAATGGATGCTGGCAACGTACTGAGGTGCTGAATGCTGAAACAGGAGCAGCAGTTGTCAAAGCTCTTACGCTTTTTCAGCGTCCTTCGAGGAGAATCGCGTGCAGGCTGACAGCGGGTATGCTCTGATGGACGTGGATATTATTTGTGATGCAATTACACAGAATTAAGACCTTGCTCATTAAGGCTGTGCTAATTAAATCCGAGCAAACAAAAACCATGCTAATTATGTCAGTGCTAATTAGTACAATGTTAATTGGCACGGTGCTAATTAGATCATACTAAGTAAGACCTTGGTAATGATTAGGTCAGCCACAAGCTCGGCTTATAGTCCAGTCTTGCACCACTATTGCAAGCTGCTCAGGTTTTTTTTTTTCGTAAGGTCAGTTGGAATGTCATCTTTCCCTGTTTGTTCCGTAATCCGCTCTGCTCTTCTTGAGTTTGTTATCCTCCAAGTTTTCACCACATATGTTAGTACTGGCAGTATACAGTGTTCGTACACTCTCCGCTTAAAGGCCAACTCCGGCGATTTTGTGGCCATGTCAAAGTAATGGTGCTTTTATGTTCCTGAGACGCTCCTGTTACGGGCCCGATAGCAGAAATGCTCGGCAAATTGGAGAATAATTTTAAATAAGCAAAAAAGCGCAACACAGAAAACGAAACCGAACCGAGTGTACTGTCTACGTATGACGTAGACGTTGTTACGAACGAACCGGAAGTCGTGCAAGGCATACCGGTCACGCCGGCGCAGAGTATGAAAACTGTGACAGCCGGGACGACCAGCGAAGCGCCGGCCAAACCAACGCTGTCTGATGCCTTGTGCACAGCAGACGCTTGCTGTAGCGGCCGAAGCGCCGAAGTTAGCGGTGTCCTCGGCTGCGTCACTTCCGCCGCCTTCCCAATACTGACGTCACAGACGCAATGTTGCCAATAATTGTGGGAAGCCAGGAGGGCGTTTGCAGACAATCTTTAAAATTCATTTGCAAACAATCTGCGCATGTCTCAAGCCTGTAATTTGGCATAAATGACGGAAACGTGCAAAGGAACGTACCCAGCGAATTTCATTGAGATCCATCGACCTCGAAAAATCGCCGGAGTTGGCCTTTAAGGGCAGTGGGAAAATATCTCATTGTTTAGGAATGTCTGCCACAGGCACTCCAGGCCATCCTTTTTCTTCAGTGAATTTGCTTTTCATGAGTAGATCCCCTGTCAGTAATTGGCCTACGTATGCATACTCTTGTAGTTTTGAAGTCTTAGCGCTTCAGCAGTGGCCAACTGGTAAGAAGATATAATGGTGCGTGCATGTTCAACTGTGCAAGGGTCCGCTACCCTTGTTGGGGGTATGGCGTGAGTGTGTGCACAGCTGGCACATCCAGCAGCCGTGAACATGCATTTGTGACTTTTTAGGAAGCTTGGAGTGCTTGCAGCTAACGCATTCTCAAACAGGGTAAAGAGATGCAGCTGAACTCAAGGTGTTGCCAAACAATATAATAATAAAGTGTGAAATGCACAATGTTCTTTAATATTTTCTATTTCTTGCTGGACACGGGTCAGTAGCCCTCAATGCAGGACAGTCCTGCGAGCCGTGGGATGGGTGGTCACCTTTCAGATTCTTCAAATCCAAATTGTTCAGATTCGGCACATTCGATTGAGGCTACATGTAACATGGAGGCTGAAAACGCCATCTCATTCCCATTGAGATAACGTCTCCATGAAAATGATCTGTAGCCCGCCTTGCGAAAGGAGAATAATGTTTGCTGCAAGCAATGGAAGTGAGATTTGCAGTGCCTTTCACTGCTGAAAGTTGTTTTCTAATTTTATTGCAATGCTGTTGCAGACAAATGACTTTGCCAATGTTTTTGTTTTTTCGATTTCTGTATGCTGGGATTGCTTCTAAAAAGTAATATTCCAAACAAAATGAGCTGAATCTGCTGTTTAATATTTAAATTACCCAAATCCATGCTTAAATCATTGTGTACTACTAAAATAACATCATTTTTGCTTGTGTTTTTGATAGCTTGTTTTACTTAAGTAATTATTTCACCACAAAATCTCTTGAATAGAGCTAAGCACTAGGCTTGTATTAAACCTTGGCTTTTTTTCATAAATCTAGTTCGTATTTTGCTTATAAAAAGCATTCTTAAACAAGAAGCATGAAGCACCTAATCACTGTTGACTTGCATACGCCAATTTTTGATCATGGCAAGTGGCTGCAGTGGTGGTAACAACATTGTAATGGCCTGGCTTGCAGTTTTATGTCTACTTCATAACTCGGGTATTACGTGCGAAGTCCACGCTCTCACTATGGGGCATGCCATGGTGGTGGAATCCAGGTCATTTTTGATCATAGGCTTTTTAATCACTATCTGTCGCAATTTAAACTTACGATAGATTCTGCTTGGTTGTATCACTATAAAGCAGATGCTACTGGTTTCCACATGGTAGTTTGGTCAGTTGTCTCTTTAAAGATATGCATTTTGTTTTTTGTTTTGACTTGCTTGTGGGCGTCCATCCAACTCGAGAGATGATAAAGGAACAACATCTATTAACTTAAATGTTTCAGTGCCTGATGTGGGACATATTGGTTCCATTGCTTTACAGGGCTGGCAAGAAACATTGGCTGATGGGAGTACAAAGGACCACCCTGCCACTGAGAACTTCTTTTGGGAAAGGAGTGACTGCCTGATGAAAATTGGCTACAGCCATCCTACTTGCCCTTCAGTGTCCTTCCTTGTGGCATTTGTTCTGTTTGACCCAAATGTCATTATTCATGGTACGTTGTTGAAGAATTGAACTGTTTAAGTTCAGTATTGGATTTTTAGTGTTTAATATTAAGCAAGTTCCTCAGGTTTGCTTCACTTATCTTTTTCTTTAAGAAAAGATATTGTCATGACATCTTCAACATTGTACATTATTGCAGAACTTCCAAGGAAATGAAAAAGGAAATGGCTATCAAACACTTGTAATCTGGGGTTGCAGATGAAGACGTCGTGGATTGATTAGACGGAGATGAAATGGGAGACAAGTCACATGTAGACTTTGACACTGTCGCATTTCTCAGTTAGACTTGTAACCACCTCTCTTTTGTAAATGCATGAAAATGTGTGTTTTCCCAGAATAACATAAATACAGGATGTTTCAGCTAAAAAGCACCAAGTATTAAAAAATTAAGCATAGGAGCTACGTGTCTCCAATTAGCGCAGTTTGTTCTGAGCCATATAGCGCACTTCAGAATATTTTTTTAAATCGGCCAAGCTTGGCAATTAACAAAGATTGCTTAATGAATTTTTAAATAGTAACTCTAGAGAAAAGTTTTCAACACAAAAGTTGTAGCGCTTGTTCAGGAACATCGAATTTTCAGGAACATCGAATAACTCCCCCGCTTAATTTTCTTCCGGCCTTTCTTTAAAGGGCGCGAATTTTAAAAAATACCACGTGACTGCCGCCAAACGCACGGTGCTTTTAGTGCCCTCAAATGTAAGTTAAACGAATTATCAAAGGCTGTTTCGCGCACGCAGATCGATGGAACAGGCTATCGGTGACTGCTATGGACATTAAGCGACAAAATGAGCATACCATTTCAACAACAACAACAACAAAAATTCTTCAACGAAAAAGCGGCAGCCACGGAGCAAATGCCACATGAGACCGTAGGCAGCATTTGATGCAGCATAGGCATTTTTTTCTTTTCTTTTCGCACCAATGAAGACACACACTGGAAGGGGTTACGGTGACAGCGTGATGAAGGACTGAGACAAAAGATTCACTCACACGTGGCGGCCGCTCTTTCGTAGACTTTTTTTTTTTCCTTTAGACGGTACGCCCCTATCATCAACAGGCGTCCATTGCAGTCACCGGCAGCCTGCTCAATCGACCTTCGTGCGCGGAGCAGCCTTTGATAATTAGTTCACCTTACATTTGAGGGCACTAAGAGCGCCGCGCGTTAGGTGGCAGTCGCGAAGTATTTTTTAAAATTTGCGCGCGTTAAAGAAAGGCCAGAAAAAAATAAGCAGGGGAATTATCTTAGCATAAATTTAAAAAATTGATGTTTTTGAACAAGCGCTACAACTTTTGTATTGAATTTTTTTCTCTAGAGTTACTATTTAAAAAGTTCATTAAGCAATCTTTGTTAATTGCCGAGTTTGGCGGACTGGAAAAAATATTCTGACGTGCTCTATATGGCTCAGAACAATACTGCGCTAATTGGAGGTGCGTAGCACCTATGTTTAATATTTTTAATACTTGGTGCTTTTTAGCTGAAACACCCTGTATGTGTGGCTGTCATATCTGTGAGAGTAACTTTTACCTTCTGGTTTTAATGCAGTTTTATTACAGTTTATTCATTTGGCTATTTATTGAAGCACATGTTTGGCAAAAGTTGCGAGTAATACACACAGTTATATCTAAATTAAAAAGAGAACCAGCCACGATAGCTTAGTGTCTGTGGTGTTGCACTCCTGAGCTTAAGGTCACGGATATTCAGTCCCAGTCACATGACCTGCATTTTGATAGGGGTGGTATGCAAAAGCACTTGTCTGTTGTGCATTGAAGCCAAGTGGGTAAAACTCGATTCAGACCTGGAAATACAAGTGTTTAATTAAACTAGGACTACGAAAAGATAAGGACGAGCACGTTTACTTATGCACTTGTATTTCCAATTAATGTGAATCACCAACTCGCCCAATCAGCCATTCTGTCAAATTAATTCAGACCTCCGACTAATCGTCCGTCTTGATCAGATTGTGACTCTATTGCATAAAAGCCGAAAAATTATTACTTTAATAGTAACACAGTATAAACACACCGAAACGTTTTTCATGGGACTGCAAAAAAAAAAAAAAAAAAAAGAGCCTTTCACTTTTGTGAGATTATCATTGGATGTGTTTGCATCTCCTATTGATAACATTCTTAGCCCATTGTCCCAGCACAGTTGGCACAGTGCCGTACAGCTGTGGCTCACAGACCGCTGAATGTTTTGCAAAAGCCTAAGTTTGTCCGGATGCGATCATTGGAGAATCTGACTCCTGCTCCACCTCCCCTAAACTTCATCATCAATGGTGAACACATCGGCACTCTTGGCCACGATCTCATCGCCCAATAAAACCGTGGAGGAGATCATGGCATCATCCACAGAAACATAATCACTGTATAAATTTACGTTGGCGCTAACAGTTGGAGGCATTAAGTGGAGGTTTAAGAACTAAGCACACACAGCACACTTGCATGACTTGCATGCCTAGGGCAACTGCTCAAAAAAAGCACAAAGGCAGCGAGAAGACTGTGGGAAGCGTGGACTTAAGCTTGGATGGGACACGTGGAGTGAGGAAAGGCTAGGAGAGGCCCCAACCAGGTCTGCCACATTAGAAGTAGTGTGGTGGAAGTGCCGTCATCTTTTCACAAAGGATTACTGGCACTTCTGGACCAGACGTACACGTTTTTATGGCAGCTGGGCCTGAGAAGTTCTCGCTGCTTGGGGCTTCGAGAAAATGAGAAAATACCTTTGCCCCAATCTTTTCTTGCAGCACCGTTATGCTGACGTGTGTGTAGGGTGACCAGGACACTCTCAAGCTGTTTTAACTAAGCTTTTCTTTCCCTGGTCTCCCGCAACACTGCTTATACTGTTGCGAATAAAGTCAATTCAATTCAATTCATTGTGTGCTTGCAGCTGTGTTTGCAGTGTTATGTGCGAGTTTCAAAAATTGTGTTGTGGGCCTATGAGCTTGTGAGTGTGAGTGCCAGTGAATCAGTGAGCAACACACGCACTCTTTTATTCGATGATGGTAATGGTTTTCATCATCTTCAACAGGCCACAGAAAGATGCAGTGGCACTTCTACTTTATTAAAACTTTCGCTGAAGTTTCATAAGTCTTCTGAGACAAGTCAGCAGTACTTACAGTCAGTGGCTCGTTGCAGTGAAAGTTGAAAACTCGCCCCTTTATGCTGTGGGCGTGCTGATTAAAGAAGCAGAGGAAAGTGGCCCACCAAGAGGCTGCATTTGCAGCTTCAAAGAACATGCCATGAGGGCCTCTCCTATTTTGTTTTTTCTCCATGACTGGACACCTCCTATTGGGATGACTAGCCCATGCCAACATGATTGCTCTCTGGTCAGTGGAAACAATTCTCGGAGGCCTTACTTTTGCTAACAGCAGGTGCCAAAGCCATTTTTAGGGCCTTGATATATATTTTCAAAAATGCCACATTTGGATACCAAATACACATCTCGGAGGCCATGTTTTTCCTGGAAGGAACCAGAAACGCCGTATATACTCGTTTGTGGTCGCACGTTTTTTACAGAGATTTGGGGTGGAAGTCGCGGGTGCGGTCATTACTTTGTTTTTTTTTTTTCACACACGTTTCCAGCGCTACTTGCCTTTATTGAGCTGCAGTACTCGCCTATACTGGGAGAAGCGAAAAAGAACCTTTGTCACTTTCTCATGGTTGCAAGAATGTTACTCCTCGCCCTCGTCGTCGTCCTCCTCTTTACTCGTCGCATCCTCAGACTTGCTTCTGTCCCAGATGAGCTTGTTCTCTGTTCCATTAGATTTGTTCGAGATTCCCTTGACCCTGAAGCTTTCCTCCACTGTCTTGAAGGAAACACACCCTACGCTTCGAAAATCCAGTGGAACACATCCACAAGGGATGTGCTTTTCAGCCGTCCAGTCGGTGTTATTTGGTGGACGGCAGCGCCTCAGAGGAAGCCGCTAAATCTTGAAGGCTGTGCTTTTGCTTCCTGGTGCTGCCGAAAACTTGGCACTGCTGCCTCGTTTTGCCCTTGAAAAAAAAAAGTATATATATAAAATAGAATTCTCGCATCGCACGACGCATAATAATGCTAACCTTCTCCAAAATTGAGGGTGCGGCTAATACACGGGTAAGTTTTAAAAATATTTTCGTAGGGGATTCTCTAGCAAAGTTCTGGGTGCAGCTATTAAATGGGTGCAGCCATAACACGAGTTTATACAGTACGTCATGATATAGCAGTAAGATTAGGATTGCCTTGAACAAAGGTTTGATAATCCAGTAGAGATGCAAAAATAAAATATGGGTAGCATTGTCACGTAACTTCTTTGTGCCAGCTTTGCATGACTGCCAACCTGCTAAATTGAAGTCTCCATCCCTGTGCCTTATTGATCTAGATATCTGCCACACTGCAGAGAGGCTTTTGATAGTAACATTGTTTGTCAGGTAGCAGCTGCATAGCAACGAATTGCCACAACCAGTGATGGAACTGCTTCACCGTTTGAGCCATATTGTGCCAATTCTTCGAGCTACACCAGCGTGCTCCGTAACCTGAATTGCCAATTGAGTGTAAATTTAGGGGGTCACTTTCATAACTGCAAGACCTCCTACATCGAATGGTTCACGAAAACTTTTTTGTTTACTTTCATTCTTGTATAGGGCTAGTCGCACACGAAAGTAACACAGAAGGCTTCTCACTTAACTTGAGGATTTCAGACTTCATCCAGAGGGCATTTCTGTCAGGTGGGTGTCTCTTTTTTGGATTTCTCATTATGTGTAGGGTTGCCACTTGTCCGATTTTAGACCGGCCCGGCTAGTTTCTTGGATAGTGGGCCGGTTGCCCGTCTACACCTAAGACCGGCTGCCACTGGCTGGTTTTTGGTCATAATATCGCACTTATTTATTTTCTGGGGCATTTTATAAGTGTCAGTTCAACAACTATGACTAAATATTTGTCGTCAATCGCCGAAGCTCTTGCGCTGTTAGTCAATCCCTTTTTAAGATCCCTTCAAGTGTAACGATCCTTGGAATAGAGCATATTATTGCACGTGTATGTATATATGAATATCCGGTATTTTTGTGGCATATGCACTGTATGCATTTTAACATTTGTTTGTGTCTACGATGTCACTGGCCTGGTGGATTCAGACGCAAAGAGGTGCTATTTATGGACGAAGTATGTGCGGTCCCTTTTCAGTGCAGCACATTTAGAGCAACAACTAAAACCTCACTTACTTTTACTACAAGCGTCATTCCAACCATGGGTAGTTTTATGCCAGCAGTTAGACTAGTTTGTTAGCTCAGTGTTACGTTTTTGTGTACATGTACATTAAAGGGGTCATGAAGCACCCCTTGGGCTGATTGAAAAAACACATCCTGCGGAAAGCTGACACGGCTATGAACTGCTCTGCCAAATATTACAGTCGTGCGCGCCGCGTAATGGCCACAGTGGCGGATCCAGGGGGGGGGGCGATTGGGCGATCGCCCCCCCCCCAAAGCTATAAGCCAACCCAACCCCCCCCCCCCCCCGCTTTTCACCTCACCGAAGGCCATTTTTCAGAACGTAGAATTTTTTCAGGTGGTCGCTGTGTCCATCCCAATCCGAGACTAGGGAAGCACCCCTCACACAGCCCAGCGCTTTTGTTAAGAGCGAAACAGGCTTTCTAGAAAAGATTTCTTCTGCGTCCTGCATCTTTCAAATAGGCACCGACGAGCACAAGCCTCAACTATTTTGCTAAAGCAACTGCTGCCTTTATGGAAGCGAGCTAAAGTTTCCTCCCCACTCCCAGGGCCATCAGCTCTTCAGCAAAGCGAGGGGTCTTCAAATTCTCCCATCTTTTTCTCAGAGACAGGAGTCTGTTCTGTGTCATTCAAACTGGCATCTTTCGTCCCACCACGGCCGGGCTAGACTGCACATGCGCGCTTGAGCGCGCACGTGCAGTCTAGCCCGGCCGTGGTCCCACAAAGCGTGCAGAACAAGTTACCTTTTAGTCAACCTTCAGCGGCTGGTCCAAAAAAAAAAAAAAAAGAAGGAAGGCAGGCAGTGGTGCTGTGAATTATATTCGCCGAAGTACCGAGCAAGCCTCCGAGAGCACGTGCGCGGGGTATAATCGAGCGCGACTCCGAAAGCTCCGTTTGACCGTCCTTAGGCTGCGGAGATAGAAAGGGCATTTTCTGGCAACACGACCGGCCAGAAAAAAAGGCAATGGGGAGGAGGGGGCGGGGTAACAAAGGGAGGCTTACTCCGAAACTACGTTCAAGGAATACTAGAGCTCGCCGTTGTGGGAATACTCATTTATCGAGCAGGTGGCCTGACCTTCCCTCTTTCACCCTCCTCTTACCAACAACACTGATACGTGTTCCCCAATGTTTAGCGGAAATATGCGAAATTTTAGATAATGAAATGGCACTGAGCAATGCAACTGAGAACAAAAATAATGAGCATTTGGTTACTAACGTGAAGTTTTAAAGTTGGGCAACGCCCCCCTCCCCCCTCTCCCCCCCCCAACAACCAACCGCCCCCCCCAAAGCAAGCGCCTGGATCCGCCCCTGAATGGCCACAAGCGGAGCGCGAAGTTGCCGTTTCCCCAGGCACCCTCTTTTCAAACAGAGGCCGGTTCTCACTCTCGTCGGTGGGCGGGGCGTCTGTCCGCTGTACGTCACAAGAGACATTGCATGCTTATTGGCCGATAGCCGACGTAAATCGAGAGCGGCGTTCGGATCAGATGCGCTTCTTGCCGCGTTGTGCCGCCACTTGCCGGCGCCGCACTCCTCAGTACACGGTAGCCGCACTCGCGCAAGCGAATCACAGCGGGAGAGCGATCGCGTTTCATGACGCGCGCTGGCGTAACTTCTTTCCCCCATGCCATCCCTCCCTGTCTAGCTTCCAGTGCGCTCGTCGGCACGAGAAAAGAGAGAAAGCGCTGGGAGCGTGCGCCAAACCCCCGTAACTCCGCTGATTCTTGACGGATTCGAGAAATTTTTGCGGCAATCGATTCGGGAGGCAGTACACTCCGATACTGAGGCCATTAGATCATTACTTGGAAAAGTGGTTCATGACCCCTTTAAGTTTATTTCGCTCAAGGCAAGCAATGTTACATTAAATGGCACTGCATGCCAAAGACTTTACATGGCGTCTGTTGTTCAACATTACCTTAATCTCCTGTAAACCTCCTCCACCCTCCCTCCCTTCCTCCCCCCCCCCCCCTCCCAAAGGGCCGGGTTTTCTTTCGGGGAAAGGTGGCAGCCCTAATTACGTAGCAGTTATTTATGCTCGTATACCATGGTACTCACTAGAGCAAAAGATAATTTTGTTTATTAGAATCACCAAGTATAGACTTCAACCAAATAGCACTCAAGAATAGGCATTTCTTCATTAGTAAAATGTTATTAGTAGTTACTGTTACGGTGACCACTCATCCTGCGATTCGCGGGACTGTCCCTCATTGGGGGCTATTGTCCTGCATCCAGCAAGAGATAAGAAAACCTTTTAGAATGTCCTGCATGTCACACTTTACTATCATTGTTGTTTGGCAGCACTTTAAATTCAGCAGTATCTGGCCACCCTGTTTAAGGATGTCTTAGCTGCAAGCACTCCAAGCTCGAAAAGTCAACTAGCCGTGCGTTTCACGGCAGCGTTGAATGCTTCAGGCACCAGCTGCGGTTGCCGTCCTGCCATTCCCCCCAATGTGGGCAGCGTGCCCTGGATCGGTTGGACATGCACGCGCCATCGCGTCTTGCCACCGGTTGGCAACCAGTGGTAAGACAATCAGTGACATGTGGAAGCTAAGCCACAGCTGTTTTGTTAGCGACTGTTTTTTTGAGTCCATTGAACTGGGCTAGTTGGTACTGGTTCATTATGTTACTGCGTGACAAGAACGAGGAAAAAGCTAAGGCACACACATGATGGGACACAGTGCTATCAACTGAAATTTTTTTATTCAAGAAACGCGTTTATATAGGGAACGCCAAACTTGCGTGCCTGTGCACAGTAACCATGACATACATACTTGCAAAAATTAGATACGAAAAAAAATGAGAAAGGGTTCTCACGTGTCCTTCTTCTGCTCACCCGAAGTCTAGAAGTACTATCTCGCTGTCATAGAGAGCGATAGATGGCCAGCTTATGCACTTGCCTTCGTTCTTTTTTATGTAGAACGCTTCCATGATTTTTCTGGATACGGTGTCCTTGTGCCTGTACAAAACAGTGGCTTGGACAAACAGGGGACGACATGTGCTGTCCTTGCAATTTTTGTAGTGCACCGCCAAATGAGAGCATGCAGTGATTCCTTTCAGGTAGTACTTGTGGTTAGAGTTGTCGTATTTTGCGTTGGTATTAATAACTTTATTTTGTGTTGGAGCATATCACAGGAGGGGTAAAATAGTTCTGTTTTCACAGATGTGTATTTGAACTGCGGCTTGTATCACTTACTCTGTTTGCCTGTTTCAGAGATGACAAATTATTGCAAGACAAAATTTCTCAGCAGAAGTTAAAAAAATAATGTATCGTAGTTAATCACTCATCGTGCTGTGTCACTTCCCCCCTCTCACACCCGGTCAGCGTGTCCCGTATCGTATTTCAATAGTAGGAAGGTGGTCACCGTACAACCTTTACATTGGCTTTCATTTCTTCTGATTTTTGTGCTGTGAGCATATACATTTTTACACTGCTTGTTAGCTGACTAAAGAACTTTTTTTTCCATTAATTTTTCTTCAGATCCAGAGCCGAACAAAGTGTACAAAAATCTTCCCACATTGTCACGACTTGTCAAGGATTCTGTGGCACTTCCACTCCTTGGATGGGCCCAGAGTGGTTTGTATTAGTGTTACTCTCTTGCAGTGATGATTATTAACCCTCTGAGTGTCAAATTTATTTTGTAAAATACTTTCCCAGATGGTCAAATTACTTTATTGTGGATTTTGAATGTACGAAATTGTTAAAGTCGGGAAAACCTTGTTAAAAAGAAAAAAAAAAGAAAAATCAGGAACTGTATTTTGGTGTCAGCATCACTCAGAACTGCAAAATGTTCAGTAACATTTCAGAGCGTGGTATTCCTTGAAACACAGCACCTTATTGCAGTCTGCACACATGAAACGCATGTCTGTCCTCCTCTGCCCTGTGTGTTGGCACACACACGGCATCTTTTCTGCGTGTGGCGGCCTTGAGCAGAGTAAACTTGGTAAACAAGGAGAGAGAGAATACTTTGTGAGCGTTGGTTAAACAAGCTAAGAGCAGCGCCAGTTAAAGATCGAAATCAACTGCCGCCGCCCCTCCAAGGGAGTGCCAATAAAAGTAAAGGATCGCACCTCCGTTGCGATCATGTGGTGAAACCGAAACCACGAAAGAGCGTTGCCCATCGGTGTTGCCGCAGACCGCACGAGGCGCTGAAGCTAGAAATCAGTTGGGTTTATCTCTACAAGAACGTAGCACAATCATTTCAAAAGCTTCTTGTAAGTCCTAGGAGGTGACAGCACCTCCCAGTGATCATGCATCATCATTACGGTGCGAAATTTCAAATGCAGGGTTGAAAACGTACTCCTACAGCAAAGACCTTGCGGGACAGAAAACCGCCACCATACATGTACAGCAAAAACACTCAGAGGGTTAAAGGGGCACTGACACAAAATTTCGCGGCCGAGATAACCTGCTGGATCGATTCCCGTGTACGTGCGTGTACGATCTGCAAGATATCGACAGCGAATAAAGCTTGGAAGGTATTTTATATGAATTTTGAAGTTCGCGAGCGCGATCCAGCATTATAGGCCGCACCGAGTGCATTGACACCCTCGGAGGTGACCCGAGGTGACCCCCCTACTTCCCCTACGTAACCGTTGCAGCCGGTACAAGTTATGATGACGTCGTAGCCGCCATTTCTGTTTTGACGCGCTTCCAGACGAATCATTCCTCGCTAGCGGGTCAAACCTGAAGTGATTCGCCACGTCGAAAATTTCTTCCATCCCCGCCGCAAGAAAATCATCGCCATCAGACGACGATGAGCCCGACGACGACAGACCGCGCGGAAATGCGTCACTGTTCTGTGTGCTCACGTGACCGAGCGTTTCACTCGCTAGGTGGTGATAGTTGCACCCGGCGGCTTGTCGTTTTTGGAGCTCTGTAAAACCGAAACTGAGGCTGTGTCGGTAATGAGGAGCTTGTAATTAATTATCCGTCGCGCGCTGCAGCAAACGATGTGCCGTGTTATGACTAACAGGCCCCCAGCAACACATTGCAGCAAAAAAACGCGGGCCGAAAATTTTTGTGTCAGGACTCCTTTAAGAAGGTGTTATAGAATGGTTTAATTTAGGCCTGTGCGAATACGAAATATAAGGTATGGATTGAATAGTCTTTTTTATTTGATTCATATTTGATTAGAGAATTCACTGTTCAAAGTTGTTGAATATTTGTTTCATTCAAATGCTATGAATGACAATAACAGTTTTAGCATTCTACCGGGCAAGAATGATGCAAATGGAGATTTGTGTGAAGGACTCCTGTGTATGAGAATCGCGGTGGAGGTGCATATGATCAAATGCCTGAAAAAAACAGATGGAAGTGGTCACTTATATACAATGGTTCCCAGCCATTGAATAAGCATGTCTCACCTTCAGCAGCCTACGAAGTTTAGTTAATTTATACAAAGCAATTTATTATTTGACCAGTCTTTCCATGTTTGTATTGCTTCAAAACTCTGCACAACTTCTTTTACGAGCACTACACTCTGTAGTACATGCATGGCTGCTTGGTGAAGACACACAAGGGATGGCCCATTATGTTGTGCCAACACACATAGGCAAGCGCACAAATGCTGTGTTTATGGTTCTATCAGCGCTGGTGCTGGTAATCAGGAGACTACTGCAAAATGCCATTCGTATTGCCACTATATGAAAATATGTAGTATACCAACTAGGCCAAGCAGTAGTTCTAAACATGTGCTTCAGTTTTCATGAACTTTAGCAGAGTACTATGCTCGGCAAGTTGGTGCATAGCTATTAGAACTTTTGACAACTCTTGCATTCACACTGAATCCTTCACCTTCTGCCATATGTCAGTATGCAAGGAAACTGTTGCATACTGTTGTGTCTATCCCATGATTTAGTTACGACAGATTTGTATCCGATGCCAAATGCCAGCAAGCACAGTACATTATAAAGAGCAACATTAACCATATGAAGTTATAAAAGAAAAAAAAACTAGTGTCCCCTGATAATGCTCGAACTTGCATTTACCGAGTGGGAAGCAGGCATTTTACCTCTGCACGATGGCAACAGTGTCACACGCAGCTCATAGTGTGTGCTACCGATTGCAGTGCCAAAGCAGACTTACTGTATTTTGGCTTTGCGTACTTTCAGTGCATTGGCGGTGCAGCCATTCCAAGCACACCTAAGTTCTACGTTACTCTTCCCAAGCATTGGGGGATGCAAACTCCAATGCTGACCCTTTACGTTCGTTTGTGCACTTTGCATTCTTTCATGCACCTGGCAGTGTACGTTCCCCACTGTACAGGACATCCTAACCTATACCCCTGTCACACAGGCCCACTTAAGTGCTCTTTGAGGTTGTGCGCTTCGCCGCTAGTGTCATTCGCACGTTGTCACATGGGAACGCTTTGTGGCACTCGTTGCAAAGCGCATTTGCCAGCGAATGCGTGTGCCAAACTCCTTACGTTGCAACGGAGTGTCTAGCCTTGGTAGCAGCAGCTCGAGAATAAATAAGTTATTATCTGAAGCTGAGTTCGTAGTATTTTTTAAACTATCGTTTTTGTTATTAGGAATATTCCTATGCATTAAAACATAGAGTACCACTAAATACTACTCTGCTATTCTCGCTATCAGGCAGTTTACAGCCACGGCTACGGGGGGCATGCCCAGCACACATTGTGCAATGGTTGCATCCGTCGACTATTTTAATGGCTGCTTATAGCTGTAACAGATTATTACTTAAGAAACATTGCCATTGCCATTACTACCATTTCCAAAGTACATTTCCTTTTCTCGTGTAGCAGCGCACTGCCAAAGTGACATTCTGGGGGCGTAAGTGCACTCGCTCAAAAGGACACTAAATTTGCCAGTGTGACCAGGGTATAAAACTCTCTATTATTATTGAAATGCACTTCACTGTCTTGGGCCAGGCTGCAGGAGAGGCAGTTAAATGTCTTCGGTGCTGTCTTGAA
Source organism: Rhipicephalus sanguineus (assembly GCF_013339695.2). Taxonomy (NCBI): domain Eukaryota; kingdom Metazoa; phylum Arthropoda; class Arachnida; order Ixodida; family Ixodidae; genus Rhipicephalus; species Rhipicephalus sanguineus. The sequence goes on from NC_051176.1 coordinate 158,848,313, forward strand.
TGGGAGGACTGCACAGAATTATTATGAATCTTTCCACACATGAACAATCTTTGCATAAAAGAAACTACATTACTACGTAGAAGTGTATCAGGAAGCATAAAGTCTTTTTTTTTATTGTAGTAGTCAGAAAGTTGGTTGCTCTTTCAGAAAGTTTACATTTGGCAATTTTTGTGCCCTTTGCGTAAGTGAAACATTAGATAAATGGGACACATTTTTCTGTCCCTTTAAGTTATATCTATAATAGTGTAGTCTTCTGTGTTTAAGTACAGTTGAACCTTGATTTTACATGCTCCAGTATAACAAACTTTTTGATGTAACAAGTATTGACCTTTTTATAATGCCATGTCTCTGGGACACCATCTGTTTTTAGCTTAAATATAACAAAGGATGTTTGTCCGCAATATCAACGTGACGGTTTTTCACTTCTGCTGCATTGGAAGACCAAAGCAATAAACAACTTCAGCTGATGCCAGGGGTCAAGTGCTCGAGTTGCACAAAGTTATTCGAAATGTATCTTACAAATTGTGCGCCGTGCGACAGAGCAGCCATTGAAGCGGAGCACGACCTTGACATTGAAGGCAATCTGCTGGCAGTTAAAACCTCTAGATTGATGGTGACAAAAGCTTCCTAGCCTTCTACAGCCATCCCTGCCAGAGATTTGAAGTACAGCGTTCGTAGAAAACTAAGTCACTATTGGCAAAACTTGTTGGATGATGAAAATTTTTTCTGAAATCACAGTTAGGACCTTCATCACCAGTAAATAAATTGCGGTGAACTGGTGTCCTGTTCTGTTTACTCTGGATAGGGCACACATTCAGCACACACAATTATTGTTGACTGGTAGTTAGGACAGGCTGACTGTCCTCCATGTCCTTGTGAAGTTTTAGTGAAACAGAAGTTCGGAGAAAAAAATCATTTTTTTATATTGGCAGCACAACCCATTACACCCGGCAATGTTTCTTGGCACAGAACCACTCTTTAACATCAAACCTGTCTTCAATTTCTTCAGTAATATTTGTACACTGCAGATTATTGGTCCGAGACATTCTTAGCATGGCTTCCCTTGTGAAGCCACTGCATGTGCTGTACATTATGTAGAGCACATGCCTCCATACCTTCGTTTGAAGAGGCTGTGATGACGCTGTTGTGCAACAGCACTAACAAGTTTTAATATACTACTACCCTGTCATAACCCATCCGTTTGTGCATAGGTGTGTCATTATCAATATTTTATTATAGTATATGTACTTTCTGCCCTTTACTGCCACTTAAATTCAGGTCATTATACAGCCATTCTACATTAACATTAATATCTCACTATTTTGTTGAAACTTTGTTATAACTGATTTGGTTTGCACTGTTTGGCCAGACCTGGCCCTTGCGCCAGTAAAATCTGTAAGTCATGAACATCATAAAAAAATTTTAGCTAAATATTGGAACTTGAACATGTGGCATTTGATATAATTCGTAAATACTGTCAGTAATTGTGAAAAATATCTGGGATATCCAACACCCTGGGCGGCATCAAGAACAACGATCTTTAGGAGAGTGTTGATGTGGTAATCAACAGCAGTGGTGATGGGATTGAGCAATAATGAGGGCAGTAGCCGCAAAGAATGAAGTGGATTATGGTCAGCAGTGCTCGATTTTGAATGAATATGCACAGTGTGTAGCCAGCATTTGCACTTGCATCACTTGCAGTGTTGTCCTCAGATGTAGTATATAGTCGCTGTCAAGTTAACAGAACTTCTTTATTTGGGTACTGCGAGTACGGTGACTCACTTCATGCACTGCGCTGCTGTCCCAGAAAAAAATGCCGTGACAGACTGAATCCCATAGCAGTATTAATTGCCATCTATTGGTGATTCCTGAAAGTGCTCATCTGTTCTGAAGTAATACAGCAGCCACCTGTCACTGACGTGCTGGCTCTAACCGCACATACCATGAACATTAACAGTCCTATGCCCAACTTGTATAACAGCTGCACTCTCTCAATATTTAAAAAAAAACAAAAACTGTGGTTCTCACATGAATAAACACAATAAATAGGCATAAAACCTGTAAAATGTAGTGCTGGCAGTCTGGGTTCTAATTCGTGTCGGTAAATGAACTTGTTTATAAATAATGTGGTTGCTGTCTGCAGTAATTGCTGATATAAATGGTTATAAATTTAGTTTTTTCATGTAGTGGATACATGGAAAGTAATGTGTGTAACCTTGATTGTTTGCAGTCACAAATGTTGCTCCCACTTTTGGATTCATGACCTTGAGCTCCGAGATCCAGGTATGTGGCAGTTATTTACAAGCCTCTTAATGTTTTCTTTATCTTCTGTTTGCCATTGCATTGCTAGACTTTCTGGGCCTCCCCTTGATTTAATGTGCACTGGTTTTTTTTCCTCATTAGCTTCTTATTTTGGGTTACCTGAATGTGCGAGACTTGCTGGCTGCATCTGGAGTAAACACAGATTTATTTGAACTGGCATCTCATCCTGTGCTTTGGCGGAAGCTATTTTTGAAGAACTTTCCATCTGGTATGTTTTTTTTTTCCTTTTTCATGGAAAAAAGAAAACTAAATTTTTTGGTGCTGTTTTAAGGATGGCACTTGTCTTTATTTGCAGTGGAAGTGTCACCTACTGACAATGTTTCCGACTGGAGAGAGGTATGTTGGCAAGTGAATAAGTTGAGTTAGTTGCAAATTAGTGCTAAATAGACTGCGCTTTATACAAAGAATCAAGAGTGCATTTACTTGTGTGTTGCAATTGAAAGGTTTAATGAATTATATTTAGTGTGCTAGGAGCAAGCAAGGAAGAGTGCTTTAGCCTTATATATTACAGACATGCAAGGATAATCATATTGGTTATGTTAAACAACATGTGCACAAAATAAGCACACTTGGAAGAATTTTGCATGAGGTTCAAGTCTGCATAGCTATTTGGAAGGCTCATATTTTACATACATCCCTGAAGCGATTAAGACCTTGAATAATTTTTAGCTGATGTTTAATAATTCTGGCTTTAGTACACAGCAGAAACCTGTGGGAAGCAATGTACATGTTAAATAACATTATTTGTGCGTGTAGTCGCCTCAGTGGATAACCAAGAATATCTTACTCAGAGCTCAGCATTCCACTTTGCTCGATATCTGTAATTAACTGACACGAGCTTCGAGGTGCATGCATGGCCTTTTATTGTTATACAGGCTCCTTTCAATTAGTAGGTTGAAGGGCGCTGTAATATAAAGCTATTTCATTGTGATTTTATTCAAATCTCTCAAAGCCATATTTATGTAACCACCATTGCAAGCATGGTCAGGAACCCACAGCTTTTTCTGAACAGCCCAGTAAATTGATTTTGTTGTTTACAGCAGGGGCGCAATCGTGTACATGTTCTGTGATAAAACGCTCTATTGCGGCTCATGGGATTGTTCGAGGCTCGTCTGACAGTCAGAAGTGAGAACAGCAACCGGATGAAGCAGTGTTGTCAGTCATTTTGTCATCTGCTAGGCAAAGAACAGGCACAGAACGAATGAAGACATTGTTCTGTCCTATAGAATGTATATATAGAACGGTCTCTGGACTATGTGGATTGGATTGAAACATAAGTGCTCAGGCCAGAGGAGCGAATTAGCCTACTTTGTGTCCGGCCTAATCCAATCCCACGTAATAGTACACTGATATAGTTGGCAAAAATGGCCACCAGCTTCACCACCAAATGTCTTCTGAAATTGCAACACCACCTAGCGCCCAATGAAGACATTAAAGGGGCCATGAACCACTTTTCCAAGTAATGATCTAATGACCTCAGTATCGGAGTTTACTGCCTCCCGAATTGATTGCCGCAAAAATTTCTCGAATCTGTCAAGAATGAGCGGAGTTATAGGGGTTTGGCGCACGATTTCAGCGCTTGCTCTCTTTTCTCGTGCCGACGAGCGCACTGGAAGCTACACAGGGTGGGATGGCACGGGGGAAAGAATTTACGTCAGCGCGCGTCATGAAACGCGATGGCTCTCCTGCTGTGATTCGTGTGCGCGAGTGCGGCGCCGGCAAGTGGCGGCACCCCATGGCAAGAAGCGCATCTGATCCGAACGTCGCTCTTGATTTACGTCGGCTGTCGGCCATTAAGCATGCTATGTCTCTTGCGACGTAAACAGGCAGATCCACGACGTCAACGGGCAGACGCCCCGCCCACCGACGAGAGTGAGAACCGGCCTCTATTTGAAACGAGGGCGCCTGAGGAAACAGCAACTTCGCGCTCCGCTTGTGGCCTTTATGCGGCGCGCACGACTGTAATATTTGGCAGAGCAGTTACAAAGCCATGTCAGCTTCCCGCAGGATGTGTTTTTTCAACAAGCCCAAGGGGTGCTTCATGACCCCTTTAACACAAATAAATTGTTAAAGTCACCGCGTTCTTCAATTTTAAGCTTTGGGAAACAATGTCCCCAAATACTGATATTTAGTAGGGGTGTGCGATTATTCGAAAGTTTCGAATATTCGTCGAATATTACATTCGAAATATTCGTATTCGATTCGAAAATCGTGTATTCGAAAAGTTTCGAATATTCGTTAACTTCGAATAATCGAAAAACTCGAATATGCGATTTGATTATCATGCATAAAATAACTCGTCTTCCACATTTCTGCTGTGTTCGTATAGCTAAAAACGTTGCCGAGAGGAGCGATACACATAGTAAGTACACGGAGGCACAATATCTGCCTGCGACGAGCGCCCCAATACGTATGATTTATTGCTGGTGCATCTCCGACGTGCAGCGCTGTTGGCGATCATGTAACCGTACATTTTCAATATTATGCGGCCGTAACGTGCCGCACTACCACTCATTCACTATGCGGGACCACTTCTGAAGAAAGACAGTGACCCATGTGACTGGTGGCGGACTGTAGGCACCTTCAGATACCCCAGTCGGGCAAAGCTTTGCCCCACTTCTCTTCCAAGCGAGCGTGCCTTTTCAGTGGCAGGGGGCGGGGGTTGTCTCTGTTAGAAGGGAGCGCCTGCTGCCTGATCATGTGGAGCAACTCATATTTTTTCATGATAATATCTAGTCATTACTTTCATTCTGCCATGATATTTGCTTGCGTTGTGATGTGCTTTGTGCTAGCCTGGACATTGTGTTCTGGAGATAGCAGTGTATGTTGTGTTGCCAGTCAGGCTATTAATGTTTTAGGGGCGCAGCTCCTTAAGACGGCACCCGTTCGTCCCTCGTAGTCGTAGTCATGGTAGTCGTAGTGCGTAACCAGTCTTACGCTTTGACCTCCAAGGTGGTGCCGGTGGGAGATTTTTCCTGTGCGTTGTTGAACAATAAAAAATTCGCAGCGTGCGCGTTAACTAAAAGCCGAATTCTTCTGTCTCTCATTCCCCATTAGCAGCCATTGGCATGTTCCAGTAGGAAACGTTAGTAGAAGTAGAAGTGTAAGTGCTAGCTAAAAGCCGACTTCTTCTGTGTCTCATTCCCATTAGCAGCCACTGTTTACCTCCAAGGTAGTGCCTGGTGAGATTTCTCCTGTGCAAGATTAAACAATAAAAATTTTGTTCAAAACGCCGTTGATTGATGAAATAAACCAACGAAAGACGCCAGATGTTTTCTAAAAGCAAAACGAAAGAACGCCAGATGTTCCTAAAGCAAAACGAAAAGACGCCAGCTGCTTAACGAAAGACGCCAGATGTTTTCTAAAGCAATGGTTTTCTAAACAATGAAAATTCACAGCGTACATGTAAAATTAAAGTGAGCTGCAAGTCGTCATAACTCATCGAACCTTTAGTATAAACGCGCCCGATCTCACGTCGGTGATGATGTACTGGGCAGAATTCACGGAAGATTCACGGTTTACCGATGAACCTCCGCAGCTTCGCCCACTCATCATCATTCACTCCGTGGATATGCTGTGATTTTTTTTTTCAAATAGCTACATGCTAAATAAAATATCGTTACTGTGGAGGAATTTTTCCTTTGATACTCGGATATTCGATTCGATATTCGAAGGTGGATATTCGTATTCGATTCGTATTCGAAAAATTTGATATTCGCACACCCCTAATATTTAGTTATAATAATACTATATTTCTGCATGCATTGAAAGCACTTCTGAATTCATTATATGGTCCCCCAGAAGACTTTCAAAACATGATGCATTCTTCCAGGGTGCTTCCCCTTCCCCAGTGTAGGGTAGCCAACCGGAAGTGTTTCTGGTTAACCTCCCTGCCTTCTCCTTTTCGGTTTTCCTTCCTCCCTCTCATTCTCTCGTGGCGCTGCATCCAGTTCTATCAGAGAATGTGTACAAGATGGCGCCCCAGGTCTCTTTGGTTTGAAAATGAATAGCATTGCCGGCTCATTTGTCAAAGCGATGTTGTATACACAGCTCGAAAATATTTTATTGACATTTCGAAAACATTTTACTGCCACTTTGATTTTATGCCAATATATTCTTGCCAGCGGCGACAAGTAGCCAGCGTGAGAGCTATTATCAGCCAGCTATCCTCTATTCTCTGTGGAACTGGCATGGTTGGGCTATTCCGAAAAAATTTGAACGTTTGTTTGGCATATTAATGAGTCATTTAGGGTCCGTTTGATTCAACTGCACCACCTGAACCACTGCTTCACCTTGCTATTTATTTCATTGGTGCAGCAATGGCATCCTCTGAACCACGCCATTCATTTTAAAAGGGGCAGTAGAGGTACAGTGCCAGTTCACAATTTTCTTGCACCCTCTCTGATGACAATGCCGGCTCTGTGTGGACGTGCGCATGTGCACTAGCAGCGCAGAAGACAATGCAGCATTCATTCATAGCGATGTACGCGCGTCTACTGTTTCTATGCAAAGTGGGTTATGTATGTGCAGTTTGCCACCTCTCAAAGTTACGTGGACGGTGTACATTAGGGAGGGGACGTGGCAGTGAAAACTATTAATGGGCTAGCCCTGTTAAAGGGCTCGCTCCACAGAAATTCCAGTGTCGGCGTCATTGGTTGTGAGTGAAAAATCATCTTGTATAAAATAAATAATAAAAAAATCTTAGGTTCGAGTGAGAATCGAATCCAGGCTGTCTGCGTGGCAAGCGGGTGTTCTACCGCACAGCCACGCCTCTGCTTGGAACTGCACTGAAAGTACCTTTCATGCTTCACAAACATACGCGTCCTGTATACAGGTGTCACAGTACGAGATGTAATATCACAGTAAAACGGGGTACAAGCGTATATTGCCATCGGGCGTCACACCATGTGAACCGCATAGCGAGTTGGTGGTTTAAAGCCGGCCAGCTATTACAAAAGGCACACACATTACTGTACGTATTCCCTTACAAACATGTAGTGGGTGCATCGCAACTTCAAAAAAGTATCACGCGCGTAATTGCTGCTGGTTTAAAGCATGCCACCCATTACAAAAGGCATACACATTTGTGCACGCATTCTCTTACACACACATAGTGGGTGCACTGTTGTCATAAAAGTGCTGTTGAAGAGGGCGGAAACCTTTACCTTTACTATAGGTATGTAGAGTGTGTTTGTGTGTGTGAGACTGGGTGACTTAACATAATGACAAGCAAAACAGAGCACGATGAGGATGGGGCCAGATATCAACTCTTAAAGGCAAAGCTTAAGCGTCCCCCAATTTTTAAAATTGTAGGAATAAAGTAATGAAATTTGGCATCCAGATGTAATTTCTTACGATATCTAAACTGAAATCGTTTTTGAGTTATCTATTGCAGTTTTCGAGTTGATAGACTCTCATTGTCATCCCATAATTAATTAATTAATTAGACATCAGTTCGTGAATATTTTTTTGTAAGCATACTCACAAGGGCCCATTCTGTGTGGTGAAGGTATTGGTTTATTTCTTAACATTCAAATAAGTGCACAAATTTTTTTTTAAATGTCTTGTACACATTGTCTTATTAACAACTTTTACAAAAAAGCCAATTATAAAAATCTGTATGAGGTGCACACACATATGAACAGCTTTACGGCACTCACCAATGTTTCAGATATAAGTGCAAAAAACAAAACGGTTTTATTTTTACTTGTGAAATGGCACAGGGATGACTGGCAGCAACTGCGCAAATAATGAAAGCTGAGAAAACAGAGTTCAAAGAAAACAGAGCTCAAAGCTAAAAAAATGAAACTCAGAACAATGTTGGTTTTAGCTGGTCTCATTTTTCATTGGAGCAATGAAGGTTTGTGGCTGCCTTGAGCTCTGATATCTCCTCTTTACAATGATGCCAAGATGGCAGCACTCTGCCAAGGAAAAGCTGCGAGATTTCCATTTTCTGAAGCCTGATTTTCTTATAGTTTTTGATGACAGCATACTTGTAAAGGGCTTTTTTCTCACCTTCTACTGTTTATTTTGTTATAACGTTTCGCCACGACATAGAAGATGGTCGGAAGATTGCAAAAAATAAATAAATTGAAAAATAGAACATTTTGACCTAATTTACCGTTCCCATCGCCACGTCCCCCCTTAAGCAAACAAAAGTAAGGCCTGCACTGTGTCACCATCTCGTCATTCATTGCTGGTGTCACACTGTGCCTGTACCACTGAACTCGAGCTGCACATTTCCTGAAGTTCTTGTGCACCACCATGAACTGGTTAAGATTGGTGCAGGTGAATCGAACAGACCCTTAGTGCATACATGTAACTTTGATGTCGTAATTCTTATGGTTTTTCTAATGTCACATAACAAACAGGTGATGGTGCAGCCTGACAATTTGCGACCAATAGCGAAGGGCTAGTGGCGACAAAGGCGCACAATCAAAAATGATTTATTCTCTTTTGTTCTACCTAATTGTTCATAAGCGGTCTGTACATGTCGTTTTGAGGTGGAGAGTTTCTGTGGCTTTTGTTACATAATGTGGCATACGAGTGCGGTGGTTGTGGCCCAAAAGATTTTTATCATTTTGGAGGGCAAATGGTTTAATTGAAAAAAAAAAAATAAATACTTTAATAGTTTTACATTATAGAGGCCCATCTTAACATAAATGGGATACCCCTTAATGAGATGCTGAAAAAGGTGTGTAAATGTGTCAAGTTACTAATCTGTTGTAGCAAAAGAGGTAGAAAAAGACGTGAAATAGTAGGACAGTAGCGTTTTGTCACTAATATTATTTTGTCCTAACCTTTCTTTCCAAGCAAGTATTGCGAATATGCTCAGTTGTTTTGGATGAGGGAAATTACATGACCACTTTTTCTTGGCTGTCCATCTATTTGCAGAGGTCATTTACAGTTATTAATTTGCAGTTGTCGGGTACTTGAGGCTAGAAAATGGTGACTTTTCGGTGGTCTTTTTGTGAGTTGTGTGATTGCCTGCCTGTTGCCGCAGAGATACAAGCGGGAGTACTTGCTACGAAAGGAGCAGCAGGAGAATGCTCTGCGGCTGCTGCCACGTATGCGCCTAGTAATGCCAAGCAGCCTCCGAAACACCCACCGTCCCTTTCTGCTGCCCCCAGTGCCCCAGATTAGTGATGACGACTTCGAGTTCGACATGTTCATGCGTAAGTGTCTTGAGTGGCTATTTTTTCTCTTTTTGTGGAGCTTATAAGGCAGAAATTGTGAGTCTCTTATCACTTTTGCAAAGGGAGAGCTATGGTATTCATATATTGTTAGTTTACTGTTCTGGCAATATGTTGAGGTGGACGATACTATTGTTCTCTTGAAAATTGAGCATCTTTTTTTTCTTGTGTTTGTCGCTTTTATTGTTTATTTTAGCCTTCTGTCTTCCTCCTCATTTTTTTTTTTCTTTCATAGCCATGTAAAGATTATAGAGAATAAGTTTTGCTGCATTTATTGACAGCAAGTAGATGTTTTCAGAATGCCAAGTCTTGTGCTAATACACAGGACTTGGACCACTGAGCCACTAAGAACTTGGAAAATTAGTTATATAGTGACTGATGTGTGCTAGTCTGCATTGAACGTATCGCTGAATTTTTTAGAGTGACGTAGCACTGAGAAACCTCAATATAATTAACCTTTATTTAACAAGATCCATTATGTAACAAACTATTTTTATTTACAACTTTCAGCTCCATTGAAAACCGTGTACTGTATTTACCTGACTCTGATGCTAATTTAAATCTAACATGCACCCAGTTTTTACAGGCTTAACTTAAGGAAATAAAAATGCGCCTGAATATAGCATGCTCCAGTTTTCTTTTATGAAAAAATGCAGCATGCACCCTTCTCCCCATTGTTTACTTTCAGAAAAAAAAACAGTCACAAGCAGGGTTTTGTTTAATGAGCTTTTACAATAAAAATAGTATGTCATCATTGCCATTCGTGCTTTATTGAGACATGCCAAGCACGCAAGGGTGATATATTATCTTATGGATACCACTATTGCAGCATCTTTCATGACGCTGCAGCGGACCTGTGGAAGTCTGCGATCAACAGCATTTGTGGCACTGTGCTCTAAGAGCAAGCTTGGCGCATTGCCAAAAAATGCGAGCACCTGTGTATCCTGACATATGCGTTGCCGAGTCGCGCGTGATCTTGTGAATGGGATGGTAGCTATGAAGTTGACTGAGAATACTGCTGAAGATCACCGTTAAGCACAAAATGAACCTGCAGCAACGTTTGCAAAATGAGCTCTATCACCCCTTTGTGATCACAATGTCAATGCCCCTGATGATAGGCTGTAGCCAATGTTGTCAATGCGTTTTCGGTTTTGCATTCGCTTCTAACGCGCTGGCAATTTTCGTACCAAGTAAAAAAAAGCTGCTTGTCAGATTCGGGTAAACGCAGTATGTTTTATTGCAATTTAGCAAAGTAACTTTGTGCTGCAGTTTTCATTTAATGAAATTCTCGTGCATTGCATATATGCACTTGGTCCCTATATGACAAATGACAGATCAGTAAATATTGGTTGAAAAAGAATCGGTCTTTTTGCAGGCAACCTTTTACATGAAAATATTGCTGACGGACAGTGAAAAACATAGTTTTAAGTCTATAGCTTTGAATCACCATAAAAATTCATTTTCTTATTATACTTGTCCAAGTGCCTAATTTCATCATCTGTCCCTCTCGTACCTACAAAATGCATATGTTCCAAGACGGCAACTTCCTTAGTAACACAAGAGGGAGGGGAGAAAAATGAATGCAGTCATAATCACCTCAGCTGCCAGCTTCAATGACTTGTGAGATCAGTATGTTCCTGAATGTGACAAGTGTCTCTGATTTTAAAGGGCCCCTCACCAGGTTTAACAATTTCGTGCTAACGAGCGCAGTGCATACACTGGGCGTTCATGATCACGTCTGCCAAAATTTGCAACGCTACGCGTCGCGGAAATGGGTCAAATTTCAAGGTGAACACTGCTTGCCCTTCCTTTCGCGGGTGCGCGCTTTAGAGAATGAGGGGATGACGTACATGAGAAAATGGCCCTACATAGATGGTAGTGTTGTGACGTCGCTCCTCTACGTAGACGACTGTGCTCTGACGTCGCCAACAGTAGCACGTGGCACTGCGATAATTATTTGACATGACATGTGTAGTTTGTGTAACTTGTTGCTTGAATACAGATTAATAAAACTTGAGAGTAATAATGAGACACACAAAGGGAATGTGTGCGTCTTTTTCATTTTTTTTCGTGAATTGCAGCGAGATGTGGGGCTAATGTGCCTCCCTTTCCCATGCGTTCGCGTCTTCGCGGTTAGCGCATTGAGCAGACGCCAGCCCTGGAAACGAAACTAATGTTCTGGCGCGTTCGAGCACTCATTATGCTCATTTATTCTACCGCGTCCAAGTAAACGTTAATGCGGCACTGGCTCATGATACCGCCACTCTCGTGCCCGTACAAATGTCTCAACTTTCATGCCCGTCCCGCAAAAACAGGCAGTACACCACAGAGAACGCCGACAAAACGCCCACGGCCTTTACATAAAAAAAAGGTAGCGGCCATGCAACGCCGCTCACGTGCTCGGGCTGGCTCGGGCATGTCATGCGCACGTGACCATGCATGCGCATGACGTGTTCATGCATATGTGTCAAGTGAAGAGGGCAGGGAAGGGATTTGTCTTGCGAAGGCTGCACGGGGCGAGTGGCAAGGGTTTGAAACTCGCCTCCTCGCGTCATGGTTTCGCGCCGCTACAAATTATTGTTTTTCTTGGCTCGTAATGAACCGATTTGAATAATTCTTGCGGCATACTGCTCTTCATTCAGCACACAACAACTTCCATCGTCTAACTAAAATTTGCTATATGGCCTGGTGAGGGGCCCTTTAAGGTCAGGAAAAAATGCTCATGGCTTCATATACAATGCATCACTTTTTACTTAGAGTAGGAAGCACTGCCATATAGTTGAGTTTCAAAAAGGTATAAAATTTGAAGGTAGACATTTCAGCAGAATTGCCTGTTTGGTTGGGTTAATTACGGATTTCAAATTGCTCCAACAAAAAATGGTTCACTTCCCCAATGTTTCAAGGCCAACTCTGTTCCTTCTTGAGGGGAAGTGATGACAGGGATGTTGAGGTACAGCTTTTAAATGGTTGGTGTAGGGAGGAGAGGAGAGAAGGTCGTAGTGAGCTCAACACCCTTCCTTCCCACCTTAACCGCTCCTGCTGCCTGACACCCCTCTTTATTGCCTTCTACAGAACAGCAGAAAACCAACCGTATAACTATTTCCTTCAGGGGCTCCCTGCCCCCTCTGAAGGACCTATTCCACCCCCTGGGGAGACCACCCCCTGGGGAGAAATTCGGGTGCCTCTCCTGGTTTACAAGTTCACTCTTGCCATCTCTGCCATCACCCCCTTTGAAGAAGGAACCTGGGAAAATCTTGGGAAAATAACCCATTTCTTTGGTTGGGGCCATTTTAATGTCCTTAGATATAAAATGTAGCTGGCTGTGCTTTAGGCCTGTGGACTATCATCTTTCAGTGTGAATGGGGTATGTAATACAGTGTTATTATAGGAAAGGAAAAGTTATTTGTATGTGCCTGAAGTTATGTATTCTGGCAGCAGAGGTATTGAATACAGTTGCCAGCCTGCTCTTAAACAAGCCTTATTTTTCAAACCTGCATGCTTATTGGAACTTCCTGATGGCACGGCCACCTTCCCTTATAATGATTGTAGCAATGCAACTCAAATTTTCTATGCAAGGTGGTTTGTTTAATAATCTATGCTTGTGATGCTACAAACAAGACATCTTTGAACAAAGTTTGCTGCCCTGTCAACTTGGTATCTAGCCACTGCTTTGCTTGGCCGACTGCCTTAACGCAATATTGGTTAGACGTGTGGCCTAGGTAGTTCAACTGCTATGAAAATTTTTCAATGTGTGGCTGGAACAATTCATTGCAGCAACTCTCCATCAATATCTTTGCATGAGTAGACCTCACTGGTGATCAAATCTGAGATCATTACAAACAGGCTATATATTGATGACTGTAAGTCGAACTCAATTATAACTATATACAAGTGCCATGAAAATTGTATTGTTGTAAACAATAATTATTATAAACCAGGTTGTGTGGGGGAAAAAAGGGGTGGGGGGACTGCAGAGCTGCTGTTCCTGTAGTTTAATGGCAATGCAGCTGCAGCTGGGGCCCCTCTTTCTGACTGCAGATTGTGTTAGCTCATGTTAACTCAAAAAGTGAATGTTGCTTCATACGTGACAGCTGATGAATAGCTTTGCCTACTATGCTTCACTTACTCTATTGGCCAACCTGCATGCTCCTATCATGTGTAGCAGCGGTAGTCTTTTCAAAATCTACTGCTAACTCACTCACCACTACAGCCTTTGAACCCACCACATATTAGCTACACGACATGGTGTGGCCAGCACCTCTTCAACCCTGTGCATTCACCTCCCCTCTTTCTAGCTGTCACTGTGCATGCTAAGACGGTGTAGTAAATAAGTAGTGGTTTAAGGTAAAGAAAAGACTCTAATGTGGCGTGCGTCGCCAGCATCCTTTCTGGCTCAGTCTCATGTGCTTTCCCCCACACTGAAAGCTTACGGCTCACATAGCAAGATGGGACCTTTCACAACATTGAGGCACAGAGAACTGGCGAAGTTGATTTGTGTTCAGAGGGGTGGTCGGGAACCTCAAATGCTGGGGGAGGGCTCGCGCCCTCCCCCAGCATTTGTGGGATTTCTTTTCCCGCTTGTGGGAGTCGCCTGGGAACCAGATTTTATTGTTATAACCAGCAATGCTTCTTGGGAATGTTCTAGTAAGCAGTTTATTTCACCATAGAAGACATACAAATGTTTTCAAGTTCACAATGTAGCAGCTGCTCATTGTTATATCCAATATATTGTTAATACCAGTATCTACTGTAGTAACAGAGTTGGTTATGGTCCCACAGGTCCTTCATGCCTGGAATATTGGTGGGAAACTGTACCTGGCAAGCATAACTTGAAATACATGGTTTTCCTCCATGTTAAAATGGCATACTCTAGACACACTTCCACATTTTCTTCTGCGAGATGGCTTGGTTTTACTGCAGCCAGCAAGCCAACATGCGGATCCCATATGGTCACCACACTGATTGCACGATTTTGTATTAGGGGACCTTGAACACTTTCCAGGACATTGCCTTTCTGTGGCAGGTTGCGTAGACTGATGGATGGAGATGCTTTTAGTGTGGTCAAAGCACTTGCTTTAAGATGTTTAACGTGTTAATCACATAAACAAACACTCAATTGCTACCGACTGCATCACCGCTTAGTGGTATTCACCTAATGCATTCATGCCGGAATTGACACCACTTGCTCGTCCATGATTGGTGAAAAGCAAAGTAGCAGATAACCACTGCACTTGCAAAATCGTGATTATCACTTTTTTTTTACTCCACGTTTGTATATTAATGCAAACAGATGTAGTTATAAAGAAAAAGCACTGCAACTACAAAGCGTGGCAGGTACACTGGCTGGTCTTGTGTTTCTGGCATCTGAACATTGCTTTATGTTAGGAGTACACACATGATTAGTGTAATGCAAAAGGTTCTCTTCTCACTTGTGTATGCTCATGAGATATCTTGTCACCTCATTACCTTGTCTTGTACACCTTTGCAATTTTTTAACAGCACTGTGCGAGTGCTGAGAGCGGTATATGGTAGCGTCTAATATTTTGAAAAGTAACGAGATCTGCCGATGATGCGAAAGTGCACAAAGCACACTGAACTGTTGTACGGCGTTATTTACTTAAAGATTACTTAATGATATGTTGAAGTAAACAGTGTAGCAGACGGCGCTCGCAGTTCAGTGTGCTTTGTGCGCTTGCGTATTGTCAGCAGATCTTGTTACCTTTCGAGAATATTAGATGCTACCATATCTCGTGCTCAGCGCTCGCGCAGTACTGTTAAAAAATGGCAAGGGTATACATGCTATATACTTGTGAACGTTGGTCAAGTGGTGCAAGTTTCTTACTTCTGTGCATTGTTTATTACATTGTTGGGGTGTAGATCAACATTGTTGGCTACCATGGTAATGCCACCATCAGCCCACCGGATAGAACAGGCAACCATGCAATGCAGATTTCTTCCACGTAGACACTCTGAGCTCTTACTATTGGCATCAGTGGGTGAGAGAAATGAGGACAAGAGACGAACTCATATCTTGAGCTTAGGGCATCCAAATGAGACAGACATTCATGCAAAGATGGAGGCTTGAAGTGATGAGAAAACATTGAACGAGGATTGTTGCAGCAGCCAACGTTTCGACTAGTAGTAGTCTTGTCTTCGTCAAGGCAGGAACTGCCTTCCATAGCAGCGTATTTGTGTACACTTTGCTTACGCTCCCCCCAACCTGAAAAATGGAGTGGCTTTGCTCAATCTCCTCCTCAGCTTTTAAGGTTGAGGGAGAGTGAGTAAAGCATGCACAAACATGCTGACAAGTCCCCTTGTCAAAACGTTGGCTCCAGCAGCATTCCCTGTGCAATGATTTCTCATGAGCTTAGGGAAGTATTTTTTCCCCTGTATTTGGAATATTCTCAGCTGGATAAATGTGTACTGCATACCCCTATCACTGCCATTCTTTCTGCATTGATCTCTGCAGCTATCATATAGGCAATCTGCACCTGAAAAAAATTATGACTTGAAAAGTGTTTGAGGGCCTTTTTAGATGGTATTCACATTCACATCGGAGAGGTCTCCTCCTGCGAATGAAGAGCGGGATCACCCATGATATTGTTCAGTGAATCTCTCTGGAAGGAGCAAGCTTTCCACCCCCAGCATGCCGATACATATGTGAAGGTGGTACTTATTTCCCCTCATGGTCGTCAGGGAGTGCTTGAACTGTGGAATAAGTGGTCCCCTATTTTTGAGGGCGACTCTATAGGGCTTCATTGCCTAGCAAAGACATGACATCTTCACGTGGTGCACTCCCCTTTTAGTGAGCAGGTAGATTTTGCCCTTGCATTAAAAATTTTATTCCACAGATTTACGTGCCAAAACTGATATGTGGTTATGAGGTAACTGTGGTGGGGGGCTCCAGAATAATATTGACTACCAAGACTTCCTTAGCATGCACCTAAAGTACACAGGTGTTTTTGCATTTCATTCCCATTAAAACGTGGCCACCGTGGCTTGGAATTGACGTGCTGCCCTTGTGCACCGCAGCTCAACATTGTAGTCGCTAAGCTATCCCAGCGGGTGCCCTCCCTTATGTGAATACCCTTAGTGACATTGCAAAGCACGTGTTTGTAATATATTGTTGTTTCCATGCCAGGACCAATTTGCTTAAATTTTGATTTTAAAAATTTTGATGGACATTGGACCAATATTTAGGTGTAATGAATATTGGATAATGAATATTGGATATAACGAAAGTGCTTTCGTTTACAATGTTGCTTCATTATAACAAAGTTTGACTGTAGTCAGGCTTTTTGTGCATGCAATTATGTAGGTACTAGTCCTACATGATCACTTTGCATCCTCTCCCATGCCCTGTGTGACTCAAGATTGGCTGGCTGCATCCTTCTTATGACCTTGTCACACTCATCGTGGTTTCTTAGGTCTCGAGATTTAAACCTCCTGGACTACTTGCTGGATCATCGCTGAGAAGGAAATAAAAAGCAACTGCATCACACAGAAAATTCTCTGAAGGCTTCTGCTGTGAAAGAATTGGTGAAGATCGCCATACAGCACTGTTCAAACATGCAGCTATTTTTGAAATTACAGTCTATGAATTATAGTTAGTGTTGCCTAATAAGGCTTTCAAAACCAGCAATGGAACACACAGTTGAAAAAAAAGTGGTGCAAATATACCAAATATTGTCTGATAATGCGTTGTTCTTTCTGGAGCCGTCATTATGTTCTTAAATACCTTGCACACTTGGCTGTAACTTATCGCATTCTTATCACATGGCCATCACTGCAAAGTTAATACACAAATTTAACCTACATATTTCAATCCTTTTAGGCTAAGCATGCCTATCATTAGCAATTGCATGTTTGTTAGCAGCTTTAAGGATACCTGCAACTAATTAGAATATCCGGGTATTCGGACTTGATCAAGTCCGAATTGTTTAAAGTGTTATGCTAATTAAATCATGCTCTGCATTAACTGAAGCAATCAGGATGTCATTTTAGTGGGTCATTGTTTATTTAAATTGGTTAAACAGAGGTTGCCCAAAATTACTTGTGTTCTTTTGTTCTCATTTAATGTATTGTTGTTTTTACTTGAAATTGTTATTCAGGTACAGGGCTATAGCATAAGCAAAAAGTGCTAACAACTGTGCCGCTAGCTCATATGCAATTGTAGTTTGAAAACCGGTATGGTGCTCCATTGTTTCCGCATGAAGGAGCACTTTGCGACTATCATTGGGTCAATGCAAGAGTAATATTAATTCAGGGACGAATAAGTTTCATTTAAAACGCTAAGGCATCTTGAGAAGCTTATTACATGATCATTATCATTGTTTGCTGTCTCTTGCCAACAAGCAGGCATGCTGAGGGTTCCGCTTCAGCAAAGCTCAGAGTCTGTGAGTTTAGAGCCTTTCAACACTGTTACTCGAGAATTGAGAATGCACTTGAGTGAGTGCGATGCCGTTCTGTGGATGGCATAGAAATTTTTGAAAAGCCTTAATAGCGGATACAAAAAATGCAATGTTTACTTTCTTCATCCTCCTCATCGCAGTGTTTCCTCTAACTGGGGTGGTGCCAATGACAACATCCTGCCTATTGTTCCTCTCTTTCCTCAGTTGACTTAGTAGTATCTGACAAAGGAGCAGTGAGAGGGACAGCTACTGCTTCTACATTTACTAAACAATTAGAAGGGTGTGCGTACCTGCTAGCTTTTATGCTATATTACTCTAAAGTACCCACTATTTAGATAATTTCAATATTTTTTTATTTGGATCTAGTTTCTGAGCAAATAAACCAAGTGTTGCCGGCCAATTTTTCAGACCAGTGCCCATGTGGCAGTGATGGCAGCTCATAAAACCAGTATACAAAAGCAACTGAAGTTTTGGGTGCCATTGCGTTAATATTTCATAAATGCATTTTGGAAACAATAAATGTTTGCAGCCGTTTGTAGCCTCTCTCACTTGGTTCTCCACTCTGAGACGGATAACACTTTTTTTTCTTTCTTCATAAACATTGGTGGCACAGATCATTCTTGGTATGATTAATAAAGCACAACGCCTGTTGACAGGCATTGTGCTTTATTAGTCAGAGCATAGGCTGTGAATTAGCTAATCTTTAATAAACAGGTAAACATATTAAGTTAAAGGGGCACTGACACCAATATTCATAGCTGAGATATAACTAGGCAATTCTGTTTTTTTCCGGTTACATCGCCGGAAGAAAACAAAAATAATAGGTTTATTTCACAAAATGTAACATTGCTACAGAATAGTTATGACCAAACAAAAGCAAGCTACCGTGCCATGTCTGTGAAGAGAAAGATGACAGAATTGATATTCCGATGCAGGCTGCTCATTCTGTGCAATGGGCCTGCAAATTTAACTGTATATAATTTATAAAAGTGGTTGCTTGGGCTAGTTGGTGAGGCATCGTTGAGGGTGTACAGTGTAATGTCTTCAGCAGGAACAAAACAAAGAGAGACGTGCTGTGGTGGTTCATGGGCCCAGGAACTCGGACGTGAAGCGCAGGGACAGCAGACATAGTAAACTACTTTATTATAGTGGATGGGGCACAAGCGTTGATATAAACATATACAACCGACAAAGAACACAATCTTAATTAACACTACAGTCAATGAATGCAGTGGCTCTATTAGCTTCGGTACAATAGCAAAGGTGCCCATCATCTAAGTTGCTTTTACACAGAACACCACACTTGAGGATCAATGTGCAGTTCTTATGAGGAATTTGTAGACCACTCACTCATGCCATTGCAACAGACACATATGCCGGGCAGCATGGTGAAGTAGTCTTCCGGGACTTATGAGCAGACTCATTTTAGGTGGTCAGTATGAAAATTGTAGACATAACATTAAGAGGTAGGAAGAGAACAGAGTGGATCAGAGGACAGGCCTAGGGCTGGCCGGTATTATGTGTTGACATTAAGAGAAGAAAAAGTGGGCCAGGGCAGGTCACATCATGAGGAGGACAGCTGATGTTCACTTGGAGAGACGTAATGGACACCAAGAGATGGGGAACATAGCTGAGGACAGTATAGGGTTAGACGTGGTGATGATACTAAGAAATGTGCAGGCATAAAATGGAATGAACTCGTGCAGGACAGGACAAATTGGTTCTCATTGGGAGAGTGCTTCATCCTGCAGTGGACATAAAATAGGCTGACGATGATGATGATTTGAGGTGCTTACAAAAACTACTCTTAGTGTGCCGGCGACAATGTGGAGCCATTGCATTGTCCTTGTGGGCCCTGTGGTGGGAACTGAATGAATGAACCATAGGGCGGCTGTTTAGCACACAGGGTCCAAAGCCCCAAGCACCTGATTGAAAGCTGTTATAGTCTCCCCAACATTTTTGTCGTCTTATTTCATCATAAGAAAGATTTAAACAGTGCAATAAATTCAGAACACCCAGGAAGACACAAAGACACAGCGCTGATCTGGGTCATTCTGGGTGCTCAGTCTTTTTTGTGCTGTTCAAATCGTTTTTAAGTATGAAACAACTCATCCAAGCATCTGTTTTAGCTAAGTTTCTTTCTTCAGTTCAGTTTTTTCATGCCCGCAAGCGGCGAAACTGACACTGAATAGCCACAATTTCCCCCCAGTTCAAGAAAGCTGTACGAATTCGCTTAGTCGTCCTAAGAAGGCTCCACAGGTTGTACAGCTTTAAAATATATAATGACTCGATGCATAGAAATCAGCATGTTATGTGTGACATAGTTCATTTGCAGCATAAAGTATGCATTTAGTTGCTCTGCAAATAAATTGTTTAAAATGATCTTGTGTTATATGGTTCACTTAGCTAGAATATAGGTTCAGAACCACCTCATCAGAGAAGACATTACCATAGTATATACTAGTAGGACCAGTAAGACAGGCAGTTCATTTTGTTTTGCAAAGCACTGAAACACAAATAAGTAAAATATGAAATGAGACACAATAACAGACTCAACAGCTGTCACTTTTGTTCACTTGATGCATAGAATAAGATGGTGCATTAAAAAAATTACGTGATGATTGCCCCCCAGATATCTATGAAGTTATCTTCTCATTATTTTGATATAATGCAACCTCTCCTGCTTTTGCTGTGTTTGTGAATAAATCAGCTAATTTCTTGTATTGCAGCGTATGCATTGTGCTGCTCTGTGGAAAAAACATCAAATGAAGCCCATACCAAAAATGAGCCTTTCCACTTCCCTGTATCACAAACCTATGGCATATACACTGTCAATTGACAGTATGTGCTATTTAAACCCGACTACAGAGTGATGGGGGCCTTTATTCACCAATGTTGAACTGAATGAATTCCTGCATTTTCTTTATAATAGGTTTTATGCATATCATGGGATCATTGTTCCACGTTATTCTATTCATTGCTGACACAGTTGTGGTGGTTCAGTTTCAGTGCTACAATCTTATCACTTTCTATGAAAAACTGTAATTAGTATGTTCAATGCACTATATGGTGCATTACCATGCCACACAGGAAGACCATAACCTATAACTTTGTAACCAACATCAAAAATAGGTTACATTTTCTAAGCATGTGTATTCATATATATTGGTGAATGTGAAGAACACCATGCATCTTCAATATCTGTGCTTCTTAGAGAGAGTACGTTTGTATGTCTCTCTTTCATGGTCACTCACTACACTACTCCTCCACTTCCTAATCATAGTTCAATTCATAATCAGCTGCATGTCAATGGGCTCTATATAAAGCCCAGAACCACAGTTCGAACTCGTCAACCAGCAAAAGTAATTTTTCCACGCCTACAGTGATTATCGACCTGTCTGAGGGTCGACTGGGTAGACGTTAGCTGATCCTGGCAGGCTTGCCTAGTGTGGTGGTTCATGGGCGCAGGAACTAGGACACGAAGCGGAGAGGCAGTAGACTTAGAAAACTACGTTATTATAGTGCACAGGACACAAGTGCAGATTGAGATGGATACAACTGACAAGAACACAAGCTTAACACTGCAGTCAGTAACTGAAGTTGCTTAGTTCGCCTCAGTACAATAACAAAGACGTCCATCATCTACATTGGCTTAACACAGCATGGCATGCTTGAAACTCCCATGTGTAATGCTTATCAAGTAATAGACCACTCATGTCTTTCCAACAAACACAGGCACTGGGAAGCACGATGAATCGTCATCCAGGACTTTTAAGCATGCTTGTTGTAGGTGATCAGTCCTGGAACTTCTTGTTTGGTTCTAACAACAGTGCGAGACGATTGCATCGTCCTTGCAGGCCTGATGGCACTCGCAGAGGGCGGCTGCCCATTAAAAGGGGTCCAAAGTCCCAAGCACCTGATCGAAAACGGTGGCAACTGCCCCAACAACTTTGTCTTCTTTCTTTGCTTCAATTTTTTCGTACCCACGTGCAGTAAAACAACCTGAATCACTACACACAGACAAGCGCTATCAACTGAAATTTATTATAGAAAGCGTTGAAATATATGCATGGAGAAAGTGAAGGTATGGTTATCTTGAACAAACCAGATAAAACAAGGCTGGAAAAGCTTAACATAGAAAAGATTCACTATGCAACATTCCGAAGCATTGCTAAAAGGTTATCACGATCGGAGTGCATGTGTGCACCCTTCAAGAAACACGAGCTCTTTATCGGACAGAGCAACAGATGCTTGCTGACATGATCACCCGGTCAGTGCATTTGTGCTGCCTCCAGAAAGGCTCCAATGTGTTCTCTGTTTTTGTGTAGCACAGTGTTGTTTCCAAATGGCAGGAAAACAGCCACACCTGATTGTATGGATAGCCAAAAGAACCATCTTTGCCATTTCACATATTGCACACATGCTCGCATAACTGGTCATTCAATAAGGCATCTGCCTGTCTCTCCCACATAACAGGCTCCACAAGACAGAGGAATCCAGCAGGCAACATCAGCTTGCATAATGTTGTTCAAATTTTTTGTTGGTCACAGTCACCATTGATTACTATAATTGGAATCATGAAGACTTGTGAGAATTTTGAGAACACACATTACAGCAGAAAGAGATTTCAGGTTAAAAGAAGAAAATGTTGTGAAAAAACATCTTGTCTATGCTTTTAAAAATGGCTTTTATGAATAGGTACTTTTTTGGTAAGCATTCAGATGTGTTGTGAAAAGGAGACACTCTAGAAATCGCATGCTGGTCCCAGTGGTTGTGCTTATCTATAGATTCACTGTGTTGAATACAACAAGCCATTTATTTCATTGACAGCAAAGTTTGCTGAATTTAAACCCTCTAGTTTTGTGCAATACCATCATGGTAAATGGTGGTGGCGAAAAGAGCGTATGAGCCCTTGAAAGGGCCCTACCGACTAGGTGACATCCTCAATCCAGGACGTCATGAGCTGTTTTACATCCTGATGCATTTTCTCTATGTTGCGTTTCCAGTTAGAAAATGGAGAAAAAGTCTAGCATTTTCTCAACTTATGATAGAGTGACAAATTGCTAATGCAAATTAAATTGATTTCTTTCTTTTTCTGCATAAGGTGAGTAGGCCAGAGTGTTCTTTACAAAAATGACTAAATGCAGCTGTCTTTTGGGAGCTGCAAGTGTGGCTGTTCAGTTAGCATGTGAATGATGGACATGTACAATGGCAGTAGAGGTTTTTGCCTAAACTGTGGCCTGCTGGCTTCAAGTGACTTTTAAGTTGATTTTCAACTGACATCTGTGTAACTGCAACAATCTGCAGTAATAATGCATGTGTGCAGAGGCTTATTGCTTTACTTATCTTAGAAAGTGAGCTATGTTTTTAAATCGGATATTAAGTATTCTTATTTTAATAGTGCCTCAAGATCATCGGATGCCATGAAAGTCGGACAAATCCATGCACTATCCAACATTCCCGTGGTGCCTGAACAATTGCAGTGCATAAAATCCTTATTTGGAGGTGATGCGTAAGTCATGCATTCAGGGGGAGAATGCTTGTGGTTGTCGACACGGTGGATGTTCATCCAAAATAAAACAGTGCTGTTTTTTTTATTACCTGGCCAGCATTTTGTGTAAGCAAGTAAGAATAAAGAATTAAAAAAAAAAAAAAAAACACGAGAGCCTGCCAGGCCTCTGTGCAGACCTGCAGCCAAAGAAAAGGAAAAAAAAAAAAAGATTGTCACACAAGAATACATTTTCTGAGCATGTAATCATGACGTCCACTAGGACATCATGGTGGGTTAATTGGTAACAATATATCATCATTGTATCTGCGAAAGACACACGCATAAAGATCCTCTTCGGTAATCCGTCCCTGACGGTCCCACTGTGGCAGCCCAGTGCTGTCGGGAAAGAAACCCATTGTGAGGTAGCAGGCTGCTTCCATTATCCGTCCCTGGCAGTCCCGCATTTACTATGGAACTGCACACTCCTTGGCTGAAGCCACCGCCTCGGGCAGTCCGGGATTTTCAGGGACGGAAAATTGGAGTGGCCATATGTGACCTTGAGTGGTTGGCTATTGTGCGCCGTTTCTCTGATTACCTATGCCCGCCTTCCTCTTGTAGCACGACCTCCCAGGTTTTCTCCACCCTACGTGCCCCAGCTGCCGCGGCGACCACCAGATCCAGCTTTCCCGAGACCCTTCTTCGGCCAATACGGCGTTCTTCCACGTGGTGTCCTTCCACACCAGCAGTTTGGCCCAGGATTCGGGTTCCTCTGATGTTTGTCGACAAAGAGGTTTATTCGTGAAAAGTATAAAAGGTGGACTATGAAGAAAATGGAGCATTAAAGAACGTTGAGATAACGTGCCTTTGCGATGGCGATTCATTCTGATGCGAGGACACGCACGGAGTTCGTTTGTTGTCTCAATTCTGCTGCTGTGCGATTTTCACAAGATTTATATAAAGAGAAGATGTGCAAGACGTCTGTGAACGCGGGAATGAAGGTTAGTAAACCTTGCTTTGCGGTCAGTGCGTCTTTTTTTGTGTTTTAGTTGCGAAGTTAGTACACTTAGTTTATGGGCAAATGGAGCTGTCGAATATCATTTATTATTACTCAAACTACTTTTGATGCGCAAGTTCGAGCGAAATGGTCTGCATTAGCGATCAGTTTTTTTTATTCAGGGGCTGCAGAAGCGCCGCTTGACGGCAGTGTGTGCAACGACACTCCCAAGTACGGGGTTCTTTGATTTATCTGCAAAACTGTGACCGGCGTGAGTACAGTTTGGTGTTATGGTTGTATGTTGGCTGTAGTTAGCGTTGTCCAAGTTATCACCGCTCTGTTGTATTTTGTAATATTTAAGTATGCGCGTGATAATGCGTCGTATTATGAGCAAGATGTTTAAATTGCAAAGTTAGGGCAGCCTCAATTAACCTATATGGTCGATGCATCTGATAGACGTTAAGCCTAACGTCAAGGGACTCTCGTTGTACGATCGTTGGATTCTCGTGGCAAAGTCTATTCGTGCATTTAGTTTCTACCATTTCCGGTTCTCTGAATTGCCATTCCATTCATGTAAAAATGTTTCTCTCGTTGCAAATCCCTCCAAGGGAAGCTTATAAGACATTTGTAAAGCATGCCCGAGACCGTCACAAAGAACGGCGTAGTTTTTTTTATGTATATATGTAGTGGTTGGGAAATTTATTCGAGATACTTCATCGATTACACTTGCTCACACTACTATAGCAATATGTTAAATGGACGCCTCGAGTACATAAACTGCTTGGGGGTCGTCTGCACGCCTTGCTCGAAAACGTGTTGGACATGTGCTGCAGAGTCGTCGAAGTTTGTATGATTATGTGCGGCAATTTTCACTTAGGTTCATGAAAACCTGCCGATGTTGGTCGTCATAGATATAGTTATGTATGTCTGCTAGTGGGCCTATTGCAGTGGGTTCTAAGTTTGCATATCGATAGCTGTGGGATATTTTCCCACATCCGGAGAGTCGTGACGCTGCCTGCCGCGGCATGCTTGCTGAAGATTATTGTAGTTGTACACAAATGCTTGTGTATTGTTCTCGAACTTACTGTATCGCGTTGCTGCGTAGTTGACGATTGACTCGCCCAAGCGTGCGCAGATGTGCGGGCAGTGCCTGCAACGCAATACAAAGGGCGCTGCTACGATGTGAGGCGAGCACGTCATGAGCGCGTTGTCGGTGGAGGACGGCCCCCTTCCTTATTATTATTTTTTTTTTTGAAATTTGCGACGCTTTGTGTACAAGGGCATTTGTTATTTAGGGTGCAGTGGAGTTAACTGCTGGTATCGCAGCGTGATATATGCGTGGACATTTTGTGTGTGTATGTGCGATAAACCTAAGGGCAGTGAAGTATTCTGCATGGCTTTTGTACACTGGGGGACTGAGCAGCCATAATTAACGCCCATAAGTTCGCTGTATCGTGCGTTTGCTACTTCCTTTCATTCCAGACATTGCTTCCATCTCCACAGCCTTCTTTTGGCTACTGAGTCATGGTCATGGAAACTCCGACCGCTCTTCACATAGGGCGGGAGTTTGTCCGACAGTATTACACGGTGCTCAATAAGACTCCCCTACATTTGCACCGGTGAGTACCTATTGGCGACGTGACGTGTGAGCTCTGTCTTGGCTGTGAAGTGTTCCCACTCGTTTGTCTAACATGGCTTTGTTCATATATTGATTACATAAACGGTTATATTGTGATAGTGTTTACAACTTGAATATATTGTAGTACTATGTTGCTGTTACAAGCACTATTGTCATAGCTGCTATGTGCTGTACGCCATTTAATGTTACACAGTATGAATGAAAACATAGCCTCTTTGAGTACAACAGTGAAGCCATTGGTAGCACAGGCACGGACTGTGTTTGATGAAGAGTTGTAAGGCAGCATTAATGAGCCGACTTGAGAAATGGCTTGTGTGCATTTTCGCTGGCATATGCACCAGAGATAGAGCTGTGCAAAACAGTGCCCAATACTGTGTGGTTATGTAAATGTTTTTTTTTTTTTTGCACTGTACCACAATGGCGTAAGGATCCAACTAAATGCTCATCATTGGGAAACTTGCTGTTGGTGCAAGATCATTGTAGTGTTCCAGGAAAAAAAAAAACTAAAAAACTGGTGTTGTTGTGAAGTCACAAAAGCAGCACACAACCTGAATTGCCATGTGTGTTTATTTGTAGCTGATACATAATTTAGCAAGCCACGAAAGTGGAGCTCGAAGTTTACTAGGTAAGGGTTAGTCGGGCACAGTTGTGCAAAATGTTGTTGAACAGAAGGTTGTAAATATTCAAAAGACAAATTTTTAGCCAATGCGTCATAAATTGACACAAGAAGTCTAGGATTGTGAGATTCAGGAGTAATTATGACAGTACAAATGTTCCAGGTGCAACAGGTGTTTGGAGTGTTTTAGAATTTGCCGACACAGCTATGAGTACTTATATATATGATAGGAGAAGCCTGTTCCAGTTGAACCCATTTATAAGACGCTGATGTAACAGACAATTGGGTATAAGAGAGACCAGTGTGGCTACATTGAAACGGGTTGATAAGGAAATGTCAACGTTGTACCCCGATTATACGAGACACCTCATATAAGAGACACGAACTTGCTTCCCGGTGCATCTCTTATTAAAGGGGTTCAACTGTATATTGAGATCTAATGAAGAAGTTTAGTATTTGTTGTGCTGTATATTCTGTAGCTTTGGCAGCCATTTAAACTTGTCATTCTGTTTGTTACTTCACATGTGCATATTATTAGTTGCAATATGTGCAGCTTGCAAAATGTCTTGTTCAGCTGCGAGCATGCCGATTGGCAGAAGCATCTCAATTGGTTTGGGTGTCTTAAAAGGGAGCTTTTGTTTTGCCTGTCACTAAGATAGCCCAAGTGTACAGGCACGCTTGCACCTCTACACTTTGGCTGTATCTGGAGACTACCTGTGATGTTACATGTGACACTGTGTCTGATGTTAATTGTAACCAAGTTTGAGTTCTGTTCACAACTTCAGCAGTGCTGATGAAGATAAGAGAAATTAATACCCTGACACACAAGCACACCATAGGCTTTGGGCTTGGGGATCGTCATCAGCTGCAGCCTATTCTATGTACACTGCAGGACGAAGGCCTGTCCTTAGTAATATCAGCTGCAGCCTATTCTATGTACACTGCAGGACGAAGGCCTGTCCTTAGTAATATCCAACTTCCCCCATCTTGCACAAGCTGATTTTATTTGATGCCCTCGAACTTCTTAATATCATCCCACTTTCTGCCGCCCTCGGTTACATTTCCCATCCTGTGTGACCAGTGGTTGTCTGTCCTATGCATCATGTGACCCACCTAGGTCTACATATTTTTTTTTTAAAGGGGTCATGAAGCACCCCTTGGGCTTGTTGAAAAAACACAACCTGCGGAAAGCTGACACGGCTATGAACTGCTCTGCAAAATATTACAGTCGTGCATGCCGCGTAAAGGCCACAAGCGGAGCGCGAAGTTGCCGTTTCCTCAGGCGCCCTCTTTTCAAACAGAGGCCGGTTTTCACTCTCGTCGGTGGTCGGGGCATCTGCACGTTGACGTCGCGGAGACATAGCATGCTTATTGTCCGATAGCCGGATGAGATGCGCTTCTTGCCACGGGGTGCCGCCACTTGCCCGCGCCGCACTCCTCAGTCTGCTAACTTTACACGGTAGCCGCACTCGCGCTGCAAATCACAGCGGGAGAGCGATCGTGTTTCATGACGCGCGCTGACGTAACTTCTTACCCCCGTGCCATCCCTCCCTGTCTAGCTTCCAGTGCGCTCGTCGGCTCGAGAAAAGAGAGAAAGCGCTGAGAGCGTGCGCCAAACCCCCGTAACTCCGCTGATTCTTGACGGATTCGAGAAATTTTTGCGGCAATCTATTCGGGAGACAGTAAACTCCGATACTAAGGTCATTAGATCATTACTTGGAAAAGTGGTTCATGACCCCTTTAAAGGGACCGACAACTGCCCAGAACATGAAATGAGATGACTGCTCTGATGAAAAGATTGTCCGTCGCACTGACTCAAACCAACCCTGTTTATCTCGTGAGAGGTCGTTTTATATTTTTATTTCTTCATTGAAAGTCGCGAAAAATTACCTTTGGCGCCTCTGGCGGCAAAATCATAAATGGTCCGATGGAGCCAGTCACGTGACCGTTGATTGCTGTGCGCGTTCGATTACTTTTCTGTTAGTACTGAAATATTGTTCATTTCTTTATATTAAAAGATATTACTCCATAAAAATGTACATATAGGCCTACGTTAGTTGTATGCAACAAAGTGGCGCTGCCTTCGCTTGGCGTGGGCAGCTTTGACACAGGCGCAGGCAACCTTGGGCGCAGGTGCACACAACGCTGTACAAATACCGAGAAGGTGTATAAAGCCACATCATCTCATGGCAACAGCTTGCTATTTTCAAAAATGGTTGGAAAGCTCAAAAGAAAGGTGGTTAAGCATAGTTACAGTAACTCCTGCGAAAGCAGAACGACAGCTTTCACAAGGGCTAGCGGCATCGCTATCAATTCTCAGCGTTGCTGGAGCAAGCCTTCATGCGTGTTTAGAGCCTTTCAGATCGAAAAATACTGCTTATAAAATAACTAGGTGCTTTTAGGATAAACCACTGCAGCTACAAACGCTACGAAGGGTAAGCTTCCTGCCGCGCCGTAAAAAACTGGGTCGAGAAAAATCACTTGTCGGTCCCTTTAAAGGCATCAAGGATATCTGCTACTCCTGTTTGTTTGCTGCCCCGCTCTGCCCTTTTCCTATTTCTTAATGTTGTGCCTGTCATTTTTAGTTCCATCGCACCTGGTTCTTGTTTCCTTCTTGAGTTAGTTATCCTCCATGCTTCTCCCTCGTCTGTTAGTAATGCTAGATTGCAATAGTTGTACTATTTCCGGTCATGATATGCGAGTGTCTCTCATGCATGCTCCAGCCCATCTTTATTATTTTTATTCTTCTATGAATTTAACTTGCATGAGAAGACTCCCATGTTAGTAACTGACCTGAACATACTCTTGTATCGATTCTAGGGCCTGCTTGCCAACCGTGAACTCTTGTTCTCTCTGGGCCGCTGTGGTTGGTTAGTGGATATGGTGCTCAGTTGCTGACCCGAAATACTTTTTCAACCGCAGTCGCAGCGGTCGCGTTTACAGTGGAGGCAAAATTTTAGAGGCCCGTTTACTGTGTGATGTCTGCGCGCATTAATGATGTGCAGGTGGTAGAATTTATCTAGAGCCCTTCACTACGGCGTGCCTCTTGAAGGGCCCCTCACCACCCCGCGTTCAAAAACTAGGGAGTGGTTTCCTCGTCGCCTTCGCTACCCTTCCTACAGGCCATATCTCCCCCTCGCCACTTATTTCTTAAAAGCACCTGTACCATGTCAGCACTAAGCGCTGACCCTATGAAGATTTTGCGCTTGTCGGCTACACGTTATCTCCGTTTGCGCAGTCACAAAATCAGAAAAATGAAGTGCAATCAGTTGATCGCTCACGATAGTCATGCAAGACAAGGAAGAACGGATGGGTGGCTGCATGGCAAAGCAGGGCAGGTGACAATTCACATCCGATATTTCGCATATATGGACCAATTGAGAGTATGTACTATATAGACGTCACGGGAATCACTGTTCTGCGTCGCAAAGTGCACCAGAAAGACTAGAAACACCAGGAGAGAATATTGCGCTTGTTTTTGGTATATTCAGAGGCTGGTGCGGGGTCCTTTATGTGTGTTGTGGTTTTGGCATGTAAAACTCAAGAAATTATGAATATATTAACCCTTGCCCTCTACTGAACACTAGCTCTGTCTTCTGCATATATATTTTCAACCCTACTTCAGCACTTTCTCAGTTAAGGTCGTCATTCTTTTTTGTTATTCGCCACCATTGCCTCTAAGCATGCAGTGAACAACACTGCAGAGATTGTATCTCCTTGCTTGACATTTTCTTGATTGCGATCTCTTTTGCTTTGTGTAGAAGCAGGGTAGCCATGGAATCTTTGTAGGTGTTTGCTAAGCTATTTACACATGTCTCGAGGGCTCCTTGGTGCTGCAGCGCCTCCATAAACTGCTGATATCACTATAATGAGTCAAATGCCTTTTTGTAGTCCATGAAGGCCATGTAAAGGGGTTTGTTGTACTTGGATTTCTCAATTGCCTTGTTGATCACATGGCTCTCTAGGTTGATTAGTCAAGTCATTGCATTCGAAATTGCTTTCGGGAAAAATTCATATATTACTGAGAGTAGGCTGATAGGTCTAATTCTTCATGCCATTTATGTCCCCTTTCTTGTGTAATAATACTGCATTTTTTATTTGACTGGTATGTTTGGAGTTGAAACATTCTGTGTAGAGTGTTGCAAGTTTTGTTAAAGATAAAATCTCCTCCATCATTGATCAAACTAACACTTAAGCAGGGATGCAACAGCTGCGCCAATTGCGCCATTTTGATACAATTTCGTTTTTCTGCGTCAAAACCGCGATATTTCTCGAAATTGCGCCACGCTGCGCCAAAACGCCCCTGGTAACCGCAAAATTTTTCGGTTGCGCTAGTTTTAGCCTCGTTTTAACGCAAAACGAAGC
Organism: Rhipicephalus sanguineus; assembly: GCF_013339695.2. Classification (NCBI taxonomy): domain Eukaryota; kingdom Metazoa; phylum Arthropoda; class Arachnida; order Ixodida; family Ixodidae; genus Rhipicephalus; species Rhipicephalus sanguineus. The sequence continues at coordinate 158,879,344 of NC_051176.1, forward strand.
CCGTATTGGCGACCTAATGTTAGGAGAAGCACCAGTGGCGCTTGACTGAAACAGGACGTTAATTTGTTCCGGTGTGTTTGCTGGTGGGCCTAAATGAAGTTTTTACTGCTGCTTCAAACGCTGCTTTACAGGGTCATTCAGCATGAGCAAAGGTGAACGCCCATTTAATGTGGAAGCACCGCATAAAGAAAGTTAACTGACAAACGAGCCGTTTGACACGTGCTGCAAATCTTAGTGGGGATGTCGTTATTGTTTGGTGGATTCCGGTTCAACGCTGCCTTTGTTCAAGTAGCAGTGCTCACGTGCACGAATTCGCGGGTTGTATACAGTAAAGTCTTTTTAAAATCTACTAATGAGTAAAGTTTTGTTTAGAGAAGTACTACACGCGAAAACCCTGACCGCCTTAGCCGAAAGAGTTCATCAAGGTACTTGCTCCCCCCCAGTCGCGGTGAGGCCGACACCACAATGTGCCTTAAAAAGGCCTTCCGTTTTTTTGGAAATGTGGACATTGGTCGACTAATCATTTTGACGTCTACGCGAGTGCGGTCACCGCTTTCCTGGCGCGAATGTTTCATTGCAGATACCAACGAGCATGTCAGTACGAGTTACCGCCAGCAACCTTATCGCGATCAGGATCTTTATATCTGCTCGGTAGCACGTGCGGCATAGCGCTATTGGTACTATACTGTTAATATATTGCACGCATAATATAGGCGACGAACCCAAGTATGCCGTTGGCTGACGCCACCTGAGCGGAAACGCAGATTGCGTGTCGCTTGCAGAAACGAAAGCAGCTCACCATTGTTAACCAAAGGAAATCTTTGCTGTATCTCTACATGCGGTCACAAGCGGAGCGGGTAGGAATACTCCTCGGGAAAAGCTGTCGTACGGTAGAGCACGCGACCGACCCGGGAGTGATGGCGTCCGCTTTGTTGGAGACGCGCTGCACGAAACTAGGAAGGGTTTGGCTCTACGCGGCGACAGGCACTGCGTTCAATGAAACGATGCCGACTTTCGCTGTGCATAGCTTCCTCCCCCCCTTTCTCTCTCTCTCTCTATATATATATATAAAATAAAGATAAGGGGGAGGACGCACTTATGAAGATTGTACTTATTGGCTGGTTTGTCTTAGACGTTGCATGACATATAAACACCGGACTTAGACTTTTCTCTTGAACTATATACACATATGGCGGCTCTCATTAAAATGGACTTTCTCCTTAAGATCTTCTTAGCTGGGCGGAATACAAAATTCAGCGCATCGGTGCTGAATGAAGTGGATTGCAACAGCGACGTGATCAGCCAGTGGCGTAGGCTTGGTGTAAAGGACCTTGGTGCAAATTCACCAATGCACAAGGCCTTACTGGTTTCCAGAGAATTCACTGGCATTATTCAGCATGTTATGCACTGAAAACATGATTGTGGTGGTGACATCGAAATGTTTGCATATACCGTATATACTCTCATAACGATCGCACTTTTTTTTCAAAAAAATTGACGCCAACTTCGGGGTGCGATCATTACGCGGGGTAAATTTTCCGTGAAATAATATTCTGAGCACCGAAAACACAAAGAAGTCGCTAATCTGAATTCTTACGATAGCTATCATGAACATAACCAAAAATAAAAGTAGAGTAAGGCTTACCTTTGTAATAAAATGCACGCATTACGCAGGAGCTACATGCATGGAACACTGCCCTTTTATTTTTGAACTCTCTGACCCCCTAACGTTCATTCTGAGTCCGAAGCGTCACTGGCGTCAGTGTCGTCGCCGCACGATTCCCTGTCGGAATCGGCAGTGTCTTCACTGTCCCATAGAGGGTCATCTTCTGCCCCGTCGACCGCGTTGGAAATGCCAGTCTTCTTAAAGCTCTTGACGACCACCTCGTCGGAAATGGTACTCCACGCTTCGAGAATCCATGAGCAGAGGACTTCCACGGAGGGTCTCCTGATTTTGCCACTTGGCGTGAAATAGTGGTCGCCCGCCGCCATCCACTCTGCGTACAGCCTCCGGACGTTGTCCTTGAACGGTTTGTTCAGTGACACGTCCAGAGGCTGTAGCAGCGAAGTTAGACCCCCAGGGATCACTGCGATTTCCGTGCGCCGCTCCTTCAGCTCGGTACGGACACTGTCAACGAGATGGCCCCGAAAGCTGTCCAGCACCAGAAGTGAAGGAAGCAGAAGCGCTCCTGCTCTTCGCCCCCAAACCGTCTTGATCCAATCGACCATGAGGTCTGCCGTCGTCCACCCTTTTGCTTGAGCGCGGATGTGGATGCCACGGGGAAAGTTTCCCTTCGGAATTGTTTTCCGCTTCAGAATCACGTGCGGCGGCAGCTTCCGCCCGTCTGCCGTCACTGCGAGCATCACGGTGCACCGCTGCTTCTCCGCACCACACGTTTTCACGAGCACACTTCGAGCACCTTTCTCGTTCACAGTAGTGCTTCGAGTCGAGCATGTCAAATGTCAACGGCGTTTGGTCGGCGTTGCCTATCTGTGACAGCAGGAAACCGTTCTTCTGGCGTATCCTCGTGACGAACCTGTGAAAATCGATCACTTTGTCTTCGTACGCGGATGGAAGTCGCTGGCACAAGGACGTCCGCCGCCTCAGCGACAGTCCATTCCGCCGCATGAAGCGTGTTGTCCAGCCGGAACTGGCGCGGAAGTCCTTTGTGGCTATTCCCAGCCTCCGGGAAACTGTGCGTGCCTGCGTCTGTACCATGTCTAACGACACGGCACAACCGTCTTTGCGCATGTCCCTCACGTATTCGAACACTGCCTTTTCGATGTCAGGGAACTTGCCCGTTTTGGGTCCGCGGAAAGCCCGGCGCGTGCTGTTCGTAGCCATGAGCTTCTCGCGCTGTTTTTTCCAATATCGGATCCGGATTTCGTCGACGCCGAAATGTCTGCCGGCAGCGCGGTTTCCTGCTCTAGCGCGTAATCGAGCGCCTTCAGCTTGAACGCGGCAGTAAAGCTCGCATACCGCCCCATGGTGAAACGGTGCTTCAACAGACGATCACAAAGCACAGCCAAAAAAACGTGGTGTCGAGTGACGCCGTGACGAGCGACTGGGATGGCGGCGACACGGCTTTTTCAGGAATTATGGGAATGCGTCGGCAGCTTGTTGCTGCGGGATGACAACAGGTCGACCAACAGGCGGCCGCCGCTGTAACAGTGCGGGATAGCAAAACAAACATGGCGGCCCACAGAGCGAAGCGACCGCTTTTTTTTCTTTCTTCTTTTCGTCAGTCACTGTGGTTGTGAGTACGTCACGCGCGTCAAAACAGTCCCTTCTGTCTAAATAAGGAATGCTTTCATTTAAATCAGTAAATTTACTGCATTAGCGTAGTGATGCCTGCTTTCAGATCACAGAAACAAAGATGGGCGCGTTCAGCTGCCACAGACATAAAACACATGGCGGGCATTCAGTGAAAACTGCGGCATTTGCCTTTACTGCAATCCTAAATGGCACGTTTCCGCCAACGGTGGGCAAAAATTACGAATATGTTTGGTGCGTGCAGTTCACTTGGAGAGTTTGGAAGAGTTATTAGCGCAACATTCGACAGATGATAAACGCGATGATCATCGGCTAGACTTGGCACACGACATATCGATGCGGCAAGTTCGGGGTGCGATCATTACGCGGGGAAAAAGAAAAATCGAATTTAGACGACAAAATTTAGGGGTGCGATCATTATGCGAGTGCGATCATTACGCGAGTAAATACGGTATTTTTTTGTTACTGTTCCAAAAGTAAGCTTTGTTTGTGAAGCTGCTCCAAATTTGGAATTTTGAGCTCCAAAACGGAGTTTTTTTTTTCCCCGTAACCTGCTCCAAATTTGGATTTTCCTGCTCCAAAAGAGAGATTTTCCTGCTCCAAAAATTGCTCCAAATCCTATTTTGGATGTTGCATCCCTGCTTAAGCCATCCTTGCTGGCTGCTTTTCCACCAGACTTGTCTCATATGGTCTTTGTAACCTCACCAGAGTTCAGAATAGAAGTCTTCCACCACATTCATTGTCATTAGAGTTGCTAATAACATAGCCCTGCTTAGCTTTTAATGCATGCATTTTGATCTTTCCAGTACAGTTTTAAAACTGTTTTGGTGCAGTTTTTTTTAACTGCTGCTTCTGTCCTAATATTAGAATTCCACGTGTGTCAGAGTTTCTTCTTTATGGTAAGCTTTGATAGCTCAACAAATTCTATTTTATCTCTTGCACTAGTCACTTTCATGTGCTGCCATTTCTTGTATCTTTTCTGGCTTGAGAGAGCTTGCTTAGTTGGTGCTTTACCTCCAACTTCAATAGTTGCTTCAGAGTTACGGTTTTGTTCATTCCTTTTATATGTCATTGCTTTTGTGTTCCGAAGCATCATATTTGTTCTTCATGGCAAATTTTCTGTTTTACCTAGAACATATCTTGGTTGCCTTGTTTTTTTTTTTTTTAGTGATTATGTCCTTGTTCTCTTCAGGCTGAGAATGATCTCTGCCCTTATTAACTTTTGTTCGCTACACCTTACCCTACTTCTATGTCCTTTACTCTGCCCAAGTCCCTGCTCATTATGAAATCTGTTTCATTTTTTGTTTCTCTGCTGAGGCTTTTCCATGGCCACTTCATATTTCTATGCATTCCAAAGAAGGTGTTCATTATACGGAGTCTGTTCCTTTTTGTGAATTCTACTAGCATTTCTCCTCCGCTGCTCCTAGAGTCTGTATCATAGCTTGTTCTCCTTCCTGTTTTCTTCCTTTGTGTTAGTCTCACATGACTGGTGTGCTGGGTTTGCACCTTTTGCATTGAATTACTACTTCAGCATGCTTCTAGAACTGTGCTACATCCTCGTCGTCACGGCTGGATGTTGGGGTGTACCCTTGTATTATTTTCAGTTTGTGTCTCCTATTTTAACATGACGATTGCTACCTTTTATTGGTACTTTACAATCTACCAATGTTACCTGCAATATCTGTGGATAAAAAAAAAAAACTCCACGATTGCTATTGCAGAGCGATTTGATTGAAGGTGTGATTAACCCTTTATGGGGCATAATGTTATCAACGCACGCCACCTATTGAGGTGGCGTGCATCCCTTGCCGGGACGGTAATAAAGCAACAGCGATGTATACCATAGCGCTTTATCATCAAAACTCTTACTACTTATCGCATGACGCGCTAGTGCCGCTTTACCAGCTTTACTTCGGAGACTATCTCCCAGCGCTTGCTCTCTCGCCGCTCCGCTGAGACCGGAGCTTCGTGCGCGCGCGTTCCTGTTCCAGTTTCGATAAAACGGCCGTGTAATGTTCCCACTAGCGGAAGAGCATTCTCGTTTCACTTCAAAAAGTTAATAATCTGAGAAAATGCGTCTGCGGTATAGGGAACCCAAGCTCAAGTTTGCGGCGCGACGACAGCGCTGCGCCAGCCGCGCCGCGGCTCTGTCGGAAAGCTCTGGAGCTTATGCACGGCGTCGCGGCCGACTCAGCCCCTGTCACGGTAGCGGTAGCGCATGTATGCACGCGTTCTTCTGTCGGTGCGAGTAATTGGGGGGCCGTCAGCTCGGCACGTTGAACCGAGATGCTTGCTGTGCGAAGCTGTGCATTTCCGCGATGGCAGAAGCGACCCCACGGAAGTGGACGCGAGGTTGAAGTATTGTTGCGTCGTGCGCTGCCACAACAGTCCAGACGAACACCAATGCACGAGATTCACGTGTGAAGCTGTATTGATTCCCGGGCGTGTCGCACGTGAAATAAAGGCGGCAAGCGTGGATAGCTGACAGCGCTGTCCCGCCTTCTATTTTGGCTGTCTGAGTTCATCACTTTCGTTCGTTTCGACTACCTGAATCGGTAAGTAACGTGGCGCATGCACGCAGCGACTACAGCAATGATTACTCGCTGTCTTCTCGCATTGTGAAAATTCAGTTGCGGTTGTAGGTGAAAACACTTTGTGTTTTGATTCCCCGTGTTCGTGAGACCTAACCGTTGTTGTTGAACGTTCACACTCTCGTTATACCGTTAGCGTTGCGCAGTTGGTTGAATTCAACTGAACTCGGCACATTGTCAGAAGTTCAGCGCCTGCAATTCACGCGTCGGGAAGGCTGGTTTATCACGCCGGAACGGACGTCTGTGCATTTTCAGCAAGCTTTGACATCGTTCTGCAGCTTTGCTTTGTTTTTGTCGCTTTATTAGTGTGATATATATTTAAGCCGCTAAATATAACTGGCACTTAATACATGCTTTGCAATTGCAACCTTGAAGTAACCACCTTCTGACTGTGTGATTTTCTAGCCGCGTTCGCGCAGCAGGTTTTATACGCCTGTCAAGTCGATATCATAAAAACAAAAGCATGACACGAGAGTTGAAAAAACGGGGCGAGCAGTTCCTCTTGCTTCACAGTGGTTAAAGCTCAGCTAGCTGGCTCGCGTCTTAATCGGCGGGTGATTCTCCTGCGGCACGGAGGACTTGACTCTAACCTTCTCAGGAAACAGTGCCATGGCCGTATAATTTTTTTTTTTTTCGCACGCTGCAAACGTTTGTTCACGAAAGTACACGGTTGCTACTGTAAGCATGCCATATCAAAACAACAATCATATGATTCGTAGTCCACACCGCAGAACATCGATAGCATGTACGGCTTCATTTCGGAGTGCATGTGGACCATTATTCATCTTAACATGACAGAATGAGACTTATCTGTAGGTATACGTCCTACACGGTGTAATCGCGACTTGGGAAATGCATTTCGCTTTGAGTTGGGCGTCGTTGTCGATCGTCTGCTCTTCATCGTTAACGTGATTGACGAGCCTTTCTCCTTTTATCAAGTTCGCTTTTCGGAAGTGCTTGTCCAGCTGTGAGATCTTTTTGAACCCGCACTGCAGGCGGTACATTGTGAGGCGCCGCGACAGCTCTGCACGTGCACAGAAGCGAGTGGCAACGCGGTGGAGAGAAGGGAAAACGCGCGCTGCTTACACCCCAGTTTCTATTGTTCTGCCAGAGATGGCGCTGCCTGTCAAGAGCAGCAGCGCCACTAAGCGTTGCTTGGGAAGCCTACAGTTCGGTGCGAAGTCCTCCTCTTCAGACTGCCGAGAAGGCGTCAGCTCTGCAGCGCGGGTGCGGTTTATCGTAGAAGAAAATGAATCTTTAGGCGTTAGTAGTTCACAGGTGTGATCGCAAAGCTTCATCAAACTAATACACCACTATTTAGGCCGCCTGATGACACATTCCACGTCTGCAAAAGTAGCGTTACAGTCCAACATGCCCAATGTTTACATGCAGCCTGGTGCACTTGCGTTCCAGGGGGCTGCACAAAAGCGCCTGCAGTAAATGATAGAGGCCTATAAACTTCCCAAATTGTGCCAAACTAAGAAGTAGAAGCCCAAAAGATTGCCTCCTGGCAACGACACCCCAGTTTCTATTGTTCTGCCAGAGATGGCGCTGCCTGTCAAGAGCAGCAGCGCCACTAAGCGTTGCTTGGGAAGCCTACAGTTCGGTGCGAAGTCCTCCTCTTCAGACTGCCGAGAAGGCGTCAGCTCTGCAGCGCGGGTGCGGTTTATCGTAGAAGAAAATGAATCTTTAGGCGTTAGTAGTTCACAGGTGTGATCGCAAAGCTTCATCAAACTAATACACCACTATTTAGGCCGCCTGATGACACATTCCACGTCTGCAAAAGTAGCGTTACAGTCCAACATGCCCAATGTTTACATGCAGCCTGGTGCACTTGCGTTCCAGGGGGCTGCACAAAAGCGCCTGCAGTAAATGATAGAGGCCTATAAACTTCCCAAATTGTGCCAAACTAAGAAGTAGAAGCCCAAAAGATTGCCTCCTGGCAACGACACTAATTATTAATGTCCTGGCACATTTTAGCATAGGGTCAACTGCAACCAAAACTTTGTTGTCCATTTTCTCAAGAGTTCTTTTGTGCCTGCCACTTGTTGGAAAGCATAGCACAATTATGGCTGGACCGATTTTTATGCTGTTTGTTTTACTATAATCCATAGACTGTGCTGTACTTTTAACATAGGCTTGGAATTTTTGTTTAAGCTTTCATTCTTTATTTCATAATTAATGCATAGCACGATTAGCTGAGACAGGCATTTGAGCGTAATCTTCAGCAGTAAAAAAAATCTAAAAGTGTCTTAAGTATAAACAGAATGTGAACAAAGATACAAAGTAGTTCCAGCCTCCTAGCATGTTTCATCACTATGCCAGGTTTTCCACGAGAAGAAACTTGTGAATTTTTATAAAATGAAAACTAGCAAAGATATCTTTATGAAAATTTAAATTTGCCTTTTTAGGATGATTTGTAGTGTGTGTGCCAAATTTCATCAGCCTATGCCAAGGAATTAAAAAGTTACAAACGATCCCCGCGTCCCCTCTTAATTTAGACTGCTCCATTGTATTAATTTGGGTACCATAAAATCTCTAGCAAGCGACCCAGAACGGCATTCCACGCCATTCTGGGGTGCTTCCGCATGGCTTTAAAAGGGCCCTGCAACACTTTTTCAGAATGGTCAGAAAACACTGCTGAGCTGTAGTCAAGGCTCCTGAGAACATGCGAGCCAAACGTTATAGCACAGCACGCAGCCTGGAATTTACAATTCTCAGTCAGCTGTTGTTGCTGTGCCGGCCCGTGATCCTACGAATCGTGCTGGTATGGACTCTCTGTTGCGTGCACGCCTCTAAAGGGGAACTCCGGGGATTTCTCGATATTCACCGATTTCAATTAAACTTTCAACATAATGTTCCCTTCGGTGCCCTCATGATATGTGCCAAAATATACAACCGTAAGTCATTTAGTTTTTTAAAAAACGAATTTTAAAATTGGTAGCCAATTCCGGAATCACGCGTGTTAAAGTGGGCAACCCTGTGTATGTGACGTAACGCGCCTACTCTTTTCTGACCCTGCCTCGCCCAGCAGAAGGTTGCAGCGCACGCTTTCTTCTATGAGGCGGCGACGACGCGAGCAAAGTTCGGTTTTGTTAGCTGCATAGCGTCTTAGTCGTCATTGACATCGGGTCTTAGAGTAAGCACGCACAGTATTGAGCAACGAGGAGATCGATGCGAGGCACGTGAGCTACTTCACGTGCCAGCGGGTAGAAATCAAAAGGCGATGCTCCCGCGCTCATATAGTAGCTGCAGTCATCGCTGAACTCGTCACTGGTAAGTTGAGATGGTCTGGCACAGCTTGATTCCGCGTCGGATGACATCGCCAGCTTGCTTTTCGCGTGATAGAAGAAGCGAGTGTGCTATGTTTACACCCTAGCCAGCCGTGGTGGCGTGTAGCACACTTCGTGACGTCATCGCATACGCAGCTTAGCTCCGTTTCGGTTTCGACACATTGTTGATTGCTTATTTAAAATTATTGACTAGTCTCTCAGCAAAATGAGCCATCCTTGCCGTTACAGGACTGTTAATACTATTTGGAAACGGCGTTATCTCAATATGGTCGAAAATGCACCAGAGTTCCCCTTTAAAGGATCGCCAACATGATGGACCCGTACGGTGACACGTGTCCTGTTTTTTCATTTTTCCAGTCGGTGCGTTTGCAAGCCAAGCACCGCACACTGATGCATGAAAGCCATTGCAAAACTGTCGGATTTAGTCCGCGCAGCTTATCAGACCTCTAGGCGTGACTGTGCTGGTACGCTAGCGATTTGGCAGTGGCATTACGGGCCGCAGTTGCCGATTCGCAAGTGTGCGCATGCGGGCAACACGACGAAGAACAGCAAGGAGCGCGGGCAGCTGCTTGCAGACTAACCGGAAGTAGTAGGTTCTTGTTCAACCAATCGCAGCATTGCCTGCAGGCCGCATCACAGATTCAACATGTTCATGTCACACACAACAATAGGGAGGCTGGAAAGGCCCGGAAAGGAGAAGAGATTATTTTGTGGAATTAGTGGCGCACCCGTGGCTTGTAGCGCTGCTACGTGTGGCATCGTTGATCGTGGTGGCATTCTGCACACGATGTGCGTCTACTTGAAATGTTTGAAAAAAATATCAGAGGTGGCTTAGGGGCCCTTTAAAGGGGTATTGACCTGAAAATTCTGTTTTTTTTTTTTTTTTTGCATCAAATGAAAGGCCAAGCTTTCAAGAGCCTAGAAAATGTACTGCTAAGAGTGAGTGCACCCTGAAAAAGTAATTACAGTGTGTTTTTAAAAGCTGGTTTCGGTTCCTACTGTACCCGGGCGTCACAACATAGTGTGAGCTTCTCATCACGTGCTTGCGCAAGATGTGATGTTTCCACGGCCGCTCCCCACCGTGGCTCCGTTGGTGATACACAAGTGGCCATTTTGAATATTTTGGTCACGCACAAGCGGCCATTTTGGAAGTTTGGTGCCTGACGTCATCACAACTAGCCAGACTGCTGCATGAAGTCGCAAGAATTAGTAGTGTAGCCTGACGTCAAGCTTATAGTGTTGATGTCGGTACGTGCACCATGGGAAAATTGACTTTAATATAAAAATAAAGTATCTTATCGGCATTTGCTGAGCTTCACACTTGCTCAGAGCTGTCTCTGTATACAAGAGACTTGTATACCAGAGTAAACTCTCTTTCGAAGAATGGTGTCAGTACTTTAAGTCACGTGGTGTCGTGGAAAAGCGTACTAATATTGAGAAGGGCCAACCAGCTGTTATGTGACACACCAAATTTTGTCCTTTAAAGGGACACTAAGGGCAAATAACAATTTATGTCAGAGTGAAAGCTCAATGTATGACAACGTCTAAAACGGCAGTATTAACAATAGCAGTGCCCTACTTACCGAGAAATTAAGCTAAATCTATCACACGATGAGCGCCACGAGTGGGACATATCGGAAGTGATCCCGATGACGTGGGAGAGACTGCCTACAATAAATCACTAGTAATCAAACTAGCTGCATTATAAGAACCTTCCATGCATAAAGAGACTTAATAAAATGCTGCTTGTTCGTTTCTGTTTGATTCATGGAAAAAAATCCTCTGTGGCGTTGCCATGGGGAACGGCGCGCGTGGCTCAAAAGTTCCGTTTTCGCCGAACTGCGTTTCGTTCGGCGCCCTGCTTCGCTCACGCGGGCGCGTCTCGGTGGTAGTTTCGGGATCGAGTACTGCCGCCTGTGTTTTGCACGCTCGTGAAAGTCGCTTTGACAGAAAGTTCGACAAAATACCGCATGCATGTGATGTTGCCGGATGCCCGAATGGTGCACGCTGCCACTGCACGCCACCGCGCAGTAAAGGCGGGCAACGTTGGGCACGGCAACAGTGACGTGTGAAATACCGCTTTCAGGCGGGTGACTTGAAGTGCGGTAACGTGATGCGGACCACTAAAACAGGATTTTATTTCAAAATAAGCACTTCCTTGGCACAAAAGTAGCACTACGAGGTTTCTGTACCGCTATTTCAACAATCAACGTCGACTTGATATTTGCCTTTAGTGTCCCTTTAATTACACATGCTTGCATGTGCCGTGTAATAACGAGTACCAGTATGGTTGCTGATGTCAAAAAATGTTACTTGCAGTCATTCACAGCTGTGTGACATCGCTGCGTCCCTAAGAAACAATAATCATTACAGCACAAGTTGCTAAGTTGCCCAGGGTTATATTTATGAGAACTTCTGATAATTAAAACAAAATCTAAGGGTCCTCTCTTCGCTTAAATATCGAGAGCCTACTGTATTCTAAGACGACAGTTTTTGGGGCGACAGTGTTGCTTTGCTCGACAGAATCTCGCATGCCCAAAGACTCAGAGGACTACTTTACTTGCCCACCTTTTCTCAACGATTCAATTGGTGCTCACTGAAAGCGACATTTTGGATATGTCTCCAAAAGGGATAGTCTTAGATTACTGCCCCTGGTGCAAACTTATTCAACAGTGCACATATATAGCAGCAAACATGACTAGTCACGAAACAGAAAGCCGCTGTCAATGCTGTTGCAGCTGCTGGTCATGAACTATGGCACAGCCCATTGCGATATGGCAGCTTTAAAGCTTGTGCAGTTGTTCGGCATCTTAACTCTTTCAGACGCCACCTATGAAGAACTATCTGTAGATGCGTCAAATCGGTAAAATGTTATTTCAAGGCACTTGCTATTATATTGCAACAAAAATAATGTCGCAAAATATTAATTTATAGGTGTTATAGTAATCATTCCTAATTAAATTGTAATTAAATATCTTCCGACGCCATACATGCTCTGTTCTTGCATAAACTGAATGAAAACTCACGCTAGAAATATAGTGCAAATTCATTTTCGGCTATGCTAATGATGAGCAAAGAAAAATTATACTTTTGACGTGGGTTGCGGGAAGTGGCACGTCGAACGACTTGTCGAATATGGTAGTGCCTTCAGCAAAGTGGTGATATGCAACAGTACGCTGCAAAATGAAGTTAAATGAAGACAAATTTATTATGCAGGAGGTTCAAATAATCTCATGCTCAATTTATTTTGCTACTTCTGAGCCCCTAGTCGTTACAAATATCAAATATAAGTGGTGTACACAATTGTGTACACAGCGTCTCAAAGGGTTAATGCTCCCCCCCATTGTACAATTCATGTCGCGTTGTACCAGAAGTTTTACCATGTGACTAATGCAATATATGCTCCTACGTAGCTACACAATTTTGTTATTGCCGTGACTGATGATGATGAATTTATTTAAATGAGCTTTTTGTAGTGTGTGGGAAGCTTTAAACCACCATCTTATTGCACAATTCACATAGCGTGGTGCCTGGTGCAATGGACATCAGACTGCCCAGGCGGCGCTGCGATAAACACCGCCACCAGCGCCTTCATCGCAGCCCTTGCGCTAACTGGGTAGTGCAAAGAGAGCCATCCACAAGCGAATGTGCATAGGCCACAATATACACTCAAACCTCATTATAACGAAGTTGCATCTTACACTAAAAGAACTTCGTTATATCCCAAAACTCGTTATAAACGTATATCTTAACACTGTATGTATTGCAAGACTGTCATTTATTTCTTTATAACCGATATTTCGTTATATCCATGTTCGCTATATCATGGTTTCAGTGTAACCCCCTCTTTTGCGTGTGTTGAGGTGCGGTTTCCTGAATATCAAGGACCTGGAAAGCTTCTTCTGCCAATCCATGCTTCAGAAAAGTAGGAAGCTCATCAAAGCAAACTGTGGCTACAATGCAAAACGAGTTTCTCATTACGGTGCGCTGCAACTTGTGTAAGAACAAACGAGCATTGCACGACATCGAGTTCGAAGCAAGCCCTCCAACGTCCGTTCTGTAGTGCCTAAATGCGTTAAATTTGGGTATATACATAATGTCAAAGTGGTGAAGTTAGCTATGCAGCTTAAGATCAGTGGTACAAAGCTCGCTTTATCAGGGACGAATGGCCCTGGTAATTTTTGCCTTTCCAGTTGCATTCTCCCTTCATCTCTGGCTTCCTATGTGTTTTGTTACGCACCTTCAAATGTTCTGTTGACGGTTTTCTTCAGTTTATATATACTGTAAATGGGGATACGTGCGTGTTCACTTTTGTTAGGTACAACCAAAGGCAAAACAGAGCCCTCTGCGATTAGCTCCGGCAATCGCGGAGGTCACTGATCCTGAAGGCGGTCACGACCAACATACTGCGATCTACTTGTACGGTGCACATGTTAGCATTTGCAAGTTAAAAGCAGAACTTCAAGCCTTCAAAATGCTCATGCGTGGGAGGTCGCGGTGTGCGTGATGTTTATCATGCGTCTTCAGTCTGCCTCGAGCTGCTCACTTCGTGTTACACAGTGCGCACCACAGTCAGAAGCTCTGCTGAGCTTCATCAGTTCTCCGTCAGGGCTACGCAAAACAATAACAGCTGAGCCACATTATCACACTTTCTCATGCGACCGGCTGTGGAGAACGCGAGTAATTCACTTACCCAACACGTTCGCAAAGACCTGTATTCATCGCTCTCGCCTTTCTGCTTCGTACGACAGCTATGGATGGAAATCGGTAAAACTGAACATTTTTATTCAGTCTTTCATGTCCGTGGCAATTCACAACGCAACAGTAGCGTTGATTGTAGCGTTTATTCGTAGCGCGTCTGCTTTTGTTTTTGCCGCCATCCTGTTCTAGTGAGTGATTCAGCTAGCACTTCGTGGCGGTTCATCCGACTAGTGGGGAGAAATTCATAGCTCTCTTTCCGAGTGTTAAATGCGCAAACACACGCAATATTAAGCCAAATTGTTGTTTTGCACTCGCTAGTTGCACATGGTTCCACTGCAAACTTTGCAAGGGAGTCTGACTTCGCACTACCCAATGCTGCTGTGACAGGTGGTGCTGAGGCCAATGACATCAGAGTTAGACCTGCTGATCGTTTGAGTAGTTTTGCTAGTCTTAATTCACTAAAGAGAGTTTGAGGGTTGAGCGTTACCATGTTCAGTTTCCAGTGGCAACCTGTCTGGGTCGAGTGATATTTAGCACCCTCCACTGGCATTAAAAGTCTGACCGCCGCCGCCGTGGTCAGGTGACCCGTAGCTGCTGAAGTCCAGAGGGCCAGGGTTGAACTGCGAATGTCATGTGGGCAATGGTGGTTGAGTTTTGAGAAAGATGGGCTAGCTCAGATGCCTCAAACTTCAACAACAAGGACGCATGTCAGTTTCGTTTTCAACTCTGCGCTGTATATAAAAAGAAAACTTGCTCCATACGACGACTGCGGCTTTATTTTTGTGTTTAGGGCCTCAACAACGTGTATGACCAATATATTTTGCCAAATGCACTGCGACGTGTGTCAGTTCTGATGGGCGCTTGATTTTTTTATTTTTACTTTTTACAACTGAAGTTATGAAGGCTTCGTGTGTGTGACAACACTAAAAATACTCCTGGATGAATATTTTGGCTGAGACTGCTCTCAGTGTGACAGCTCCTGAAAAGAGTCACTCCCACTAGAGATGCTGAAACTTTTTGGGATGATCTACATAGTGTTGAAGTGTCGCCTCTCCACTTATACTGGTGGACAAATGGCACACCATTGCACAAACAACTTTCTTAGAAAATACATGCGTTGGCGGGAAACTTTTTTTTTTTCACTCTGTAGATATCGCATGTGTCAACAGCTTCATTCACTTCCATGAACACCGTAAAGACCTAGAACTTTCCAGAAGCACCTTTTTGATGAACTTGCATAAGGACATGCCCCGTTCTCAAGTCCTCCCCCCCCCCTCCTTTTCACCTCTGTACCCTACTTGACACCAACCAAAAAAATAGAGATAAGAAGAAATTGCTAGATTTTCTGGGAGAAAATAAAGATGACAAAGAACAAACATCTTCTGTTCCACCTCCAAATTTTATTTTAGTTTCCTGCCTTCAAGTGACTGTTTTGCCGAGTGGCACAATCGTCAAGGCTGCTAGACCGATGAGCTCTGGAAAATGCAATACATGGTTCACTGGATTGATATCCCCTTCACCGGCGGTGGCTGCGTTTGTGTATGCAACTTGTTTATGCCAGTTGTGTCACTTGTGGCCATAAGAGCGCAAGATGCATTGCTCATTGGATGAATTGAACCTTCCGCATAGTCAGTAATGTCTTCACCTCAGTGTGCTGCGTATGACTGTAGCCGATCACTTTGGTGAAGGCACAGCGATGTTCGACGGGTTGTTTGGCATGCCACGTTCCCGGACCAACATCAAAAGCATTACTTTTCTTTTTCTCAAAATGAATACAACAAAAAGCTAATTGTGTGCACATTTGGACCCTATGATTTCATTTTTGTTATGCTACTGACTGCAGAATAATTCAATACTTAATTACATGCTAAATGCAATTAATTACATAAACTATTATGAAAGAACACACTTCATTTCCTTTCTTGGAATGTAATATTGAGTCACTCGGAATTATGCTATATGAATTCGACACTTTCATAGACAGTGCATCATAATTCGCGTCAAAGGGGATATACATACTGGAACGATAGCTAAGGGAACCAGGAACAATTTCTATATTTCAGAATTCTGAAAATAATTTTCTGGCTAAGCACACTCACTCACTTCTCTTGGGTTTACTCTTTTCTTGTGCATATATATATATAGATATATTTGTTGAATTGCCAAATAAACTTCAAATAATTTTAACCTTTGCAGCACTTCCCATATATGAAAAGCAGAACTAATGAGCTAGGATTTCATGTATAGCAATGCTAAATATGTCTAGTTGTTCAAGAGAAAAAAAAAAAAATTTTATGGAAGCACTCAAAATTAGTCGTTTTTCTTCAGTAACGAAAGAATTAATTCTGTGGGTGCTGCAAGTTAACTTAGTACAATAGGTTGGGGGGACATATAAAAGCGAAGCAGGTGCAACTTTTTTTATGGGATTTACAGATATTAGCAGGGAAGAGGTTGCGCTACCCTCTTGCTCTACAAGTGTGTGGCTGCCCGTGATTTACTGAGCACCATTTTTTCGTCTGCGAATGTTGGCACAGGGAGGCAGGGCATGTTGCTCAGCGAAGCAATGGTGCTACAACTTGCACCGTCACGTGCGCCCACTGGCTGACGTGGGCCAAGAAACCACCGGCAACTTATCGGCCTACCATTGCAATGGAGCCGGCGAGTCGTGGCCGCAGCTGATTCCATTCGCTCAAACCACAGCTGAGAGCAGCATGATCACTGCGCGCGAATGCGCTAATCACATGTTTTTTTGGTATTTTGCGAGCTTCTTTGCAGCTTGGAAAAAATGGTACACGTCTTTCTTTATTGCAAATAATGCAACAGGGGTTTGTGAACACGCTCTCGAACTTTGCAAATCCTCTTTCTTGCCTGAAGTCTATATTTTTATTTAAGTAATCCTAATCAGCAAATAATTACAAAACAAAAAATTGTCGATAGTGCGCAAGGTGGCAATATGCAACTTATTTCACTCGCCTGCCTCTAATATTGCATTTTTTAATCCTTAGCACAAGTTAGCAAGGACACCCGGTATAGACCGTTGCATCGGGCGAGGAGGACCGGACTGGCAACCAGCGCTTTCCTCCTTTCTGGCTCGTGCGCGACTGCGCCGAGTGCGCGGGCTAATGCTTGGATGAGTGGCGTTGTCGAACAATTTTTGCGTGTTTTAGGTCTGCCTGCGGATTTTGTTCTCTTTTATTGCAATGTCAGCCAGCGAAAGGTCAACGGGAAACCACTGTGCCGTTTTTGGTTGTTCTAACAACTAGAGAAAAAAGGAAACCGCTGTCTGAATAAGTATGCGACGCGCATCACCAAACGCGGAGTGTGTGCGGTTGTAAACTCTTCAAGGTACATCGTTTGTGTTACGTTACAGGTTCTAAATCGGCAAGTGCCGCAATATATCCGGAATTCGCAGTGTTCCACGCAGTTAAGTGTCAATCGTATATGGCCAGATTTGCGAACAAACACAAGCGGTCATTTACGGCCCTGTCCGGTAAAGTCCAAAACATCTAAGCACCACTCGAGTAGCCACCTGAGTTGTTTTCGGTTCGTTTTATTATTATATTTTAATATGATGTGTTGGTCTCACAATTAGCTTCGCAGGCCGGCTCAACACGGTGATCTCTGCAGTTGATGTATACCGGTATTAGCACGGACGAGAAATCCCTCACTTCGCAGCGGTGTAACCGGCATCACACATTTAATTATTGCTCCATACCAGCCTTGTAAAACCCAAACATTCAATGAAAACTACATCAAAAGGACGTGGCGAGATCTTTGTCGCGAGGTAGCAACTTCCGTAAGACAACGGGGTGTATCGTGTACGATGAGTGATAGGAAAGCCGAAAAGTAAAAAAAAAAAAAGCAAAAAAAGAAGACTGCTACCGCTCAGTGTGTAGAACAACTACCTCAGGAAGACAAATTTTTACGTGGTTGAGAACCGTGTCCGACAAGTCGCGCAATGATATATAACATAGTTAATTATCTTCTAAGCTCGATACAGAAACCGCATTGTTACGCTTGTCTAGTGTTTATTGAAGTGCCAATTTTGCTGCTTAGCTTTGTGAATGACAGCAAGAATTCCGCAAGAAGAGTACATCTGATATACGAAGTTACAAAAAACAAAAACAAAAAAAAACGCGAATCACATCCGATGCCGATCAAAGGCTCGAGCCCGGGCGCGCTTCTTGCCTCACCGGCAGAAGGAACTCTCTAACCATCTTCATCTTATCACCGCCGAAATACAATCAAATATCACGACTCTTAAAAGAAAAAAAAGAAAAAGAAGCGCGTCGGCATGTCAACATCAGCATCGTTCTTATGTACGAGCACCTCCCGTAAACAGCTCTCACTTCGTCCACACCGGTGGGCAATAAACGAGCGAGTAATAAGCGGTCACTTAGAAGTTCAGAAACAAGATAGGCAACTGTTTGTGAGCAACAAACAGATGCTGCGCCATGAAATCGAGGCTGCGTGTTCACTCACGACCGAATGTACGAGCGGTAGTCGGTGCGACAGCATAAACACACCGTGAATAAATAAAAAAACTAACTAAAAGATTACACTCCAAGAAAAAAAATTCATTGTATCCCCTAAGAGTAGTGGAACTTGCTTGCCCTGCTAGAACGAGTCGAAATATTTGCGTGGTTTTCCAACAGACAGGGCCGAAAATATATGATATCGACCACTTGCGACACGTTCGCGCCACCGTATATTAACATCATTGACCCTCAATGGAACTAACCTTTTCAGGACGTCTCACAGACTCATTTCCTGCGTAGACCGCATCTCTTGATACGAAATTCAGCGCGCCAAAACGAAAAAAACCGACTGCAACCGCAGCCGCGCGCATACCTTCCATACAAACGCGGAGCTTCGCACATGCCAGTGGGTTGCCAGACCAGAGACGGCGCCGCCCGCTAGGCAATATGGCGGCGCCCACGAAAAAAAGGTCTATACTTTGCATTTTGTCTCAAGTTTGCGAGAATGACTGGTGCCCCAAAATTGGTGCTGTCCTAAAGAATAAATTCACTATTTTTCCTCCTAAATGATGCAGTAATGTTCACTTTCTGGCTGCTGAGTGACGTGCATAAAATGCAATATGCTCAATGAAATCTAAAATATTAATTTTTGGACCAGTGTTGATCACTCATTTAGTTAATTTTTTGTAAACCAATTAGTAACTTTAACCTTGCATAGGTTTTACATTCAAGTTCATTTATAGCCTCTGCATTAGTTACTTAGCTGGATCACCAGCTACCAGCGTGTTCTTCTCGAAGCTAACTTGCAACAAGCCTATAAAGCATTTTCCTGTGGTCACTTGTTCAGGAAGGTGCTCCTGAATTCTATTCAGATCAGTTCAGCAGTCATCTAAGGAACGCATTAATAATAATGATAATTGTTGGTGTTTAACGTCCCAAAACCACGATATGATTATGAGGGATGCCGTAGTGAAGGGCTCCAAAATTTTAAAGACCCATGCACCTAAATCTAGGTACACGGGCCTCAAGCATTTTTGCCTCCATCGAAAATGCAGCCGCCGCGGCCGAGATACGATCCCTCAACATTCGGGTCAGCAGTCGAGCACCATAACCTTGTAGACCACCGTGGCGGGCAAAGGAGAGTGTTGCTTTATTTCATATGTAAATTTAATTAGTAGGCCTCATCAAAGCTTGCTATTAAATAGTGAATGTTGCAATCACCTTTGTCACAGATTACGACTCCAGTTGTTTCTCCAGTCATTTGTTAAAGTTTTGTGAGTTCTTGTCTCCACATCTCATGGCAACCTGCTAAAGCTAGCAGTTAGATATATCAGCTTAACTCTTTCTTACCACGTCTCTTCAAATAGATTACCAGTGATCTATGTTTTGAATCGCTGATTTTGGTATGTGTGCTTTGTTTCTCGTGCACCTAGCACGTTCAGCAGTTTGTCCAGCCACTGTACTTTCAGAATCAGTTTTAATTTTTGCAAACCAATGTGTCTTGTTGGGAAAGCGGGTGTGGCTGACACACTGGAAAGAAATGCGTGCTGCTTCTGTTTATGCTTCACTAACATGAAAATTCTGTAATCAAACGAACCCTTGCAAGTCAAATACTTCGCAGTATGATAGTGCTGAGTGGTAATAATCCCCCGAAATTTACGCCAGGTGTTCTCTTGAGAGCTGTTGTTAGGAGTCTGGGAAGATTTATTTTACCAAAACTTACTTCCGAAGGTCTGCCACATGTATAAAGAGTGGAGCTGGCCTTATCAGCCACTTTCCAAAAGTTTCAGTTTCGCTTCTCTTGTTAAATCTGACAGAGGATGGCATCCAGTGTCGGCATCTGGTTTCGCTAGTCGATCCGATGGCAGTGGCTTCACACGCACTGCTTGAAACTATCTTGCTACTGCACCTGAATTGAGCGACAAGGACATGAGCTTTGAGTCTGAAGATGACAGCACCTCAGCTTCAGGCTCTGAGGGTGGCGATGTTTTCCGTGAGCTTAGGACATCAGCAGCCATTCAGCAGTTGGTTTCGTATACGGCCTCAAGTCTCCTTGCCATGCGTGCTTAGCTGCCAACCTTTGCGCGCAATCTTGGAGCTACTTATGTGCAAGGTGCAGACATCGCTTGGGCGCGATGTGCTGCCGCCGGCTGTGAAGCTTCTCTTCACGCCAAGAAGGCTGCCCGGAGCAGATCTCGGTCCCGCACTTCGGAGCGGGGCAAGACGTTTTATGGCCGTGCACATCTTTTTTTATCTGCAAAAATACAAATAAATATGCTTGGATGCATATTTGGGAATGCCAGCCTATGCAGAGAGAGGTGGCTCATGGAAAGAGGTGACGCGACGCTGGACGAACTAGTGAAGTTCATTGGACTCTGATTTATATGGGCATTGTTCACATCCCGTGCAACCATCTATATTAGAACACCAGTAGGCTTTTCTCATTAAAAAAAAAAAAATTGTGCGGAAAGTGCCGAGTGCACCTGTGTTGCACTAAAACCAGGAACTGCCTCGCTGTGGGGCACGAGCAATGAAGTTTATGTACGTTAATACCAGCACTGTGTAGAGCATTTATTTTTCATACTATTCGTTGGTCATTTATCTCCAAAAGGTATATATTCTGAATTTTCTTCGTTTTGAATGGTTTTGTATATATGGGTCTTTTTATTGTTGGTTTATCAACTGGCAACAAAAACTGATGCATTTTCAAATTTTCACATGTTCCATATTTTTCTTGCACTGCAACGTAAATTGCTTGCAAAGAGCAATTCGTTGTGCACAATTTAGTATGCTTCAATGCGTGCTGGAGTATTCTTTATACTGGCAAAAAAATTTTTCCCATGACCTATGAAATATGACCATTTTCTCATAATGAAAGATTTAACTATTTATCTTTTTTGATTATAGCTATAAGTGAACAGTCTTTGTTAGTGTCTCAGCACTTACGTTGTTGTCTTACATTAGTTTTAGTGCTTGGAAATTCTTGCACGGTCCTTTGCAGGTTCTACAGTCAGGACTCCTCCTTTGTGCATGGGGGCCCTGAAAAACAGGAGTGTGTGATGGGTCAACATGACATCCATCAACGCATCATGCAGCTCAATTTCCGCGACTGTCATGCGAAGATCAAGCAAGTGGACTCACTCACTACTTTAGGCGAAGGTGTTGTCATTCAGGTGGGCATTCCTGTACTTCCACAAGTGAAAGCAGCACTTAGTATGTACCCAACAATGCTGGCAATGAGTGGTTTTTTATGATGATGTAATTTGCGCCGGAGATCTTGCAGATGGACAAATGCCTGTTGTCCTCAATGTCTGCTTGACCACTGTCGATAAATGTGTCCTGAAAAAACCCTATTGCCTGCTGGTGTGTCCATTAGTGCAATCGTTATTTATTGAAGGGGCTCTGCAGCACTTGCACATGATCAGAAAATGCTCCCGATTAGAAGTTAAGGGTCCTGTGAACACATTAGCCAAATATTATTGCACTGCACGCAGCTGAGAATTTGCGAATTGGTTTTGAAAACTGCTGTAAATTGCTTGCTCTCTTCTTGGCAAACTAATAGATTGGCGTTGTAGGGACGGACAAGGTCATTGGCTGATTTCATGATTGGGAAAACATCCTCGGTAATACAGCATGACATCCATGCTATCAATAATTCGAATGCGAAGGGACCCCAGGATTTTGTTTGAATTATTAGTTCTCATAAATATGACCTGGGCCAACATACCAACTTGTGATGTAATGAGAGATCCACAAATATGTATATACTGTATTTTCTCGCATAGAACACGCACTGCGTATAAGCCAAGAATGTATATCAACCTGGAAAACCTGGAATAGTCATGGAATTTGGACATAACTGGAAAATTCAGGGAATTTTGATGCAATTTAAAAAAGACCTGGCCAGGTCATGGAAACATACTGATGGCAGTCTGCGCAACCACCACAGAAACAATCTTTACCTTTGATCACAGCTTATAAAGTCGCTTCTTCGGCTGCAACCACAGTAAATGGCTAAGCAGAAGCGTTATGGCAGTGCATAATCTTCCGCAAATCACACAGTATATCCCAAGCATGACTTTACTCATGCTGATAAATTAGTGCGTGTTTGTCTTGACTACAATCTCTGCTTGCCTTGAAGGCATGCTGGTTAGACCAGAAGAAATATCAGCAGAGGCTCCCCAAGCGGGGTCAAGCTCATGCAGTGTGATGCAAAGGCAGACGCTCTCAGCTCTGCACTCATTGCTGGTAGCTCGTTTCAAGGAGGTAGCACGGCATAACTGCAGCGAAATGTCAGTTGTATATGTATTTAGAAATTGTGGAATTTAATCTGTCAATATTTTTGCGTGTCATGTCCATAGAAGAGCGCGTAAATAATAACACGCAAGCCTCCGGGACTCCTGGATGGTATCAGCAGTGTTGCTGTCAAAGCTAGATGGTGCGTCACATGTGGTCGTAGCTTTGAATGTGCTTATAAGAGCACAAGTGGCTTATACAAGTAGAGAGGGCAAAGTGTTTATATGTGCAAGTGTGCTCAACCAGCACTGCACAGCATGCTTGTTAAACTTTGATCACACAATGCAGCGCTTAGAAACACTGTGGGTTGAGCTCTGTGCAAGTGCTCATAAAGAACTACTGCTATTTGTGAAGATGGTACTTTGCTTTTCACATGGAAACCTCTCAGAGGAGTGAGGAAGAAAACTGCCATGCATTCTTATTTTCATCATAGACAGCTCTGAATGCTTGCAAGTAACGTTTTTGGACCCAGTGTGATCATACTGGTATTCATTCTTATGAGGCATGCAGGTGTGTGTAATTAAGGGACAAAATGTGTTGTCCCATGACAGCTAGTAGCCCCTTCTCAATCTTAGTAAGCTTTTCTGCATGACACCACTGTACTGCGGTGAGCGTTCCGCACGGGATACAGACTTTTTTATTTATTATTATTATTGTTATTATTACAGTCGAACCCACTTATAACGATCTATCGGTTATAACGACCATATTTGGATGCACTTACGATTTTCCTATGCTAACCATTGAAGCTGCGTCCAGATATAGCGAACATTTTTCAAAGCCTCCTACTTTTACAACGAACGCTTCAGACACGGTCGCGGTAAAAATATCGTGCACATACGAAGCGAAAAAAAGCTAAATATGCCTTCTAAAGCGTGACGGGCGCGCTCGCGCGTGCCCCGCTCCAGTTTACTCGCGACTAAGATACCCAGATCGGTGAGCACCGCACGCAGATTTCGGACGCTACGAGCGAGGTCGCTCACTTTTCCGGCGTTTCTTCAGTGGTAGAATGGCAGTGGGGGAAAAAAATAGTAGGCATCATGAAGCCTTGCGGTCAGCTTTCGCACAGTAACCTTTCCTGACGCCGTTCTCTGCAGCTACGACCGCCTGCAATGAACCAAACAATGCCTTGGAACGCAAGAAGGCATAAATGCAATTGAAGTGATAACCGCGATAACTTTCCATCGCAAAAAGGTTCACTGCGTCCCTAAACTCGTCGACGCCACAATGTGCCGCGAAAAGTCGTCCGTCTTTCCAGTAATGGCAGAGACCGGTCAATCGGTTATAACGATTTCCGCGCGATTGCGGCGATGCCTTCGCGGATAAGCATCAGAAAGGAGCGAAGGCGAGGTGGCGGTTGTCGATGAACGTGCCATTATGCCTTATAGCCGACAACCTTATCACAGTCATCTGTAGATATCTGCTCGGCTGCGCGTGTGGCGTACTACGCCGTACACTGCGGATTGACGGCGGTACGAGCGCGCCATGCTTAGCCATGCTGCCGTTCGCAAGTTCGCCGCCGCCGCGTCGTGCGAGACCGCTTTAAAGTGCACGTCGCTTTGTAGAAACGAAATTAGCTCGCTGTTGTTGAGCGGCGCGGGCACCGAGAAACGCCGATGCACTGACAGCGAGCGTATACTGCATGTTTGACTAGGTGACAACTCAAGTGCGCCGCGCATCGTTGTGCAGGGCCGCGAGAGCATCGCGGAGACGCAGAGTGCGCGTTGCTTGGAAAATACTTGTTTTCGCTGCGTTGAACGAAGAGGCTAGTCGCCGCACCCGTGCACGGTCCGGAGTGAAGCAAGCACGAAAAACGTACAAACGCGCGCATACGGCATACAGCAAGCGGCCCGGCAGTGACTCCGCGACCAGAGTAGGCGACGCGCTGCACGCAACTAGCCAGGGATGATCGGCTCCACGTCGCGGTACTGCGCTTCGGTGAAACGGTGTCGGCTCATTGCAAAGGCGGTTAATTCACTCGTGAGCACGCAGCGGGCTTGGCCGCTAAGCACACGTTTTTAAGGGCGAGTCCATATACAACGAACTACTGATATAACGACCACTTTGCACGACACTTTCGAGTTCCTTTTAAATGGGTTCGACTGTATTAGGGACTTCCTTAACCAACATGTGGTTGTTGGTGCACATATATTCCGGCACGGACATGGAGCTGAGCAGCATCACTTTCACTCGTTCCTCCGACATCTAGCTGCGGGGAAAAAGAAATTCCAGCGACACATTCTTAAAGGTGACCCATGCCCAATAGGGTAGGGACTTTTCCCTGTTGTTTTCACTGTTGAGATGTCTGAATTTGTCAGAAAAAGTTTAAAATGTAAAAGTTTAAATAGGAACAAAATTTGACAACCGAAAGATGCAGGTGTTGGCGTTTGAGTTAGCGAAAGTTTACAGTGCTCGGCCAGTGAGTGTGTGAGTGGGGGCATTGTGTGAGCTTGGCTTTCTGCTTTTGAATCATGCGATTAGGAAGCCATTGTGGTGCTGTGCCTAATGTATTTCTGTGGGCATCATTTTCCTTGGGTGCTTTCATAGGTGACAGGTGAGCTGTCGAATGCTGGCCAGCCGATGCGCCGCTTTATGCAGACATTTGTTCTGGCACCCCAGCAGCCTCTGAAGTACTACGTGCGCAATGACATCTTCCGTTACCAAGATGAGGTATTCACAGAGGAGGAGGAAGAGGAAGAAGGCAGTACGGCTGCTGAGCAAGCTCAGGAAGAGGTTCCCGAGCCCCTAATGGCGCATCATCAAGCTGCGCACACGGAAGTGGTCCAGCACACTGCAGATGCCACAACCCCTTTGGTGAATGAAGCACCCCTGCCACCTCGGGGAGAGCAGCTGGGCAACGGTGGTAGCAGTCCACCTTCCAACAGCGTGGCCCAAACTCCTGGTCGGCCTGCTTATTTTGATTCTCAGGTGAGGTCAGTTACCCAGCCTGTTAAATTGAGAATTGGCCCGTCTAGCCACAGCTAACTAGAGCAGTATTGTAGGCATCTAAACTGACAGCCACTTGTCTAAGTAGAAAACCTTCCTTGCTGGGCTGCAGGTCATGCGAAATGGGACGGCACATCTAGTCCCAGAAGGTGAGATTTCTTCACAAGCATCCTTGACAAGCGGCAGCCCTCCAGAAGCACCTTCATCAGCAGCCACTGTTGCTACCAGTAATTCAATGAACTGGAAAGACGATGAATCCCCTGCACCACCTGCTGCACCGCAGGTCAATCATCAGGGTAAGCCTATATCTGCTTACTATAGAAAGTTTTCTACTTGTGTCACAATAAGCCATTAATTAGACCAGGGCCTCTCGAAATTTCTGGCCTGGAAAAATTCCAGCAGCTTTTCCGAAGGGTCATATCGCACCTGTCCTTTTTCTACTGATAGGCTTATACCATAACGAGAATTGGGAAGTGATTACGCTTCTGAATCTGCTGAATGAAAATATCACCGCCGCAGTGTTAGTGTTATCTAAACTTTGAATGCGGTCATTCATGAGTAGGAACTCTGGATAATACAAATGCTAAACTCCATTGGGAGGTTCCTAGTAGCTGACCAACTTCGCATGTGAGCACTCGACTCTTGCATAGAGCAGCACCTAACCCATGACTGGAACAGAGCCCCCACCTCACGACCTCCTCTATAAACTTACGACCTGCTCATCGGCGCTCCCCCTACGGCGGCGCGCGGTCCTGAAAAGTTGCGGATAGGGACCGAAAGTGCCGTCAGGTGCCGCCAGCACTTACCCCCATAGCAGACGATGCGGCGGCTTCGTTTACATTGAGCGCACGCGGGTCTTGGGTTCCTGGCGCACTAGTGAGCGCGTAATTGTCGCATTTTTTCGAGTTTCTAGCGTCTTGATTCACAGAGTTTTACCGTCCGAAAGCAACACTCTGGCTATGCGAAGCACCGTAAGTGGAGGGCTCCTTACTAATGTTGACCACCTGACCCGAAATCTAAGCGCGCGAAGGCCTTTGCATTATGTATCCGTCTACGTGCGAGCAGCGGGAACGTGTAGGCAACAAAAAAATCGAACATAATATACAAAGAATGGCCTGCAGAATGCAGTCCTTATATTCCTGGCGTTATTTCTTGCAATGGTGCCCTACCTTATCGTTCTTTATAGCTGTATGTGCAAAAATAATTCGTCCAAGGGCTGATGGTGGGTTCATCCTAAAGCCGAGTTTCTGCAGGACTACGAAACACTGTATTCGACGCTAGCGGTCACCCGAATATCAACTAGTATATCAGTTGCACATATTTTTTTATCTACTCTCCTGTCTTCCTATATTTTAGTTTTACCCAGGGCTGGGCAGAGATACACAGAAAAGTATTCCTAAATACAGATATCAAAATACATGTGCTGGGGGCCTCAAGCACAGGTTCTGAGATACATATGTGTTTTTGACATAATGGGATATTTCCGAAATGCTTTCGCAAAAAGACGAAAAAAAATATACTTTATGAGATATTCTGCACGCGTGAGGATCCCTTCGCCGCCCGCACAGTGTCACAGACTGCCGGCGTGCCTTTGCTTGGATTAGGACAAAAAAAGTCTTCCTTTCCCCTTTTGAACACATTGAGTTCAGTTTCGACAAAAAAAAAAAAGTCACAATGTATGATACCCGTGTCCTGCACTAGCTGTATCGCGATATGACCGATACGTACATCGTACAAGTATATTTCACTACTGAGATACAAATACCATTTTGCAAATCCATCTCGATACAGAGATACAGATACTCAAAAGTATCTCTAAAATACTATTGAAATACACTTGCTGCCTATAGCTTTGGTTTTGCTCCTATCATTTTTCCTTCCATTGCATGCGTGGTTCTTAACTTCTGTAGTTTCATTGTCACTCTCCAAGTTTCTTCATTGTATGTTAGAACTGGCAAACTGGAATAGTTAATGTACACTTTCCCATTCTGTGACAGTGGTATTGTCAGCCATGGGTTAAGAATGCACCCATTCTAATTCTTTGGTAAATCTGCTAGACATGAGTATATAGGCTCTCCGGTATATCTAAAGTGCTCTTCTACAGATTCTCGTATCGAGTTGTCTGTCGCGAACACTCTTTCGCTGAACATGTACGTAGTATTATTTTGTCTTGTGCATATTCATCTTCGACGCTACTTTAACGCGCTCTCAGTTTAGGTCTGCGATATATTTCTTTTGCAATTCGTCGTTATCATTGCTGAAAGAGCGCTCGACACCCCGTTCTTCAGAAATGACGGCTTTCGTAGTATCTCGTACAAATGTATACATAGGAAAATCGGGATGTCGCCTAATGATGCGCCGGGAACTCTGCGTACATAGCTGGTACGAGTTAAAAAAAACCATAAACCTTTGAAAACGCAGCAGCGCACCATTGGGGGAATGTACTGCTATCGTTGCCTATAACGTTTCTTCTGATTGCGCAGTCACTGCGAGGTTATCGCTCGTCACTGATGTCATGCAATAACTTCCGAATGTCGCAAAGGCGAGCGCCTACTATACGCGCCGAACAGGCAGACCCTGCAGAGGCAGCAACCGATAGCGAAGCCCGCAAAGTCGCAAGCTGGCGATGCCATAGGGCATAGATGGGGGTCAGTTGTGGCGCCGCGGTGTGCGGTGGCAGTTTGGGGAACTAAAGAAAACTGGCGACACTGGGAGCGGCGGCATGAGCAGGTCGGAAGTTTATAGAGGAGGTCGTGCCCCACCTTTGGAGCTACAATAGAATTTGGGGGATAGGAATCTCAAGGGGGAGTGAAAATATTCGTATCACCCGAAATTTCATATCGCCAAGGAACTAGGGAAATCCGTTTTCAAACCACGATATGCACACAAAACGTTGAAAGAACTCTCGTGCGTCTTTCTGGGACACGTGCAAATGGACCTCTAAGAGACAGCGCAGTTGGCGGCCGGGAACACGCGTGTTAAAGCTTTGCTAGAGGCCAACTGAAAACTAAGCGCCGAAGTCCGCTCGACTATAGTCCTAAGTTGTGGAGATAGGTTTGCACTAGGCTTACCTACGAGCGCGACCGTGTAGACGCGACGTTCTCCACTGCCGCTGCGTGCGACGACGCTGCGGCCGGGTTCATCGTTTTCTCCGACACGGCGCAGAAACCACGCACGAGGCAGGGTAACAACAACAACGGGTTTATTAACCCAAGATGCAGCACAGTACGACAGTCACAGGCTTGCAGGCCGTAAGGGGAACTCCGCAAGACCGATCGAGTACGCTTGCCAGCGGCGCTAAGACTACCACACAAAGGGCAGCGGTCGAGCACCCGAACGAGAAGCCGCCTGCTAGAGCAGCGCGTCAACCTCTCGTGCTAGCCTGAGAGCATCTGCCGCCACGAGCGAATCGTCGGGCGCATCTTAGCTCGTAGGAGAGGAGGATGTCACCAGCGGCCCAATGGGGAATGGCGCTGCGTTGTGACGTAGGCCCGCGCAGCGCGCCAGCGTAGCGTGCCCGGACATGCCAGCGCGGGACGGAGCCGACGCTTGGCTCGCCCAGACAAAGAGGCGCCCTGGCCGCCATCTTGGCGATTGCCGGTGCCTAAGTGCGCCCGGGCTACGCGGCCGGCACGCGCGCGGCAGCTGGGGAACGAGGCGCCAGGTAGGAGGACGCTCTCGATCCCCACAAAGTGAATGACGTTTCTTTGTTAAACTTGAAAGAAGTGCAAAGAACTCGTTCGCATGTTCACAGGAAGTCGTTTGCGTGTCTACAAGAAGTAGCGCTGCAGTGGCTGCTGTCTAGTTTTAAGCTGTACACTGAAAAAAGTGGAAATTGCGGTTTTCTTGGGTACAGCGCGAAAGAAACAAATTAGCACTACACACCAAATGCGAAGAGGTCCATTTGTGTATTTGTGATAACTTGCCATTTTTCCTGACCGTATTCTGCTGCCTTTTTTCGAAAATGGTCACGTGAGCTTCCTCCGGTCTGACGTGACAGGAATGACTGATTTCCTGCGCGTCCGGTGCACTCACTTTTGGTTTCGCCTAGATCGGGGCCTTTCGGTGATTCTCAAATTACGTACATTTCTCACGATTTAAAAAAAATGGGCATGTCATAAATTGTGATGTCCGACAACTCTTCCATATAAATAATGGCCCTAAAGTTAATAATGAAAAAGCTAATTAACAAACTTTTGTAATAATTTATTTGAATGTAATTTAGGTGCGGCAGAGTTTTTCCGCCTCGACGTAGAGTTCGTTTGAGAAGACAAGGGCCTGACTGTCATAGTATTTTTATTTAAAAAATCTGTATTGTCTTAAAAAAACGCCTTGTATATCTCGCCAAGGCATCCGCCATTACCACGAAAACTCAGGACTGTCGCGGGGCACTCAAGCATGTAAACATGGAAGCACATCACAAAGAGTTCCATCCCACTCTGCCAATTTTCATAAGGCAACTTTTCCTGCTCCACAGAGCATCTCCTATCCACTCACTGTCATTGGAACTCGTTAATGCATTAAGCTGGGCTAGTTGGTATTGATTGTATGCTTCCATATTGCTAGCGAACACGCACAAAGGACAACATAGAAAGAGACAGGACAACCGCTAGCGGTTTTCCTGTCTCTTTCTATGTCGTCCTTTGTGCGTGTTCGCTAGCAATATGGTGTCATTGGAACATTTGACTCCCGTCCTTACTCTGTCATTGGAACACACTTTCTCTGAAACGAGCAGAAAAACCTGCTCCAACTCTGCCATTGGAATTCAACTATAGCCAAGCATACCCACACACAGGCCTGCCATATGCTACTGCCTTAGGCACCGTGTACTGTAAACGGTGCCTTAATTAAAGGCAGACGAAGTGTTAGACATACAAACGTTTATCGTCCAAAAAAAAAGTTCTTCCAGCTACAGTGACTGATTTTCTGGACCTTGCGGGGTCCGCGAAATAGTTTGAAAAATTGAACAGTCCGAAAAAGTTAGTTAAGACATAAAAATAAAGTTTATTTGGATTAGAACAGCCTAGAAAGACCCCCCAATGATGCCCTGCTTCATACTGTGCTTGGGGACAAGCAGATTTGGTTGTTTATTGGCTACTGTAACAATGTCAGCGCGTTGGCAATCGCTGCCGCCGACTGTTACGGGCAGCACAGTTGGTGGTTCCATGGCACCAAGCAAACAAAACTTGATGCAGGTCGCAAAAAGATGCATGCAACGTCTCGTCTGTTTGGCGAGTTTTAACGATGCAGTTTGGCGAGTTTTAACGATGCAGTCTGGGTTTCTTAACCTGCACTGACATCGCACACAATGTGAGCCTCCACCATTTTACCTCCATTGAAACGCTATCGCCGCGATCGAACCCGCGTGTTTCAGGACGTGCACGTTAACTAAGTGATACTGAGCAACCGCAACAGCAGAGAACATGTGACGCGCTTAACGGCTCAAAAACACTTGACACAACAACAACACGACCACGTGCGGAATGACAACCGGAAGAACCACATTGTTTTCCTTCCTCCATGGGAAAAACATCCGCACAAAATATGTTACAAAACCTACTGGTGTATTAATGATGACAATAAGGCTGACTGAAAAAGAAAAGTTGCGTCCCCTAGACAGTTTTTCCTGCCAAGGAAGATAGGACATGGCCTCTGAAACTGGAAGATTGTGTGCGCTTCCAGTCTTTGAGGCAATGCAACTAGCCACTGGAAGCCAAAGTTGACAAAGCCATTAGAAAATCTAACATGGCGGCTTTCAAAATCTAGCGGCATGGCACAAAACAAGCTATTTGGTCCGAAAAAGCGAACTTTAGGGCATAAATTTGTCCGGAAAATCGGACGCGAAAATACATTAGTGCTGTGGGAACTTTGACGGTGCTTAATGAAGTCGGAAATATCCAACACGTCCGAAATTTTGGAGTTCGAAAAATCCGTCGGCGACTGTAATTGCGCTGCAGATGGCCTTCAATATACCATTCACAAAGGTAGGCCTAAATGCTCGTGTAGACTGCAGCCCGCACGAAGCAGTGCCTCTTGCGTGCTCATCACATGTTTTAGTTACAAAATTGTCTTATTGCAGTGGCGAAACAGCGTGCCTAAAAAGTGGGCCATGTGAACACCGACACACATGCCATGAGCCACAAATAATGTCTGAACGTGCTTCTCATGTCCAGTACATTCAAACAGCCAGTGTTATCTGCAACGAGTGTTACGGGTGACAAAATATCTCGGCTGCTTAAAGGGACACTAAAGGCAAATATTAAGTCGACGTTGATTGTTGAAATAGCGGTCCAGAAACCTCGTAGCGCTGCTTTTGTGCCAAGGAAGTGCTTATTTTGAAATAAAATCACGTTTTTAGTGGTCCGCATCGCGTTAGCGCGCTTCAAATCTCCCGCCTGAAAATACGACTCTCATACGTCACTGCTGCCATGCCCAACGTTGCCCGCTTTTACTGCGCGGCCGCCGACACTAGTAGCAGCCGAGCGGAAGTAGCGGGACCCACAGTAGCAACAACGGCGCTGCGGCAAAGACTTGCTCGGATGGGCACATTCAAAGCCGTCACCAAGTTGCGGTTGGTCTCGTAATCGTCAGTACGAAAGTGCAGCGAGCACACACGCAGAGGTTTTGACTGTTTAGCACACTGGCGCAATGGCATGACACTAAGCCACATCGAGCGGGTTCATTCCGCGGCACCCAGTGAAAAGACACACCGGTTTCCTTGCTGCAGCACTGGCGTTGTGCACCATTCGGGCATCCGGCAATATCACACGCATGCGGCATTTTGTCGAACTTTCTGTCAGAGCGACCTTCACGAGCGCGCAAAACACGCACGGCAGTACGCGATCCCGAAACTACCACTGAGACGGGCGAGGCACAGCTCGGCGAAAACGGAACCTTTGAACCACGCGCGCCGTTCCCCATGGCAACGCCACGGAGGTTTTGTTTTCCATGAATCAAGCGGAAACGAACAAACAGCATTTTATTACGTCTTTTGATGCTCGGAATCTTCTTTTTTTACTGCTGCTAGTTTGATTACTAGTGATTTATTGTAGGCCGACTTCCCTACGTCATCGGGATCACTTCGAAAATGTCCCACTCGTGGCGCTCGTCATGTGATACATTTAGCTTAATTTCTCGGTAAGTAGGGCACTGCTGTTGATAATATTGCCGTTTTAGAAGTTGTCATACATTGGGCTTTCACTCTAACATAAATTGTTATTTGCCTTTAGTGTCCCTTTAAAACACGCTGCAACCGTGCCTTTACCATACCTGCCAACTCTCCCGAATTGTCCGGGAGACTCCCGAATTTGGACCTAATCTCCCGATTGTACGAATGTCATGTTGAATCTCCCGAAAAGTGGCCACCACAGCAGAGGCGGGTTTTTTCTCTCTTTTTTTTTTTTTTAAATCATGCGCGTACGTCAGCCTTTCCTGCTGTGGCGGTGCTGCGGAAAAGCACTCGCCACCACACTTCTATTTCATTGTAACCATATCCTAGAGTACCGCTCAGTACATTCTAGGCACTGTGAATAAGGCTGGCCGGCTGGCCGTGAGAAGCGCTCGCCACCGTACCGAAAGAAGGCGAGGGAAAAGGTACAGTCTCAACGGAAAAAGATTGCCAAAAGTGCACGGCGGCCGGAGCCGCGGCGCTGCACGAGCGCTCCAATAACGAGACTGTCGAGCACATTCCATTTTCCAAAGGAGGGGTGGCCGGCAGACCGGCAGTAAGTAAGTGGCCCCCATTGTGCTTTGCACTCTCGATATCGGCGTGCTTGGGAGAAACAGCGCCACGTGTCGCAATCTTGCCGCTCCGGCCACCATTCAGGTCATTTGCGGCAATCGTTTCCGTTAAGCCTAGCCAGAACTTTTGCGTCTCCATCTTGGCCCCCGCGTTTTGTACGCTACGCCGTCTGCCGTGGGGGTCGCGTGTTTCCAGAGTTCAGTTAGAAGGTCGATGACGGCGTCAAAATCAAAGTGCTTGCAAATGTTTCTGGACTCATACATAGCTGGGTTTCCGTGCTTTGACTTCGCGGAGAGGTGACAAGTACGGATTCTGTACCACGTGCGCTTGAGAACTGCCTTGGTGCCTTCACAAGTAAAGAGGTTTGGTTCAAGCAGCTCAAAACAAACCTCCTTATTCTTTTCTGATGTCAGTCTCCAGTCTCAGTAGTTTCCGCTATGCACCCCCCCCCCCCTCCCGCTGTGGTCTCCCGAATTTTCATGCTGTGAGGTTGGCAGGTATGCTTTACCAAAAGAAACATTCATTTATGGTAAATGCATCTGTTAATTACGATAGCTTTTGCTTGGAATGTATCCTATCATTGAGTCCAGAATAGCTTCCACGTTCGGGATCATTGCGAGTGGGCTCTGCAGTATACGAAAACAAGCAGCAGCATCCCTTTTCTTGCCAATCAAGATCACATGCAAGATGCAAGCCTTGTCGGCGACATCCGTTTCCTCAGCAGTCGCTTGAACGATCGGTGAGAGCTCGTCACGTTTAGTGCTACCGCCTCTATGGCTACTCATGCTTGTAACTTGACACTCAGTGATAACAAAAATACCAAGTTGGACGCTGTCGTTTGGCTCAGAATACGGAACTACACTGCTTAGAGACAGTCGAGGCACAGCTGATCAAATTGAGCACAAGATGACAAACATCTCAAAGGAACAAGTAGCACAGATTTTCTCGCATGATTGAAGAGGCTGGGAGCATTGGCCTCAACCAAAGTTTTATAATATAACACTGCCGTAGAGAAAAGCCAGTACATTTGGAAGATTAAGCTCACAGGGAATTCGACACTTTCAGTGTGCTGCATGTTTTTGTTGATAAGCATTCAAAGTTATACTCCTAGCTAATGTTTTCCTTCTCAAGCACAGCTACGTGCAGAGAGCATACATGTTCCGTTAACACTCCTGTGCACTGCTTGCTATGTACTGCGTGTTCTCTGTGCACCTCTTCTGTGTAGATGGACTGTAGTATAGAAGCCACAATTGTCTTGCAACTACACCAGCAACGTTGTAGCTTTTGATGATGAGGTAATTTGCGCCTTAGGTCTTGCAGATGGACAAAAGCCTGTTGTCCGTTTTATCTACTTGACCACTGCTGAGAAAAGTGCTCTGAGGAAGCTACTTCGTTGTTGTGTAGGGCCTAGTGTGTTAGGTGTGGCTCAGCTGAAAAAATTTTCACAGTGAGGATTAATGGCCAGTGTTAAGGCATTTGGTTTATTATCATTGATACACAAACTGTAGACATGCATACAACATAATATATGGGGTCAAAAATGTGCTTTATGCTTTCGCTATGATGTACCACCCATGAAAATGTTGGGATAAAAGTAAGGACATTCAGTTTAAGATAAGGATATCTGCTAAGGTCCTTTTAATGATGTGTAGAAAGTGCGCGCTTTTACAGTAAAAGCTCATTAATTCAAATTTCACGGGGAAGCCTGCAGAGTTGAATTAACGAAATTAAACTCTCGAAAGTGATAAACTAAAGGGCGTGCATGATGATGAAAGGTGCAAGCACTCCTGAAACCATCACCTTTTATTTTTTAAAATATTTGTGATTGTTTTTTTGCTTTTTCGCTTCTCGAAAAGTGATTGCGATCACCGGCTAAGTTATTTGGTAATGTAGCTTTACAGTCAAGCTCTGATTTTGTAGCATTAGCTACACTGGCCTAGCCGAGCCAGTTTTGCGTGGATCCTCAAGAGCTGTGCTGCACATGCGTGAGGATCAGTGATGTCACGCACCGGAGCCGGCAGCTTCCGCGCACTCCGCCGCCGCCGCCGGTCTGCGCTTTCCAGAGGAGAGACATCATAGCCTTGGCAGACGTATCGGCGCCGGTGCGCACGCAGCTATTCGCCTTCGCTGTGCAGTCGCCGTCTGACACTGCGCTGGAGCCGCTTGATAGCGCCTCTGACAGCCAGTGTGGTGTAGCCATGGAAAAGGAGAGCGCAAATGCTGCTCAACGGCGCAGAAGAGCGGAGAAGCTCAACTCATCGGATCCCGAAGTAGTTGCCTGGCAAAATAAATATACACGTGTCGCATAATACCTATCGTATGTGTGTCATTGGAGCAGCAGTAAACGTAATAATCAAGCTAATTCTAGATAATCAGGAAAGCTAAGAATAATTAGCTGAACCTTTGCTAACGCTTCGTTATCCTGGCATAGCGGAGCTAAGCCACTGCAACATTTTTTCAGTGCCTAAGGACCGCGAAATTGTTCAAAAAATCGGGTAGTCCGAAAAAAACGAATTCATGCTTTTTTATTCCGCTCAAGTGGTCAAATCGCCACAGCCACGTCTGAAATAGCTTTAATGCCTTCGGATACACTTATCAGGCATTTCGGTGTGCGCCCGGGTTCTCGTGAATGCATTTGGTACCGGCCGCGAACCCCGCTTAAAAGGATACTGAAGCAAAATCTGAAAATTTTGCGGAAATGCTGAAAATGAATTCTCAGTGTGCGATTACATTGAAAAGAAGTCACTTATCAAACTTTTTTAGCGGGTGGTTTTATATTTATGTTTCTGTAAGCGTACGCCAAGCCACTCTGCCAACGTGAGTTGGAAGCCGTGATGTCATGACACCCTCATTCGACAGCCGTCTGTCCGCTGTCTTTCGAAGTGCGCACGCAGTCGCATAGCTGCACAGTATGCATTCATGTCGTGGCCCCTCTGCCAGCGGTGATTTCACCTCTGATGATGCAGACCATTTAAACGTGCCAAGAAATATGGTTATGAGCCTCCTGTGCCAAGCGATGAAGAGGAGCAGCAGGGCATGGTCGTGCCAGTCAGGCAGTCCGGGCCAGCAACTTGGTCCAACGTGCAGCGGCAGCAGTAGTTAAATAATGTTACTGAGAATGTAAAACTCATTGTTTCATCAGCTTCGTTGAGGCATTGTAGTTTGTCGCTTTGTGTTTACCTATGTGGTCAGCATTCGACTGCTGCGCAGTTAGTCTTTTGCGTGACAAGGCACCGCATGTGTGGAATTTCTCGGCTGTTTCATAGCTCTGTGCATACAGCAGCTACTGTCACATCCACGCTACCACAAGCCATTTACAGGTTGAATTGATCGAAATCTGTTGGCTTCATCACGATGGAGAGTATGGAATGTTCGAAAGCAAGCCTCGTTTTCCCGCATTGCAGCTAGATGGCACCACCATCTCATGCTTTTGCGGCTCTTTTTCTTTTCTTTTTTTTGCTTGAGACATAGTTAAGTGAAGTGACGAAGTGTTCTGAGCTAGCAAATGAAGTCAATTGTTAAATGTGTCCAGGTTTGGCGTGATGGCTGAGCAGCATGTATGCAACGTCTACGCCGCTTGTCATCTCTAGGAAACGTATGGGACGGTGTGTTGCAACCGACGATCCTGTTATGACATCCATCAGCGCAGAGTAGCTAGGCATTTCCTTTCGCCATGATGAATGCTTCAAAACCAAATACCAACCGCGAGAAAGCATATGTCATACAAAGAGACAAGTTTCTCCGACATTTCAGACATGCCAAAATTGCGAGTAGCACCCACAGCAATGAATAGGCACAACGGAAAATCGCTGAAAAAAGATGTTTCTTGTTCTTTTTTTTTTTTTTTTCAAATCACTGTTGTAATTGTCATTTTTAGCAGTTAAACTCTTGTTCTGCTGCAAAACACTCGCAAATTAACTACATGCCAACTGTCAATTGGAAATTTGAGTCTTGTGATAAGCGCCGCCAATACCGCCTTGCGGCTTACGGCTCTCTCGCATGGAGCGTTTGTAAACAATGACATAGAACACAAAGGCTGTGGCGGAAGAGTGGACAACTCGTCCAGCTTTCCCCCATGCGTGTGCGCGTGTAAATGATGCGCTACTGTACAAAAATCTCCACTGACACGCAGCATTTTCTGCCGTCTGAAGCCGATCATTCCTAATTGTGTGCAGCACTTTGCCTACTAAGCTGGCGCTGTCACTGCTGGGGCGTTTGCTGCAGTGGCTTAGCCAGGGGTGGCACATCGGGCACGTGCCCCTCCTGAAATTTCTGCCATGGGACTAAGAGCACAAAATAGCACTCAACCACACTTGCCTGCCCGGCCTCTCCACTTCGTATTAAGGAAGTACCCCCTCCAAAATAAATTTCTGCCTCTGCCACTGGCTTGCTGCACCCTACCACGGCCGCTACATAAAAAAATTCGGCAGATCCCACGTAACGTGGGAATCAGATGTTATGCAAAGCATGGGTGGGAAAGTGACTGTGGTGTAATTTTTCACATTGAGCGAAACATGACGGAATGACGCTAGAGAAATGTGCAAACGGTATACGCACACATATGTTGAAGAGTCGCACATGTGTTATACAGTAGACTCTCAATAAACGAAACTCTCTTAAATGAAATTGCTGCTTAAATGGAACAACTGCCTCTAACATGATTGGTTTTTTGCTTGAATTCTGCACCCCTTTTCATCTCTCAGTAAACGAAACTCCTGTTAAATTAAACATATTTTCCTGGTCCCTTCAGCTTTCGTTTAACAGGACTCTACTGTATAACCAGTTGTTTACAGTTGCGCACTCGTCCAACTATGCCAACAGCAGCATGGGTGTTATCAACACGAGACGCGGTAAGCTGATATGTAGCGATGGGCGAATAAATTTCACTGATCTGCTATCTCCTTTCAAAACTTCTTCACGGTGTCACAACCTGCCCTGAACTGTTATTCGGACGTTTCGAACATTCGAACGAATATTAAAAGTATTCGAATTCTCTTTGATACGAATTTATATTATTCGAAGTATTCGAAGTGAACAAATATATGCATGTTTGACCGCACATAACCCCCCTGTAAAGGTGGTTTCACTGCAGCGTCTGGCTGCTGTACCTTGAAACCACCCTGCCAGGGGAAATCTGCACTGCCGCGAAGCCACACTTCAAGGTTAAAGGGGCCCTGCAACACCTTTCTTAGTTATATTGGAATAGTCTCATTATTGATGTATGACTCTTCACGAGTCATATGCCGCAAAAAGTTTTCGAATCCGTCAAGTCTAAGTGGTGTTACCAAATTATAGAGATCACGTTCCGCAGCTTTCTCCCTCAACTCAACGCATGCACCCTTCTCCCAGTGGTTGCGTGCACCCTTCTCCCAGTGGCGGTACTTCGATGCTGTTTGCTCTTCGAATGCGGGCGCACAGCGAGTGCGGGCTGACAACAAAGAACTAAAGACTAGAAGAAAGGATCATGGGTCATCTGGCCGGCGCGGACCCATCCCCCGGCTGTCTGCAGCTACCGTGAAAATGCGAGTCTGCTTGGTTGCTGTGTCGCGGTTTCTCGGGAACCTGAGACTACGGGGAGGATACGCCGAGGTACGGCTTGATGACATACTGAACAGACAGCGAACGGGACTCTTGCCATACAGCGAACACAGATATCCTAAGCTAGCCGGCGCCAGCATTGTTATCGGAGAAATGCTGCACCGCTGCCTCGGTCGGTCGTGAGAACGTGCCGACGATGCAGTTTCCAGCTGACGAGGCAACACTCGAACGGCTGCCACTCTCAACGGCACCTGGCGATGGTCAAAAGCACAGAAATATTCACGATTTCGGCACTGCACATGGTGAAGAAAACGCAACCACGCAACTACGAGCAGACGAGCTGTCGGTGAGACCGGAAGTGCTAATATTAATGTTTGTTCGGTGTTTTAACGGCATAACACAATATAAACATACATATTATCTACTCATTGAACTCAAAATTAACAACTAAGGTAATAATGAGGGTGTTATCGTGATTATAACATCAGCCAATGGTGGAACTGCCGACAATCGCGTCGTACATTGCGGACTAATACATCATTTGTCGAGAGAAGAGGGAGCAATTTTCAGCTGACTTTGAGAATTTATTGTAAATTCCAGGCCGCTCGCTTCGCCATAATATTTGGCTCGCGTGTTCTCGGGAGCCTCGACTACCGATTGGCAGCGCTTTTTGACCCTGCTCAAAAAGTGTTGCAGGGTCCCTTTAAGCGTACATATTTTTTAAAATTTGACAGCTTATTATATTGGCTTATATGTGCTAAGTATAGGAATTTTTAACTTGTAATGTATTGTACCACTTATAACTTGCACCCTACTGCTATTCAAATTTTGATACCAGTCAAGGTTTCTTCCACTTCATTCCACACCAAAAAATTGACATTCACTCATACCTAGTTCCAATTCCTAAAAATATTGTGCAAGGGTCATGAAGCAAATGCTCAATTTTTCTTAATAATATGTGGTGAGTACTATTCGAACTATTCGATTCGAAATTATTCGACCAATTTACTATTCGCTCATCCCTACTGATATGTAGTGCTGATATTCTTCAATAGGCACCGGGTGCGGGCCGAGTTTGGACTGGTGGCGCCTCTATTGGAGGAAGTGCCGTAATGGCTTGTGGGTGCCAGAAAGGGGCAGGCGCTTGCTGTGGGAACGCGGGGCTGGATGTTGGCTGAGCTTCACTGCTCTCATCGCTTGTGTCCTGCATTTCGCGAAAAAATTCGGCCCTCAAAGGGTTAAATACATAGCTCATTTTACTGCGTGTTCAATAACCAACCATATTCTTGTTTGTTTCTAGAAATTTCTGTTGATCATTGTATGTGCTCATAGTAAATATTTATATTTATGAGACTCTTTGGGGATGCTTTGAACTCCAGGAATCGTATGGCATACTTTGCCATCTATTCCTAAAACATCAATAGCTGCTCCTAACTAGCATTTTTTTTCTGCTGCAAAAATACTTATGGCTACTCCAGAGCGGCGTATTTTCTGCACTGAAATCTGCTCCAAAAAGTGAAATGTCATTTCGGAACCATCACTGCATGAAAACGAATGGCTTGTATTCATATTCCACATTTTGTTTTATGCCACTGCAGCACTTCCGGAGACAAAGACTTACGCCAACATGGTGAGCAAGAACTCTGCACCGATCTCGTCAGCTGGATTTACGTCACCAAGTCCTGCGGCACCTTTTGGTGGTGCTCCTACCAGTGGAACAGGACACGTTCCTGCATCTACAGGGCACCCTGGAGGGCGATTTGGAGGTGAGCCCCTGTCTGGGGGCTTGCCACCAAGGCCAGACCAACGCGGAGGTCCACGGCCTCAGCAGCAAACGCGGGCACCGCGCTCCACACTGCCACCGCCCACTAAGCGGGCAGAGAGTGGCCGGAATGAAAGTGTACTTGGCAGTGATGATGGGACTGCGCCACCACCCCTCCGGTCTAGTGCCAAGCCCCAGTATCCTGACAACCAACAGGTGTTTGTGGGAAACCTGCCGCACTCTGTCACTGAGGAGCAAGTGCGAAAACGCTTTGAGGAGTTTGGCCATGTGCTTGAGTTCAGGATGAACTCGAGGTCGACAAGCAAGATGACAGCTGGTGGCAAAGCTGTACCTGTGAGTACATTTAAACTTTACAGTAATTTTTTGCACAATTGCTCAAAATACACAATTACCATGTGTATTTGGGGGAGTAGCGCCACCAAGAGCAACTAGCCCAATTTGCAGCTCTGTTAAGAGAGTGGTAGTGCTGTTTGTTCTTTGGTAGTTCTGTTCGTTCTAATTAATGTCAAGAAAACATAATGCAGAGCGCTGGTTTTAATACGATACTACGGTCAGGATCAGCAATTCCACCTGTGGCAGAGGCCAGTGAAATTTTGCTGAGAAGACACGGAGTCGCAGCACACACACGCACGCACGTGCGCGCACACACACAATGGTTATATCTGGCTATGTTGACCCAGCGCCTCCTCTATTTTTCTGTGCCTGGGCGAAGGAGTGGAGCGCAATGGGAACCGACCGTCGGCATTAGTGCGGCTTTTAGCCGCCGGGCGCTGCCACCGTAGTAGAGCAGCCGTCTCGTCGTCGCTCGCGGAAACGAATGCCGTGGCTGCATTCGAAGCTGCTATGTGGTTCAGTTTTCGGCTGTATTCGCGTTGTTTAAAGTATAATGAAAGCTTGTAAACTGGAATCATGAAGCACTTTTGTCGTTCTGGCAACCAGCCCATTTTGAAGGCATGTGTCTTTTGCGGCTATTTGATCGAGACGCTCGCGCGTCTGCCAGCTCAATTCCAGAGAGTGCTTGCCAGTGATGTGCGGAATTGTTCTGTCACTGTTACGTTCGCTTGACTGAGAGTCGGTTATTGACTGTCTGAAAGTCTTATTTTCGAAAGCAGCATTTGCCAAGAGCTAATACTGAAAGCTTGGGCGCTTAAAGTTCCCCGATGTGTGCTACCGTCTACTGGTGTAGCACACTGTACGCAAGCCATGAGTTCATGCGCTAA
Organism: Rhipicephalus sanguineus; assembly: GCF_013339695.2. NCBI lineage: Eukaryota > Metazoa > Arthropoda > Arachnida > Ixodida > Ixodidae > Rhipicephalus > Rhipicephalus sanguineus. The sequence goes on from NC_051176.1 coordinate 158,921,205, forward strand.
ATAGCATGAAATGTCACTAAGCTGCTTCCAGTGACAACGTACATAATGATTGTAGGTTGTTTCGCCGGTAGCGCATGTAGTGTCCATGGGCTCCGATTCTTCAGCTTCGGGACCTAAGGTGCTATGCAGGATGGCCCGAGTTTGGCGAAACTCGGGATCTTTCCGAGCTCTGGCGACACCCCCCTTTTGAACGAGCTAACAGTACGCGAAGGTGAAATCCATCCCTGAGCGCGCGCTCCGTTCCATTGGTTACGATGGAACGCGGCGTCACGTCAAGGTCGGTCGAGAAGGCTGGCTGGTGTCGTCAAACTAGAGGCAGCTTCTTTCATTTGTTTGTCGATCCACTAAGTGCAGAAGTGCACCCATGCAAGAAAAGTGACAGAAAGTTCTACTAACTATATCTTTTATGTTTTCGCGGGCCGTTTGAATCCATTTTCAAGCGTTTAATGTCTGCACTAGGTATCCTTCAGAATAATCAGCACCGTGGCCTCCGAGATTAGTTCCGACCGAGCGCCTTACAACACCGCGGCTAGAGCTAATCATCGAGGCCACGTGTATAATCACCGTGGTCAGCCTCTACATTCTAGCGCCTTGCTCGGCCGGCGCGCGCCCTCCTCGTCCTCTTATTAATCGTCTGCTCGCTCCCCGAGCAGGTGCGGCCGAGTGATAAGCTAATTGGCTGGGCGGTATACATAGCTAAGTCAGGACATGCTATGACGAGGATGATTAAGCCAAATCATGCTAAGGCCAAGCTAATTAAGCCACGTCTTACTAAGGTCATGTTAATGAACCGTGTAAAGCTAAGAACAAACTAATCAAGATCATTCTAATTAACACGATGCTAACTACGAGCGTGTAATTAAAACCAAGATAATACCGAGGTCGTGTTAATTATTACAGTGCTAATTAGGATTATGCTAATTATCTCTGTACTATTCAGGACCTTGCGAATTAAGCCTGAGGTATTAATGTCGTGGTAATTAAAGTGTTAAGAATCAATACAGGACTGTTCAGTATCATGTTAGTTATGACCGAGCTAATTAGGGACATGGTAATTATGATTACTGTAATTAGCATTATGCCAGGTACATTCGTGCTCATGAGGACCTTGATAATGAAATCTGGTTAATTAATGCTGTGTTAATTAAAACATTGCGAATTAAGACATAACTATTCACTGCCGTGTTAATTAAGGCCTAGCTAATCAATAGCACGAATATTGAGACTGAACTCATTACTCTGAAGCAGGCCAAGCATACTGAGTAGACGAGCCACGTAATAAGCTCAAAGAAGTTAGGTGACCACAAGTTGCTCCAATGGCCCCAGCCTTGCACAAGTAGTGCAAGCTGACCAAATTATTTTATATGCAAAGAAGCTGCTGAGTACCGTCCACTGCATGGAACACTTGACAGGCACACCGGCACTATGACAGTCCCGAGTTGAACTGGGGCCTTTTCAGAATGAACGAGTTTGTGCCCAAGTTCACACGTCAATCAATTTGATTGACAGACGCCCGCGGCAAAGATCGGGTCCGCCCATCGCGTTTGCTCTTGCGGAGGAGCAGTGCTCACGGCGCAACGCCAGCGAGTGGCACGACTAATCTATCAGTTTAATCGCATAGACTATGCACACACGCACGAAGAACTAAAGGTCATATCCTCACATGGCTACGATATCTCGCATTGAACTTCACCGCACTGACAATGTACCACTCACAGCCGCGAAGCAAGCGCCCCTGGTGGGATTTGCGGCAAGAAATGTTATTATTTACTTTGTAAAAACATTGTTTCTGCCGATTCGTTACTACAGAAAAATCTTCAGACATGTAATGTAACTGTAGCAGTAGCCTGTCCATTTATTTGTCTGCAATATTCCAGAGAAGCGAAACGAGCTGCACTAGAGTGCTGCGTGTGCGCCCTTGTTGCCTTCGAGAGTGGAAATTTCCATGCTGGCAGGTGGAGCGAAAGAATTCCCCGAAGGAGGACAAACGCCCACGAACACGCCCATGGGAGGCGCGATGAACAGTCGGCAAAAAGATAGCGCGACAATCACGCTGACATCACTACAATGTCAAAATGTTGACTGAGCGGCGGCGCTCACGCGTTCGCACGCAGCATTCCTTTGAAAACCGCCACAAATGCTGCACATGCATATGTGACGCCATGCTCAGTGATGTGATAGCTGCGCCAATTGCGCCAAACTGCGCCAAGACGTGAAACCTGCTACATCCTGCTAAATCTCCGCTGTTCTGCGCCAAAACTGCGCCAAACATAAGCACACTAGCGGAAAAACGTGCGCAGTGCGCCGCCGCCGGCAAAACGCGACACTCCAAAGCTGCCGCGCGGCAAAATTTTCGTGCCGCGAGAGGAATGGGTTCGTGCATCATTTTTCGCGACACGCCGCCCGGCGCTTTCTGGAGGACCTGACCGGACGCAGATTGATGGGTAGGCTAGTTAAGGGGGGACGCGGGTCTTAGAATAGTAAAAAATGGACAGAAAATCAGTTTTGAGAAAAACGCATTTTAGGCATGTTTGCACCCCTAAGCAGCTGCCCTCAAAATATTATCGCCGATTTCGCCCGGGAAATGGGTTAAAACTTATTTTTAAGACACCACGGGAGCCGCAAAATGCATCTCAACAGGCAAAATTTGTTCAAACTTCCCGCGCGCGCCGCGGGCGCAGCAGCTGGCTGATCGCCGCCATCTTTGGCTTGTTTTGAAGCTGTTTTCTTTGTGTACATTTTGCGGCGTTACAAAATGGCGTCGCTGCAACAGAACGGCCGCTATCCGCGCTTTTCCGAAGGGTGGTTGTAGAACGCTCATTGGCCAGAGCGCGCGCGCGAGAGGCGAGCCCCTTCTCTCGCGCCTCCCATTGGCTGGCGCAACCCGAGGCGGCCATTTTGTTTTTGTATTTTTGTTTTTGCGCTCATGGCTGCCGTGTTGCCGGTGTCGTGTGCTCGTGTGTTGTTACAAGTGTCATCTTCCTCTGCTTACGCTCGCGTTCGTGCGGCCCGCCGACACACAGTTACCTTATTTTGTGCTGGCACATCCGGAGATTCTCGTGTAAAGAAGACGCGCGAAGCGTACGAGGGCGCGATGCCGAAACTACTTGTCGCTACCGGAGCGTCGAGTCTACGAGAACTGCCCGGTTCCCCTTGGTCAAGCTGCAGCCATCGGATCATTAGGCAACGCTTCAGTGGCATTCGAAACCGCGTTCGTATGGCATACTATGCGGAACTGCCGAGTGCGCGGGAAATACGGCGACGGGAGGAGTGCTTGGCATCGCAGCGCGCAACGAAGCAGCGGAAGTTCAAGCCGTTGGATATTGGTGAACGACGGCAAGGAAAATGGCACGGAATTTATCCGCGTGGACTTATCCGTGATAAAAACGTTCTTTGGGCTTGTGCTTCGTTCCGAGTTCGGCTCAAGCAGTGACCTTTTTCAAGGCAGAGGGTATAGGCTGCATTCAAAGCCTGTGCTTCATTATCATAGGTGCGACTCGCGCGAGAAGCGTTTCTCGTAGGACGTAGCTGGTGGTAGTGGTGCTAAGATAATTGTCATCTGAAGTGAAATGCATTAAATTAGGCCCACAAATACTGTCGACAAGGGTGCAACGGTAGTCGCTTCAACCACGACCTGACAGAGCAACACCGAAATTGCAGAGACGCCGTGTTACACTTTGGGAAATTGATTTGTGCTCCACAGCCTTGAGAAAGTTAAAAACTGACATTGGAAGTTGCAAAAGGAGCACTTATACAGTAGTGACACCAAGCACAGACTTTCAAAATTACACAAACCAGCAGGGGACCCCGAGTACAGCCCTTGCCTGCTGTTGAGCCAAGTGCTATTGCTGGACAATAATAACTGATTTTTGGTTTAATAAATAACCCACATGCTTTTTAGACTTAATTTCTCTGTCTATTTTATTTGCCTGTTGCAAAGCCACATTCATAGACAAATTTTGTATTTCTTTAGCTTGCAAGGAATTGGTACAGGCCTATGAATTGCTAAAGGTGGAGTTTATCACTCTGGTACTGGGTGCACTATGTGGCTTTATAAGAAGATTTTGCCAGTACATTGGCAGGTCATGGTCACCTATTTGGTATGGCTGTTCTCGTGAAGAAGAAACCTATCAAATGATATAACCACTAGTGCTGTGGCTGCACTTCCACAAAAGTTACAGTTGTCTGAAACTTCAAATGCGTTTTTCTCAGTTTGATATTTTTGCTCAACGCACTCAGCCTTACGGGGTTTTTTTCCATGTTGTTGCTGAGTAAAAAACACAAATTTGGTATCATTTTACTCGTATTGAAACGATCTGGGGGGTGATGCTATTTGTATTACTCTAGCACCATTTTACAAATTTTAATTAAGGATACTAATGAGAGTGAATCAGAAAAAATAACCACCAGTGAGTGTTCATCTGTTTTCTGACCTTCACAGTGCTCTCAAGGGAATAAAAATAGCATCACCCCCTACAGCATGATCTGGGCATTGGGCCCATGCACTTACATATTGGTTTTAGTAGGTCGAAATTGCCTAAAAGCCCCGTAATAAGCAGGCACTAATTATTTTTTCGAACCTCGAGATCTTTTGAACTAGTGCAGCTATTAAAACACTAATTACATATTTGAAATCAGCATAAAAAACTGGTCAAGACAGTGAAGTTTAGTTCATATTGACTCAAAAATAAAGAAAAAATTTTAGGACCCACGTCCCCCCTTAAGCGCTGGTTTGGCTTGCTCAGGCTTTTGGGGGCCGACATAACCCTCATCAGACTGCTGTAAATTGGCGTGACCCCCCAAAAATGCACCTTTGAAGGAGCGGCTCTCCGCGAGCTGGTGTGACCGCACCGCCGCAGCAACACAGAAGTTTCAGATGTTAATACAGCGGCGTCCATGACTGTCTTATTTTTGCCCCCTTTATTAAGTTCTGCTACTCGAATCAGTGTTATACCACGGTCACACGGACAATGTCGACATCTTGAACAAGATGGACGAAAATGGCGACACTATATAATCTTGGTGTCGCCAAGGCAGCGATGGCAGTGGATTTTGTATTGTCTGCGGTCAGTCTATTAACCGCGAACAGCATGGTTTTGCAGCGATAAAGCGACATGCTACAAGCAAGAGGCACATTGAGGCCACGAAGCAGCACCAGAATTCAGCAGGTGTGTTGAAAACTCCGAAGACCTGCACATCAGACGTATTTGGACTTGACAAAAATTGCAACCCAATCCGATCCAGGCTTTTTGCGAACCCACAGTAAACCAATTTAGGAGGCGTTGATGTAAACGTAACCTGCTGATACAGATTCGTGAAATTCCCCAGCCTTCGAGCAACGGCCGAGAGCAGATTGCCGTAGCTTCGGAAGTACGCGCGCGGCCAGTGCGCACACTGTCAGAACTGTGGTTATCGTTTGCCACAACCGCTGTGGGCGAAACCGCGGTCGCTCTTGACACTATCGTGTATGGCGACGGCGAAACTGACGGAACTCCGAAAGTGCACGCGCGTTCAACGCCCACCCAGTCCAAGCGACGCTGCTTCCCGCAAACGCCGCGGACAAAACCGCGACAGATGCGATTATAGATAGCAACAAACGACGTAGTTTTGAAGGCACGTGCGCGGGCAGCACAGGCGGATTGAAAATGGAACTACCGTTTGCCGCAGCCGCCGTGCACGAAACCACGGTCGCTATCACCGCGATCATCGATAGCGACTGCGAGCTCCGAAGGTACGCGGCTAACGCAGCGGTAGATTAAAGGCGTAAAAAATTACACGATCTCCCGCTAAAGGGGACCATGAGTAGATGCGAAGCCTGAGCACCTGCACGATTGCGTTCCGTTGGCGTTCGTTGGGCATGCTACCTAGCTCGCGTCGTGGAACGCGAAGAGAGACGCTACGCGCGTCGTATCTTCCATTGGCCGTTAATTCTCACAGGGTGAGCGGGGAACGCGGTCGACAGGCGGGCGAGAGGGGGCAGCGTAGGAGAGGAGAGAGAAGGGGAGGGGGCGCGCATGCGCTCGTGCTCATCGCGGCGTTGCGCAGGAGAGAATTTCGGCATAGCCCGCGTTTCAGAGGAAGAGTGGAAAGAGGGAGGGGAGATGGTGAGTGGAGAGGATGTGTGTGGAGAGGGTATGCGCATGCGCAGTAAGGGTGGTCACGCCGCACACCACCACCGGATTGAGCTCCGCCTTAAGATACTTCGCATCTAAAAGGCACGAAGCAGTAGCGTAGCCAGCACCCCCCCCCCCCCTCCCCGCCTTCCCGAAAAAAAATTCTGCCTACGCCCCTGGCACGAAGCGTCTCGGCATTCATGTCGATCTTCGCTTGTTACTATGATGGAGCGGACTTCACTTAGTTTTCAGTTGGCCTCATGTGAAGCTTTGACGCGCGCTTTCGCGGCAGCCAGCTGTGCCGTCCCTTATTGGTCCGTTCACGTGTGTCCCAGAAAGGCGTACGTGAGTTCTTTTGACGGAAATAAATGTTTTGTGCGTATATCGTGGTTTGGAAACAGGTTTTGCTAGTTTTTTTTTGATGATACGAAATTTTGGCCGATACGAATATTGTCGCTCCCCCTGCAGATTCGTATGACCGAGATTCTACTGTAGCTGGGAAACCCTACCTGCGTTGTTTGTTTGGCCACCCTAAGCCATTATAAGACCGCAACGCCAATGTTTACGCTTACGGGGCTGTTAGGTGATCCAGTGGTGTTATGCAAACACCCATTATTGGACAGAACTTTTTATTTCAGAAGAGTTCATCCTTATTTGACTGTTTTGTTTCACACGGTTCATTTTTCCACTTGGCAGTGAGCTTTTGGCTGCTCCAAAACCTGTTCTCGCTGCTCCCAAACCCGTTTTTGGCTGCTCCAAAAGCCCTTTTACCTGCTCCAAAACGTACTTTTTGCTGCTCCAAAAACCTGCTCCAAAACAGCTTCAGTCAATCACATCACTGCATGCTAGTTCTTGTAGCCGTTTTTATCAACGCTGCTATCGCGTGCTCCGCACTGTCTTCCTGTCATGACCGCCGTAAGGCGAGCTCGGAGCAAACTCGTGTGCCCGAGAAGCTCGGGCCATCCTGCATAGCACCCCTAATGTCAGCGCTGCGTGCACATGGCGGCGATCGCGAGGCAGCGTTGCTACTGGTACTACATGCATTCGTTGACTGTTCGGACGCAACATGGTCACGTTTAGGGATACTTGCCATGCTTGATTCAGTTGTTACCTTGGGCTGCAAACGTGAAGGGTAGCCTGCAAAGAGTGATGCGACTGCATCCTCCGTAAGTCGCCGCTTCTTATATTCTATGAAATCTTCGCATCGTAAACAACGGCTGCATATTCTGGTGTAGTTTGAAGATGTATTAGGAGACCAATTATCCCGCCTAATTACTGCAAGCCACCTCTATGGAACACCAACGGCAGCTGGAATTTCATGGAACGACGGCCGAACAGTGTATTAAGGCGAAAGCCTTAGATGCCTCATCAAACGCGAAAATTGACCATTGGCGGCGTCAGCACGAGTGATGCAAAAAATAATTGCGTGAGGACGTCGCATAACGTGACGTCGTCATATCACATCTTTGCTTGGTCAAAATGGGCCGATCACGGAGGCAGTGCATGCCTCCGCTGATGTGCAGAAAGCTTGCACTGCCTCCGATCCTTGAGGCTGTAAGAAAACCACGTTAGGCGCAGAAATATCTCGTAGGGAGGCAGGGAATGTTCAATACATTGACTGGAAGAAAAGAAGAAGATGGCTTTCGCCTTTCACTCGTCTTAGATGAATGCATAAGGGACCCTGTGAGATTTTTTTTCTTTATCAATAAAGGGAAATAAAAAAAAAGACAATCGTGATTTCTTTCAGTTCCATTTGCAGAGTGGAACACAACAGTATGACCTACTAAGGCATTAGGGCGGTTGCAATAGACTGAAACAGAAAATAAAACGCGAATACTATCAAACTCGAGTACAAGTATCGAACTGGCAGCACGGCCTGACAGTCTGCCTGCGCAATACTTACAGCGGGGATGGAAAGACACGCGAACATGCGGCATCTGCATCCTTTGCTGTTTCGCATCTATTTTCAAGTGGTTATAGCCTCGATGATTGATGAGAACACGACGTCATCCATGACGCAATAGAAGACCATCTAGCATCTTTTTATTGCCACCACGGTTAGGGCGCGATGAAAACAGCGCGCCGCTATGTTCGCGTTTCTTTCCATCCCCCTGTACCTGCGAAAGCCTGCAAGAAGCACAAATGCAATTAAACTCTGATGCATACACGAATTCGCGAGCTTCATGATACGCGCGGCTGTTCAGCGCCAGCTTCCCGTAGTCTACTTGCACAGCGCCACCATGCGGCAGCGGCGAGCGGACGCGGAGCGCGTGCTCGACGGCCCGAGGAGAGCGTTCGCCCATGCACTGAAAATTAGAGGAGGCGCTGGTTGACCTTATGCTGGTTGCAATATCGCAGGGGATTCAGTTTCAGTGCATTTATCAGTCAAGTTATCGCTCAAATTTACAGAAGCACGAGATGACTGGAAGCTAAAATTGCCTGAAAAACCAGAAAAAGAGAAAATTATCCGGCATTTTGATTGGTAGGTTTTTTTTTTTTCTATCTGAAGAAGGGGAAAACTCAGAATCTATTGTAAAAAACTGATAGAAATTCAACGCCATCGTAACACTACTTCCGCTCATCAAAAGCATGGTAAAAAATTTTGCCCGAGATTACGAAGACTTGGGTAGCATATGAGTCACTTAGTGTTGCGCTAATGTGGGAGAAAATTTTTTCTGCAGATGGAAAAGTGGGACTTGGGGTGTCCCACTGGTGCACGAAGGGTTAAGATCTTGCTAATTATGACCTTGCTAGTTGGGATCTTGTTAAATAAAAACTTGCTATTAAAGACCGAGCTAAATAATAACATACTAATTAATTGTTCACAACGATAATTTCCCAAGCAATATACAGTAGAACCCCGCTGTTACGTTCCTCACTGCGGCGTTTTCCCGGCTGTTATGTCGTTTTCCGCCGGTCCTGACATAGCTCCCATAGGATATAATGTATTGGGAACCCTGCTGTTACGTCGTAACTGTCGGGGACCGTTCCCATATGATACGTCGCGAAGTGCGCTCGGAGCCGACCGAGTGACTACCGAAGGGAGCGGTCATTGGTGCATTTTCACGCAGCTTGGCCTGGTTTGACCGTAATGTTAGCCGCATGAGAGGTGCAACAACAGGATCTTTCGATTGATGCAAACAAATGCATCGCCTTCGAGATTCGTACTGCAAAGATGGCATCTGTGACGTAATTGCTCGCGAAAGCAAGGCCTTCGAGATTGACATTTACTATTGACAAAAGCGTAGCCTTTGAGATTTGTATTTCACAAACATGGCGTCTATGACGTAATTACTTGCGAAAGCAAGGCCTTCTAGATTGGCATTCACTTCTACCATCGCGTTGGTGTAGACTCATCTTCATCGTTATTTGTCGGAGCACGGGAGGAGTTCGAGCTGGTTGGAGCTCGCATGGTCGTGCGCGCGGTTCGCGGTCGGACTCGCCGCGCTGGTCGTGATTGCGTGTGCTTAGTTCTTTCGTGCCTACAGCTGTTGGTGTTAAAAAAAAATCGCATAAGTTGATTACATTTCTGTGGATGAGGCCGTCCCCAGCTCCGCGTTTCTATCCGTCGACTAGATCGTGGCTGAGCGCGCCAATTTTCATGCTGCTCGTAAGCATTGAAATAAAATTCTGTACCACTAAATATTTTGTCGTTTTTCCTGTTTTTCGGCTCTTGCGTTTCCCATCTCTTACGTTTATTTTCTACGGTCCCTTCAAAAGCGTATCAGCGGTGTTCTACTGTAGTTCTATGCTCCACATAGCCAAGCCTTGCAATGCCTAGCCAAACCTTTTTTGAGAACCCAGCATTTCTTCGTTCCCAGCCCATGCGGCACACAACTCATATTTCATTGTTCCCGGTAAAGGGATTTTCTTTTAGTTTTCAACGGTCCCCTGCATCCTGACAAAGGCAGAAAGACTGCGTGGGCAAAAACGAACACCCGTTCTTGGGTCCTTTGCTTGTAATATACAATTCTCCAATGGCTAAGCGGTGGGTCGACGTTTCAAGGGCGTTTTAACAACATCGACTTTGTAGCATCTGGCTAGTCAGTAATAGTTACATTGTGACGCACCACAGATGCAATCCAGGAGCTCTGCATGTGTACAGCAGTGCCGTGGCGAAAGGAGATGCGCAGTGGATATTCTCATTTACAATATTTATGCCTTAATTAAATGGTTATTCCCGTCAAGAGCAATGGCACAGCTCGACGTTGTTCTTGAGAGCACACAATATCGAGTTGGGAGCTCATACTGTATCCTGTGTGATCATCCCCTTTCTTTCTTGGCATGCTTCACAGTCAGTCGTATGTCGCATATACTTGATAACACCAGGCTCCTCTTTCCTCTGTGCATGTGACTGTGTGTATGTGCACGTGCATGCACATCTGTTCAAATCTAGCACAATATGACGACCATCTCAAAGGAACAAGTAGCACTAATTTCCTTGCATGATTGAAGAGACTGGGAGCATTGACCTCAACAAAAGTTTCGGCATAACACTGCCATAGAGAGAAGCCAGTACATTTGAGCGATTACACTCACGGGGAATTCAGTGCTCTCAGTGGGCTGGACGGTTTTGTTGATAAGCGTTCAAAGTTATACTAGCTAATGTTTGCCTCCTCAAGCACTCCTCAAGCTCCATGCAGAGAGCGCACACGTTCATTTTACACTCCTGTGCACTGCCTGCTGTATACTGCATGTTCTGTGTGTCTTCTGATTAGATGCACTCTAGCATAGGAGCTGCTATTGTTTTTTAGCTACACCAGCAACATTGTAGCTTTTGATGATGAGGTAATTTGCGCCTTAGGTCTTGCAGATGGACAAAAGCCTGTTGTCCATTATATCTGCCTGACCATTGCTGAGAAAAGTGCTCTGAGGAAGCCACTTTGTTGTTGTGAAGGGGTGTGGATTCGGTGTGTTAAGGGGGGACGCGGCTTTCGTATCGCGCAAAATGGCAAAAAAAAAATTGATTTTTTGAAAATTACGTTTTCGGTTTCTGTAGCCTTTTTTCTATCCGACTCCAAAATATCTTCTCTGAAAACCACCTAGAGGTGCTTTAAAAAATTTGTTGCATGTGCTGAGGTGGCGAAAATTATTGTGGAGATCGCAAAAAAACTGTGCCTTTAAAGAAATTCTAGCTCCCAGAACGGTACAAGGCGCCGCCATTTTGAGTTGGTCGCAAGGAGCATTTCTTCGTTTTCAAATTCCCCGCCTCAGCTGGCTCCTCCCTTCGAAGACAATTGCACAGAAAACAAATCTCTGAAGGTCGTTTCACAGCCTCCGATTGGCCGCGTCCGCCATGTTGCTTCAGCACGCCTCGCCATTGGTCCGATGCTCGCTCCGAGAGGACAGTCGTCTGCTGCTTACGCGTCGCGATGTTGCCTGATGTTACGACTGTCGAAAATCGCGCTACTTAGTGACGCGTTCACTCTTGTTCTGTGTGCGCGGGTCAACGATAATTTAAAATATGATTACCTTGTAGTTTCACAGCTGCATGCAGAAGCGCAGTCATCAGCGTACAATAGACGATAGCGTGCTGCACTCGTCGCGAACATCACAGATGCGCATTTCAGGTAGAAGTTCAACTTGTCAGCGCTTCGTACTCCGTCACGAATAACTCCGCGGGACTACACTTTGTACTCGCGATCGAACATGACGTGCTTTGAAACAACGGGCACCGTGGCTAGGCCTAACTCCGCTGACGGCGCTGGTTTACGAGACGAATTCGAACTTTGCGGGCAAGGTCATTGCGCTAGCAGACAAGCCGCACTGTGCTTTGTCGCAAGCAACAAATCGCATTGTCCGCTGGCTCCTCGAAAGTGCGGATGGGCATTTTACGCATCGGCAGCAGACCTCCCGGCCAAGCTCGTCACGCATTGACCGCTCGGGACAGCGGCTAGCAATTTCGCGCGTCGGCGCTGCAAATTGCGAGACCAAGCACGTTATGCGCGGCGATTTTGGGCATTTTACGCATCGGCAGCAGACCTCCCGGCCAAGCTCGTCATGCATTGACCGCTCGGAACAGCGGCTAGCAATTTCGCGCGTCGGCGCTGCAAATTGCGAGACCAAGCACGTTATGCGCGCCGATTTTTCGTCGCCGCGGCTAGGAGCATTGTGCATTGTCACCGAATGCCGTCAGCCAGCATATTGTCACGTGGTCGTGACGTCGAAGAAGACAGCAGGCGGCCTTTGCAGGGTGAAACTGTTTATTTGGCCGAACTTGTGGCCGGAAAATGAGAACTAGAACTACAGCAATACACGCTGTACAATGATAGCGGCGAACAGGGCGTTGTCCGTCGATCAACTGACAAGCGGTCAAGCGCGTCGGCTTTTATACAGGCGCTATCGAACTTTCCAGCGATATCGCTGGTGGCGGTGTTATCTCTGGATAAAGCTGGAACATTCGCGTGCGGCGCGAAATCTTAACAAAACGATGTACTACAATCGAGAAGCTACTCGAACACTGCTTCGCGGACAGCCTCGAGCGTTGATAACCGTCCTTGCTGGTCAAACCCAAAAAACATCAACATAAAACAAGAAGTGGGCGTGGCAATATCGTGCGCCGACTTCCCGGACCCCGCAGCCGAGTACATCGGCTTGAAAGAAAGCGCTGGTGATGCAATTTAGGCACGTTTGGATTCGGGCTTGGTATCACCGCTAGCTCTGATAGCGAAAAAAAAATAAATAAAAAATAACGAAAGTTCTAAAATAACGAAAGCCTCGCAAATTACCGTTTCCGCGACCGAGTGGATGATAAACCCATCACAGGCAAGGTTTGCAAATGAGCGTGGCGTGTGTGAAGCAGGGAGTTGAATTTACATCTGACCAACTCGCGTTATTAAATAAACTGCTCAGATATTTGATCCTAGAAATGTTTGCAATAAGTGTGCCAATTTTCATTAAAAAACCTACGAAGGCATAAGAAAGTTGGTACTGAATGCCACGTCTCCCACCTTAATTTTATTCAGCAGGTCACCGGAAAGAATGACCTCCGGTACACATCCATTGTTTGATGGAGACAGTGATAATTTCCTGACTCATTCTGAAGAAAAAAATTATACGGATTTATTCCATTGGCTAAAGAAGACTGTATAAAAATAATGCCAAAAAGAGGATGGGTACAGCTCTGCCAACACCTGTATCAAGGATGGGGCGGCCTGACTCAAGACCTGATTATAAGACTGACTAGTTAATATGGTATGGCTATCTGTGACAACATTGACGTTGATGACATGCAAAAGGCCATAATGGCAACATTCTATCGCATCACGTCGGGAGATGAAGAGCTGCACCATGAATTCTGCTCACTTGGGTCCCTGAGTGCTGTAGAAGCTGAAGGCAATGCTCCACCACTACACACGTATAAATTGGCAGCACTGCATTGCTGCCAGTCTAGCAAAACCTGACCACCCTCAGCTGCTCGAGCGTTGCAAAAAAAAAAAAAAAAAAAACCACCCCTCAATGCGGCCGAGAGTTTTCATTCGGTAGTTTGGTCAATTCTACCGGAAGAGTTAAACGCTTCACTGACTGCCACTGGAACAGCTGTCAATGAGGCAGTCTGCAACTATAATACTGGCACTCTCCATGCTTATTGAAAGTTTTGTGCATCACTTGGCCCGAAGCCTGGAAAGCACTCCATTCGAAGAGCTGCAGAGAAGGATGCCATACGGGAAAAAAAGGCATCAAAAGTGCACCAAAGCAAGCACTATGCTCAAGAGACCTCGCATCACTAAGAACACCAAAAAATATGATCCTGGTGCATTCTAGACCATTGGACACGAAGTGAAACTTCGAGAACCGTTTGGCATGTTTCGGCTCCGTTTATTTTGTCATGTTTCTTAGACTGCAATGCATGTCGTGACATTCTTTCTTTCTCATTTTGACTTGTAATGCCTGATTTGAAGGTAGCAAAAAGAATCGCAATGCAAGAATATTGTGCTGCAAAAAAAAAAAATAAAGCAAGAATGTCATGACACTCAGTGTGCAACAAAAACAGTCGAACCCGGGTATATCGAACTCGCCAAAAAACGCTTATTAGTTCGATATATGGCATAATTCGATATAGGCCCGCTATAGGATTTTTACACAAAGGCACATAACAATAAGAAAAGTACTTTATTAATATGGTGGCTTACTTGCGTGCCCTACTTTGGAACAAAATAGTCCTGGATTTTCTTCTGTGTCAACGACTTCGCTGCCTGCGACAGCACGCACGCCTCCACGTTGTCCAACGAGTCGGAGCAGCTGAGGCCGCAACCTTCCACATTCACGCAATAGCGCCGGACCAACGCAAGTGCACTAATCACTTCGGAGGATGTAGGCAATGGGCCATCGTCAATTTCCTTATTGCTGTCGCTTTGGCTCGTGGTCGGCACGACGTCTGCAACGTAGTCCTCATCTTGTAGCTCACCCATGGTGGCGACATCATCGTCCGCACTGACGAACTCGTCGAATGTCGATCCGTCGATAGCTCCCGGGAACTCTGCCAGCTCGCTCCAAACTTCGGCGGAAACACCTGCGGTGTCTTCAGTGCTGTCATCGGAATTTGGGGTGTCATCACCAGGCATGCGGAAGCCGGCATGCCTAAAGCAGTTCTGGACCACCAGCACACGCTGAATGAGGACTCGAGAAAAACAGGCAGCAGCAGGCACACAAGCATAAAGAAAGAAAAAATGGCGCTCACTTCTACCGCCTCCGCGCCTCTGAGAAAGCACGACGGCCTCTGATTGGCTGTAAGCGCTGCGAGCGGGCCAGGATCATTTCTTGCAGGGGGGTGTTCGCCCGTGCACAACCAGGTCTAAACCACTTTTTCTAGGGAGGCGCCGGCAGTTTTCCCCGCCACCGCGAGGGAAAGCCAACCTGCTGGGGCACTTTTGAGGCACATTGAGTTTGATATATCGGTTGTCGTTGCTATTTTCGTTCGATGTAACAGTAACTTTTGCTATATATTCTCAATGTAAATTTACCGTGTTTAGAAATTGTTCGATATACGGGATAATTTGATATAAACGGGTTCGATATAGTCGGGCTCGACTGTATTCATCTAGCCTTCTAGTGCATTTTTTAAACTCTCCAGGCATTGTGCAAAGTACTAAGGAATGCAAGAAGTAAAAATTTAATAATTGAATGAAAAGTTGTGAAGATATCACTCTGAAACTTTTTTGGAAGCATCAGGGAGACATGCTGAATATTTGTGCCTGGTGTAGGCTTCCTCTGTATGCAAGGGCACCCAGAACGAAGTCTTGGACACAGCAAACGTTTAGAATATATTTTAATTCGCTTCGAAAGTGTTCCAAAATGCTCATTCTTGCAATCGAGACCCATTGGTAGCGCGACTGACACCGATGCCACTGTGTAGGAAGCGTAACGAAAGTTTTAGTGACGTGCAATGAGCGGTGACCCACCACTCTGCTGAATTGGGCAAGCCAAGAGAGCATCGGCCGTGAACTACACTTTTTTTCTGAGCTTGTTGCCGAAGTAGCCAAACTTGCTCGCATTTTGCAAAGTGCTTCGTATCGTCACGCGAAACTGCGAAGGCACAATTGGAGTTTAATTCGTTTGCACACTTCTTGGCTTTAGCATACCGGGTTGTTGTAGCGGTAAACATGAGAGGCCGGATAGGTGAGCCACCTGGTGGAGCTAACCCCTGTCACACAGGGCAACTTAAGTGCACTTTCAGGAAATGCACTTCGCCGCTAGTGTCTTTCACATGCTGTCACATAGGAGTGCTTAGTGACACTCTCTGCAAAGCGCACTTGCCGGCGAGTGCATTCGCCAACCTCACTTTGCCGAGATGGAGTGTGTAGCCTCGGTAGCAGTGGCTCGAGAACAAGTTATTATCCGAGGCTGAGTTCATAGTATTTTTTTAACTATCGTTTTCGTCATTAGGAATATTGTTATGCATTAAAACATACTATACCACTGAAAACTACGTTGCTATTCCCGTTCTCAGGCAGTTTACAGCCACGGCCGCCAGGGGCATGCCCAGCACATGCCGTGCAATGGCCGCATCCACCGCGTTTGTTTCTAAAGTTTATTTTTAGGGCTGCTTATAGCTATAACACATTATTACTTGAGAAACATTGCCTGAAATAACAAGTATCTGCTGTACTACTTGGTTAACCATTGCCATTACCATCATTTCCAAAGTACACTTTACTTTCTTGTGTAGCAGTGCGCTGCCAAAGTGACATTCTGGTGGCGTAAGTGCATTCGCTCAAAATGACACTAAATTTACCAGTGTGACCGGGGGTATAAGATGAACCAGGGAAGCACAGAATTGCTTTTGCAGAAACCTAATGTATTCTACATCTGTTCTGGTGTGAATTCTCGGCAGCGGCGTAGTTCCGAATGCATTGCTGCTGTGGGTCCCACTACTTTCGCTCTGCTGCTACTAGTGTCGGCGGCCGCACATTAAAGGCGGGCAACGTTGGGCACGGCAGCAGTGACGTATGAAAGTCTGATTTCAGGCGGGTGATTTGAAGTGCGTTAACGCGATGCGGACCACTAAAATGCGATTTTATTTCAAATAAGCACTTCCTCGGCATAAAAGTAGCACTACAGTTAAACCTGCTTATAGCGAACCTCCATATAACGAATTCCTGGATATAACGAAGTTTTTATATTCCCCACCGTTACTCCATAGAAGCACATGTATTTGAGACCTCTACGTAACGAAGTGGCAGCGGGAGACTCCCTCGAAATAACGAATTTTCCCCGATGACGACCTAAAGATTTTGGCCCAAATTTTGTCATTTTTGCGCGAGCAGCAACCCGAAGCACCTCCTCCGCCGCGACGGAATGCGAAGCGGTGGCGTCATGCTTGGCGCGCTCGAAGGCACGGCGACTGCGAGGCGAGAGCGAGCGCACGTGTGCGTGCGTGCGCGAGGCGGGCCTGCATCTCTCGACCCGGCGAACTTGCCGCCGCGGGCCCGCGGGCGTGACCTTTCCCCTTCCCCTCAAACGTGATCCCGCCAGTTGCTGCAGCTGGCCTAGCCCACGAAGCTGGCACGTTCGTTTTTGCCGAAGAGAGAAAGAAAAAAAATTTTTTTTTCCACCACGCTGGCAGCGCCACTTTTTGGTTACTGTGCAAGTCTCTGTGCTTCACTTCGCTAACCTGACACTAGGTGACACTACTTAAAAGAAAAAGGGGGAGCTGCAAGCAGCGCCGGCAGCGCTGTTGGCGCTGTGGCTTTCTGCATTCTCCATGTCTTTCTTTGTTTTTCGGTACGACGCCATCGTGTTGCTCGCTCTTCGTTTCCGACGCCTCGCGCTTGTGCGAACTGACACGTGGCCACGCATCCAGTACCCGTTGTGACAATCCAAGAATGAGTGCTTCGACGAAGAAACGCAAGATACTGACTCTTGAGGACAAAATGGCCATCTTGGACGCCGTTTCTGGAGGCCAAAAAAAAGAAGGATGTAGCTGCCAAATTTGGCATCGCAGCTAGTTCTTTGTCGACGATTTTAAACGCGAAAGATGTGATTCGCAGCGCTGTGGAGCGTGGCACGGACAGCAAAAAGAAGTTGAAGTCGTCAACATACGCCGACGTCGACAAAGCTGTGTTCACATGGTTTATGGACATGCGTTTACGAAACGACCCATCAGCTGCACTGTTTTGCAGCAAAAGGCAAGGGATTATGCTTGCATCCTGGGCTGCGATGATTTAAAAGGCAGTAACGGGTGGCTCGAAGGTTTTAAACGCAGGTACGGGATCGTCGGCAAAGTGATCAGTGGCGAGTCCTCCTCTGCGGATAGAGATGGCGCCGACTCGTGGATCCAACACAAACTACCGGGTATTTTTGAGCGCTACGAAGCGTCGGATGTGTACAACACTGACGAAACGGCGCTTTTCTACTAGTTCCTTCCGAAACATACCCTTACGCTTAAAGGCGACGTCTGCCATGGCGGTAAGCAGAGCAAACGTCGTTTGACTGTGCTACTGTGCACAAATACAGACAGAAGCGACAAGCGAGTTTCGCTGGTCATCGGCATAAGCGCCCTACCTAGGTGTTTCAAAGGAACCCACAGGATGCCCGTAAAATATGTGGCGAACACGAAAGCCTGGATGACGTGCGACATATTTAGTGAGTGGCTGATGGATTTCAACGACGACGTCAAGAGGCGAGGACGCAAGATTTGTCTGTTCATAGACAATTGCACTGCTCACCACGTAGAAGGGCTCGAGCTCTCCAACATTGATCTGGAGTTTTTTCCCACGAACTGTACATCGCTCATTCAGCCCCTTGATAAAGGTATTAACAGTGTCAAGTGCTCATAACGTCTGCGACTAATCCAAAAACTGCTCCTGAACATTCGTCTGCAGCGAGATACGAAGGTGGACATTGTGCAAGCAATTGAGATGCTTGAAGCGTCCTGGCAAGAAACAAGCGCTGAAATTGTTGCGAATTGCTTCCGCAAGGCCCGAATCTCAAAAGAGGTTCAGGCTGAGGAAATTGACGCCGGAGAGGAGGAGCCTTCATGTCCGCCCGATCTTGCCGAAGCTTGGATTTCGCTGCGCACGAATGGAGGAGCCCCGGACGATGTGCAGATTTGCGATTTTTTATATGCGGACAACTGCACTGTCACAACTGAGGAGATGACGGATGAGGCTCTGGCAGAAACTGTCCGAGACCGCAGTGACGACAATGGACCTTTGGAGGACGACTCGGCACGCGCTTTGCCCTCCCCGAAGAAGGTGCTAGACGCCATCGACCTTTTGCGCCGTGCCGCGGGCTCGCTGGATGATGACTGAGCAGCGTTGTGTTCGTTGATGTCATACGAACGGTCAGTGCTGCCGTCCATTATGAACAAACAACAGAGCAAAATCACGCAGTTTTTTACTGCGAAATAAATGTTTTGGGTGAGTTCTGCCGTCAGTTACTTTTGTGCTTACTTAAGCTTTTCTTTTTTCGAATTTTTGTGCCGAACCTCCATATAACGAAATCCTCTTTATAACGAAGTTTCTTGGGAATTTGTCAATTTCGTTATATCCAGGTTTAACTGTCTGAGGTTTCTAGACCGTTATTTCAACAATCAACGTCGACTTAAGAGGGGAGGCTACCCTGAAGACCGAACTTTCTTATTTTTTAAGATATCTGGATGAAACTTTCAGGGTTTGTTCACTGCACTGAAACTAGCAGAACTGCTAAGTTTCACGAAGCTGTGTTTCTTAGTTCCAGAGTTATTGAGGTTTAACTGGGTGGTTCACATGGGTGCCTGAGGAAGTCTCTTGAGAAATCCCACGACATAGTAGAAAACTGAAATTCATTGTGGTCACTCCTTGATAGGTATCCCAGGGGGCTACAAAGCCATTTTTTTTTAATTTTCCCTCCAAAAAATTTTGACGCAACTTTGAATTTGATGTAGCCAGTAATGACCAGATTCATCAATAATTAATTGTTTATTATAAATTAACGGCACCAATTTTCAAAAAAAGGAGCTTGTTACACCCTTGCAAAGTCCTTCAGGAACAGAATAAAAAAAACTGCACACAAATCTGATGAGCGGTCTTTGAGTTTTTGCTTTCCTCAGCACCACATAGCGAAAAAATCCATTCTGAGAAAACGGGCCTAGAAAGTTCAACACATGTGTTTTCTTCAGAAAGCTCTAGCAGAGTATCTAGAAGTGTCCTTACGCACTCTTTTCTTCTTTTGCCTGGCCTACATCTTCTCTTGGTGTCGTTTGGAATTTTTTTTTAGGCGTGAAGCATTTTTTTCACGAGCTCGCTGGATGGCCAGGTGACCTGGTTGAAGTCCAGTGGAGTCCAATATCACTTGGGTTGCTTTGCAGCAGCCGGCATTGTAACGCAGCACCGCTTCATGCAGTGCTGTTTCGGCATCAGGGACCACAAAATAGAGTGGAATGACTGATGCATTTTGTGTCTTGAGTTAAGCGCGAGCCGCGTCACGACGTTTCGCATCGATTTCTTCCTTCGTTAGGAAACGCGTCTGCAGATGAAGCGACGGTTCACTCACGCTCGATGGCACCGATTCAGATGAGGTGCTGGGTCCGGCGATCTCGGAAACAATTGGTGTCACGCTCGATGACACCGATACGGAGCACGTGCAGAGTCCGGCGAATCTCGGAAACACTCGGTGCATTTGGGGCTCCAGCCACACTCGATGTGTCGGATTCTCGACTGGCGATAGCCTACAACACAGTTCCGCCGCTGCAAGCGTCTACGCAGTCGGCACCCGCAGCAGAATCGCGGAATTTCGATGCTCGTACAAGCCGCATAGCGCGCCTCCGCGCACCGGACCTCCGCACTGTTTTCAGCTTCATTGCCGGCATCGCCCGCAACAACAAAGACGAAGGGCACAGAAGTAGTGCAAAAAGAAAAAAAAGGTGCGAAAATGATCGAACAGATTGCGCAAGGCGAAGAGCGGCTCATAAGCAGACGTCTGTCGAGGCGTACGGAGCAGAGAACAACAACGAGGCGAGTGCGCTGGACGCGCCATCGACGGGAGCGACCGCCCCCACTGCTGCGCAGCAGCCAACGACGGCAGTGATGTGATAGCTGCGCCAATTGCGCCAAACTGCGCCAAGACGTGAAACCTGCTACATCCTGCTAAATCTCCGCTGTTCTGCGCCAAAACTGCGCCAAACTATAAGCACACTAGCGGAAAAACCAGGAAAAACGTGCGCAGCGCGCCGCCGCCGGCAAAACGCGACACTCCAAAGCTGCCGCGCGGCAAAATTTTCGTGCCGCGAGAGGAATGGGTTCGTGCATCATTTTTCGCGACACGCTGCCCGGCGCTTTCTGGGGGACCTGACCGGACGCAGATTGATGGGTAGGCTAGTTAAGCGCTGGTTTGGCTTGCTCAGGCTTTTGGGGGCCGACATAACCCTCATCAGACTGCTGTAAATTGGCGTGACCCCCCAAAAATGCACCTTTGAAGGAGCGGCTCGCCGCGAGCTGGTGTGACCGCACCGCCGCAGCAACACAGAAGTTTCAGATGTTAATACAGCGGCGTCCATGACTGTCTTATTTTTGCCCCCTTTATTATAGTTCTGCTACTCGAATCAGTGTTATACCACGGTCACACGGACAATGTCGACATCTTGAACAAGATGGACGAAAATGGCGACACTATATAATCTTGGTGTCGCCAAGGCAGCGATGGCAGTGGATTTTGTATTGTCTGCAGTCAGTCTATTAACCGCGAACAGCATGGTTTTGCAGCGATAAAGCGACATGCTACAAGCAAGAGGCACATTGAGGCCACGAAGCAGCACCAGAATTCAGCAGGTGTGTTGAAAACTCCGAAGACCTGCACATCAGACGTATTTGGACTTGACAAAAATTGCAACCCAGTCCGATCCAGGCTTTTTGCGAACCCACAGTAAACCAATTTAGGAGGCGTTGATGTAAACGTAACCTGCTGATACAGATTCGTGAAATTCCCCAGCCGTCGAGCAACGGCCGAGAGCAGATTGCCGTAGCTTCGGAAGTACGCGCGCGGCCAGTGCGCACACTGTCAGAACTGTGGTTATCGTTTGCCACAACCGCTGTGGGCGAAACCGCGGTCGCTCTTGACACTATCGTGTATGGCGACGGCGAAACTGACGGAACTCCGAAAGTGCACGCGCGTTCAACGCCCACCCAGTCCAAGCGACGCTGCTTCCCGCAAACGCCGCGGACAAAACCGCGACAGATGCGATTATAGATAGCAACAAACGACGTAGTTTTGAAGGCACGTGCGCGGGCAGCGCAGGCGGATTGAAAACGGAACTACCGTTTGCCGCAACCGCCGCGCACGAAACCACGGTCGCTATCACCGCGATCATCGATAGCGACTGCGAGCTCCGAAGGTACGCGGCTAACGCAGCGGTAGATTAAAGGCGTAAAAAATTACACGATCTCCCGCTAAAGGGGACCATGAGTAGATGCGAAGCCGGAGCACTTGCACGATTGCGTTCCGTTGGCGTTCGTTGGGCATGCTACCTAGCTCGCGTCGTGGAACGCGAAGAGCGACGCTACGCGCGTCGTATCTTCCATTGGCCGTTAATTCTCACAGGGCGAGCGGGGAACGCGGTCGACAGGCGGGCGAGAGGGGGCAGCGTAGGAGAGGAGAGAGAAGGGGAGGGGACGCGCATGCGCTCGTGCTCATCGCGGGGTTGCGCAGGAGAGAATTTCGGCATAGCCCGCGTTTCAGAGGAAGAGTGGAAAGGGGGAGGGGAGAGGGGTATGGGAGAGGATGTGTGTGGAGAGGGTATGCGCATGCGCAGTAAGGGTGGTCACGCCGCACACCACCACCGGATTGAGCTCCGCCTTAAGATACTTCGCATCTAAAAGGCACGAAGCAGTAGCGTAGCCTGCACCCCCCCCCTCCCCGCCTTCCCGAAAAAAAAGATTCTGCCTACGCCCCTGGCACGAAGCGTCTCGGCATTCATGTCGATCTTCGCTTGTTACTATGATGGAGCGGACTTCACTTAGTTTTCAGTTGGCCTCATGTGAAGCTTTGACGCGCGCTTTCGCGGCAGCCAGCTGTGCCGTCCCTTATTGGTCCGTTCACGTGTGTCCCAGAAAGGCGTACGTGAGTTCTTTTGACGGAAATAAATGTTTTGTGCGTATATCGTGGTTTGGAAACAGGTTTTGCTTTTTTTTTTTTTTTTTTGATGATACGAAATTTTGGCCGATACGAATATTGTCGCTCCCCCTGCAGATTCGTATGACAGAGATTCTACTGTAGCTGGGAAACCCTACCTGCGTTGTTTGTTTGGCCACCCTAAGCCATTATAAGACCGCAACGCCAATGTTTACGCTTACGGGGCTGTTAGGTGATCCAATGGTGTTATGCAAACACCCATTATTGGACAGAACTTTTTATTTCAGAAGAGTTCATCCTTATTTGACTGTTTTGTTTCGCACGGTTCATTTTTCCACTTGGCAGTGAGCTTTTAGCTGCTCCAAAACCTGTTCTCCCTGCTCCCAAACCCGTTTTTGGCTGCTCCAAAAGCCCTTTTACCTGCTCCAAAACGTACTTTTTGCTGCTCCAAAAACCTGCTCCAAAACAGCTTCAGTCAATCACATCACTGCAACGGGCGCGCTTTCTCCCGCGAGATATGAATGCGCTGCTCTAGCCAATCAACGCTCTGCATCGCATCGCGGGAAAACGCCCAAAGCGTCTCATTCGTGCCGCCGACGCCATTTTGCAAGGCGGCAAACGAGAGAGAAAGAATTCACGGTCAAAACAACACCAAGATGGCGCGGGACGACCGCATGGTCTGGGAATGGCGCGCGCGCGAAGTTTGGTTTGATTTCGGGATTTGCGCGTGTTTTGGACACCGCGGCGGCCTAGAAAATAGCATTTTTTTGCACTTTGCAGTGGAATTAGATGCTGATAATTACAGAATAGATAGTTTGAGACATACGACCCAAAAATGTGGTTTTTAAAAAATAGACTCTTTCGCGATTTCTCGGTTTTCAAGGGCCGCGACCCCCTTAATATTTGCCTTTAGTGTCCCTTTAAGCGATGCACCGTGTACCAAGGCCACTACAGACAATTATATCTATACCCTCCTCCTCACCACTGCTTTGCCTCTTCAACTTGTGAGACACACTGGCGATCGCAGCGCTCTCACGAGTGCACTCGATGGTTTGAGCTTCTCCCAGTCATGGCCTCGCGCAATTTCGGAGGCCATGGCCCAATGTGCCTGGCAGCACGCCATCTGGCAACAGAGACGAAGCTGGCGGAGTGGTTGATATCTGCTCCGAAAAGTGCCGCCATAGTACCAGCCGATCTTATTTTATTCTCCTGTACAGCGACAACCTGCAAAGGCATGCAGACATACAAAAATAATTTGAAAACGATCACCAATAAGCATAAACTCTGGCAATGTGGTTGTATTTTCAGGGGTGAAGTTACAGCTGCAGACACGTGGCTCGTGGCGTTGACCGGATAGTGAGAGTGCGATGCTCATTGAAGCAACGAGCTGAAGCGATTCTGCTCGCCAGATGCTTCACAAACATTACATGATGTCGCAGCTTTACAAGTCACCAATTGCTAGATATATGGTACACAATACAGCTAGGTCAATTCATTGTGTCCAAGAAAAGAAACCTCGAGATAAACGATGTCACTCAGCTCATGTGAACACTGAGCACGTTGTAACACAAGCAGACAATGCTCGCTGCCCACAGGAGGTTCCGTGACATAGACAGGACATATCCAGTCATATCAGTCGCTGGTGCTTTGGTATTGAAACAATTCTACGTGTAAAAGGCGCGAGAAGTTGAAAACTTGTTCAACTGAGCCGCTGCGATCTGTAGCGATTCGAGTCTCACACAGTTACACACAGTTGACGCAGAGAGCTTTGATTGGTCTTCAAGTGAATTTGTTTTGCCGGCTCAGTGCATTTTTACAAAATCGTCAAAACCGTTTCAGGGTTCCTTTAAGGTGGTAGGCAAAAATTTTTTTAAAGAGCAGCCATCGTTGAAATAACTTTGTCTTCAAAACAAGTATGTCTTATTTAACTTACACAGCCATTTATAGTGCAAAATATTGATTATTTATTTATTGGCAGGTAATCTTTGTCAAAAATTGCATTAAAAGTGCTAGTCACGCCATCAGTGATAAGTGACTAATGAGTGGCTTAATTCAGTAAAGCTTTAGCATTTGTGTAACTAAAGGTACGAGCTATGCAGTGAACTAGGATAAATATTATTGAGTAAATATCACGGAAGTAATGTTAAAAAAAAAAAGACTGGGAAAAAGAGCCATACTAGACTGAACCTGTTTGCAAAATCAGCTGTGAATTCAAAAATATTCCATCAATTTCTTTTGTTCTAGTTCACTGCGCAGATATATTTGTAAATCATTATACAAAATTTTAGTTCTAAGTACACACGGAGAAAAAGGTATAAAGGTTTGTCACATGATTTGGAGCAAATTCTTATTTTGAGACAAACGTAAAAGATTTCAGAGCTTGCAAATGGTGCACGTCCCCTTTGTGGCCATTTTTAGAGCTTTAAGAACAGTTAGAAACACAAAGTTGTATTTAAGGGGGGACGTGGCAATGTAAACTATCTGTTATTTATGGAGATAAAGTGATGAAATTTGGCATGCAGATGTGATATGTTGTGCTGATATCATAACTGAAATCGATTTTGAGCTATCTTTTGTAGTTTTTGAGTTACAGCACTTGATAGACTCTCATTGTCATCCCAAAATTAATTAATGAATTAGACATAAGTTCAGCAAGATTTTTGCATAAGGATATTCCCAAGGGCCCATTCTGTGCCGTAACGCTATTAGTTTATTTTTTAATGTTCAAATGAGCACACACGAAACTTTCTGAAACTTCTTGTACATATTGTCTTACTAACAACTTTTACAAAATGCCAATTATAAAAATCTGTGTGACATGCAGACAAATATGGACAGCTTTACGGCACTCGCCAATGTCTCAGGATCTAAGCACAGAAAACGGAATGGTTATATCTTTATTTGTTTTGAAATGGCACAGGGATGACTGACAGCAACTGTTCAAAAAATGAAAGCTGAGAAAATGGAGCTCAAAGAAAATGGAGCTAAAAGCTAAGAAAACGGAACTCGGAAGGAAGCTGCTTTTATTTTTCATTGGAGAAATGCAGCTTTGCGGCTATCTTGAGCACTATCTGTCCTCTTTATGATGACACCAATATGGCGGCACTGTGCCAAGGGAAAACTTCAGATTTGCGTTTTCTAAAGCCCCATTTTCTTATAGTTTTCGATGACAGCACACTAGTAAAATGCTTTTTTTTTTTCAACTTCTACTGCTTATTTTGGTCTAATATTTCACCATGACTTAAAACATGGTCTCAGGATTGCAGAAAAAAATAAATTGAAAAATTGAACAATTTGACCAAATTTACCATTCCCATTGCCACGTCCCCCCCTTAATGACATCCTCTTATGTAACAGTCAAAATTAAATTTATACAGTAGTTTTGAATATCATTAATATAGATGAAACAACACTTATTTTCGAAGCCAATGCAATATGGTTTCAGTTTTGCTATACAAGCATGGGCTATGGAAAACTTACTGTAACTCACAAACTAATGGCGATAGGAGGATAATTTTTGTTGCAACATATTCGTGAATGTTTGGGCATGCACAAAAAACTAAAAATCGACCTCGCGAAAAAAATTGAAGGTGGCCTACCACCTTAAGAGTTCATGTAGACTCCCTCCTCATTGCGTGTTAAAAATGTTTCCATTGTATATTTTTCAGAACTGCGGCTTCGTCATCTTTGAGAGCTGTGAGGCTGTCGAGACAGTACTACATAATGCGGTAAGTGCAAGGACTTTTTTTTTTTTCTCATTTAACATTAGCATTTGCAAAAGTTTGTAGCAGGGTTTTTAGACTAATGGGTAGTTTGAGAAACACCGTGCATTAAGCAGCATTAAAAGTTGTCAGAAAACTACTCACTAATACATGTAAGGTCATATATCACCTATAGTAATGATGTTGAAGTTCTCTACTGCTATTGAGGCAATTACTGAATCACGTCCATCGAACACATTGTCATGCTGTCATTAGTCAGCTGATTAATTCGCATACACTGGCCATGGTAATGTATCAGAAAATTTTTTGGACTAGTCGGTGTCTTATCTCGGTAAAATGATTAAAAGCACAATGAGGCATACTTGTATACCCACGTGCACGCTCTCTACATGCTGTGGCTGTCTCAATTACATGTGTAAGTTTGTATGCAAGAGTAGTTTAGTGAGGCGGCAGGGTATAACGGGATTTTCATTGAAAACTGAATCGCACTGAACAGCAGTGTCTGAAGCATACTTGTGCAGCAAGACATAATGCAGGGTTTACAGGTCCTTGAAAACCCTTTAATTTGAAAAGTACGTTCGGTTCTGGAATTATATTCTGTCTTTGAAAACCCTTGAATTTCGGGACCAGCACAGTACAAAGTCCACATTGCGAACTGCTTTCTGTTGTAGATTAGCGTCAATGCGGCAAAGTCTCCATTTCAGAAACGGTACGCCGGCGCGAGTTTGCATGTATTCAGTTCATGCCTTGTCGTAACGTTCATTTCACTCCTTAGCCATCGGCACCATCTTGTCTTGCTTTTGCTCGTATCTCTACTTACGGCTTCACTCTTGTCTCCTGCATTTATGCTGCTTTTTTCATGTCAAGCGTGTGGTGCATGAGGTTGGTACACTGTAATGATGTCGAGCCTTGCTAATACTAGAGAAGTCTCGACACCTGTCCTAAACATTGTTGTGTGTTGGGAACTACTTCAGATGGCATCAAGGCTAGACTTTCTACAGTATAATAGTTAGAACTCGATCTAACGAAACTCAATTTCACGTAGTTCCCAATCTAAGGGGGAAAAAATTTGCATTCTTTGGCATAAGATTCAATGTTAGTAAACCCGAATTAACAAAACTAACTTGGAACCAAAGGCGATCTAACAAAGTTTTTGTGAAATAAATTAGTAAAAAGAAGCACCGATTTCTTTTTAAATTTTTGCACAGATGGGTTTTTTCTAGGGGTGTGCGAATATTCGAAATTTCGAATATTTTTCGAATAGTGTTTGCTATTCGATTCGATTCGCACTGGAATTTTACTATTCGAACTAATCGAACTTCCCAAAAACAAATACAGTCAACGTCCGATTGAAAGTGACCCCTTCAGATTTTCAATATGCTTCACCTCATTACACACTTGTATTGCGGCAAAGCTGCATTTCAAGCTCCCTTACGGTCGAACTTTGCCAAGACACAATGTCCGATTGAAAATGGTCCCTAGATTTTCAGTATGCTTCACCTCATCACACCCCGTTATTGCGGCAAAGCTGCCTTTCAAGCTCTGTTACGGTCGAACTTTGCCAAGACAGTCAACGTCTTATTAAAAGTTGTCCTTAGATTTTCAATATGCTTCACCTCATCACACCCCGGTATTGCGGCAAAGCTGCCTTTCAAGCTCCGTTACGGTCGAACTTTGCCAAGAGACAACGTCCAATTGAAAGTGGTCCCTAGATTTTCAATATGCTTCACCTCATCACACCCTGGTACTGCGGCAAAGCTGCCTTTCAAGCTCTGCTACGGTCGCAAATGTCAACTCAAGAAAACACTGGTTCCAACATAGAGATGAAAGATGTGGCTGAGGTGGGGGCTCAATTAATGCTGTTGTGGACCTGAAATTTGGTCAGGAAGTCCAAAAAATCGGAAGCCGAAGCTTTTTAGCATCCAAAATTTCAGATGTTCTTATATATTGATGTCTACGAGGAAGATTTGGAACTCTGACTTGAAGGGAGCACACCCTTGTCTGCCACATCAGTTGGGCTTCCACAGAAGTTGAAAGAGGAGGAGAGGCTGAGGAAATGGCATCTTTGCCTACCACGTGCAAAGTGTTGTCGGCAACACTTTAGTTGCACCAAATCATGTACATAAATAGAATTCGGCCTCTACATTGCCTCATTCTTGATAAGACAACTATGAAACACCACCCCGCCAATGCTTCATCAACCTAGCGAAAAGAAACACTTTCATGTTGCTATCTTATAAGAATATGCTTAGGAATCCTCTCTGACTGCAATTTCGCTTTGAAGTATTAGAAAAATATTTGAGAAATATTCGAAAAATATTCGATTCAATTCGCACTCACACTTCAATATTTGAATTCGCTTCGCACCCAAAATTTTGCTATTCGCACAGCTCTAGTTCTTTCTTCAAGCGCGGGTGCTAACGCTATTGCGCTAAAACATCTATCGCCCATAGTTATGACCCTGATTTATTTTGACAAGGCTGTATGCATATAGCTTTAGAGTTGATACTAGTCGATACCACCTGCATGATCTTTGTTTTCTATGGACAGGGTGTGTACAGATCGTTGAAAACCTTTGAAATTGATAAGTGCGTTTTCAAGGCCCTTGAAAATTCTTTCTTTCTGGCAAATGCAATCCAATATTGACCACGTGACCAGGTTTCTATGGTAGATAAGTGCAAATGTTCGCTTTGTATGACTTTTGAGAAACTCTAAACCACACCCGGAACAGAGCCAGAGACATGTATTGGCACTCAGTGATGACTCTCCTCTCGTGTTGATCCTGCCTTCTTCACATCTCGTTTGATCATTTCTTCCATTTCCCCACCTGTCGGTCTGCCTTCTCCCACGTTCTTTCTCTCAACTTCATTATAGGACTGGCTACTTTGGCATTTCTGAAATTTCCATTGTTTCAGCCATTGAATGGCTGTCAGGTTGGCTTGCATTCCAGCCACTTCATACTGGAAGCACTTGGCTTTTAATGATGAGGTAATTTGCGTCTGAGGTCTTGCAGATGGTCAGATGCTTGCTGTCCAGATGTCTGCTTGACCTCTGTCGATGACATATGCCTGAAAAAGCCTTGCTGCCAACATTATTTTCGCACCAGCAGTTAGTTCTCAGTAATTATTTTGAGTACTCCGGAAATACATGCCAAAAATAGTTATGATCTGAGAAATGCATAAATAAAAAGGAAGGTTAAATTTCACTTTAGCAGGACTCCTTTTGAGTGAATAAACTGCCAAATGATATTTCATACCACAAGGGGAGCATGTGAACTTATAGTTCAGTTTTTTACATACATATATATGTGTATATATATATATACATATATATATATATATACATACATACACAGGGTGTCCCAGCTATCTTTAGCCAAGGGTTAAAAAATACAGTATTAGAGGCAGGCGAGTGAAATCAGTTGCAAATTGCTGACAGCCACCTTGCGCACAACAGACAATTTTTTGTTTTGTAATTAACTAATTTGTTAATTAGGACGATTTAACTAAATTGCGAAATATTGACTTCAGGCGAGAAATTCTGCTTGCAAACTTCGAGAGCGTCTTCAGAAACCCCAATTGCATTATTTGCGATAAAGAAAGTCTCACGTATACCATTTTCTCCAAGCTGCAAAGAAAGCCCGCGAAATACAAAAAGAACCACGTGACTAGCGCGCGCGCCGCGAGTATGCTGCCCTCAGCCGTGGCTCGAGCGAACGAAATCACCTACGGCCGCGACTCGCCGTCTCCGTTGCAGCGGTAGGCCGATCAGTTAAAGGTGGTTTCTTGGCCCGCGCTTGCTACAACTTGCATCGTCATGCGCGCCAACTGGCTGGCAACGGGCGAAGAAACCACCGCCCACATATCTGCCTACCGCTGCAACGGAGCCGGCGAGTCGCGGCCGCAGCTGATTTCGTTTGCTCAAACGACGGCTGAGGGCAGCATACTCGCGGCGCGCGCGCGCGCGCGCTAGTCACGTGGTTCTTTTTGTATTTCGCGGGCTTTCTTTGCAGCTTGGAAAAAATGGTATACGTGAGACTTTCTTTATCGCAAATAATGGAATTAAGGTTTCTGAAGACGCTCTCGAAGTTTACAAGCAGCATTTCTCGCCTAAAGTCAATATTTAGCAAGTTTGTTTAATCGTTCTAATTAACAAATTAGTTAATTACAAAACAAAAAATTGTCTGTAGTGCGCAAGGTGGCTGTCAGCAATTTGCAACTGATTTCACTCTCCTGCCCCTTATATAGTATTTTTTAACTCTTGGCTAAAGATAGCTGGGACACCCGGTATATATATACATGTAGCGAGAGAGGTAGACGTGAAGGCGGCCGACGTGGCCGTGCCGAAGTCTCGCCACTTTATTCGAAGGCCCTGGTACAAGCAGAGCGGCAGCGGCTGCCGGCGTCCAGCCTCTAGGAGCGTGAGCTCGTTCTTCTGCTCGCGCCTCGAGCTCTGAGCATTAGCTGCGCGAGAGGCGCGGCGCGAAAGTGGTAAAATGGTGATGATGATCGTGAGCGGTGATGAAGATGCCGCTACAGATTACTCCCCCGCGCAGAAATGAAGCCGAAATGAAAAACTATGGGGGCGTATATACAAGGGTGGTGACACGAGACAGAATGTCCGTGGGCAGTCCAGGTCGTCAACGGTGAAGGACTATCGGGAACTCTTGGGTCTCTGGCGGGCGGCTCTGGGAGAAGCGTAGAGGGCGGGGAACTAGGCGAAAGTACGCTGGTGTCATGCCCAGGCGGATCCCACGACGACATGAAGGGGCCTTTCGGTAGCGGACCGGTTGGCGCAAGTGAGTGCGGCTGGAAGATGGAGTTGAGGGCGGGTGCACAAGGGCTGGTGCGGGCGATGTGCGCGAAACAATGCGAAATGGCGCAGTGAAGCCACGACGAGCAACCATCGGCGAGTAGCTGCTGCGATGGGTCTTTCCTGTGCGGGCACAGCGCTGACGCGGATGTCGGCACAGCGCGCCTGCACAGTGGCCACATGTCAGGTGGGCGGCGTCCTGTGTCAAGGGCTCAGGAGCAAATCTGCGGTGACACCGAGCAGGCGTAGTCGCTGCAGGATCGGATGATGCACCTGTTCGCGTTGAAGCACCCTCTGCAGGTGGCACAGGAGGGCTCGTGCGCTGATCAGGATGCTGGATGCCGGCCGACGTGGCAGGCGTCACATGTTTGGCTTGCTCTGCCATTGGCGAACCAGCAGGCATGTCGTCCTCAGGCGCTTCCGTCATAGTAGCAGCGTCCTGCAAGTGCGGCCGGAGTTGGTAAGGGGCACGAACTTCTGCTGCGGTAGACGTCGAGGGCGACACTGGTCGCTGCTGACAAGAGGCGCAGAGCTTAGAAGTCGGTGAAAGGTCGTGTTCGGGTACCGTTGACGGCGAAACCTCCGCGAGCGAGGGGCGAACAGTGGGCGAGAGGTTGTCCGTGTCAGCTTCCAGGTCGTGCGGCAAGGCAGCCAGCGTGGAAGCTGTGGTCAGGGACGTGTCGCGAGCCGGCGAGGCCAGGGACGACGGGCGGATGGCGGGCATGCCTGATGGACCGTCGGCCGAGGTCGTCGAAGAAACGCACCTCGTGGCGGACTGGTCGATGGCAGCAGCAACGTCGTCGGGCGTGGGATCCTGAACATCGTCGGGCGGGTCGTCCGGCGCGGGAACCAATGCGCTGGTGGCCGGACGAGAGGTGCATAGAGACGTAGCCGGGGAAGGTAGGTCGTGGTTATGGGAGGGCTGCGGGCCGGGTGGTACCGCTCGCGTTGGCGGAGGGGAAACCCGGAACTCACGGGTCCCCGGTAGCGGGCGGTTCGTCTCGCCGTAGCGGGCCAGCACCGCAGCGCAGAGGTCGTCATATGGCTGTGGACTGGAGGACGACGCGGCGGACATATGACGCAGCTCAGCCGGGAGGGCGTCAAGCAAGATGTCGTGCATTAGTGGCTGTGCGGTGACGCCATTCACCGCGAGGCAGGCGTCGAGCTGCATAAACCACGCTCGGGGGTAGGCCGGGTGAAACGGCGGAACTGGAGGGCA
The DNA here is from genome assembly GCF_013339695.2 of Rhipicephalus sanguineus. Classification (NCBI taxonomy): domain Eukaryota; kingdom Metazoa; phylum Arthropoda; class Arachnida; order Ixodida; family Ixodidae; genus Rhipicephalus; species Rhipicephalus sanguineus. The sequence continues at coordinate 158,953,619 of NC_051176.1, forward strand.
GAGTCGTGGAAGCATGGCAGCGGGCCGCTCGGCGAAGGGCGTGTTCTCCGGGTCACCAATTGTAGCGAGAGAGGTAGACGTGAAGGCGGCCGACGTGGCCGTGCCGAAGTCTCGCCACTTTATTCGAAGGCCCTGGTACAAGCAGAGCGGCAGCGGCTGCCGGCGTCCAGCCTCTAGGAGCGTGAGCTCGTTCTTCTGCTCACGCCTCGAGCTCTGAGCATTAGCTGCGCGAGAGGCGCGGCGCGTAAGTGGTAAAATGGTGATGATGATCGTGAGCGGTGATGAAGATGCCGCTACATACATATAAAAACTTAGTGTTGGCTTTGTGGGAACCATTTTTCTGAATGGTACTTTCGTTAAATAATGTCCTCAGGTTTATTGTGATATCAAGTCCACAGAGGTATTTCAGGGTTGCTCATCTTTCATCCCACAAGGTGCATGGCCCCTTGTGATGGCTGCTGCAAGGTGTGGATGTCGCATGCTACTCTGTTTGTGCAATCCTTACTGTTTATGCTTTGTGTGCTGAGTTTCCTCTGTTGACACACACTTTAGTTTAGGAAGTGCACAAGTGAACATTTAATCATCACTTGCAATAGTTACCCGCTGAAATGCTTCTACTGTTGGTCTAACCAGTGCACATTCTCTCATGACTTTTAAGTTAAGGTCTCATGTGAAGTGATCGAATAACTCTTTGCAGTAGCTGAATGACTGTTGGAAAAGCACGAAATCATCTTGCCAACAAAGATAGGGGTGCACGGTGCTGTAACAAGTTGGTGCAGAGACCAGCAATTTGTTTCTGGCAGCTGTGTTTGGGAACTCACATTTAGTACTCAGAAATTTTGCTGAAACAGTTCTGGGTGCATGAAATTTTTATTGCCATTCACTGGTCACAGGCCTTTCCAACGAGGGCTCTGCCACGATATCCAACACTGGACATGTGTAACTATAACTAATTCAATGAGCAATCTCTCAAATTATGTTCAACTTTGGTAATTAAAAAAAGAAAGAAAGAAAGGGCATGCCATAAATTGTCGCACACAACTTTCTAATATAAACAGTGCCCTCGAGACAATAATTAAAATATGTTAAGAAGTTCTTGTTAATCAGTCAGTTCAGTGTCATTTTAGCTGTGGCAAAGTACAGTGAACTCCTGTTAAGACGAGCTCGGTTAAGACGAATTCTCGCTTATGCCGAACAACACGGGACCGTTTGTTTGGTTTCCCATAGACTCAATGGAAAAAAATTCGCTTAAGACGAACCGCCCAACTGTACTCTTCAGTTAAGACGAACTTTCGCGGCGACTGACAACACTGGGGATTCTGCGAAACGAACACTGCAGTCTTGGTAGGGCATTCAGGCGACCGAAACGCAAAAAAGGTTTTTAAAAAAGCGCTTCCGGGAGCAAAGATGCGAAGCAAATCGCGACGCGGATACCGGATAAAGCCGGTATCCCCCTCCCCCAGCCTGTGGGTGCCGGAGGTGCGGGCTTTATCAGCAAAGAAAGCAATAAGAGTAGGGGGCGTCCTTTTGTATTTCCCCTGTGTTCTTGAGTTTCCCAGCTGGAGTACAAAGGAGAACACAGGAGCTTGGGGCCCCTCCGCCGTGGTCAGAGGGGCAAACGCAAGGGGAGTGGGGTAAAAAAAAAAGAAAACGACAACGGGAACAAAAATTGTCTGTGCATTACAATAGAGTAAGAAACCGAACGTCAGATGGGTCAGGTGCACTGTCATCGCCATTACACAATGGCGGCCGAGCACATTTTGCGGGCAGTTCGCGTTGGTTCGCGTGGGACCTGTGCGTGTTGTATCTGTTCCCAGTGAAGTGCAAATTGTGATGAGCCATGTTGATTATGGAAGTGCACGACAAAGGAAGGCTATTTTGAACACTGAATTTAGCTGCGTCATGTCTTTTTCGTGTGCGTGAGGCCTGTGACCGTGAGTAGTGCGATGGGATATCTTCAGCTGCCCGTCTATCAGGAAAAGTTACTATGGGCTGAAAACGGGAAAATATCCAGACCTCGAATAAAACCTTGCAGATTATCTTGAGCAACTCAGCGTATAATGACTCTGTCAAGGCAACAGCACGCGACCGAGGCATATCCAGAAGTGATCTTAGAGCCAGCAAAACAGGCTCAGAGAAGAAAAGGAACTGCGAGGACAATAAATTTTACATTCTTTGAAGGAAAATTTACATTCTTTGAAGCACGCCATAGTGGAGGACTGTGGAAATTTGGACCATCTGGTGTTCTTCAGTGTGCACCAGTGTAGCCAACCAATTTTTGGAAAGTACACTATATCACAGTCAAAATTACCCTTCTTTACCCTACACAATCTTTTTTATAATCCTACATTTTACGCTATGCCTAAAATAACGAAGGTAAATAATGAGGTACAGACTATACTTCACTGTACTACGTGCAGATGTGTGGTGGCGCTGAAGTCTGTAAAGACTTCAGCTGTTTATGTTCCTTAGAAACTAAGGAACGTAAAAGGTGGGAAGTGAAAGCTTTGCAGTATTTGTATGGAAAGAGTGTTGACTCACATTTGAGAAAAAGAACTAGGAGACTCATCAGCAAGTATACGGCTGGCAGCGTAAGCGATATGGCAACAAAGAGCGTTAAGCGAAAAGTCAGAAGCGGAAAAGATTTATTGAATAGCAGCAATGGAAAGAAAACCGGCTCTTAGTAACTACTGAAAGGGTAAATACAAAATAAGCAATGGTACATATTACGATAATTCAAGTGGAAGCAGTTTACTGTTTGAAGAGAGGTCAGGTTGTCTTAGAAGGCATAATTATGAAGCAAGATTCAGTAAAGAAGAAGAAAAATGCACATGCTCTTTGGAAGCTAAGGAAACTACGGGGCATGTTCTAATTGAACATGAAGATATCCACTCGGGCATATGTTTCGGCATAACTCTACATGAACCATTGGCTTTTAGAGACAACATTCGAAAGGTAAACAGGTCAGTGATAGCAATAAGCACAGACAACCTGAAGAATAGTGGCAGAACGCAAAAAAATAAAAAACCAGGAAAATTAAGGTTAATCTGCAGTAAGGTGTGGAATTGGGCTGTGAATTTATGATTTTTTTTAGAGGAAGAGAACCTTGACTAGAAAGCTTGACTAGATTCGGCCGGGACGCTCTTAGCATCCACCCATACACTGTCATCCTGGATCAGAGGCATTCCAAGTTTTCTGTACCTCACGCGCCTCTGGGATCGGCCGACCTATGACCGAGCGACGGTCATGTGATGACGTCGTCATTTCACGACACATTATGCGATGTTACAATGACTTCACAATGACTTCACAAATTCTGGCAATCTGTGATGTCATAAGCAGGGATGCAACAGCTGCGCAAATTGCGCCATTTTGATACAGTTTCGTTTTTCTGCGCCGAGCTGCGCCAAAACCGCGATATTTCTCGAAATTGCGCCACGCTGCGCCAAAACGCCCCCGGTACCCGCAAAATTTTTCGGTTGCGCCAGTTTTAGCCTCGTTTTAAGGGGAGACGCGGGTCTTGGAACGGTCAAAAATGGTCAAAAAATCGATTTTTCGCAAAGCTTATTTTCGAGGCGTTTGTACTTCTGAGCACCTACTCTCAAATTGCTAACGCTAAATTCGGTCGGGAAACGCGATAAAATCGGCTTTCAAAGCACCCCGGCAGCACTAAAATGTCCCCAAAAGGACGAAATTTGTTCGAACTTCCCGCGCGCGCCATGAGCGTTGCAGCGGGCGGAGCGCCGCCATCTTGGGCTAGATTTGAAGCTGTTTTCTTTGTGCACATTTTGCGCCATCTCAAAATGGCGTCGCTCAAGCAGAACGGCCGCCGTCGCGGGTTTTCTGAAGGTCGTTTCCAGGCCACTGATTGGCTCTCACGCGGCGCGCTTTTCAAGCGCGCCTTTCCGAGTCTCCCATTGGCTGGCGCGACCGACACGTCATTTTTTTTTTCTTTGTGTTTGGTTCTCCGCCGTGGCTGTCCGTTTGTGTGTGCCTGGTTTTGCGATCGTGCGTGTTTCTCGACGGACCGTGTCTCTACTTTGTGCCGGTAGTTTTTCCACGCGATCGAGATGCCTGGAGACTCTCGTCTGAAACCATCGACGCAACGAGCTTTTGGAAGCCGTAAAAAACGGGCTTGGAACAAGAAGGCGCCGGCTACAAGTGCACCGTCGGCAGCGGAGTTGGAGTCGCGGCCGGACCCTTTGGACCTGCCGGGAACTTCAACTGACGACACCGTGGGACCAAGTTCGACTAGCGAAACACTTCGGGTTGATGCCGCGTACTACTCAACGGCGGAGCAGGCGCAGCGAGTTGAGAGATCGGCGCAAACGAAGACCGTTCTGTCTGGAAAGTCGGCTACCCAGCGCAAGTTCGACCTTCTTGGAGTAAGCGCGGAGTGCCAGACCGGTGACGCCGGGACCGATTTTTTGCTCGTCGATATGAAAGTTTTGAATAACTTTTTTGCACAAGCGAAGTGCGACAAATGCGACGCAAAAAGTCTCAGCGTGAGGAAGGCAACGGACAAGGAGTACGGCCTTGCGGTAAAGCTTATTTTTTCTTGCAGCAGTTGTGATTTCGAGAAGAAGCAATTTTCTTCTCCGAGAGTGAGCGGAACTGCCACCATCACTCCCTTCGAAGTCAACATGAGGGCCATGAAGGGGATACAGATGATAGGCAAAGGTGTTACTGCCCTTTCGGACTTTTGTGCGTGTATGAACCTTTCGCACCGAGGCTTGCACCACAAGACGTTTCAGGGACACCTAAAAAGTTTAGTGAAAGCCTGCGAAAACACAGCGACTGAAAGTGAAGCTGCTAGTGTGGCAGTAATAAAAGAGCTGTATACAGACTTCCTGAACCCCATAGGGAACATCGATGTTGTGTTCGACGGCTCATGGATGACGCGAGGTCGGAGCTCACACATAGGTGTGGGCTGCATCATTGAGCTCTACACTGGCCTTGTAATTGACCATGTTGTTTACTCAAACTTTTGTCTCGGCTGTGCCCTGGGACCACAGCCGCAAGACGAAGGGTACACCGACTGGCTGGCAACCCACGAGTGCCAACGAAACATCGAATGCAACTCTGGCCGCATGGAAGTAGAGGCTGCGCTGACCATGTTTCAGAGGTCCTGGGCCAAGCATGGTCTGCGCTACACGACTGTGCTCTCTGATGGAGACAGCCGCACTTTTCATGCCTTGTCCGAAGCCGAGGTGTACGGCTTTATCCAAATAGACAAAAAGGACTGCATCAACCATGTCCACAAGCGAATGGGTGCAGCTTTACGGAACCTTGTGGACAAAAAGAAGGCTCAGGGTGAGTCTCTTGGGGGTAGAGGAAAGCTCACACAAGAGAAGATCAAGAAGATCGCGAATTACTACGGATATGCCCTGAGGAGCAATATCAATGACGTGCCAGCTATGAAGAGGGCAGTCGAAGCTACACTGCTGCACATGACATCGACAGATGATGCACCAAAGCACTCAAAGTGCCCCGAGGGTGCTAGCTCTTGGTGCAAGTACAATAGAGCCTTGGCCAATGGGGAGAGTCCACCTTCACACAAGAATGCCCTGCCGGCTTGTGTTGGGGCTGCTCTGGAGCCAGTCTTTGCGAGGCTCAGTGATGAGAGCCTGCTGGCACGGTGCTGTGAAGGGAAGACCCAGAACGCGAGTGAGAGTCTTCATTCGGTCATCTGGACCCAAACTTCAAAGAATGGGAACGCTTCGCTGGAAAGTGTGAAGCGAGCTGCCGCTGAGGCTGTTGCCATCTACAACCAAGGAAGAAGGGCAACCAACGAGTCCATTGCTGCAAGTTTGGGCTATATTGCTGGGGATTGCCTTGTTCGACGAAGCCTAGAAAAAGACTCTCTGCGTTTACGCAAGGCAAATGCAACTCATCTGAAGAGCACCAACACAAAAAAGACTCTTGCAAGGAGACACAAAACGGGTGCAACTGAAGATTACAGTCCTGGACTACTTTGAAGGTATTCTCTCAAGCATAGCAACCTATTACCCAGGGTAACATGCTGCCTAACATCTAGAAGGTTCTTCCTAAAGACTGAAAAGACATGAGCAGCCAGTCGCTTGAGCCTCATACCCCATGGCTTTTCCAGAACCCCCCAGCCGCTTGTCATGGTGGGGTTTTGATCATGCTTTGCACATTGGAAAATTTTTTTAGATATGATTCCTTGGGTGGAACAAGACACTTTCTGTTTTGTTTTGAAGGGAAACAGATGGGGAACATGTGAATAAAATTTATGGTTAAAGGTTCCTTTTAGAAATTTATACAGTGCGTGTCAATCTTCAAACGCAATTTTCTCAGCTTCACATTTTTTGCCAACTTGACCAGCCTTACGGATCTTTTCATTATGTTTTTGTAAGGTAATTTTGATAAATTTTATACCGTTGAATTCGTAAGAAATAGGACTGTGGAGCTATGCTATATTTTTGTGGCTAAGATGAACATATGAAATTTTGTGAACAATAATGTGAGCTAATTGCATTTCAAGATTACACAATGTCAATACAATTGAAAGTTCTTATATGATGATATATCTCAGTGACAATATAAATAGCATAGCTCCACATGGCAGGTCTTTGGCTACAGCTGCATCTTAAACAGAACCTAAAAATACTGAGGGAAAGTGTCTTAATGACCCGTAAGAAATTACCTAATTAGATTTCACTTATGCTCTCACAATTTGATAACTAATTGAAGTACATGAAAACTAATTATATTTTTGAAAACAGGAGGAAGAAATACATATACACACCCAATTTCATTACAATATCTCCAATAATAAAACTTTTCGTTTCGAGACCAGTGTCTCCCCTTAACGCAAAACGAAGCCCGTTTTGGCGACCTAATGTTGGGAGAGGCACCAGAGGCACTTTCATCCAATCCAATTCGACCCAGTGGCGCTTGACTCAAACAGGACGTTAATCTGTTCCGGTGTGTTTGCTGGTGGGCCGGTGGGCCTAAATGAAGTTTTTACTGCTGGTTCAAACGCTGCTTTACGGGGTCATTCAGCATGAGCAAAGGTGAACGCCCATTTAATGTGGAAGCACCGCATAAAGAAAGTTAACTGACAAACGAGCCGTTTGACAAGTGCTGCAAATCTTATGGTACATTCGACAGGTCGTTTGAGAGCGCTCTGACTGAATTTGAAACTGTTGAATTCAACAGCTTTAAACCTTTTCAACGAGAACAAGCATGTATGCAAGTCATCTTTCTCCTTCCTGATTATGTTTTGATCCGATAATGTTAGTAGCAATGGTTAGTTGCTATTTTACACACTTTTTTCAGCGCCTTCGGAGCGCTTGAAAACGACCAGTCGAATGTACCAATAGTGGGGATGTCGTTATTGTTTGGTTGAGTCCGGTTCAATGCTGCCTTTGTTCAAATAGCAGTACTCACGTGCACGAATTCGCGAGTTGTATACAGTAAAGTCTTTTTAGATCTACTAACGGGTAAAGTGTTGTTTAGAGAAGTACTACACGCGAAAACCTTGACCGCCTTAGCCGAAAGAATTTATAAAGGTACTTGCTCCCTCCCAGTCGCGGTGAGGCCGACACCACACCACAATGTGCTGAAAAAGGCCTTCCGTTTTTTTGGAAATGTGGACATTGGTCGACTAATCATTTTGACGTCGACGCGAGTGCGGTCACCGCTTTCCTGGCGCGAATGTTTCATGGCAGATACCAACGAGCACGTCAGTACGAGTTATGGCCAGCAACCTTATCGCGATCAGGATCTTTATGTCTGCTCGGTAGCACGTGCGGCATAGCGCTATTGGTACTATACTGTTAATATATTGCACGCATAATATAGGCAACGAACCCAAGTATGCCGTTGGCTGACGCCACCTGAGCGGAAACGCAGATTGCGTGTCGCTTGCAGAAGCGAAAGCAGCTCACCATTGTTAACCCAACGAAATCTTTGCCTTATCCCTACATGCGGTCACGAGCGGAGCGGGTAGGAATACTCCTCTGGAAAAGCTGTCGTACGGTAGAGCACGCGACCGACCCAGGAGTGATGGCGTCCGCTTTGTTGGTGACGCGCTGCACGAAACTAGGAAGGGTTCGGCTCTACGCGGCGACAGGCACTGCGTTCAATGAAACGATGCCGACTTTCGCTGTGCATAGCTCCCTCCCTCCCTTTCTCTCTCTCTCTCTCTACTTATGAAGATTGTACTTATTGGCTGGTTTGTCTTAAACGTTGCCTGACATATAAACACCGGACTTAGACTTTTCTCTTGAACTATATACACATATGGCGGCTCTCTTTTAAAATGGACTTTCTCCTTAAGATCTTCTTAGCAGGGCGGAATACAAAATTCAGCGCATCGGTGCTGAATGAAGTGGATTGCAACAGTGACGTGATCAGCCAGTGGCGTAGGCCAGGTGTAAAGGACCTTGGTGCAATTTCACCAATGCACAAGGCCTTGCTGGTTTCCGGAGAATTCACTGGCATTATTCAGCATGTTATGCACTGAAAACATGATTGTGGTGGTGACATCGAAATGTTTGCATATATTTTTTTGTTACTGTTCCAAAAGCAAGCTTTGTTTGTGAAGCTGCTCCAAATTTGGAATTTTGAGCTCCAAAACGGAGGTTTTTTTTTCCCGTAACCTGCTCCAAATTTGGATTTTCCTGCTCCAAAAGAGAGATTTTCCTGCTCCAAAAATTGCTCCAAATCCTATTTTGGCTGTTGCATCCCTGCATAAGGTGACAAAATACATGATTTCTTTTTTTTTTTCATCACTTGTGTTGATGCCGACAGCCACTTTTCGTGAATGAATGGAAGACGATGCAGAGGAAAAAAGCCATCCATGGAAAAAAAAATGCTAGCCCTGCAGGGATGTGTGACACATTATCTTTCATCTCTGCCCTATGCTGGTGACATGTGAATTGAAACAGTTCCAATTTTATTTTAAAAAAACAATTTTTTTTGTCTTCGTATCTATTTAGGAATGTCACCCCTGGAGATGTCGAGTCGATCGTCTACGTTTTTCACTGATTACCCTACGTGTGAGATTACCCTACGTCTGATAAAAAAAATTGTATTACCACCCTACTACAACCCACGCTGCCTGAAAAATTCAGAAAAAAACCCTACAATAGGGTAATTAAATTACCCTCCAGTTGGCAACACTGGTGTGCACTGACATCGCACAGTACCCGCACCTCTGGCATTTCGCCTCCACCGAAATGCACAGCCGACATCAAACCTGTGACTTTCAGATCGGCAGCCAAGCACCATAACCATTGCACCAACGAGGTGGACTGTTTGCACTTCCAGTCTCGATTCAACAGTTGTTTGCTTAATGTTCTGTTTACTCCTACATTTTTGCAAGGTGGCGTCAGGCATACTACACCCATGCTATTATAACCACTACTTGGCTGAGTCAATCAGTTGTCTAGTACTGTTCCCACTATGACACATATTACTGATGCATGTCGTGATTTCCAAAACCACTGGTACTTTTGCCATTGCACACTTACTCTTTCCTAAGCACCTCACAAACAATAGACACCTTGGCAGACATTGCTTGCTGTGTAGCCAATTGAAACCACTTTAAAATGCACTGCTACTCTGCTTATGCTTCACGGATTCAAAAAATTTTTCTGGCAAGATTCATGAGACTAATATAGTATGGTCCCTTGATTCAAGCGAGCTAGATGAAGTGCGCCGCAACCGCCGGGAGTCAAATAGGCCTAAGCCCTCAGCCGCATTTTAAAACTTCGATTGTGGCAAAGCCATATCTGAAGTTGTGCAGCGTTAATAAATTCGAAAAGAAACGCAAAGAAAAAAAAAAATGAGGGTGAAGCTAGATCATGGCTCAGGTGCATCAGAAGCGCACCCAGCACAGGACGGCGTGGCGGCGGAACGCGATTCATGGATCAAGATGCCGACTTAACCTGTGTCGGCGGCTGCCTCGGATGACGGTGATAGGCAGCATGGTAGAAGGATCGACACAACGTTCTTGACTAGCGCTGATCGTATGCAACAGCAGAAACTGACTAAAGATGAGATCTCCAGCTTACCAGCAACTTCCGCTAGCGAGCGTAAGCTGCGGACGCTTGCAACAGCGCGCGAGGACTCTGACCCATCGGCCGGTCGGCGACTAACTACGGGATCGTTGACTTCTCCGCAATCAACAAGCTGCTTGAAAGGGCATGCAATGGGGCCGTTTCGATTGAAAAATGTGAAGACTAGTCTCCTGGTGCCTTCTATAGCATTTGTGTAGCACTCCTTGAAGATGCAGAGTTTTGTTTTTTGCTATTTTCTCAGTTTCAGTTTTTTGGCCATCGTTCACTCTTCTGACAAGCGTTTCTCAGCTTTGGTGCACTCGATTTTGATCATTTTCGTATTACTGAAAAGCTAGATGTTTAGTGAGTGCAATAAAGTGTCATATGTTACTGTAGGAAAGTGTAAATTTTTACAGGAGATAAAATAACAAAAATATCTTTTCTCTGTGATCGAACGGTGAACTTCGAAGCATCATAACTTTTGTTGTAGGAAAGCTAGAGCCATAGAATTTGCTTTTTGCACTCTTTGATAACTGTAGAATGTAATGACATTTAATTCAGCAGGGTCAGTGTCGCCATTTTACTAAAAAGGTGATCAAACAATTTTAATTAATGATTAATTAAAAAATTAGTGGTAAGGGTTACATAAAAACTGAGTTCATATTTCATATGTACACATGTAAATACATGATCACTGAAGTTTTCATCATCCCAACTTAAACGAAAAGATGCTTCATGTCAAAGTACCTCTTCTCCCCTTAAGCCCAGAATGAAGGCTTGATCATCATTTTAAAATGTGTTTTACGTTTTTAGTCACTGCAATTTGTATCCCAATTTTAATTGTAATTAGCTTTCATTGTTTGGCAGTTTTTGTCTCCACATGTGTGCAAATGTTCAGTATGGAATTAGTTCATTAGTTAATGATGATGATGCCACTGTAAGCACACTTTGTGTTTTTTGAAATAATGAAAGGAAGCAGGCTGTGTTACATTGTTGTACGTCTATATTTGCTTTCAGGTTGAAGACATGATTGTTATCACGTAAATATGTGCCAAATATTTAAAAAGGTGCTCTTTTGTATGGTAGATGTATTGTTGTAGTGACCTTTCGGGCTCGGCAAAACGGGAAACTTGGGGGATGACCCCAGGTATAATTATCTGTAGCTGAAGATCGTCTGAAGGCATGTGTAGCTGATGTGGTATTTTGTGGTACAAAATTAATGACTTTTCATCATACTGCTTTGCAGCCCATCTTCATTAATGAGACTCGTGTGAATGTTGAAGAGAAGAAGACCAAGCAGAAGCTTGCCACAGAAGGACGAGGGGGCAGCTTTACATCAGGCAGCCCTCGCAGTGGAGGAACAGGAGGGATGATGCCAAGAGGAGGACCCCCTGGAGGGCGTGCTAATGGGGCTGGTGGGCGTGGCGGCGCCTTCTCGAGAGGTGGCGGCCGTAACGCTACTGGTGGTGGCGTTGGCATCAGGCACAACTAGACCTACTGCAGCTTATGTGCTGACCCCACCGAGCAGCAGTCCCTGTACCCGTGGCACCTTCCTGCTCTCGTTGGACTGTCCCGTGACCGACTCTGCATCTGCACTCCTCTTCACTCCACTGCCCTATCACCTTGTTACTACTCGCCCCCTCACCCCTCCGAGACATCCCCCGTTTTTTTCCCCCCTTGTTACTCAGCTTTTCATTGTCAGCATTTATTTACATGTTGTTCAGTCCTTTTTTTCCTCCCTTTTTGTGAGGTAGTCTTGCTAGCTCTACACCATGTGACACTTGCTCTTACTGTGGCAAGTGTGCTCGCCTGCAAGCACTTTGGCCTCTTTCTGCCTCAACTGATGGTATTTTTGTTGCTTGTCATTTCACATTATTCATCTGTAGGCTGCCTCCAAGACCAAAAATGTAGCCACTTCTTCGTCTCTCGATTGGCTCCTGCAATTCATAGGGTGTTTATTTCAAGGTGAAGGGTTGTGGTGGGAGTAGTGGTGGAAGGGAAGAGATGCCAGGGACAAGCCTAGCTGCTGCAGGACGGTGCTGGGAAAAGGGAGCTCCAAATGAAAATGGAAGCATTACTCCTTGCCCATGTAGACACAGAACACGCAGACCGTGATGAAACTCAAACCCTGCATCTGACTTGGCTGAGCCAAGGAAGATTTGAGGAAACGCAGGCTGCATGCCCATGCAAATTATGCATACTAGGCTGTGCCACTGATTCACAGCCAAGGAAGGGTGAACTTTGGAAATGGAAGCTTTTTTTGCCGGTCATCATTCATTTATACAACACACTGCTGTTACTTTTTGTTAGGTTTTTGTATGTATGTTTGTGGCTCGTGTACGATGTCCTTTTGTAAGGAAAGTAGAAATACCAAAAAAAAAAGAGTGAAAGAAAAAAACAAAGAGAAAAAAAGTGTTGAATGAGTAAAGAGTGATCAGCCTACACCTCCTCCTCTTCTTCCATGCCCCCTGCCTTTTTTCTCCTTCCTCTCGCCCCCTTAGGAACTTATTTAATTTTGTGGCCTCCTGTACATAAATGAATGGTTGCAAACCTATAGGCCCCCACTTCTTTGCTTTCTTTTACAATTTTAAAGGAATTAGAGGTGGAGGAGTGGTATTCAGATTGACACTGGTTCTTAGCGGCTTTCGTGGGAAAGAACCTTCAGCCTCCTCTCTGTCCCCTTCCCCTCAGTGTAGTGAGGTTCCCTCTGCATAGTCAACTGCTCCCCCTGCACAGTGAAGTCACTTTCATTGTTCTGAACACTGAAGCAGTGACTTAATTTTTATTTAGGTGGAAGTATCCCCGAGTGTGTTTTTTTTCTTTAATTTGGCCTCATTTGGCCAATGCTGAAGGTGTGTAACCGTATGCCACCCTTCTGCAATGATGTAAATACTGTGGGGTATGCTTCATGGACTGCCATGTGTGCACAGTCTGGTTCTGTTTGAAACTACCAGTCTTTGGGGTTTTTTTTTTAATTTTTCCCCCTCTGTTGCGGTTCAATATGTCTCGATCACAGTTTCTGCCTGACCAACCAATTCTTTGCTGTTACAGTTGAATTTTTTTCTCTCCTTGCAATTCATCGTCATTTGCTGTTTTTATATAAAGATGAAATCATTAACCCATAGCCGTAACTTAAAGAAGGCCCATCTAGTGCAAAAAAGATGAAGACAAATAAAAAGATGAAGCAAGGTATCACTTTGGACCTTGTTGCTTGATGCATTGTGTGTGTGTGTGTGTGTGTGTGTGTGTGTTTCTTTTCTACTCAAAAACTCATTAAATATAAGGCATGTAAAAAATAAGCTTGTGTTGCTTCCTTGTTCGGTTTACTCGGTACAAACTCGACATAGCTTGAACTCTCCCTCGTTCCCTGGGTTATAATTTATAACATGTGCTTGGGATGGTTGGATGGTCGTTTCGTTTCTGGTTGGACCTGCAAGCTGTATGCATATTTTCGAAAGGAAAGGTATTGGGAGATGTAGCCTTAGCAGAGTTGGTAAAAGCTTAGGCTGAATTACTTGTTGCACTTTACTGGGTTTATAGCTAATGAAACTAGTGTAATGTACCCGGCTGCATACTGTTGTTATTCCTACTACAGCTTAAGCTCGTAACCTGTAGTACTGCTACGATGGTATGCTCGTACCAATAATTTTCTTCAGATGCATTTACCAGTCACTGCTGTGAATTGCCCTGACAGCTTACCTTCAGTCACACCAGCAATAACTGCTGTAGCACCTGCTCATACTATTTTGAAACTGTATGCTTGGTCAAGTTTTGAAACAAAAGGTGTGCGTGAGAGTCCTCTCCCAACCCCCGTCTTTTTTTTTTCTGGACCAACAGCAGGTTTACAAAGTTCTTTGTTGCTGCAACTGTATGTGTCTGCTCTAATTTTTGCACTGACAATGGTGGGAATTGCAGACCGGAAAACAGCAGGGATTTTTGGAAGCCTCTAGTAATGCATGTATAAAAGTTGTTTTTTTTTTTTTTTGCACTTGTATTTCAGGAATTGCTGTGTACACTGTAAGTATTCACATGCTATGGTGCCTGCATATACAAAATTGTGTGCTAATTTGATTTGCTAAGTAACTGGCACAACAGAGTGAAAGTATTACTTTGGGGCTTGTGTACCAGGTGAACTAGCTTTGTAGGCTAACTACGTAGCCCTGCGCTGTTTGCCAAGTTTCAACGAGTAGCTGCAGTCTGCTTTATTAAGTGCATTGGACACTTGTTTAAAGGTTAAGATCTGGTGCATGTATTCATTAGCAAAACGGAGGGAATGCTATTGAGTTTCTGCAGGACAGAAGCTGTCTTGGTCAACTGCTCACTTGGCAAGTTGCATGCTGTTACTTTTTACAGCTCCTATTGGGCAATTCCATATGTGGAGTGTGAACCATCAAATAAAATTGTCAATTGCATGGCTTATATGCAGGGCTTTTTCTCGTGATTGAGACGCTGCAAGGACGAAATTTCATTCACTGTATTCAGTAGTGATTCCAGTATCTAGCAATTCGCATTGAGTGCATGAGAAGCATGAGAAGGGTATGACAAGAGCGTGGAAGAAAATGGCGGCCCAAAATCCAGAAGCAGCTTCAATGGTGTATGAAGTGCAAATTGAGGAATGCAGGGGTGCAACAGCTGTGCCAATTTGATACAATTCCTTATTTTTACGCCAAGCCGAGCCAAAACTGTTGAGATTTCTTGAAATTGCACCACACTGCTCCAAAATACCCGAATGAAAAGCAAAAAGGGCAGTGGTTCTCGAATTTCCTGGCCTTGTGCTGTCACATGCAGAATGCTTTTTAAAGGGATACTGAACAAAAATTTGAAAAAGCTACGAAAACACTTACATTCGACTCGGACGACACGACTGTTCCTGTACGCAGCGTTTATTTCACGTAATTTCGAGCAGTTCGCCGTATTTTTAGTGGATTGTGAGAGCGCGGCGGCTGTATGCCACTGCGCTTGTCGGCGGACGTGACGTCGAGTGCTCCAGCAAGAGGGGGGCAACCGGCACGCTCTCTCCTGCCCTGCCACTTCCCTTTCTCCACCTCTCCTCTCAAGAACCGAGGGTGGCTGGTGTGGCGCTGAGCCTTGTCCTCTTTTCCCCACATAGGAAACAAAATAGCGCTTATTCCTCAAAAACCGCTACAACTATCGAGCGTGTCGCGAGAGCGCAAAGATGCAAGGTGCGAGTGACAGTGATTCCACGAGCGGTCATTGCGACTCCGAGTTCGACAGGCCTCCAAAACGGATGCGCCAAATACAACCATATGCGTGTGACCGTTCTGCTGTGTCAAGCGACAGCAAGGACGACGAGCCAGACGAGCCGCCGTAGCCCAACGTGGGTCGGCAGCCGGGACCAGCAATTTACACAGTAACTCATAGTCCCACGTTGGCTGCGATGGGCGCGCAGCGCGAATCCATATCCTTCGAAGCTTCGGCTCTGTTGGAAAAGTATGACAGGGCACACCCTAGCGCAGAACAGCGTTGAGGCATTCTGCGTTGTGTCAGGTGCTTCACCGTTCACATTACGTAGCAGCACACAACACAGACGGCAAATTCGTAGACGTGGGCGCAAGCTCGGCAATGGCGTCGTTGGCTGCCGGTTGAGAACACGCACGGAGAACACCTTCCCGACCGTGAAAACACGTTTTGGGAGAGACGCGCGGCAGCGGGTGGCGGCTTGCGATGCCGATTGCTAAGCGATTTTGCCATGATTTTGCTGCGAGCACGTTTGGCGAGTCACTATCCGCGGAGTTTCGCGTCACTTCCTCTCTAGTTCGCGGCGCGGCCGCTAGACGCGCCAATTCGCGAAAAATGCATTAAATTCATTATTTTCTGCTAGTCTCTGGCTGAAATGAAGGTTCTTTCAACAAATTTCAGCACCCAATCTTTCAATTGAGTCATTTATCTCGGCGGCGAAAATTTTGTTCAGTATCCCTTTAAGCCACTTTTGCCACGGCACACCTTTGCTGTGCGGAAAAGTGCACTATGATATAGAAGGGGCTACTAGTAGGCACGCACTGTCATGGGACGCAGCACATTTTGTTTTTAACAGCAAAGCTGTTTAGCAAATCGTTCCTTGTCTGAAAAACCAAAAAACTATCATCAGAAATTGGGTAAATCACACTAGTTGCCACTGGTACACTAAAAATGAAGGCAACTGTTAGCCCAACAAAAAATGGCGGCAAAGCAACAGCGGCACGCTGAAGACTTGAGTACGTACGAGAGAATAGGTAACGAGAAACGCAACGGCGGCTGCAAGAAGACCCCGAACACCAATGACGACGTGGTTGTAGATCTATGAGAGGTGCGAACGCTCGTTTTCAGCGCGAGTTTCTGTCTCTCGAGTTTGGACATGTGTCCGGGTCTGTCTGTGGTTTAACTCGAACTTCTCTGCGCTGTGAATCAACGTAGAAACAACCTAGCGTCACCTAGGAATGATCTAGAAGCAACCTGTGACTGTCTGTGCTTTAACTTGAACCTCTGCGCTGAGAATCGACGTAGAAACAACCTAGCTAAAGCCTAGCAAGGACCTAGAAGAAACCTAGAAACAACCTGCATGACCTAGCTAAGGCCTAGAAACGACCTAGAAGCAACCAGATTAGTCTTCAGAATCGTCCAGTTTCGAGCCTTGCACGGCTTAGTGCAAGCTTCTCCGATATTTTTTAATTACAGTACTTATGCGTGCATGGGCCATATAATAACGAGTACTAGTATGATTGCTGTCATTAAAAAATTGCTGGCAATCATTCAGAGTGGTGTATGACGTTTCTGTGGCCCTGAGAAACAATAACGTACACTAGTTTTCTTTTTTCGCCACCCCCTTTCGTTCCTGCTTTATGAATCTGTCGAATTTTGAGGTCACCATGTTGGCAGATTCACAATATATGCAGCGCCTGTCAAATGGTTTGACAGGCACAGCAAATGGTAACGTGGATTTCGACATAGTTTGCAGTGTGGGGTGGTTCAACAGACTAAGCAGAAATCTAAGCAAGCCTTATCACCGTTATCACCTCCATCGAAAATGCGGTCTGGATTCGATCCCACAATTTTTGGGTCGGCAGTCTAGCATCACAACTACTAGACCACCATGGCATTTTATGGCGGCTAGAAGGGGAGGGGTCGGCATCAGTGCCGAGAGGCTACATTTTTTCAGGATGATGCGGCGGCGCTGCTGTTGGCTCCGAAATTGAGAAACAGTTAAAGAATAGATAGATATTTATGCAGCTACAGAAACGCACCTTAGAGACTTGGAATAGCCACCACATATTGACAATTATGTTTGGGAAGGGTCCAACAGGATCATATCGGAAAGAAAAGGTGGGGGTGTAGGAATGCTAATTAACCGCAGATCCAAATGGTATGGTGTGAAACACGTGCTCAGAGCATGGGCACAGTAGGTGGAAAGAAAACGTGACTAGGGGTAGCCTACTTGTGGACTGGGAATAACTGCACAGAAAAGAATCTGGAGATAGTGGATTGCATGAGTGCGGATATTAAGGAATTTGGTGGGGCTCAAATCATCCTTCGAGGGGATATGAATGCCCATATACATGACCTTGACAGATATTCAGACACCAGTGGGAAGTTATTGCTAGATCTCTGCTAGTCTGGAGATAAGTCAACACGGGGCCTGAATGTGATGGGCAGATCACGTGGGAAATTGGAAACAAGCAATCAAGTATTGATTATTGTCTCACGACTGAAGGAATTTATCACAGAATAGACGACGAAGGGATTAAAAGCTTTGGTGGTGATCATAAACAAATATTACAAAAGGGATGCAAAACTGCAAATAAGAGCATACATTCAAAATCTGGCAGCTCGTATTTAAATGACAAATATAGCCGCAATTGAGAGTCTAGGAAGAAGTGGGCAAAATACTAGGCAAGGACTGGGGGTATAGTAAGCTGTTACATGTAATGACAAAAATGAGGAAAGAGAACAAAACTATTTGCTGGAAAGGAAAGAGCTAGGGAGCCAAAAAGTTGGTGGAACAAGGAAATTTGGGAAGCGAGCAAGAAGCGACGTGAAGCATCACGGGAGCATAGAAAGGCAATAAAGGAGAAGCGGCCGCAGGATGGGAAGTCAACAAAATATAGGAAATATATTTAGAGAAAAATTTATTGTACAGAAATTGGTCGAGGCAAAAATTAAAGGTGAAAGTGAACGCTGGGCGACAGAGATTCACGAAAAAACGAAGGCTGCGCCTAGGATATTTTGGAGCCACATAAAGGCGCTAGATAGAGAGTGTCACAGTGCAACAACGTATTGTAGATGAAATAGGAAATCAATTGGAAGGGTACGAAGTGCTGCTGATTTGTTTAAAAAGATTGTCTCGGGGATTTTCCCGGTGAGTAAAAGTATGACTGAGAGAGCAACCGAGGAAGAGCTAGCACTTGAGAATGTCAACTGAAAAGAGGCCGAAGGAAAAATTCCAAAGCGCACTGCCCCGGGTTTAGATGGGGTTCCCGTTAGTCTCATTAACTAGGACATAACACTAAAGAAGCACTGCTGAAAGCCGTAGAAAAATGCTTACAGGACAGGCAAATACCGGACAGTTGGCGAAAAAGCAGAATGAACCTATAAAGGCAAGAGAGAAAAGTATAAGATTCGCTTGTATAGACCTTTAACCATTACGTCGATTTTATACAGGTTGGCGATGCAGGCAGTAAAAATAAAAATAGAAACGTGGGCAGAACATACTGATATTTTGGGAGAACTTCAGAATGGATTTCAAGTCAACAGGCGGTTAGACGATAACCTCTTTGTTCTTACTCTGTGTATAAAAATATCTAAAATGGACAATAGGCCCTTGTATCCCAGGTGAAAATGAGTAACTGGGAATCCAACTGGTTTCAACTGGTATCAACTGGGATCAAATGGTTCCAGTTGGGAAACAACTGGTCCCAGTTGATTCCAGTTGCAACTGGTCCCAGTTAGCAGCTGGTCCCAGTTACAACTCAACTGGTCCCAGTTGATTCCAGTTGCAACTGGTCCCAGTTAGCAGCTGGTTCCAGTTACAGCTCAACTGGCCACCAACGGAAACCATGACCAGTTGAACTGGAAGAAGCTGATCCCAGTTGGAAACCATAACCAGTTAAATTGGAAGCAAGTGGTCCCAGTTGCGCCCTAACTGGAAGTGCGACCAGTTGTCCTGGTTGTACGGTTCTTCAAAGTGAAAGAAGAAAGATAATTGAATTCGAACGCATACGCAGCATTGCTGCACTTGAGCGAATGGGTTTTATCTAAGAGCTTTTTGTGTCCTATTCGCAGAAGGGTACCATCACTGGCCTAGTAATATTCCTAGGACAATGAGAGAATAAGAAAATAGCATCTCATGGTTTGCGAATGAATTATCTTTTCTTGTTTAGACGTCATCCTCTTCGTGTTGTTTAGACCCCATTACATTAATATATACAGTCTTACCTCACCTGATATATATGTATTTTTCAAAATCATATTATCGTGGATTATTCCGTTGCGCAAATGCGCAACACAGTGCACACAAGCGTACGCTAGTTTTAGCATCAGTACATTCAACTAACATTAAAAGCTGTTGTCAATCTTTTTACGTCCATCACGGTGACAATACGCGCAACCGAGGCGGGCCCAATTGACGTTGGGGTGTTAATATTGCTGTCGTCTCGCTGGGAGCATGCCATGCTTAATAGTCTTGTGTGCAGCACAGCGGTTACTTCCGTACGAGAACGAAAAATTCCAAGTGCCAGTGCCGAGAGCTACCACAGCTGAGACTGCCACAGACTGCTGACATCCTGCCGACACAAACCCACAAACCGCTGCACAAACGCAGCCTCTCTACATCGACTGCCGTCACATTAGTCCCGTATCTCATAGGCTCAAACATTGAACGAAGCAGTAAAGTAATCAAGCATAAAGATTACATATAAAATAAACTGAAATGAATTATTTCGTGCCAATTCGGCAATATTTAATGGAAGAAAGAAACTGGATAACAAAGACATAAAATTTAGAAGGCCGCGTCTCGTGCGCGCGGGTGGCAGGAGACGGTAGGTGGGGTAAAGCGTTCGGTTCACCCATATAGCCGCTTAAAACCGGCTTGACTTGGCTTGAAGTGTATAAGTAGATGGCGGCAGAGTAGCGTTCAGGCCGCCGTTTATTTCTGCGTGGTGTGGTGGGTGTTGGCAGAGAAGGCACTACTGGTGTTGGTTTTGAGCGTGAACTGTGTGCGCGCGAACCGCCTCTGGCCGTGGTGTAACCTGGTGTAACCGTGGGGACGTGGTCGCGTTGTGTAGAGTGTTGCAGAAAGTTATTCATGTGCAAGTCGTTGCCGCTTTTGTTTCTGCGATGTCCCCGTGTTCAGTGGACCGCCGCCAAATCTATAAGCAACGATAACGAGCGTGAGATAAAGGCCATGTGTTATGCGATTTGTGAATGCCTGTAATAATTGGTTCTTGATGGAGAGGAAGAACGGAGTGTCTAGCGTTACGTCTAGACGTAACTATAGGAGCCGTTGCAGTTACGTCTGGACGTAAGAATAACAAGTCTTAAAGTTACGTCCAGCGTGAGATTAGACGCGCCGAACCGATCGGCTCTAGTGGCGCAGCGGGCTAGTACGTGTCGTACTCAGATCTGCGAGGACGTTGGTTCGAACCTCGCTGTTGTCCTTCTCTCTTTTTTTTTATTAAGTGCTCCACGGGCGCCGTAATATTTTTTGTTTAAGGAAATCGCCTTGGTGGCAGCGGTGGACGCCCCAGCCTACGTCGTTGGCGCTCCGTACTCTTGCTGTAGTGACACGAGCCACTCGAGCAAAACAGTGGAGCGACGACGGCGCACCGCGAAGCGACAGCGTCCCAGTGACACGAGCCAACCACTGAGACTGGCAAGATAATTATTAAACTTAAGTGCGCATTGTGAATCACACGGTGGACGTAACTTTAGCAGCTGATTATGGCTCCATGCGTCGTCTGCTAGCCACACCGTGTTCGCTAGTGTGCGAACGTCCTGCGCGCGTCCTCAGAGGGCAGCCTATTCCGTTGTGTTAGCACAGCATCAAATGCTTGTACGTATGTCTTCACGATATAAACAAGCATTTCAATTTCCAAGGCTTGTATGCAGACTAATAAGTGAGGAAGACACGCAAATTGGGCGAGTTGGTGAGATTCCATGGTAAAAATATAAAGCAGCGCTTTTTTAAACACAAGACGAAGGAATGGAGGGACACATACGTCTCTTCTTTCCTTCGTCTTGTGTTTAAAAAAGCGCTGTTTTATATTTTTATTAAGTGAGTGCATGCACGTGTCGGTATGGAGGTGTGAATGCAGAATTTTTGAGACACAATTATTATTTTATCTTATTTATTTAATACCCACAGCGCCCATACAGGCATTACAGTGGGGGGGAGGGGGTGTACAGAAGGACAAACATGAAAGTTGCAGGTGCAAATGAAAATGTAGATTATTCTACGCCGACACAAACGTACACAGCTGCGTCGAACACAGCTATAGCATCAAAAATGTCGTATACATTGGGAAACCATCTAAAATAAACAGAAAGCACAGTGATAATAGTTAATGGCAATGCGAACAGTAATTACAACAAAGCGCGGCAGTGGTAAATATATAGTACAGCACAAGATGCAAAGGAAGCACTAAAAGAAAACAACACAGTTTACAAATGGGATACAGTATAGATCATGGTGATTACCAGGCGTACGCATGATTTCTTTTAAGGCTCAGTGGTCAAAAGATTCAATCATTTTTATTGCAGAAAAGAATGCGTCATTAGACGAAATTCCTACAATTGTGGAAGGAAATCGATTCCACTGACTGATAGTTCTGGGAAAAAAAGAGTTGCTGAAGGACGATGTATTGCATTTATATATTCTCTTATCTTGTGTTCGTGATCTTTGCGTGCTGATGTGTAGTGAGGCCGGTTAATGTATACGTCACGGGGAATTCGAGTATGAAAATAATATATGCTGTGTAATAGCTTCAGTCGAAATGACGCTCTTCGCATATGCTGCAGAGACTTCCATTTTAATATCGCCTTAGATTCCGTTGCACTAAACTGTCTGTCATACATGGGTATATTAAGCACGTATCTTGCCGCCATGGACTGAACTTTTTCTAATCTTTCTTTGTTTGATGCTGTTGAAGGGTCCCACACGCAGCACGCGTATTCCAGCACTGATCTTACGTATGTTTTATGTAATAACTCCCGGGTTTGCTGTGGAAATGCACGTGTATTTCGTCGCAAAAATCCCAAACTCCGACAAGCTTTACCTACAGTATAATCCACATGCCGACTCCATGATAAAGAGGGGCGAAAGTAAACGCCTAGGTATTTGTATTCGCACACCATTTTTACCGGTGAGCAGTTTATAGTGTATTCGAATTCACCTGGACTTTCTTTTTTCTGGTGAACCTTATGCACACCGTTTTTTAAGCTTCAGTTTCATTTCCCATCGCTCACACCATGCGTTTATCGCACATAAGTCGTTTTGGATCACTGATCAGTCGGTTTCAGAGGTAATTTTGCGGTATAATATGCAGTCGTCTGCAAATAGCCTAATATGATATTGTACGTTTTCGTTAATCTCATTGATATAAAGTAAGAAAAGAAGGGGTCCCAGAACCGATCCCTGAGGCACCCCTGACGTAACATCAGTTATTGCAGACTGTTCGCCGTTTCAACTACGCATTGTCGCCTCTCACGTAAATATTCAGCAACCCATGCAATTACTTGGGGATTAATGTCAAAGCTGGACAGTTTTTGCAGTAATAAGTAGTGCGAAACGGTGTCAAACGCTTTCTGAAAGTCGAGGAAAATACAATCAACCGAAGAGTTATCGTCCAGTGCTGCTGCTAAAACATGTGTGAACTCTACCAGAATTGTGTGACGCACGATAGTTCATGTCAAAATCCGTGCTGGTTTGAGTTCAATAAAGAATTACTATCTATATGCTTAACAATGGCGGTATATAAAACGTGTTCAAGAATTTTGCAGCACACAGAAGTGAGTGAAATGGGGCGGTAGTTATTGATAACGTTGCGCGGGCCAGATTTATGTATAGGAGCAACCAATGCCATTTTCCAATCAGTCGGGAGAGAACTGTGTTTTAAGGACTTTTCGTAAATGACTGTTCGCAATCTCGTGAAGTGTTGGCGATTTAGAAATCCTTGTGATACCAAGCATGAACTATAGTCTGCAAAGGCCGGTTAGCAGTAAAAAAGACCTCAAGTCACGCACTTCTAGAGAGGTACACGGATTCATGCAAACAGAAAAGCAGAGTGCACAGAGTTCCACTTCAACTAATAATTACGCAGAAATACAGGCTTTTTTTTTTTTTGTAGCCGCTACAGCAAGAAGTGTATTGGTTCAGTCGCACAACACCATTTATATTGTAATATGGGCAAAACACAACCTATATAAGCACGTACAAATAAAGCAAGAAAAAAAAAAAAAAACATCGAGCACAGTGGAAAACACGACTGTCGCCGAAGGCCAGTACCCCATTGATTGGCGGATTGCACTTCTCACACACGTAATAGGAACGTTAGGACGGCTTCGTGCATTAATGTGGCAATTGAGGGCGTATATACCACCATTGGGCTGTACTCAGCGCGCTTTCTTGGATATGTGCAACACTTAATTGGATATGTGCCGCCGACCGCCCATCCATACTACACTGCTAACGCCGCGACGGTGAGCCCAACCTCGCACCAATGTGTTGCGAGTAGGCCTAGTAAGGCTGCACCAACATAACTGGACGGAAGGAGGCTTTCTAAAGATGACATTTATGTGTACACACGCGGGGCAGCTGTACCGATACGTAACCCTAGTGGACGTGTGATACATCAACACGGGCACGCAAACCGTACTTACATCAAGTTCGATGGAGACCTGCAGTTATTTCACTTTTATTTCACTAACCGTGATTGCCCCAAACTGAGGTTGACCGCCTCAACGAAGCTAAGGAAAAGGCAGCACCCGAGACGATGGCTGAAGGCAGCGTGGCTCTGGCGGAGGCCGAAATTAACGTCTTCCTAAAGTGCGTCCGCTGGTGTGTCTCGACAACAGAGCTGCTGATACGCGAAACAGTACGGCAAAACAAACCACGCACGTCTCAATACATAAGTGATGCTGGTAAATCGGTGATACGACAGTGATACTGAATGTATGGCCGCTTAATTCAGCGAGCGGCCGTGCTGAACGTTACAGTTACAGTGGATAGGTGTAAACGTCTAACCTTTCACACCGACCACAAGGTGACCACCCCTAACTTACGTCAAATATTCTCAGGGACAGTAGATTGCAAACAGCAAGGAGTTGTTTTAGTCTGCGCATAGGACGCGTAACCACGGAGGCAGAATTGCACCGTGGACAGTTACGTCTGGGCCAGGGGCGTAGCCAAAGGGGGGGGGGGTTCAAACCCCCCCCCGAAATTTTTCAATTTTGCATGCGTATATATACACGCACACATACAAACCTACGCACGAACATACATAAAGTATGGTTGAACCCCCCCCCCCCCCCGAAAAAAATTTCTGGCTACGCCCCTGGTCTGGGCGTAACGATTGCGACGGCTACAGTTACGCCTGGACGTAACCCTAGCCGCACCGTTAAATAAAAGTGATGGTTCAAGTACACTTCGCCCACATGACTTTCCAACTGTAAGCGATCGATCCACGCAAAGCACGCTCTTACCACACATACACGTACGCCACAGTACAAGCTGTGAGTCAGACAGACATTCACAAATCACGTAACTCATGGCCTTTATCTCATACTCGTACAGCTCGTTATCATATCTGATAGATTTGGCAATGGTCCACTGAACAGGGGGACATCGCAGGAACGAAAGCGGCAACGACTTGCTACGACTTCTACAACATACACAACGCGATTACGTCCCTACGGTCAGAGGTGGTTCTCGTTAATGCGCACAGTTCACGCTCAATATTAACACCAGTACAGTAGTGCGTAGTGCCGTGCCTCCCCTGCCAGCACCCACCACGCAAGCCACACAAACGGGCCACGCAGAGCACGCACTTACCACACATACACGTACGCCACAGTACAAGCTGTGCGTCAAACAGACACATTTCACAAATCACGTAACACATGGCCTTTATCTCATGCTCGTACAGCTCGTTATCATTGCTTATAGATTTGGCAGTGGTCCACTGAACCGGAGGACATCGCAACAAAAGCGGCAACGATTTGCTACGACTTCTACAACACACACAGTTCTCGTTAATGCACACAGTTCACGCGCAATATCAACATCAGTACAGTAGTGTGCCTCCTCTGCCAACACTCACCACGCAAGCCACACAAACGGGCCTGAACGCTACTCTGCCGCCACCTACTTATACACTTCAAGCCAAGTCAAGCCGGTTTTAAGCGGCTATATGGGTGAACCGAACGCTTTGCCCACCTAACGTCTCCTTCCACCCGGTGGAAGGAGACACTGCCAATTTAGAAAAACAGCGATGCTAGTTTCGTACACCACATGGGACGAGGGCTAGCTACCGAGCGCTCGGTGGTCCGTGGTCGCGCTGCTTAGTTGTGCTGTTTTTCAAAAGGAACGTGCAGTCATGGCGTGCGTAAATTAGACTTTGTCGAATTAGTGTTCGGCAGCTTCATCTCTGGAAGACTTTGACTTCAGGCGAACGCCGCGGAATGCTGCCTGCCAATTGTCAGCGATGCAGCCGTTTGAAGGTAATTATACCATTTATGCTTCGAGTGCTAGTTGTTCAGTATCCTAGAGAAGATGTAGATATAATGCAGGCAGAGTGCTTTGAGTGTTGAGACGATGGAACGTTGCATTGTAAACAAATGCTTTCTATACTGCTCTAGCTAAGTTTGTTTATGGGTTTGTGCGGAGTGCTCGCAAACTTGCTGCCATTTGTTTGGGAGCATCACAGAAAACGAGTGCCGTGCAATACTTGTGCTTTGAACGGCGTGCTAAATAACTATGAAGTGTACTCGTAACTCTGTCCGCGACTTTCAAAGAAAGCGCTAAGGGCCCGTATTTGCACTCTAAATGAATATTCCTGAACCTGTTGCATGTGTAGGCATATGAATTCGAGTGAAAATAATGGTGTTTTTTATTATTTTTTGCTGCTGATATATAAACTCGACTTCTAAAAATTCGGAATAGATGCAGCGCATGATCTCTGTAGACACTGTTTGTCGTGTGAATTGTTAGAAGGCAGGTCTGCTGTGTATATCTATAAATTTATATGACTGACTGATTTATATGACTGAGACATGCATGAAACATGTTACCTCTTATTTTGCAGCAACGCTGTTTCATTGGTCACGGGTGAATGGCACAGATTCATCAGCTGCGCAGCCCGAAACTTCACCAGTATATTGGTTGAGAAAATACAGCACTGCATGAAAGCCGAGCGGAGGATATCTTTGCACTGAATGTGCAACCACAGTGCTGGTCCAAACCAGCCACAGCAGGGAATGCCTAGAGCTGTGTAATTTTTTGTGTAATAGCAATAAATCATGATCATCTTCTACACTTAACATGGAGTGTCAAGTGTTCCATTGGAGTGTTTGATGTGCTCAGAATGAACATTATTTGCACGTTGAAGATTGAGCTAGCTGGAGTACAAGCATGCCCATTTGGGCACCAACGGGGAATCGGACCTGTTCACAACTGGGAAAGCATTTCCAACTGGGAATGCATTCCCAATTGGTACCAGTCGCCAACTGGGAATGTATACCCAACTGGTCCCAGTCGCCAACTGGGAATGCATTCCCAACTGGTCCCAGTTACCAACTGGAAATGTGTTCCTTAAACCAGTTGAAGTGGAACCAGTTGAAACCAGTTGGATTCCCAGTTACACATTTTCACCTGGGATGTGGCTTTTCTTGTCTAGACATCGCTGGGGCGTATATGACGTTAAAATCAGGAAATTTTGTGGGATATATTGAAAGGGATGGCCGCAGGCGATGACTGTATTAGAGCACTGCACGGGCCGATTTTCCCGGCCCGGGCCCGGCCCGGCCCGAAAACGCCATGCTCCGGCCCGCCCGAGCCCGGCCCGGTGTTCTTAAATGTGGCCCGTACCCGGCCCGGGCCCGAAAGGTTTGGGCCCGGCCCGGCCCGGCCCGACCCGTTTCAGCTAGTTATGCCTTGAGCATAAAGGAGGCACTGTCTAACCTTCGGTTATTGTGAAGATACCTGCCACACAAGATATTTTCTAGAGATTGTTTTGGGAACTTCTTTCAGTGTCACGACTTTCACTGGTACTGTGTATACTTTCGGTTAATTACGCCCGTAACACTCTTGCAAAATAATTGCAGGGCAATATAAAATATAATTGGAGTCATAGCTGGCTGTTTCATGTACGCACGCATTGCTAACCATGCAATCTTATTTTTGCATTTCAAAGAACGTATACAAAATATACCTCCATAAACTGAAAAAAAAAAAAACATGGCAGACATTTGTAGTTTAAGTTTTACATCAATTGCACACGAGCTAGGGCTGTTGAGTAAAAGTAGCAAGTCTGCAAACTTCATCTATTGCACAATGCAATGAAAAAAAAAAAAAAAAAAAACGTGCTCTAGCTGCTTCTGGTAGGAATACACCAGGCAGGGCAGCGTTACATAAATTAAAGCTGTCGTGTTGACTCCTCGGCAGGCAACTGCACCCAACGTACACAACGTTTTCGTGTTCAAAACAAGAACGTTCTTTGTCCCACTCTTCTTCACCGAGTCACCGCCACCGCAGTGCCATAGATTTGTCAAAGCGAGGCACACCCGTTAGAGAGCGAGCCACCGTCCTCGCTGTTCCCCGGAGATGGCTGTCTCGTCGTCTTCGTGTGACCGCCTTCGATCTTTGAAAATGTTACGCCTTAAAGCGAGACCGGACTAAGGGCTTCCAAAACAACTGTCTATTAGAGCGCCGAAGTGAACCAGCCGGCGGCCTCTTTAGCGATCCCCGTCGACGTGACGTGTCGGGTGTCCGGAGCGTGATTATACAGATGCGTAGGAGACCCAGGCCTAATACGGGCCTGGCTCAGGCCCGAGCCCGACCCGAGCCCGACGATCACGGGCCCGAGCCCGGCCCGGGCCCGATCCAACAATCCCTTACCCGGCCCGGCCCGCGGGCCGGGCCGGGCCCGGGCCCGTGCAGTGCTCTAGACTGTATACAGCTTTTGAGGGAGATATACAGAGAACATACAGTTTGCAGAATAGGAAGGAACATGTTGCAAAGAGAATGTTGATATGGCAAGGGCTTGAGACAGAGGGATGCCCTTTTTCCCACTGTTATTCATGCTGTACATGGTAAGGATGGAAAAAGCACTAAAGAGAGCAACATTGGTTTTAATTTGTCACACAAACAGGGCTGCGTGATGATTGAGCAGAGACTTCCAGGTTTATTTAATGCGGACGGTATCGTCTTATTTGCGGAAAGTCGAGATGATATACAGCGACTGGCGGATATATGCGGAAGGGAAGGTGAAGCTCTTGGACTAGGATTTAGTGTAACAAAATGTGGATTGATAGTATTCAATGATCCCTGTGATCAGGTGGTGTCAATACAGGGCCAAGAAATACTGAGGGTAAGCGAATACAAGTACCTCGGAGTATAGCTAGGTGAATGAGAGTGATAGATACATCGAGGTACAAGAAAAAGCCTCGGCAGCAAAAGGAAAGAGGAATGCTGCAATAATGAAGCACAGAGCGTTGTCGGGATACAACAGGTATGAGGTGCTTCGAGGTCTTTAGAAAGGTGTAATGGTTCCGGGGCTTACTTTTGGGAACTCGGTGGTTTGCATGAGTTCAGAGGTTCAATCAGGAACGGATGTAAATCAAAGGATCGTGGGACGCCTCGCTTTGGGTGCTCACGGGAAGACGACAAATGATCAAGGCTGTAAAGGGCGATATGGGATGGGCAAGTTTTGAGGCGAGGGAAGCTCGGAACAAAAAGTGGGGGACGCCTTTAAGAGCTGAACACGATAGCGATATCCTGCGCCTAGTGCGTACTGCGCGCCTTATGTAATGGGTAGCGTGCTTTAAACCAGGAGTCATTATGCGTGAGAAACTTTTTCAAAGTTGCGATGCACCCACTACATGGCCTTAAAGGAATACGCGCAGTAATGTGTGCACCTTTTGTAATGGGTGGCTGGCTTTAAACCACCAAGTCATTACGATATTCACATGGTGTGACGTCCGATGGCAATGTACGCTTGTACCACGCAATATTACTGCGATATTACATCTCGTACTGTGACGCCTGTATACAGGACGTGTATGTTTGTGAAGCATGGAAGTTACCTTCGGTGCAGTTTCAAGCAGAGGCGTGGCTCTGCGGTAGAACACCTACTTTCCACGCAGACGGCCTGGGTTCGATTCTCACTCGGATTCAGCATTTTTATTATTTATTTTATTTGCAGCTTTCTCGATTTTTCGGTCACGGACAAGATGATGATTTTTCGCTCACAACCAACGACGCCGGCACCGGAATTTCTGCAAAACGAGCTCTTTAATGCCAGGGGCGGCGCCAGGATTTTTTTACTGGGGGGGCACCCACGACAAGTGGGTGCCTTCAGGGGGGCAGGGAGGCTGGGAACATATGCATTGTATTTTGACTATGCTTGCTCTTGGGGGGGCAAAGGGGGGGCAGGCGGAAATTTTGGGGGGGCTAAAACCCCCCACTGGCGCCGCCCCTGTTTAATGCTATCACGTTAAAATAAGGTTCGAAGAGAGGCTAAAGAATATGAAAGAGAGTAGATGGGCAGAGAAGGTGTTCCGTTATTTGTACAGGAAGAGCACTGACACACAGTGGAGAAAAAGAACTAGGAGGCTCACTGATAAATATACGGCTGGTAATGTAAGCGATATGGCAACAAAGAGAGTTAAAACGAAAAGTAAGAGAGGTGGAGAGGATCTACTGGACGGCAGCTGAGGAGAAAAAAACCGGCTCTGAGTAACTACTGGAAGGGCAAAAACGAAATAAGGAGGGAGACATTTTACGATAATTCAAGGGGAAGCGCTTTACTGTTTGAAGCGAGATCGGGTTGCCTTAGAACACATAGTTATAAAACAAGATTCAGTAAAGAAGAAGAACAATGCACATGCTGTGGGTAAGATGAGGAAACGGCGGAGCATGTTCCGATTGAATGTGGAGATATTCACCCAGGTGTACGCTTGAGCAGGAGCCTGCATGAAGCCTTGGGTTTTAGGGGCAACAACGGAAAGCTGAATACAGCCGTGATTGAAATAAGTAAGAGTGCAGTAAGAGACATTGGCGGCAGAAAATTAGAGAGAAAGGACAAAAATAAATAGTGGGGGAAATAAGGACATTCTGGCGTAAAGGGCAGAGAACTGGGCTGTGAATTTACATCTTTTTTTTTCTGTAGTAAGGTAGATTTAATTGAAGTAGACGCGTTAGGCCAACATTAAAAAAAAAGTTTTTTTTTATTTGTCGTGCCTGGTGGCACATTGTCACTGCCCCATTATAAAGGGGACGCTCGTAGTATCCATCCATCCAGATGCCGTTCGCTCGCTGGCTTTAGGTCCGCCGTAGGTATTTGGTGCAGACGTGAGCTGCTTTTACTCGCGTCCGTCTGTCCATCCATGCCCTGGAACGGTGCCAGCTGTGGCCTCTCCCCCTCACACTCTCTCAGCAATCACGTGATGGCACAGCGCGCACGCGGCAACACTCCTTCGTCGGACGTCTCGTTCAGCAGCAGTCGAGTTGGTCAGATGGCTCCCAAGCGGCCCGGTGATGATTCCATGGCAAGCAGTTTGGAGAAGCGCCCCAAGAATGTGGATTCCCCCGATACCATGGCATAGTTAGTCGAATGGCCACAGGCTTTCGCCGAACACACTTTGGAATTTACAAAGTGTCCAATTTTTTCGGTCTGTGACTTCTTATGGCGCCCACTACCCATATAACAAAATGTGCCGTTTTTATATTATAGATGACCGTTATGCGGTGTCGTTTGTAGCTCTATCTGGCGTGACTATATTGGCCCTTGAGCTACAGGGGCTTGTCCTAATCGTAATGCAGGGGCTTGTCCTAATCGTAATGCAGGCATCATCATGGAGAACGACTCGAACGGAGTCGAACCAGCCGACGTGGTCGGGCTGGCAGTCATGTTGCCTGAGAGTGAGAGGCATCATCACTTGAAACGGGTCCCTTGAGTGAACTAGCACCCTTTCATTGTAATATTGCTACTAAGAGGGGATTTTAGGCACCGATGGTTGAAGCTGAGCATAAAGGGGCCCTGCAATTAACACTTTCAGCCTGGCCAGGAAACGCTGCCGATCAGCAGTCGAGGCTACTGAAAACACGTGAGCCAAAACGCAGCACGCTGCCTGGAACGTACAATTCTCCGAGTCAGCTAGAAATAGCTGCCTCTTCTCTTGACAAATGATGCCATAAACCTAAATGACTGTGCCATACACGGCCATTGGCTGAATTGAGCATTGTGCAATGCATAGTTACCGCAGCCGCCGCGGGATGGCGTGACGTGCCCGCGCGCACTATAGTTACTGTATATGCTCCCTACAGCTAAAGGTAACATATACAGTAACTCTACCGCACCCCTGCGTACAGAACCCCTTGCGGCATCGACACGATTTGGGGACCAGTTTGCACGGCCACTTTTCACACCTCCCCATTCTACAAAGAGGTGTTGTTTGAAAAATTATAAAATAAACTGAATTTTTAGCACAAGCTTAATCCACTTTCTTATCCAATCGGGGTGTAGCCAGAATTTTTTTCGGGAGGGGGAGGGGGGGTGTAAGATCGTGCGTGCATTTGTACGTGTGCGTGTATATTCACACATGCAAAATAGAAACATTTTTGGTGTGTGTGTGGGGGGGGGGGGGAGGTTGAACCCCCCTCCCCCCTGACTATGCCAAAGTCTCTCAAAAAAAGGTTTAGACTTTAAATCATGTGCACTAAAGAAATTTGTTAGAAAGATGATTAGTGAAACTTCATAATCGGTGAACTGCACATTTTCATTTTCAGTGTAATTAATGCACACTTTCTCAAGTAATCCAGTTCTATAAATATAATGCTGCATGCCACAGATAATTCCCAAAAATTCTGCTTACTGTAAAATAAAAATGCACTACTATGCCCATTGCCAAATTTTTTGCAAATCACTTGAAATGTGGTTTTGCTTGTGGATTTCGCAAAGCCCACTCCGACAACAATCATGCTGCTCCTCACTTTAGCAAACCTAGAAAGCCGAAGAACTGGCTGCTCGCGTTGAACACAGCCATAAGAGTAACACATTGAACGTAAACAAACCCCAGATTCATGTACTCCTGCGCTGTATAAAATGCTAAAAACAGGAATAACATTGCCTAGTTTTGCATGTTGAGCAATTTACCACACCCCTTCAATAGTTTCCAAGCGAACACAAAAAAAAATCGGGGAAGAGCAAAAAATGGAAGGACGGCCACTCGATCTACCGTGCTCTTGCTGGTCTAACTCCATGCAGTTTGGAGCCTATTAATATACCCTGATTGTACTTACGTGTATCATTAACATGCACAGTAGATACCAGTTCATCTTTAATTGAAATGATAAAGAAATGGGTCAATTAGTGATGATCAAAAGCGGCAAGCGAAGCTACACAGTTGAGCTGCTGCTGGGTCAAGCGACGCACTGGACCAAATCTGGCAACAACAGCGACGGTTGCAGTAATTTCCAGGTTTCAGTGACTTTAGGCTGGAAACAGCAGTGCACTGGGCCTACAGGCTATGCCCAAGATACCTCTTTTCTGTTCAATTGTGTATGTATGTTACATATAAAATCATGATACAGCAAAATAGGATTTAAAGAAAAAATACAGTACTGCTCATTGCTCCGCGTCAGTGCTACAACGGGCGCTACAGTATCAAGTTCAAGCTGTTATCCACTGAAAACGGTGTTGATGGTACTGTGGCACTGCCAGAGGAGCACATCTCGTACATAATTCAAGCGATCAAATGTAAGAGAACTTAACAATTCACAGTAGACGATCTACTCTTGACGTGACACTTGCGGCATGAAATTAAACAGATCAAAAAGCAAATGCACTATATTTAGAAATAAGAAAAACCCACTTAACTTTACATATACAGTTGGAAGCATGAAGATAAACAACAGCAATCGGGTAAAACACCTGGGTGTAAACGCATGCCTAACCTTAAGTGGGAGCCACATATTTCAGCCATATGTCAAAAAGTAGGTACACCACCACATGTCAAACTAAATGGTTAAATGCACTAATAAGGCCACGCTTGGAGCATGCTGATTTAATCTGGAGTCCCTATCACCAGCACCTAATTAATAAAATAGAATGCATACAAAAATTAGCAGTAAGATTTATATACTTGGACTACTAAGGCTGTCTAGTGCTTCAGGTTTTCTCGAAAGGGCAAACCTAAAACCACTTTTGCGGAGAATAATTATTTCACAAATAAAATTTATCAATTATACTATGGTGATTTCATCACATTCTCATTGCATGCATGGTCCTTCTAAGCACTCATTAAGACTAAACCATTTCAATGCAATCTGTCATCCATCAAGTCATGTTAACATACAAAAATACTCCCTTTTTTCCTGTCAGCTATCCTACACTGGAACAATTTGCCTAGCAACATTGTGTTGCATTAAAGGAGCGTGGACATCAAAATAGGATGGTAACCTGACACAAAACTGACTACAGCATGAGCATTGTGTAGTTGGAAGGAATGCTGTGACGAATTTTGACAGAGAACAGACGACTTCAACCTATAAGACCTTCTTGCAGACTAGTTGGTTCATATCAAACAGGTAGTGTGACTTCAAGCTAATTTATTTGAATTTTGAAATCTAGAAACGATGTGTGGCTCCTTTTCCAGAGTTATCATGAGAACCATAAGTGAAAACGTCAAAACAGAGCTGCAAAAGGTGTGGCGTTGCAGGTGTGTACGATGAATATGATGACCGTGACCACGTGTAGTACTATGAAAGCATTCGTACTATGAAAGCATTCCAGCATCCGATGCGAAGGGATCAAAAACGAAATGGTATTCCATCTCCAGTTGCTCACATCCATATAGATGCTTGTGATCAGAATCCCCTGATGCCGACAGTGACGATGACATGGTCTTGCTGCTGGGAAAAGCGGCTGCGCATTTCGGTAGAACTGGTACCGCAAAGCGGAGGCGCACATGTGGAATGTATCAGATGGCACATCGGTTTACTAACGTCATAGATTTTCGTGTCTGCACTGCTTTAACATTAATTAACTCTCTTATAAACCAAATACAGGGTATTCAATTTTCACCACGAAAATTACCTATTTATGTACCTTCTAATGCTAACGCATGCATTTATATACCCACTACTGCATGCGCCATGACGGGCCTGAAGTATATTGCCACGCCCACTTCTTGTCTTGTTTTGATGTATTCGGGTTTGACCGGCAGGGACGGTTATCAACGCTCGACGCTGTCCGCGAAGCATTGTTCGAGAAGCTTCACGTCTATAGTAGATCGTTCTGTTAAGATTGCGCCCCGCACGCGAATGTTCCAGCTTTGTCTAGAGATAACGCCGCCACCAGCGATATTGCTGGAAAGTTCGATACCGCCTGTATAAAAGCCGACGCGATTGACCGCTTGTCAGTTGATCGACGGACGACGCCCTGTTCGCCGCTATCATTGTACAGCGTGTATTGCTGTAGCTCTAGTTCTCATTTTCCGGCCACAAGTTCGGCCAAATAAACAGTTTCATCCTGCAAACGCCGACTGCTGTCTTCGTCGACGTCACGACCACGTGACAATATTTAAGTACTTGAAATAGTATTAAAATAGTATATTGAAAAGTGATGATCACAAGTGCATAAAAACAGACAATGCTCATTTAGTTGACACGTGACATTCATGAAAACAAAACAGCTGAGGGTTTTATTTCAAAACAATACATTTCATTTTGATGTTTCACTCTTGATCTTGTCTCAGATGCCATCATGCCCTACCTATCACTTGGTTTGGCAACTTCACACGAAAGACGATAAAAAGAAGGCAAATAAAATTATTATGACAATATCGGGCCCCAAATCCAGGGCAACTTTTGGAGGTTCATAAAACTCCCCAGTGGATTCCCAAGCTACAGAAGGTAAATGTTCTCAGTGATGGAATCATCACAGTTGGAAAATAGTAATGAGCCATCCAATGTCGCTGGCACAGTTTTCTAGCAGTCTGGAATAGGTTGGCAATTATACAAGCACTCAGTGCGTCTTTAAGCATTTTCTAAGTCTTGATTATCCACTGCATAGAACCAGATAGTGTACAGAAACAGATGGCAATCAGTGATAGACAAGCTTGGCTGTCACCGTTTTGTTAAAACCACTGACACTGCTGGATGAACAGCAAGAATAAGAAACAACTACTTAAGAAGCAGTGCATGCTCACAATATTGAGACCAGTGCTGTACACAAATCAATCATTCTTTATAAAGTCATGAATAAGTACAAGCATATGTAACTAATTAAGGAGGAGGTTCCATAGCACACAGCTACATGGTGACAACTGTGAAAAGGCTATCCATGCTGATACATAATGTAAAGTCATAATGGTATTTACTGAATTTTTATAATTAGGTGCCTTACTCTTTAAGGACTGTAAAAAAAAGACATTAAAAAACTTGCAAAAAGATGGCTTTTTTAAAAAAAGGCAGTTGATACAGCATGGCAACCATATCAAGCAAGAATATGGAGAACATGTCAGAAAGGTGAATTTTACAAAAAAAAAGTTTTTATGTAAAGTTATCTATTAAAAAATGAAAACTATTAAAATAATTTTGTTACACTGCAATAGACGTGGGGTTCACTGCTGACAAGTGAGCTCACCACTGTTGTCTGGGATCAGTTAAAAATCACAGTCGTACAAGCTGAACTCTCAAAAGTCAGCAAGGTTTGTTTTCCTTTCAGCATGATCGAAAGTGTGCACTCGAGTCACACAAGATGCCATTTTGAAACAGAGGGTTTCAAAAGCTCCTTTTGTGGTGTGAAGCTATATACAAGCACAAAATACACACGCGCCATATGGAAGAAATGCGGAGCAACAGAGAAGCTCAAATCAACTTCAGGCCTGCAAAGAAAAGTGCTAGACAAGCCAGTCTTATTATTAGTATTTTTTTTTTGCTAAGTATACACTTGAAAGCTCAGCTCATCTTCTATCCTTAAACAACCGGTGCCCATTGTTTTGCCACTCCTTCCAATAACACATGTACGGAGAGAAAGCGTGAGCTAATGCACTTTTATAAGGTTAATATATTAATGCATGGCACGTATGTTGACGTGTCACTAAGTATCAATGCAACAAGATCAATTCATTAGATGTGACGTCCGTGCCTGTAGTAAGCTCAGAATCTTGTTTTGAACATCCTGCTCACCAAAGGCCATGTTTGCCAGAAGTAGGTCCTCAAGAACCTTTGCCTCGGTCTTGGCTTGCCTGTACAAATCCTTCCAGAAACTTGCAGTCTGTCTCCTTAGCATGGCATGAGGCATGTCACAGCTATAGTGGCTAGCATTGGCAATGAAACTCACAGTACCTGGGTTCTTAAGCCTACTCCAAATCCTTGAGCAAACGAGGCACTCAAATTCTTCCACAAAGCTCGGTCTTTTAGGGTCATTCACGCCCCACCTACGGTTCTTCATGGCACTTAAAAGAGCCTTGTTAGTGACCCTGCCATGTATTTTGTGACTTAAAAAACTTTCGTAAAGCATGTTATTACCATCTATTTGCTTGATTGCCTGTGCCAGTTTTTCAGGGCCACTGTAGTTAGCAACAAGAATGGCGCTCTCAGCGTAATTAGGTAACCAATCAACAACTGATGGCGACCCAAAATAAATAGGCACTGACCCAACAATTAGTGGCCGCCACAGTTTCTCAGTGATGTAGTCCTCACAGGCATAGTTTTCAATGGAAATGTGAAACTTGTAGTTTGCAAGAAGGTGCCAAAAGGCTTTGTTGTCCATAGCATCCATTGCATTGACCAGCCTGAAAATGTAAAAGGAATTGTGAACTTTAACAGGATACACTGCACATAAACAGCTTAAAAAAATAAATAGGAATGAATAATGTTATACTTATGAAGCATAAAAGACCTGGTAGAAGTCTTGTGATGTAAACATATGTATTTCAGACTAGTATGTTGTGAATTACACATAATCATGTTAATTGGTAGTTTTATAATTGATAAATTACTTTTCCAGTAGTAACCAATTACATGCAACCAGTCGCTTATTGATGAGAGAAGCTGCAACAGGTGGCACAGCCTTAAGAACTTGAATAAGGTAGAAAGTACCTTAAATTCCCACAGAAGGGCATACCATATGTTCACAAACTCAGATGAAATATTTGTTTTCTAATCTTATAATGCTCCAACAGATGTTTGTCAATAATTTAAACTGGCACTGGTACGTCTGGATAGTGACACTATTGTTATATGCTGATGCCACAGAATAGCCTATGCGTGATTTCTTGCAGCTTTTCACTAGGCCTACTAAGAGCACCTTCTAAGACGCTGCAACAATGAAACGCTCCATCAGGGGCGTAGCCAAGGGGGGGGTTGGGGGGGTTCAAACCCCCCCCGAAATTTTTTCAATTTTGCTTGCGTATATAGGCACGCACACATACAAACGCACGCACAAACATACATAAAGTATGGTTGAACCCCCCTCCCCCCCGAAAAAAATTTCTGGCTACGCCCCTGCGCTCCATACACCCAAAAGTGAGTATTGCAGCATTGAGTAGCCATTAACTTTTGTGTCATGGTATTTGTATGTACTATCCGCGTCATGAAACCCGAAAAGCGGCAAGCCTTCGCACGGTATAGTGCGCGCCGTCTTGTCATCATCATTGACAGGCGCGCGCGCATCTGGTTTGACCGCACTGCGCATATGCGCGCCTGTCCATGGTGATAACTGGATGGCGTGCACTATACCACTGCGAAGGCTTGCCGGTGTTCGGGTTTCATTTGACGCGGATAGTACAACACTGCTCTTCTCTTCAGCATGCTCATCAAGCAAGTTTTCAATGTCACTGCTCATTTCTTCACAACGAAATGGTGAACATGACCAATGAAAATTTCGGAAATTAATTTCCAGGAGGCCTTGAACACTTTTCAAGCCACTGCTTTTTATTTTTGGGTTGTGCAGATTATAAAATGTGGAGGTAAATTTAACAATTGATAAAAGTACAGTCTGAAGTATTCATCCAAAAAATGTGGGCAGCTTGCACAAGAGGCACAAGGCTGATTGTGGAGCTGGTGGTCTCCTAGCTAGTCCCGGCTTAGCTCAATCTCAATTACGATTAATTAGACTTCATTAGCATAATCAGGCCGCATGAAACTCAAGTATCTCGGGTGGGCTTGGTTTGATCACACACGACTTAATTAGCCTTAATTATGATTAGCCTTAATTAGCTCCCATGAGCCTCCTCAGTCCGTGGGTACCCATGTGGGTACATTTGAAAAACGTGCGCTGTGCTTCTATAGTTGAAAACCGCTTGCCAAAAACGTATGTTTCTGCTAGGGGAAGCGTTGACTAACAAAATATCCACGACATGTCGTCATAGGCCCATCTATGCGCTCTCAGTAAAAACAAGTATGGCAAGGAAAGCGCGCGCAGGCAACCAGGTGAGATCAAACTTTTCTTCATTCAAGAAATACTACATTTAAATTGTTAAGTTGCGAATAAGAACGATCGTGATGGACTAGAGAAGGCATTTGAAAAGTTCTGGCTTGTTGCTATGCTTTGAGTCAGAGATAGCGCTACTTACTTACAAATGTACCCAATTGGGTACTTCAGGTCGTTACGTTGAAAGTATGTTCAATTTGGTCGTGCATTGCAGGCAAGTTCCCTGTGACTAGGAAATACCAGAGCTACTATACTAGAGTGATATTGGCTTGTCTGATGACGAGGACATTCTTGACGAGCTGCACAGCGGTAGTGAAGGATCGCATAGCGGCAGTGATGATGATGACTATGATGATGAGGTGATGATACACCAGTAACCCACGAAGTTCAAGGTCATGATCCTATTGGAAATAGAGTAGACCCTGTTTGGAAAGCGGCAGGACACGCACGAGGAGGAGAACAAGCATTGAGGCAAAAAAAGGAAGTAGGTGTTTCACTGCCACATTGCATCAAAGCATACAACAAGAACATTGGTGGTGTGAATCTTGCAGACAGATATGTGTCCAATTACAGGACAAAGATCCGTGCAAAGAAGTCAATCATGAGGGCATCTGTCCACTTTCTGGTCCTAGCGGTGATAAATTCCTGGATCAAACACAGGAATGACGGCAAGCCTATGGATGTTGTGGCAAAGGACCTTCTCGAGCAATTCGAGCTTACGAGCAGAGCTCTGGAAACGCTGATTCGTGCACACATGAAGCAAATGCAAGACGTTGATAATGCAGTAGAGCTGGATGTTGAAATTTGTGGGTCTACTGCAGCCCCTATACGTACCAAAGTCATTGCAAAACCACCAAATAAGGCCCGATTTCACATGCATGGGCATTATCCAGACCATGTGCCCTTAAAGTATCTGATGAGATGGTGCAATCAAGGTTGCAGCGGAAAAACCCACGTTAAATGCGCTAAATGTGACCAGTTTCTTTGCCTTCTAAACGGATATTGCTTTTTGATTTTCACCCAGCTTAGTCCTGATGTACCCAAATGGGTACCGCCATTTTCTCCTCGGAAATTGCAGTTTTCGTTTTTTCTTCTTTTGAGAAGTGTTTCGTGGTCCTAAAATGCCTGTAAGAAAGACTTGATATGAGTTTACCTTGTCTACTTTATTCTCGGGTCTGAAGAGGTCAGAATTATTTATGCTTAATTAGGCTCGACTCGGTCAGTAGTAATTAGCATCTTCCTGAGCTTCGCTTCACTAGCCTCATTGGGAATTCGACTTACTGCTTGTATTCATCAGGCTTAAGTAGATATTGCTTAATTAGATTTAATTATACTCCAATTAATTAGGAGATACTATGCTCAACTATGCTTAGTTAGATTGGCTACATTAACATTGGCTCAGATTAATTAGGATTAATTGGAATAATTAGGCCACATGAAACTCGAGTATCTCGGGTGGGCTGGGCTTAGTTCAATCACAAACAACTTAATCTTAGTTAGGCTTAGTCTTCATTAAACTGATTAGACCTAATTGGGCTTAATTATCTCGACTCAGTAATTAGTACCTTCGTGAGCTTGGCTTCACTAGCCTAATGGAGAATCCGACTTGGATTGCCCGCTTTCTGTGACTCATACCCAAACCTGATGATGATAGTTTTCTGGTGACGCAAACCGGCATAACAAAAAGCTTAATTAACTGCTCCGCTGTAAAAGGTTCAAAATACAAGAAAAAAGTGCCCTCAACTTGGATTTTGTGCAGACTCCATGCCCCATTTCTCTCACGCGCTGGCCCTATCACTTGCAGCTCAATGTGCCTACAAAGAGGAACTTTGCACTCCATAGTCTGTTTTGTCTGCTGTGCTGATCGCACCATTAGCATGGCAGTAAACAATGTGGAGCTGCACCCAATGAAAATGGTGTGCCAATAACTTTTGCGCCGAGGCGAGAAACTTCCATTGCTTGAACAACACTTGCAAGACACAAGCAAGAAGAGATGTCTTCACACAGATACAGTAGTGTGTGCACATCTCTAACACAGAGCAGTCTTTAAAGGCCAGAGGCAATAAAGCAGCGAATGGACCCTGCCATGGTTTGCTATTCTAGTGATTTTCTTTTACCATATTTATTTACA
This sequence comes from Rhipicephalus sanguineus, assembly GCF_013339695.2. Classification (NCBI taxonomy): domain Eukaryota; kingdom Metazoa; phylum Arthropoda; class Arachnida; order Ixodida; family Ixodidae; genus Rhipicephalus; species Rhipicephalus sanguineus. The sequence continues at coordinate 158,994,424 of NC_051176.1, forward strand.
CTGCTATAAAAGGTACAGCAAACAAAACAAACTATAAATCTCAAGCCCATTTTTGTGGCAGTGAAGTGGTTATCTGCAACGTTTTTGACCAATGATAAGCAAGTGGCAACGCTTCCCATCAGAAATGCTTCTTTTGAGCACCACTATGCAATGATGTGGTGGGCAGTGGTGTAGTGATTTCTTTGCATGATTAAAATATTAAATATTTCCACACTGGTGCTTTAACATACGCGAAGGCCCGTATTCTGAAATGCTTCTTACCTCGGACCATTTCCTTACCTTACGTGAGGAGCCCTTCATGCCTTCTTATCTTAAGGAGCTCCTTGAGGGAGCCAGCATATTCTAAAAGCTTCCTTCAACGTTCCTTTGCTAAGGGCCGCCTGAGTAAGGTAAAGCGCGTGTTTAACAAGTCTGGGTTCGAGAGTACCTGTGAAATACTAACTAAACATTCGCTTTCAAGCAAGAATAAAGAATATTTTTTATGCATACCGATAAATAACAACATGTAGACTGCTTTTTCACAATATTGGGGCACAGACGTTTTCGTTTAACTTTCACCTGTTGCAGCAGTAAAAAGAAAATGGACTCAAGCACACGAGAGCTCAATCCTTTCATTGATGTATTTCAATGGCCCGTTATGTAGGAGTGAGTAACAGCCATTGTTCAAAAGAATTTAGAACATGGGTGAGAGTGATTTTCAAAACTGAGAAGTGTTAAGCTTGTGAAATTTCTTCAATTTGCTGCAATTTTCTCTCGAATTTACTTATTTCGAAGTAAACTATTATGTTTGCATTCAGAAAAAGGGCATGTCTATTGGGTCATGCATCACGCCTTTGTGTGTTTCTAGCAAAACAAGATTCTCTCAGCAGTGGTTACCAGGAACCTAAGTTTTGAGGGTCTTCAGATATGTTTACGATTTCTTAGCAGTCTTATAGTGTAGTGCCTCAGGGTTGCATTCTGGGCTGTCACAAATGGTCGGAATATTTGAAGAATGTCTATCCCCCCTGGTCATAACACGATATTCCACACTAGGATTACGTCCAGTTCCACTAGGATTACGTCCAGTTCCTCGATTTCACCAGTGATCATGTTTGCCGGACATGGGAACCACGCTCTTACAAACAATCCTACTGTTCTAACCTGCGCACAGTAAACTTGTCAAAGGGTTATTGTTCAGGCTTGCTTCTTCAAATCATTAAAATAGTCCTGCTGCCACAGGGTAGGCACCAGCTTTCAGGCATGGGTCACTCGCCTGTATCACAACAGATTACTGATCATAGTGGCTGAGATACAATCCGCAAAAAAGGAAAGGAGGGTTTCCTGGGCATACATTGTAGTGCATGCGGCTGCACCCCTGCGTTTGCGAAGACCAAGGTGATTTTCTCCTACCCGGATGACCGCACCTGCATCATTGTGGAAGCAGCCCACATGGCATGTAAAGAATGCCCATGCATAAGAAGCCATCGTTAGCCTAATCCAAACAAGAGCTGTCATTCCTGGAAGACTCCGCGAACGGTGGGCGATGAGGGGGCCTTTCTCTAAGTACCGTTTCGAGTTCCTTGTGTCCTTTCTTTTTCCTCTCTTCCTATAAAATGCCTGTAGAAAACAATATTAATGAAAAACAGCAGATAATGAAGCAAAGAGAGGTATAGGAGACATTAATTTTACTGTTTTAAGTGTATTGTAGTAACTGTGATGTGAAGAAAGTAAAGTGGACAAAAAGACAATTTGCCGCTGGCAGGGACCGAACCTGCAACCTTCGGAAACAATGAAGCTTGAGTTGGTAGTAAGCGTTCTGTCTTTGTCGCCTCAGTGTACATTGAGCTCATCGCGCTGCGCCATCTCAATGAAAAATTTTGACAGCCGCTCAGCCGCACATTCGAAAACATGCCTGGCAAGCAATTTTTAGCGAGGATCAGAAGGATATAATTACAGAGCTTGTGCAGAAGTACAAGGCATCGATCGAAAATAAGAAATCGGACAGAGTGTCTCTGACAAAGTACGGCAGAGAAGCACTCTTTCAGGGCGAGGAGCGAGGTAAGGAGACATGAAGGTTGCCCTAGCGCTACCTTAGCTTAAGGGAGCCCCAAGGAACCCAAGGAAGGCCTCAGTGAGGGAACCTTGGTAAGGAGCGTTCCAGAATACGTGATAAGGCGTCCTCAAGAAGTTAAGGCCCCCTCACTGAGGTTAGGAGCGTTTGAGAATACTGGCCTAAATCTATCTCCAAACATGAGTCCATGCAACTACCCTAAAAAAGATGGTGGCCCGAAAAGTGTTTGAGGGCCCATTTAATGAAAATGAACTACGTGTGAAGGGCTGCTGAGGATGCATTGAGACTGCCAAACATGGGCGTCAGCAGGGGGGTGCAAAAGAAACACTTGCCCCCTCCCCCGTCAAGCCATACCAGCGCTCCCCCCCCCCCCCCCCACCGGAGGCTTCGCACCCCCCAAGACAAAATCCTGCTGACGCCCATGCTGCCAGGCCGGCTTGTTTTAACTATTCCTGTGCATTGTCAACAAAAGTTAGGAGGAAAGCAATGTAGAATAATCTTTCACTTTTGAGTAATTCCTGAATTATTTTCATGGGGCAGTAAGTGGTAGCTTTAATCAAATTTTGAATGAAGTAATTGTAATCGGACACTTTATTTTGTGCCATGTGTGCAAGTCTGGTATCCTTATACAGGTTGCAATGACAGATGTTTGTAATACTCCATGCACCTTTTGAGCGATGCACATGGTTACATTGATGAGGATGATGAACTTGTCCCGTTCTCTGAGCTGTCGGTTACATTAGGCAGAGCTGCAATTTCTTTTGCAGATTCATATTGTAAATAGCCTTCACTATAATTACTGCCTCATTTACATAGCATTGTGGTGGACATGTTCATTCATCACCTTCATCGCAAAGCTCTACAGTGGTAACACTGCCCACTATCAGCCATGGCTCCCGGTGATGACACCTAGTCTCCACCTACAAATGCAGCTCAAGCAATAATGAACCTCATACTTTCACACTCTTACAATCATGGTGAACTCTTTGGCCAAGCTGGTCTTGACGTCAAAAACTGGCTCAACAAGTATGAGCATGTTAGCCAGCAGAGATGGTGGGACCCCACTATAATGCTTGCAAATGTAACTTTCTCTTGCGCAGAACATTACAGACAGGTGAAAACAATGAACAAATATTTATCACAAGTTGCTCGTACACTTACTCCTTTGGAAGGTCTTTGTTGTGGATGCACTTTCCGTAAGAGTCGATGCTTATGTAATTCATTAGTTCAGAGACAAAAGCATCACGTTCAATTGGTGTGTTGCAATCCGATTGAACGTAGGCAATCAGTGACTGGTTGGTCTGAGCTCTTGTCTTGGAGGTCGTCTCGACAAAAAACTCCTTGCTTGTGAGGTCAGCAATATAGTTAAGATATTGCAGAGTTAGGGGAAGGTCAGAGTTCCTTCGGAATGTCGAAGTATGATTGAACCAGCCAAGAATCTGAAGCACAAAACATAAATACATATGAAAGTGTGTCACAATATTAAAATTTGAGATAAAGATGAGTGCGAGATCTTTGACATGCAGTTGACCCTTACATTTGGCATGCAGAAAATGAAGTTGTTCTTTGGCGATTCTTCATGAAGCAGAGCCCAATCATGAGTTTTTTTTCTTGGCAAAGGGAGGTCCCCTATTGCAAACTCACTTCCATAAAACATCACCGCCTGTAAAAAGGACACATAAGTTGCAACAGTGCCAGATTATAAGGCAATATTTAATGTCTCTCTCAGTAAACTCATACTGATGTAATACAACAAAAATTTATTTGGAGCAGTTAAACATCATTTGGACAGTGATCACTGTTATCCGCATTAGAAATGATGAAGTGACAAAAGTGGATGTGAACTACAATAACTTAATAAAAGGCCCCAACAGGCCCAATTGTAAATTTTCATTACACATTGGAAGTTCTAAGGTGCCATCCAGGTAGTTTTCTGCTGAAAAAATTTTTCAAATCATATCATTGTTAGAGAAGTTAGTAGAACAAAAATTTAGGTGACCTTAATGTTCCATTTAAGCGTCTTTAATGGTGCTAGCCCCAAGCATTTGGTTCACCTGCCTGGCTCATACCCGCATATTCAATGCAGGTATTATCATTAATCGTGATGTAACTGACGAGCATGTCAATTATTGCTGTCACGACCAATCAGTCATGTTAGTCACACATTTGTACCCATCCATGCCAATTTTGGTAAAAAAAATGTGAAAAAACTATTTAATTCTGGGCTTTTTCAGATTTTATAACAACAGCCATTTGGTTGTGAATGTAAGGTGCTGCATAAGGAACACAATGTCACTAGGTGCTAGTGCCATAATCGAACTACTGCTGCCATGCCTCCAGGAGGCAAGCTTCACTGCCAAAGTGACACTCTTGCATGTGCCTCGCCCACTGTTCGCAAGCGGCGAATTCCATGCCTTCTCCCAACAACCGGATGTGGGGGAGCGCATCATGATCATGTAAGGGGTCCCGCCTTGTTTTTTTTTTTTTTTTCGCTTCTCTCAATATTTTACTTCACGGTGCATTTTCAGTGGTGAAATTGTGCACACCGCATTGTATAAAGAACTGAAATCAAGGTGCACACCTATCACCATCAATCGATCTATGTGCCACACTAGTTTGTTTTCAATGACCAAACATGGTGAGGGGCCCTACATAAAGAGACAGCTAGGAGCAACACTACATGTTACTCTCCGCATTCCCCCAACTTAGGGGCCAAATGAGTATAATAAAAAATTATTCAGATATACAGAATGGTCCAAGATGACAGCAGAAAATCTGTTTTGGAATGCATTAGTTCAAATCTGAGAGCATGTAGGTGTCAATGGGAGCATAGTAATAGTAATAATAATTGCTGAGGTTTTACATCTCAAAACCACGATATGATTGAAGGACACCATAGTGAATGGAGGACTCTGGAAATTTTGACAATCTGATACTCTTTGATGTGCACCTAAATCTAAGTACATGGGCCTCTAGCATTTTGCCTCCATCATAGAAATGCGGCTGCGGCGGCCGGGATTCGATCCCGCAACCATGGGCGGAGAGTACGGGGGGGCTGGGGGCTCGGGCCCCCTCCGGAATGCTTCATGGGGGCCAGAGCCCCCTTGGCGGACTATTTTTTAAGAGCTTGGCTTGGGTACCCGTCCATTGACAACGGACTGTTGGCCGTCCTGTCTGACAGGAAAGGACGGCCAACAGTCTCTCTCTCTCTTTATATATATGTGTGTGTGTGTGTGTGTGTGTGTGTGTGTGTGTGTGTGTGTGTGTGTGTGTGTGCGCGCGCGTGCGTGTGTGTTGAGAGAGAGAAAACTATGGAAGAGTAAGTCGGGCCCCCGCCCTCTCCGGGAAAATGAAAACTCTCCGCCTATGCCCGCAACCTTTAGGTCGGCAGTCGAGCACCATAACCACTAGACCCCCATGGCAGGTCTGTCAATGGGACAATCGTGAAAGTGTAATGACAAAACTTGATAATGTTGTGAGCTCCAGGATCTCAAATTGTTTGATATTAATGGTAATAAGGCTGTAAATTATATGCAGACTATTAGAATATATGGCATTATTCAATTCACATTCAATTAGGTTACACAAATACTGTTCACACACCCCTACAATGTAACAATGTAACGCAAGAAAATAGTCATCTGGTTATTTACTGGTTGGCACAAAATATCATGAAAGGAGTGCGGTATGCACAGAGAAAATAATAGCACCCCAACCTTCTCACACTGGAAGTATGGTATGTAAGCTAAACAAACAGCTTGTTAGATCAAATAGCACTTAATGGTTTCAGCAGACTTCTGAAACTAAGTGTGCCGAAAGTGTGCCTCTTGCTGACTAAAGGAGTTCCATATTGAAGCAAGAAACACAATTGTTAACGCCTTCCATTTTTCCACTTTTCTTGTAGAAATGCAAAGTAGCTGCAGATTGCAAAAATATAACAGCACGAGGGACGGGACTGAAGACACAAAAACCACAGGACGAGTGCTCTGCTAAGCCTGTCTCTGCTAAGCTAAGTCTCTGCTAAGTCTCTGCTCTGCTAAGTCTCTGCTAAGCCGTAGCTGCAGAGCCTTTATAGATAATGGCTAAGGTAGTCACATATGTCTCCAGCACTTTTCTATGTAATGCCTCCATGAGTGCTAGTATTTCCGCCGAGTTAAATGGATCCTTGTAGTCTATTAAAGCCATACAAAGCGACTGGGAGCACAAGGAAGATTTCTCAAATACCTGATTGATCACATGGCTGTGAGCCATTGCAGAGTACCCCTTCTGAAACCAGCTAGCTTCCTGGGTTGACTCAAGTCGAGTGTTTCTCTCAAATTATTGAGAATTACCTTCGTGAATATTTTGTATAATACTGAAAGCAAGCTAATGGGTCTATGACTGTACATCTTCTTTCTTGTGTATTAATATAATGCTGGCATTTTTCCAGCATTCTACTACTGGCACAGTTGAAGTCTTAAAGGGACCGACAACTGCCCAGAACATGAAATGAGATGACTCAACTGATGGAAAGATTGTCCGTTGCATTGACTCAAACCAACCCTGTTTTTTTCGTGAGAGATGGATTTATATTTGCGAAAAATTACCTGTGGCGCCTCTGGCGGCAAAAACATGAATGATCCGATGAACCCGGCAACATGACCGTTGATTGCTGAACGCGGTCAACGATTTGTTTGTTAGTATTGAAATACTGTTGGTTTCTTTATATTAAAAAGTATTACTCCATAAAAATGTACATATAGACCTGCATTAGTAGTATGCATTAAAGTGGCACTGCCTTCGCGTGACATAATGGTCCCATGCTCGTCAGTGCGTCTTGAGCAACTTTTCAGCGTGCTCATGCAACCGTGCACGCAGTTTCCAGGTCGCCAAGATTTTGGAGCGACATAGGTTTGCTACTTACACTTTGCCTCAGAAATGACGCGCTCTACTCGGGGCGGCTGCGCATATGTGTAGTGACGTTTTCGATGACTTGGCTTGGCTCGTGCATCGAGAGAGTAACGACGCCGGGACAAGCCACCCATGACACAGGTGCAGGCAACCTTGGACGCATGCACACACAACGCGGCACAGATACAGGGAAGGTGTATAATGCCACATTATCTCATTGTATCAGCTTGTTATTTTCAAAAATAGTTGAAAAGCTACAAATAAACGTGGTTAAGCGTAGTTACAGGAACTCCTGCGAAACCAGAACAACGATAGCTTTCACAAATCGCGAGAAGGGCTGGCGGCATCGCTATCAATTCGCAGCATTGCTGGAGGAAAAGTACGTCCGTGTTTAAAGCCTTTCAAATAGAGAAATACTGCTTGTAAAATAACTACGTGCTTTTGGTATTAACTACTGCAGCTAAGCGAAGTTTGAGCTTTCTGTCGCACCGTAAAAAAATGGGTCGAGAAAAATCAGTTGTCGGTCCCTTTAAGACATTTTGTATAAAGGGGTGAGCACTTTATAGATACAAAGTCGTCTCCATCCTTGATAAAATCGACTCTTATTCTGTCTTCTCTTCTTCTTTTTCACAAGTCATGTCTTGAACATCCATTCTAACCTCATAGAAGGTTAAACATGGAACTTCAGCGTCCTATTTGATTTCACTCAGGGTTGGATGGCTTTTCTGTGAACTGTACAGTTCAGCATAGAAGTCTTCTTCCACCTTCACATGTTATCAAAATTGCTCATAACATTGCCCTGCTTATCTTTCCCAGCATACATTTTAGTCTTTCCTCCGTGGAGTTTCCTTTTAGTTGATTTGTTGCTGTCCCTCTTCTTTTTTTTTTATAGCTTCCTCTATCTTTCTGACATTATATTTTGTATGTCACTTATTCCCTTCTTGTTGATCAGCTTTGACAGTTCAGCCAGTTCTGTTTGTTCTCTTCAGCTAGGTGCTCATTTTTTGTTATTAATCATTAGACATTTCGGTACTTGCGAGAGCTTGCCTGCTTGCTGCCTTGGTGCTTTACCTGCTTTTACCTCCACTTTTGACTGCTTCTTCAGAAATTAGCCTAGTTATACTCTGCTGCTCACTCCCTCTGTGCTTAGTGGAAAATTTGCACACACCACACAAAAACCGAATGAAAAAAGTTCACAAGGACCAGCGCAGTCCTTGTGAACTCTTTTCATTGTGTCTTCGTGTGGTGCGTGTAAATTTTCCGCTATGCAGCCAAACCAACTAGCCCGCTTTTCTGTCTTATTGCCCCTCTATGCTGTCTTCATATTCCTGTTCTAAAACTGCATATTTGTTCGCAAGGTTTCTTTTAAACTTATTCATTTTTACCGCCCTGACTATGTCTAGGTTAGCCTGTCTTTTTTTTTTTAGCGACTAATTTTGCTCTTTTTCTTTTCAAGTTGAGAGCAATCCATGTCCTCACCTATGATCACTACCCTTTACCTTACCTGAAACGTGAAAAGCTGGGCCGGTTGGTTCATGTTTAGGTGCGAGGAAACCAGCGAAACTCAAAAACAAGGACGAAAAAGAAGGCACATTCAAGCACACACCGTCACCGGACCTTACCTCACCTTACCTGGCACTTCTACTTCCTGTACTGTGCCAGAGTCCCCACAGGGTATGAAATATATTTCATTTCTTGTTTCTATGTTAGGGTATGTCCAGCTTCGCTTCCTATTTTTATGCTTCCAGAAGAAGGTGTTCATTGTACGTCAATTTCCTTCTGCAAATTCTTCCCTCCCCCCTCTAGTGTCCTATAGAGTACATGACACGGGTGCCGATTGCCTGTTCTTCCTCCTGCTTTCTTCCCACTTTCAAATGAACCTGCCCATGACTATGGTGTATTGGGTTTACACCTTTAGCATTGCTGATTCAATTAGACCTGTTCTACACTGTCATGGATGAACACTGGAGTACAGCCTTGTACTGCTTTTAGTTTGTATCCTATTAAAATTCATTGCAACACACGCTGAACTTCCATTGACGCTGTAGAATTCATCAATGTTGCCTGCTCTGACTTTACGAATTGGAAACCTTAGGACATGTTCCCTCTATTCAGGGAGCCCTCTGCAGCAGAGGGCTCCCCCGAAACCCTTATGGACTTGCAAAAGTACTCATATTCTTGTGACGTATGCTGGTGGATGTCAAGTGAGTAAACCCAGAACAGCTGCACCACTGTAACACAAGTCCCACTATCATACACTATTGGTTTAGGTACACAATAAGGATCCCTCAGGTGGTAAAAATAAGTCTGGGGCAAGGAGGTTTAAAAGAAATGCTGGAGTGGAAATTATGTCCTGAAAGTGAAGTGAGACCTCCGCCATCTTACTACAGGCACAATAAAATGTTAATATGCAGTGAAGGAAAAAGCAGCGTTGTTCTCACATTCCTCACATGCCTCTTTTTTCTTACACTCCGACTGCTAAATGTTCCAGACACATAGTGCTAAACGTGTGTCAGTGTGTTACTGGTTTCATTAAGGAGCACTAACAGACAATAATGCCAAGGAAAGTATAGGGGATGTTTTTAGTAGTAAATGTAAAGTGCCGCCAACAGGCAAAAAAGAGTGTTCCACACTCGCCGTCATGGCTACTGGCGGCGCTGACTGACGCTCCCACGTTTAAAATGTACATATATACCCTATAAAGTGGACGGAGGGATGGCCGCCGCGGTAGCTCAGTTGGTAGAGCATCGGACGCGTATTCGAAGGTCGCAGGTTCGGTCCCTGCCCGCGGCAAGCTATCTTTTCGTCCACTTTTCTTTCTTCACATTTGCTTTACATTTACTACTAAAAACATCCCCTATACTTTCCTTGGCATTATTGTCTGTTAGTGCTCATTAATATTGTGTATAACAAAGAAAAACGAGCCCTTAGAAATTAACACTTCTTTCCTGGTTTCATTAAGAAGCCTCAAAGTCTTAGCAAATTTTCTTGGAGATCACATTAACAATACTCATCCGGATGTATTACTTTCATCAGAAACTAATATTTTATAATTAACCTAGCATTTACATTACGACAACAAAAGTAATTTATCTATATTTGGGCACTCTATGTTTTTGAGGCAAAGTACAGGCAAATGTCCTCTTTCTGCTGCTGCTGCTGTATGGGTGGCAAGGCCCAGTCAAGCAATGTTTGCCTTTAGCCATGTCCCCTAGGACAATGTCAATATTGTTCTAAATAAACCAATAAAGAAAGTAAGAAAGAAAACATGGCTTCACATTTGCCGCAAAGAAGTTGCAAGAGCTTCCACTTCAGAATTCCCTTTTTCTAAGCTCCTTGGTCTGAGGTCACGCACTACAGTGTGCCATAATCGGATTGTGATTCTGGCATGCAAGGCAGCAAAATTAATTTTAACTTGTAAGTTCATTATAATTTCATTTAGAGGCCTGACTTTGGCCGAAAATGCCAACTAAACACGCATATGGTGGAGAGAGAAAGAGGGTGGAAAAGCATGTCGCAAATTAGACAAAAATAACTTATCTGGCCACCCTCACTATTTCTGGATTCTTTAAAAAAAACCCTAAAAATTGGCACGACAAATTTATAGCAAAGGCTTTAACAATGGGTAAAGTTTGGCACTTGTCTTGTTCTTTAAGTCTTCATTGTACGTGTTTCATGTCACGCCTAAGTTTGAGTATGTACCAACTAGCCCAGTAGAGAGTTTTAATCCTACAAAGGAAAAATGTGCTGCGCTGCAATAGTGTCCCTGGCTCCTTCGATGAGCAATGCATTACTACATGCACCTGGGATGTGCTGTTCCTTTTTTGTCCTAGCTAAATTGTCATGGAGCATTGGATATAATTGTACTTTCCTTCTTTCTAAATTACAAACTTCTCAGTGGAGCTGACATCCTGTTGTTAACAGCAGTAAATCTATAAAGCAATGTAATAATAGTCTTGTTGCCCAAAGACTCCGTAATACGTCTTCCCATTTCACCTTTTAAAAATTCGGAACATTTGATTCGATATTCGGTCGAAGGTCGTTTTTCTCGAATATTCGTATTTAATTCGAAAATTTCGCTATTCGAACAACCCCACAGTTAGTATTTTTCCATGCAGCGAAAACAAGGAACCTACGCATCCAACCACAACGTACTGAACCTTTGCATGACCCTAATAATCAGCCCCGCCACGGTGGTCTAGTGGTTATGGCGCTCGGCTGCTGACCCGAAGGTCGCGGGATCGAATCCCGGCTGCGGCGGCTGCATTTTCGATGGAGGCGAAAATGTTTGAGGCCCGTGTACTTAAATTTAGGTGCACGTTGAAGAACCCCGAATGGTCGAAATTTCCGGAGCCCTCCACTACGGCGTCTCTCATAATTATATCGTGGTTTTGGGACGTTAAACCCCAGATATTATTACCCTAATAATCAGTCGCTTATTTTGCAGTTCCGGACTGCGTTCTAGACCGCAGTCCGTTAAATTGCCAGACACGTTGCGAACTGTGAAAACTTCATGGTCATGCAGACAATGCAGAGGCTGAGAATGCACCCCGTATTGCTACCTGAAATGTGCGTCACAGGCACTCACTTGCAAGTTCGTATGGTTGAAAAATGCCCGGTCTTCCGTGAAGAAGCACCTGTCTTTGCCACATGACTTCGTATGACCAGCTTGCTTAGTGAATGGTGTCCACCAGAGGATGATCGGATCAGAAACATTTCCTGGTGCTCCCGTGTAATGACCTGGGTGCGGGAGTTCAAATCGTTACGATACTCGCAGTGATTTTCACGCAGTGCTGTCACAAGGCAATGAGGTGGTTCTCGATCATTAAAAGAGAACGTAAAGTGATACACATTTGCTTATTTTATGCCTTCGAGATACTCCAGCCAATTCAGACCGCTGAACGATCGCATTTAGAAATAGCATACGGAACTAGAGCACTGCACGGGCTCGGGCCTACCCGAAAACCCGGGCCCGGCCCGGCCCGTGGGCCGGGCCGGGCCGGGTAAAGTAGTTCTCACGGCGGGCCCGGGCCGGGCTCGGGCCTGAAGCTCCGGGCTTAGGGCCGGGCCCGGGTTTGAGGTCGCGGGCTCGGGTCGGGCCGGGCTTGGACTTTGCTGGGTTCTTAAATGAACACTATAGCGAAGCACTGAATCTGTTTAGACTGATAAAGTGACGTCTAAGAACTCGAATCTCATACATTTCGCCATGGTAATTTTATTATCAGACGAGAAAATCAAGGTCAAAATTCTATTTTTTTTTTAATTTCGCGCCGAAATATCCAAGCCTGACGCCACGGATTTCAAACTGTATTTGCGTATTTGAGGACATTGACTCAATAAAATTTGCTGAAACTTGGTATGTTAAGTCTATGGCCCCCTCAGAGGTCAACGCACTTCATTTTTAGTGATTAGGAACTACGTAGACCCCATTAGACGCCGTCAGAATATAAGATGTCACGATGTCTGCTACGCGAACTTAAAGCGGGCGTCGCCACCCGCATTTACATTTTTGCGCGTTTTCTCACTTACCAAGACTCTTGTCCCGGCGAACGTGGTGATTTAGGAATTGCTAAAGAGTAACTTACTGATAATAGAGAAATTGTTTTTCTTTCTAGTGCCCCTTCATATTTGTTCCACATACGTTGTGCATACGTACATATATGTTTCACGTTTTCTCTCGAAAAAAACGCTTTTTTATGTGGGGCAAGCTGTTTAGAGAAATTTTATTAGAGACAAGTACTGAACTTCTTTTGCTCCTTGCATATGGGGCTACTTGATTTATCTAAAACGAGCGAGCTAAAAGTAGACATACCAGGCGCTTATATAGTTAACATGTCGTTATTCTGTGCTTTGTTTGCATTCGTTATGACTTTATATCCCAAATGTTATTCTGTAATCACAGTAATAAATGTGATATAATAAATATACACCTGTACTTATCGCAAAAACAATTATAGAGCTCCATAGCGAGGAAACGTTTCTGAAGGTTCCAGCCCTCCACTAAAACGAAAGGACTGCACACAATCTCGTTACATAGAATTCCTGTAGAGAGACATTCTTTTTCCGCGGCTTTGTCACGGCCCCGAGTGGTCATGTGACGCGATATGGACGTGCACAGCCTGCTTGGTGTGCCCAATTTGTTAATATTTGAATTTTTCGCCTTTTTTCGCTATATCAGGTGTCTCAAACCCACCTCAGCTAATGGGCCGCATTCACGAAAATTTACTCCGGCAAGGGCCAGGACAGTAACGCAGCTTATAAGCGCGGGGAAGGGGGGGGGTGTTAGAGGAGCTAGGTCGTACCAAATGTCAGCTAACGTTGCCATTTAAAAGAAGAGCTTTCCCATATGTCACATATAGGTCGTTTGAAGGGTATTTGGCGGCAGAATTCCAACAACATATCAATACCTATCTTCAACATGACTAAAATCAGGACGCCGATTTTGAAATATAGAGTTTTGTTTCACGGTTAGGTACCAACACAGGTGGCCGCAGGGGTTGCCTCACAACAAAAAAGCTTCAGACTACTCATGGCTGTGTAGCTTAAGTACATACTTATAAAGAAAATGAAAAATTCGGACGAAGACAGCCATGTGCGGGCCGCGGGCCTTTATGGAGAGGCCCATGGGCTGCGTGTTTGGGTCCCCTGCGCTATACAGGTATAGTGTGAGAACTACATGACACTGCCACAACACCGTTGGAATGTGCAGGAATAGCATAGGTTCAAACAGCATAAGGCGTGAGTATATTCGCTTGACGAAATATCAGGCTTGAAAAAAGACAATTACGAATTCCGTGCCGGGTGATGTCCCTTTACCTCGAACCATAGGCATCCAATGAGTAAGCGTCGAGAAGCTTATTCGCGCCTTTATTACCAAGCTGTAACAAACTCTAAAAATAGATCGAAATCGCTTCATCCACCTCCTGCCAGTCCTACCCGCGTAATGCAGTGGTCACCTTCTACCAGTACAACATCGTTAGGAAGGCGTAGAGTATTATGATACGGAAGAAGAGCGCGGTGCAAGCCGTGCATAACATACACTGCTGACAACTGCAAGCAGAAGCCCTCAAAGAGGAGTTTTATAGGTGATACTGAAGAGTTTCACGACGTTTGGGAACGATAGAAATGAAGGGATAAGCTGTACAGCTACATTCATTCTGCAGATGTCCACAAAGACATCCTAAATTTGCTCCAGTGGTGGAAGTTAAGAACAACGACTGCCGACGCCTTCACATTTCGCAAGGCAGATGTGCACCCCTGCGGCTAGCTCATGCAGTGCGAGAAACTTTAGCGCGACATGATATGTGATACAACGGTGGATGGAGTGTTTAAAGCCGGAATCTCTAGATAATTTTATTTTTTGCACAATAACCCGTGAAGAAATAAACTATAAAATATGCCACAAAAGACTTGTGGACTCTATATAGCCCTGGTGGTATATGAAATATATATGATATATGAAAGAATGCTACCACAAATATTTTTTCGTCCTTTCGGCTGCCTATACGTATTTCTAAAAGTACACGTGGTGCACATGGTTTGTTCTTTTTATCTAGATTAGTGTACATACAGCAAGGTAATAAACTTGGCTTTCTTCCTCCATCTTGCTGTGGCAAGGTGCTGCCATGCTGAAGACAGGTGTTACATATCCGAAAGGGTGCTCGATTGGCTTTGTCGTTAGAGCATGTTTTATGTTTCAGTAAAGAGCGCAATAAGGTGTTGTGTTCTCTGTCTCCTCTCTTTTTATTGCAATTCTTATCGAAACTGAACTCATGCTGCAAATCACTTTCCGTGCTACAATATCTGCTACAAAACGCTCTTGATGATCCGTATTGCATTAGCAAGAAAAAAAAATTTATAGTATACCATTGCCGAACAAACGTTCATTATACCCAGTATTTCCACTCAACTCTTTCCACCGTGAGCCCCTTTTTACACAAAATTACCGTAGGTTAAAGTAGAATTGTTAGCGAAATATTCGCCAACAAAGAGTAGATATTTGCTACTTAAAACACCTTGCTGTAGATTCTACGTTCTGGCAACACCACCTGTATTATTGGCTCTCGGGCCTCTGTCGGGCCTGATCTGGCGTCGGGCCGGGCCGGGCCGGGTAGGCGAAATTTTTTCTCGGGTTCGGGCCGGGCTCGGGTCGCGTATTGAATCACCGGGCCGGGCTCGGGCGGGTAAACTTGAACGAGGTCCGGGCCCGGGCCGGGCCCGGGCCGAAAATCACGGCCCGTGCAGTGCTCTATACGGAACACAACATATGCAGATCGTCTGAATAGTATTGGTGAAGCTAATGAGAGCCCAAGAATAACACGACAGAACGTGCGAACAAGTGTGCATGCTCATAGAAAATGCCTCCACGTCGCTTTCAAGCGCGCAAAAACTTACTGTGATCGCTTCGGTAGTGGCCGTAGAGGAGCGGGTCATTCTCAGCGTTCTGCGCGTAAGAATTGCAATCTCAGTTGTAGCAAAACCGCTGATCAGCAGCGATGCTCTGATTACTTACCGATATTAGGAAGTAACAGATACCGCATGAAAATAAAAGGAGGGTCAGTAAAATGAGTGAAGTGCGAAGTAAAAACCGCCTCGATCTGAACTTGTCGGCTGCGCAGGCAGCCACCATTTCTTGACAAGCGTGCGCTCGCAGCCGTCTGTAGTCACTTCAGTCAGCTTTCGGTTTCGATTTCGTTTTTCTTCGTGCTGGGGGAAATTTGAGAACTTCTCAGGAATTTGAGAGAAGGGGACACGCACAGCTTAATGCGGTATAAGTTCACGCGCTTTGAAGGAAGACGGTGAGTGAGACTATTGGAATGAATGCAAAGGTAAAATTCCCGAACCTCGATGCAATAAATGCTGCTCGCAAACGTGCGCGTGTTGTACTGGAAAACAGAAATGCAAGTCGGTGATCAGCGGGGTTCGAAAAATAAGTTCCAGAATGTGAAAAAATTACAATGAAGAAGCGTACTGGTATGGTACAATTGTTTCTTATTACTGACGTGTCAACCGCGCTTTCTGCACATTCGGAACACGTGACAGGCGAACATTATTAATATATTTATGTATGCGTAATTGAGAGGTCTGATTTTCTTTTTTTTTTAGCTCACGTACTTTGAGTGTGCAACAAGAGCTACATGAGCGATCTCTCTCTCTCTTTTTCTCATCCAGCCCGGGCTCATCAAGACATGCGGCAGTCGCCATGGACCCAGTGAAACTTTGAGCTGCCGCGCGCGCTGCATGGGTAAATGTAATACATTAGCGGACATTCATTTTAATGCGAAATCATTCGATTACTCATCGTGCGCCTGACCTTGATAATGATTCTCGTAAACTGTTGCGCGTGAAAGACGTAGACGGGGAACACAAAAAGACACACACGGAGCGCTCCGTGTGTGTCTTTTTGTGACACACACGGAGTTTACGAGAATGACAAACCAACAAGCCCAAGTCGACACCCTTGATGATAATTGTTGGGGTTTAACGTCCCAAAACCACGATATGATAGAGTTACAATATGATTATGGAGGACGCGCCGTAGTGGAGGGCTCAGGGAATTTCGACCACCTATTTTCGTCTCCATCGCCTGACCTTGAAAAAACTTTGTTGATATCTAAACGAGTATAAAAAGACCGAATGGCAGGTTGGGAGAGTTGGTGATTCATGTTACGTGGAAATATGAGTTGAACTAGGACTACGAGAAGACAAAAACGGACGCTTGCTTGTTTTTGTTTGTCTTAATTCTCGTAGTTCAGCTATGCGCTCGCATTTTCAAATAAAAAGACCCCAGATCACCGAACATAAAGGTGCTTTACAAGATACTTTCCCGGGTATATCGTGGGGGCTGTTTTATGCACGATAGGGAATGGAGCTGAAGTTTAAGAAAAACTGTACCTTTACGCGTAATAATAATAATAATAATAATAATAATAATAATAATAATAATAATAATAATAATAATAATAATAATAATAATAATAATAATAATAATAATAATAATAAATTCGCCGACGATCTCGATACTGAATTCTGAGCGCAGCTTCGTTTTGGGGCAACGCCAACTGTGTTTGAAGTTTTCGCTATCCGCAGTTGTAGTAATGTAACATTCGTTACATACTGCTACACCACTCTGTGCATTACAGGCGTTGCGAACCAAGCGAAACGCCGACAGCCCCGTTACGACAAGTGAAGTGCCAGCCCTGTATGCGCACGATCTCCGACCGAGGCGCCAGTGGGCGTGACGGAGGAAGAAAGCGAGATTAGAGGCTCGTGATATCGACGGACTACGCGTTCGCTCACTTTCGTCCTCGTTCGCTCTATAGGTTACGCCGCCGATGCCAGCCAACGGCGACGCCGCTCAACGCAGGACTGGCGCCTAAGAGCTGCGCTCTAAAACTGGTAGCATTTTCATTTGATGGTAACTTTTAACCCGGATGTCATATTAGCTAGAAATATGCTACAGCCCACCCATGAGAGTCACCTAGAAACCTCAATGAAAACCAGCAGATAATGAAGCCAAGATAGGGGAATTGTGAATTTTGATATAGATGTGAAGAAAGTAAAGTGGACAAAAAGACAACTAGCCGCCGGCAGGGAGCGAACTTGCAACTTTCGGAAAACGCGCCCGATGCGCTGCCAATCGAGGCTACGGCGGCGGTCGTACTCCCAGGGTTTACGTGCACATAAGTACCCGATAGTGTGGACGAGAGAACGACCGCCGCCGTAGCCTGGTAGATATGAGCATTTGACGGTACACAATTTCGTTAAAACTAAAGGAACTTCGACGATTTCGGCGACTTGTGATGTGCTGTCCAGAGCATCATTTTTTTTTTCTTTTCTTCCGAGTTTAATTCTTGGGCGTTTCATTCATTGTTTTTCAAGCTGCACCGCTCTGTATGCTTATCGGTCTTCTCAGTAAACAATTTCCAGCTGCTGCTTTTTCTTAATCCAGTACATTCATTATTTGGGGCTAAAACAAACATGTGCGTATGACATGACTTTTTAAAATCTGTTCCTTGCCATTTCCTTCCACTCCAAAACATTGCTTGGCGACTGCTGTTGAAGTCTACGATTCGAAAGATGCGGTTGCATGTAACGTGAAGTGGAAGCTGGACTTGCTCTCCGAACGTCGAAGCGAGGATCCGCATGAGGCAGAAACCGCAGTGAAAAACAAGTTATTGCAGCAACTTGCAGCTGCAAATCAGAACAAAAACACGGTATACATGCTAGAATGCTATTTGTTTTAATGCGCAACATTCTTTGGAGAGTACTCCAACAACTTTGGTTGCGACATTATGTCTCAAACGCGAAAGGCGTGACACCTTAAATTTCCGATAGGAATGCATATAGGCTTCATAGACAAAAAAAAAGGGGGGGGGGGGCAACTTGAATTTGGTACTGCATCAACCTAATTTTGGGGGTGATATGGGGGTGGTCAACATAAGGGCCAGCTTGCAGGAAATAAGCGCGTCGTTAGCAGGGCAGCGCGTACGGGCGAACGTCTCATTGCGCGCTTGCCGCTGTTCACCGAACGTCGCAGCCCCACGCTGTAGCAGAAATCTTCCTTGTGGAAGTGTTTGCTGCACACACGAGTTGTAGCCGATGGCTGCTTGCTGGTTCAAAGTTTCGCAATCAGGTGTCATAACATGACGGAGCACGTGAGTATGCTGTCTTTGTGTAGTCAACGATCGATCGTTGATATGTTTATTTGCCTACCGACGTCGCATTTCAATGATTTTGCTGCCGTTCACTAAAGTCTGCTTTATGAAAACCGGGCTTTCTGCCCATCATGCATTGCCTCCACACGGACAAAACATTGCGATTCTCTTCATCGCGGAGCTTTGCCTTTCTTGGGACTACTCCCTCGATTCATTGACCAGCCTTTTCGTTCGAAGTAGGAGGGCTATCGCGGAGCGATGCCTTATGCGTTATTATATGCCAGTATTGCCATCCACCACTGGCGGCCGGCTGATCCTGCTGAAAACGTGGACGAACGATCGTTCTGACCAGTGGCCAAGCCAGCCAAGCGCTAAAAGCACGAAATGCATTGGCGCCGAAAAGGGCATCGCTCCGCGATAGCACGTACCCCAGCATTTTATTTCTACATATAGCAGCACTTTTATTGACGATATCAATATTTGAAGCTAGAGACAAAATGCAAGCTAGAGACAAAATGAAAGAAACGCGCAAGAAGCTTGTCAACACTCAACACCAGTGCAACATATAGACCAGATTATTTCTGCTCTCCCTCCAACGTTTAGAACAAGCGTACATAATCTTGACCCCAGCTATCATCAGTCGGAGCGGCCAGTGCTAGGGGCTGCGGGCTTGGTTACGTCATAATTGATGGCGAGCCAACACTCGCAGCTAGTACATCAAGCGTGCGACAAGGACAGGCTGGACATTATTGTGGTCGTCCGTTCCATGTGATCAGCAGCCCCCTACCAAACATCGCTGCCCCCTGCAAGCCATGAAAATTCTGGTCTATACTCCGTTTCATACACCAGGTGCAACACTATAGATGGAAGTTAGCGAGACTTCTTGCAGTAGGTACGTTCGCACCAAGAAATAGTTCAAGGATTTTACCACCCGTAATATGTTTTTTTTTTCATTTTTTGCTGAGTATAATAAGTGAAGATGCTTTGTGCCTTGGAAATAAATCCCGCTATTTATATGGTTGTCAGTAGGTTGTTCTGGATCGCTTAGCATCTCTGTTTTTTTTTTTTGTATCGTAGCCTCCGCGACTAGCTCCGGTAGCGCGCAGCCGGAGCCAATCGCGGAGGCCACGTTTACAATCACATTTTGCTGACCGAACTTCCACAGCGTTGCACCTGTTGTAGGAAACGGAGTATAATATCTGGGGTTTAACGTCCCAAAACCACGATATGATTATGAGAGACGCCGTAGTGGAGGGCTCCGGAAATTTCGACCACCTGGGGTTCTTTAACGTGCACCTAAATCTAAGTACACGGGCCTCGAACATTTTCGCCTCCATCGAAAATGCAGCCGCCGCGGCCGGGATTCGATCCCGCGACCTTCGGGTCAGCAGGCGAGCGCCATAACCACTAGACCACCATGGCGGGGCAGGAAACGGAGTATAGGTGATCCGCTTAGTGTATTCAGTGATGTTGCGAGCAGGGAAAAGAATAGTAATATAATAATATCTGGGGTTTAACGTCCCAAAACCACGATATGATTATGAGAAACGCCGTAGTGGAGGGCTCCGGAAATTTCGACCACCTGGGGTTCTTTAACGTGCACCTAAATCTAAGTACACGGGCCTCAAACATTTTCGCCTCCATCGAAAATGCATCGAAAATGCAGCCCAGGGGCGTAGCCAAAAATTTTTTTCGGGTGGGGGTGGGGGGTTCAACCATACTTTATGTATGTTCGTGCGTGCGTTTGTATGTGTGCGTGCCTATGTACGCAAGCAAAGCTGAAAAATTTCGGGGGGGGGGTTTCCCCCCACCCGAAATTTTTCCGGAGATGGTTCGACCCCTCGACCCGATACGGGGGTGGAATGCGCGGTTTAAGTCCACTGTGGGGCACTTCACAGAGGCCGGCAGGTGTGGCACGATAACGACGCGTAATTACGTGTCATACATTAGCGCCCACAGACGCGTAATGAGTTTACTGGAACAAAACGCGCACAAGAAGCAACACGAGTAAGAAAAGACGCACACAGGAGGAAAAGTGAACACTGTGCGTCTATGGGGGATACGTGAGTGCGTGTACAGGGTGCCCCAGCTAACTCTAGCCAGAGTTTAAAAATATGCTGACGCACTTTATGACGACGCGACGAAATGCGTGTTGATCGCTATGGAACGGAGCAAGTCACACTATTTTTTTTGTGCTCTGCTTAATTGCTTAATTGGGCAAGGTTAACGAAATAACTTCTAAACCAACGAAGCTATAGTCGAAAAATACCAATTAGGAGGTAGTAGTATGGTTCGCAAAATGCCCGATTAGACAGTTTTTAAGTTTTTATCTACTGAGTGTTAGTGTTTTTTCTGCTTCCTGCAGATGCTCGCGAAATTAAAAAAAAAATACCACGTGACATGCCCGCTTACGAGCCGTAATTGCAGTGCTACGTTACGTTCCGCCTGCAAACGACAACAGCATTCGGCCACGTGTGCTGCGGCTTAAAAGGCGACAGGGCAGCGACGATCCATGGTGGTGGCTGTGCGATGACGAGCCTGTTGCTTGCGGCAGCACAAGCGATAGACGCTTTACTGCTTATCACTGTCATGAGCCGCCGCGACGTAAGATATCGTTTGTACACAGAACGTTAGGGAGCAATGCAATTACGGTGCGCAAGCGGGCGTGTCAGGTGGTATCTTTTGGTATTTCGCGGGCACCAGCAGTAAGAAAAAAAAACAAACACTGATACTTAATAGAAAGAAACTACCTAACCGGACGTTTTTCAAATCGAACTTCACCTTTATAATTGGGATCTTTTTAGGGGCGAAGCTCCTCTTAGTCTAACCTTGTCACGCGTCCGGCGTAAGGCGTAACCGGCAGTATCTCCCGAACAGTATCTCCCATCACCGATCCTTTGCAAACTGCCCACTACTTCGTCTTTGCAAGCATCCCACTATGATCCATCACCGATCCATTACTTCACCGACCATAAAGCCGTTATAATGAAGGGGGAACGGAAGCCACCTTTGCAAACTGCCCACTACATCTTTGCAAACATCCCACTACGACCCATCACCGATCCATCACTTCACCGACCATAAAGCCGTTATAATGAAGGGGGAATGGAAGCCACGTCTAGCTACCACTTGCGATTAATAAAATTTCTTGTATAAATATATACAGTGTTTGTCACGTCTTTGATGATGTACTGGGCTATCGCTTTGATTACTGCTGGGCGAAACCACTGAAGATTTCACGGTGTAACCATGATTGCTTCAGGAGCTTCGCCCAAGCTCTTCATCATTCGCCCGTGGATATGCTGTGAATTTTTTTACCAGTTTCGTTGCTTTAGAAAATCAGATAATTAATCTTTCCTAAATAAACAATTAAGCGTAACACAATAAAATAGTGTGACTTACTCCGTGCAATAGTGAGCGACATGCATTTGGTTGCGTCGTCCTAAAGTGCGTCAGCATGTTTTTAAGCTCTGGCTAGAGTTAGCTGGGGCACCCTGTATGTATACACAGGGTGTTTTTTGTTTTGTTTTAGAGAATACAGATTGTAGGGGTGTGCGAATATTCGAAAGTTACGAATATTCGTCGGATAATACATTCGAAATATTCGTATTCGATTCGAAAATCGTGTATTCGAAAAGTTTCGAATTTCGAATAACCTCGAATATTCGAAAAAATTCGAATACGCGATTCGATTACCATGCATAAAATAACTCGTCTTCCACATTTCTGCTGCGTTCGTATCGCTAATCATGTGGAGCATGTGGAGCAACCTGATCACGTGGAGCAACTCATATTTCTTCATGATAACATATAGTGATTACTTTCATTGTGCCGTGATATTTGCTTGCGTTGTGATGTGCATTGTGCTAGCCTGGACATTGTGTTCTGGAGATAGCAGTGTATGTTGCGTTGCCAGTCAGGCTGTTAATGTTTTTTTTTTTTTTTTTCAAATAGCTACATGTTAAATAAAATATTGTTCCTGTGGAGGCATTTTTCCTTTGATATTCGATATTCGATTCGATATTCGAAGGTGGATATTCGTATTCGATTCGTATTCGAAAAATTTGATATTCGCACACCCCTAACAGATCGTTAAAAATAAAAATGCTATTACAGTCAGGCACCTGTTGTCTTCACACACGAACTCTTCGTCGAGGCGGAAATACTAAGCCGCACCTAAAGGTACATTGAAATAAGGGATTAACAACTTCTTAATTATTAACTTGAGGGCAGTTACATGAAAAAGTTGTTGGACGTTACCATTTATGGCATATCAACTTTTTAAAATTCGTTAAAACATACGTAATTTGAGATATTAATAATCGAAGTTCAAGGCCCCTATCGAGACGATATCGAAACTGAGAGCGCCGGACGCGCATGAAATGCCGCCGCTTTGTTACGTCACACCGGAATTTCACGCGACAAACTTTGAAAAAAAAAAAAGCTCGTCGCAGCAGAATCTTGCCAGGAAAAACGGCAGTCGTCTCAAATACACAAGTGGACCGCATATTCTTAGCGTTTGGTGTGTATAGTGCTTATCTATTTCTTTCTTAAACTTTAAATAAACGCAAAGAGCTCTTTCGCTTGTCTGCGAGAAGCGCCAAAATCGGCTGCCCCCTATTTTACGCTGTACAGAAGAAAAATGGTTTTCTTGGGTACAGCGCGACAGAATCTGATACGCATGAAACATTACACTCAATGAATAAGCGGTCCACTTGTGTATTTCAGACGACTTGCCGTTTTTTCTGACCATATTCCGCTGCGATGCACATTTTTTCACTGTTTGTCGCGTGAATTTTCCTTCTGACGTAACACATCCGCCGCATCTGCCTAACACCTCTGCCGAGACTCGGCGTAGCCAGAGGATCGAGCTTGCAGGAGGAATTCACCCCCCCCCCCCCATCTACCCTGATTTCTTAATATTTGAACATACATAAAGATAAATCGGAACTTCCCCCAGTAATATTCCAGTAACGCCCCTGAGCCTCCGAGAGGAAGCGCCATGCAACGTCGCCAAGACGCTGAAATCATTTTGCGACGACAGTACATACTGCTGAACAGCTTCGCTGACCATTCATGTCAGCGAGGATGAGTGCCAATCATTTTTTTTTAGCTGGGTTCGATTTAACACCCTGTACCCTGATTGCAGTCAAGCGCGCACGCGCTTCGAGCGAAATGTGTAATTCAGCGTTGAACGAACAGGAAACTGGGAATCCTGCATGAGGAAAGTTCCGGTTCAGTCGCTTTGCTATCGCTCAAACGAACGTCGAGGCATGTCTCAGGTGCCAGCAGCCCCAGTACTTCTTGCATGATGAGAAACTTCCCCACAAACGCTAGTGGCCGCTCCGCGCATGCACCTTGACTCGCAGCTCAAACAGGTGTGGTTGTTTGTAAGTGGGAGCGCTGCGACTCGGGCCTTCCCATGGCATGTCGAGAAATCAGACGCACTTACGACTCCTCATGGGACCAAATCAAATGTCGGAAAAACGAAATAAAATGTGGGCGATGGTTATCGTAGGCCTAGCTGCGACGAAGCCGTCTCGTCTCCGCAAGAAGGCTCCCTCGATCATGCGGGCAGATCGGCGGAGTACGCACGATACGCATACATTTACGTGGGTGGCGTGACGTCAGCTGGCAGCGCTGGCGGCGCTAGCGGCAACGACAGTGGAGTCGGTGGGGCACGCGTCACGGCTGCGTCACGAAGCTGCCGTGAGTCGAGCTCGCTTTGAAAACAGGACAAAGAGTTGCCGCTCTACCGGGCAAGGGGCACACCGCTAGGTACTGCTGCGCGCTGACTGGAACGCATATTCGTCACCCTGCGGAGTGCACGAGAGGAACACGCCCTCGAAGAGGTGAGCGGATGGTTCGTTGTGTGCTTCTCTCGAGGCGCTGGTACCTTGCTTATGTGTGCTGTTCGGCACCGCGACAGTGGTGCTTGCACCGTGTCTTCTCTCTGGCTGCCCACGCAGTCCATCCGCTTCCGCGGGCTGACAGTGTTATTACTGACCTGATATTATTCCGCACAGTATGCAGATGCATTGGCCGTTCTTACTTGGAGATTTCATTTGGTAAACTTTTCGTAATATGTTCCGAAACAGTCTGAGTGCACTAGTATCAAGATCAGGGGCGGATACAGGATTTTACCGAAGAGGGGGGTCAGCTTTTGGGAAAGGGGGCGGGGTCAGCTGAGGGGAAGACCTGATAGGTCCACTTCCTGGGGCATACATTAACAAAAATAAGGGGGAGCGGTGTCAGAACATTCGGGCCCCTCTCTGAATCCGCCCGTGGTCAAGATCAGTCGCCGGGTCCAATTGCAGAGCTCATACGTTGCACGCCTGGCGTTCCAAAGTGAAGGAAAGTGTACGAATAGAACAGCGCTGAGATTACGGACTTCGGAAGAGATGGAGACTGCACTGTCCTCGTCTCTACCGTTTTCTGTGTCTCACTGCTAAACTGCAATTGTGTCCTCCAACTAACGCGCGAGAGTCGTCTTGTTTTCCTTTGCCTCCCCCAAGTCTAATCGTCGCGCTACAAATTGGAGCTCATGCCACTGACTTGCCCTAACCTGCAAGTTTCTCGGCCAACTTAAAGAGTACCGTAACACAATCTCCGACATTCCGGAGCAATGAAAGTAATACACGGGGCTCTAGAACGCATCTCGACGACATGACCAGTCAGGTACGCTGCGCTGTAGGCTCGGAACTTTTTGTAAGCTGTCCGTGCTCCTTACCAGGGGCGTAGCCAGAAATATTTTTCGGGGGTAGAGTTCAACACATTTGATGTATGTTCGTGCGTGTGTTTGTATGTGTGTCTGTATAGACACATGCAAAATTGAAAATTTCTAGTGGGGGGGGGGGGGGGGGGGTTAATAATGGACCCGTTTCAGCGGCTAATAATGGGCCCATTTTGCCGTCCTCCAGACAGTGCAGAGCTCAGTCGTCTTTTGCCGAGAATATTCGGTCCTTTCTGGCGCCCGTCTGCGCTCGACCTGTTTAAGATCCAACCGAGATAAGCATTAGCGAAATTCATTCATTTATCTCATGTATCAATCAGACGTCCAGCGTCCTACGTACGCATTTCGTTGCCGGAACATCACGAGTGCGCGCTTCGGAGTAGTTTTGTTCATGCGCTTTTTTTGATTAAACACAGGATACACTTGTTATGCAATAGAGCATTAGGCGCTTGAATGTTGCAATATAGCATTAGGCGCTTGAATGTTTGTCGCCTAGGCTGCAGAAAGCCGCTACATGGATTGCTGTACTAGCACAAATAAGAAAGTGCATGTATTGACAGTAGAGACAGAGGAGGAGAGTCTCCGGGCTCCATCTCTTAACGGAGGGGGGGGACTCCCCTCCCGGCTGCATGGTTAGAGGACAGCGGAATTGAGGCGAAAGCCTTAGATGCCTCATAAAACGCGAAAATTGACCGACGGCGGCGTCGGCGTCAACAAGAGTGATGCAAAAAATATCACGTGATGACGTCACCATATGACGTCACATATCGCGAACATTTGTGACGTCATCATGACGTCACCGCACGACAATACCGCTTGGTCAAACGTGGGCCGATCATGGGGGCAGTGCAAAACCACGGTAGGTGCAGAAAGCTTTCGGGGGGGAGGGGGGTCGGGGCAGGATCAATACATCGACTGAGAAGAAAAAGATGGCTTTCGCCTTCCAGTCGTCTTAGGCGAATGCATGAGGGACCCTGTGAGTTTTTTATTATTATTATTTTAAGTCCTCCAAAAATGAGCCGCCTTAAAAAAAAGCTTTTCTTTCGGTGAAATGCATTAACACTTCCAGTGTTTTACGAAAATTTACTGTGAGATCTCGCTATAAAAAAGAAACACCAGGCCTACGTGGAACACGCAGCACAGTCACAGCGAAAGCTGGAAGAGCGGCCCTTCTAGAGACCGATGTAAGCTCTCTTGGGGCAACTACTACAAGTCCACTTGCAAGGTACCCATTACGTCATAAATCACAATTTTTGCGAAGTACGGAAACAACCACTATTCCGTTATTAGGCATTATGCGGAGAAGCGAGATACCCGCTATACATCTGTAACGCATTTTTGTGCACATTTTTTATGCTGTGGCTGATGACGATGAAGAATTATGACTGAGCCCTTTGTAGTGGGTTGGAAGCTTTAAACGACCCACCCGTTACGCAATTCGCATTGTGTGACGCCTGGTTGGTATTTTACGCTTCTACCACGCTATATTACTTCTGTTAACGTGATTCCTTGCCCGATATGACACCTGTATCGGGTCTTTTTGCGAAAGGGTTTCAAGCACCGCCGTGGCTCTGTGTTAGAATACTCGACTGCCACGCAGAGATCCTGGGTTCAAGTCCTGCTCGGTGCTGAATATTTTTTTCTCATTTCGCGCGATAGCGGTTACGGACACCGGCGACGACGGCGGCGGACAACTACGCCACCAAAATTAGCTGTTATCTCGTAACAGCTTTCGCTGTAAAATAATACGTGATTTTTATGTTGACATGTTGTAAACTCTGAGGACGAGCAATGCTTAACAGCGGTATGTACTGGTTAACGAAGTAAACAACAATCAATGTCAAACGAGCAGTAAATACATCTTTTTGAGCTTTTGCTGGTTGCTAGACTTCGCCTGAATTTAGTTGCAAGCTCTGTGACATATAACTTCAAGTGAGGCCATTTCGGTCCGTAGTTCTTGATTTCATGAATAAGAATGCCGTTATACGTTTTCTATTTGAATATTTTCCTACACTTTATAGTCTTTTCCTAAGTAATCGGCGAATATAATTAGAGCACCTGTAATCGATGGACATATTTATATCTCGCAGTTATAGGACACCGCACAGCATGTCAAGACGAAAACAACGCTGAGGACAAAAATGGACATCTTTCAGTTTTATATCAATCGCTACTTTACAAAGCGACTGCTATTTGCTGACGCACGTTTAGTTCGCGTCCGACAGCACTTGGACAGTCGGGACTGCGAAAGTAGCCACGGTGGAAGTGTGGGAATAAGTTTCTGTTGCATAACCCTACTGAAAACGCTCCGTAAGTCAGTACCATAATTCCGTATGTTTCCGTATGATTCTTACGGAAATGTACGGAAAATATATGGAAAATATACGGAAAACATATGGATTCCGTACGAAACATATGGAATTATGGTACTGGCATACGGAACGCTTTCAGTAGGGTAAGTTTTTTTTATACTAAAAACTCAAGCCCTTTTGGCGCGGGAGGGTCTGTGCCGTCATTCTTGCGCCTATATCTTTTTGTGGCGACAGCGAATATCAGCCAGGGGACGCCCGGACCAGGTCTTGCACTACAAGAGGTCTCCGCGGGTACAAAGTCCGCGCAACGTCGCTGGTTCCCTGAAGGGAACAATAGAACCCTGCTGCGGTGATGCGTTGCCAGTGAGCGGTTCACTGCATCCGCATTCTATGTATTGTGCACCGCGCATCGTTCTCGACGGGTGCTTATGTTGTTTGTGCTTCGTATATTACAGGCGCACCAACTGTATAGTCCCTTCAGACAGCCGTCTGGAGGAACAGCACGCGCGAATGATTCATTCTTTGTGCTTTCTATGAACGCCGGAGCTCAGACAAGAGCTTAATATATAGAGCTGTCGTGAAGGGTGAATAGTCCACAGTCACCAAGCTTGAAGTAAGCGCCATTGCATCAAGCTGTTCGGGCTGATATGCGCAACGCGGACGAGTAAGCACATCGCGTTTCCGACTGTCGTGTGCTGACGTTCTCCGCTTCATTGTGGTGGGACGTACGTCACTGCGTGAAAATTCTGGAAATATATATATATATATATATATATATATATATATATATATATATATATATATATATATATATATACGTGCCAAAATTACGGCCTGATTAGGCGGCATACCGTGGTTGGGGACTTGCATTTCGCCCACACCGGAACGTGCGTACAAGTTACGAAAGTTGTCAGAAACACACTTTAGGAAGCTGTCGTTCATTTTGCCCCCAGTCTCGGATGCTGGTCACTTAACCTGCGGTAGGAAAATATGTCCCTCATGCAGCGGGTTGCATTTTTTGTTCGGGTCAGACAATACAATCCATTAGGGTGACGTGTGTGTTGACAAGCGCACCTGCTATGAAAAAAAAGGAACATTTGGCCTCGGGAAAAATGAAACAAAGAATAAACTTTCGCCTTGTAGCTAGATAGCTTTGGGGTTATCTTTATTGGTAATTGAGGCAGTCTTGAGATGACCGCTCATGTTTATCTCACCTTTATGCCAATAAACACGCAGCAAGCAAGCCAGTATCTGACGCATATGGCAATGTCTAGTTGTCGGGATGAGGGCAGCGGTAAGAAATTATAGCTTGCGCTGAGACGCACTACATGCGGTGTTCAGTGATAACAGGTAGTTTTAGCCTAACGGAATCGTGCTTGTGTGAACGTCTGCCAGAATAACACGAGGCTCAGTCAGATCCGTATACGGCAGCATTGGTGGTGACATGTATGCTGCCACGCTGCGAGCGATCAAGCTCGCTCAATACTTATATGGTCGGCTGTATATATGTATACCCGCCTTAAGGCGTAAACGTGCTGTCATTCCTTGATACATTTTTTTGGTATTTCGCTGCATGCAGGTGCGCTAACTAGCTTTGTCTCTCTAATCGTATGCAAGTCTCTGCTGTGCGAGCACCCAGAACATCGTTTCTAAACACTGGTAACGCCTCCTGTTAATGGGCAGCCGTGTCAGTTGAAACTGATTTGTTATACGTATAATACGCATTTGCACCATCTATAGTATACCTGGGTTAAAACCATTTTAATGTAATTTACGTATTAAATGCGAAGCATTTCTTAGCGAACTTCTGCGAGTTTGAGCGTATCTATCTATCTATCTATCTATCTATCTATCTATCTATCTATCTATCTATCTATCTATCTATCTATCTATCTATCTATCTATCTATCTATCTATCTATCTATCTATCTATCTATCTATCTATCTATCTATCTATCTATCTATCTATCTATCTATCATCTATCTATCTATCTATCTATCTATCTATCTATCTATCTATCTATCTATCTATCTATCTATCTATCTATCTATCTATCTATCTATCTATCTATCTATCTATCTATCTATCTATCTATCTATCTATCTATCTATCTATCTATCTAATCTAGCCGCCTACGACTTTTTTAATGTAGCATGGTATCGAACATATGAAAAAGGACGTAGACAGCTGCCGCGCAAATAGCTTATGATTCCGTGAAGCAGTTTTGAATGGCAAAAGGGCTTCACCAATTTCAATTGCCAGTGATACGGTAAAACTGGTTCGCGACGAGATAGTCCGGATGTGAGGTGAAGAAACATAATGGTCGAATGAATGCCAGCGCGAGTTGATAAATGTGATCGTCCTGTCTGTCTACATTTCCCGCGGTATATCCTCAGTCGCGCATTTCGCCATGACCGTTTACAAACTGGCCTAGTTTTCCATCCTGTCGTTGAAACTGAATGGACTCATTTGCCGAAGTATGACGCAACCATCTCGAGCGAAATTTCCGCGTTGCGTCAGTTCTCGACAGTGGTGCTCATATGCACTTATGTTGGTCAGTAGTTTGCTCAGCTTTATCTGCGCTGTTGCCGATGACTGCGCAGTGACCTGGAATCCAGTGAAATTAAGTATTGCATTCATCCTCGTCAGCTGAATGGTTATAATAATATCTGGGGTTTAACGTCCCAAAAC
Organism: Rhipicephalus sanguineus; assembly: GCF_013339695.2. Taxonomy (NCBI): domain Eukaryota; kingdom Metazoa; phylum Arthropoda; class Arachnida; order Ixodida; family Ixodidae; genus Rhipicephalus; species Rhipicephalus sanguineus. Next base: position 159,024,758 of record NC_051176.1, read on the forward strand.
CACGATCTGATTATGAGAGACGCCGTAGCGGAGGGCTCCGGAAATTCCGACCACCTGGGGTTCTTTAACGTGCACCTAAATCTAGTCAGCTGAATGGTTAGCTGCCTAAGTCAGGCACAGCTAGCTTGCTCTCGAGAAAAAAGCACAACGGTAATGTGGACAAAGTTGCCGTGAATATATATTCTCTTCAACTGGATGTGTACAAAAGGCGAGGCGTCTCAAGGAATGCATGCAGTTGTTACTGTCAGCGCCATTCATGTTTGTGTGCTCCTTTTTGTTTCGTCTATTTAGGTAGTGCTGTTTTCGTCTGAATAATTTAGGCTCTCTGAGGTCCGTTGACGTGCACCGAAATTGCAATATAAGTGTGCTTTTCCATTTTTTTTTTCTCATAGGAATGGGGTCGTTGGACTCGAGAATAAAGCCTGCGACTTTGTTTTCAGCAGCAAGCTGCCGTATAGCTATATACTGAGTCACTGCTACGTGTTGTGCTCAGTGAAGGATTGTGCAGGTGAATAATCAGCAGCTCGGCGCACTATTTACCTGTTTTCTACTTCTGTGTCTGTCAGCGAATATCATGTCTGGATAACATCGACTTCAACAGACTGAAAGTGATCGCCCCTGAAGGTTTGCCCTTGCGATCTGATATGAAAGAGCGAGCAGGACAACTGTGTTCCTAGAACGCGAAAGTGGAGACTGTCTATACACGGCGTTTGTCTTGCTGGTGCGGCATCATTTTGGAAAGCTTGGTCGTCGTCATCATTATTATCGTCATCATAACCATCACTGCCAGCCTGTTTTATGTCCACTGCAGGACGGAAGCCTCTCCCAATGACCTCCACTTTACCCCACCTTGTACGGGCAAACGTCGGTTTATGTTTAAGCGAATTCGCACGGTGACGGCACTCAACACAAAGCCCGTGTTCCATGGCAAGAGAACAACTATCTTCCGCTCTACTGTTTTATGTCGAACGTTGCATAAATACCGACGTTCCCGTTTATTGCGTTGATGTAGGTAGTCGACGGCGTATAGATACCCTGTATGACCTATAGAGTGAAGAAACCTAGCTTGAAATAGACGTTGAGAGGGAGATTCAGATGCGAAATAATCGGCCACAGGGGTTGGAATGTCAGATACGTACCGCAGAGGAGGCGGAAGAGAAAAAAAAAAATGCTTGACGTTCACCCGTGAAGCGAAAGGTTTGCCTGGCAGGACCACTCTGCCAACGAGAGCACAAACTTTTCAACCCATCTCCAGAATTTTTTATTGTTAAGGATGCAGCAGGAACCGCACAGACGCAGCCCGCGGTCACATGTGGCCTCGAGGGATGTTACCTGTATGCGTTTGACACAGGGCGTACTTGCGAGCCGCCTTCTTCAGAGTCGCGAAATACTTTCGTTTAAGTGGGCTTAGGGGCGTGCTGACTACGTACCACCTTGGCGCGGTCCCGCAAGGCGCTGGATAGAATTTGCGCGTGAAAGGCATAGACGTTTCGGAGAGGACGTGGGCGAGCATGTATTGCGAGTGCGTGGCGAGGCTCGCACCATGCTCGAGTGCCCCGATGCACGATGGCGTCGTGCTGCCCACTCCCACCTATAGCCGCTTGCGCGCGCCGGTGCGCCATCCGTTCTATTTCCAAACGGGGTCTCCGTCGCCATTCGAGCCAAGGCGTCTGTCCCAGGGCGGTACGAAAAACAGCTAGACGAGAAGAGAAAACGCCGTCACACGTGAATCAGCCTCCCCCTTCCCCCTTCGCCCTCCATGTGGCTGTCCTATTGCCGCGCGCCAGCCCGCGTGACGCCTCGCTAGCCCCCACCTCCACAAGACTTTCCCGTTGCGGTACTGCTGCGGCGTTGCTCCTAGGTGGTCGCAGACGGAAAAACGGATAACTTTCGCATTCGTGGCATCGGTGAGTGCAGTTCTTCGCCTTCTCTATATTCCGTACGACTGACGGATGTGAGGAGTCCGCGCTTGCGAGCCATAAGTTGCACGTAAGCACGGACCCTTCAGCGATCCGATTCATGTGGTTTAGAGCCTCCAATATTAATGAGAACTAACAGACAGCAATGCCAAGGAAAGTATACTTTCCTTGGCATTGCTGTCTGTTAGTTCTCATTAATATTGTGTCTAACAAAGAAAAACGAGCCCTTAAAAGTAATCTTTGCTTCATTTAGAGCCTCCAAGCAGCACCTGGGTTGCGAGGGATGCTGTAGAGGAGGACTACAGATTAGATAAGAAATACGTGAGTGTTTCTACATTCACTCCTTATTAGAATGCGGCTTTCACAACTCGGAACCTAACCCTCAGGACCACACCCGCCATGGTAGTCTAGTGGTTATGGTGCTCGGCTGCTGACCCGCAGGTCGCGGGATCGAATCCCAACCGCGGCGGCCGCGTTTTCGATAGAGGCGGAGATGCTCGAGGCCCGTGTACTTAGATTTAGGTGCACGTGAAAGAACCCCAGGTGGTCAAAATTTCCGCAGCCTTCCACTACGGCGTCTCTCATAATCGTATCGTGGTTTTGGGACGTTAAACCCCATCAATTATTACTAACACTCAGGACCATAGCACCGGACTCAGTGCCGCGCGCATTTCGAGACATGTATTGCGGCTTCAATTAAGGAGGTACTCGTGAATAAGCTACTTTCCGACAGCTTTACGCTCCGGCGTTCACAAAAACGGTTCCTACAAGGCGGCGACTTTGCGAAGTCTTGATCTCTATTTCTTTGCATTCGATTTCCTCCTATTCTGGTCACGGCATGATAACTGGCATTTTTCATGTCGTGCTGTTCGTCCAGAATAAGTCGAGGAACGCCAGCAGATCTCGCACGTCACGCTTCCGCATCTACATATGTACATTTATGCGTTCCGTTAGGTTAGAAAAGAACAGACTACAGGCTCGGACATTACGGCCACTACAACCCGTTTCAACGAAGCTTATATCTTTTCACTGAGTGTGCTCACAGGACGTGGTGTTGGGTTGATTGTTCATCTTCAGGAATAATGATATTGCGCGCAAAAAGAACGTCACACTATATAGAGAGAACAGCAGCTGTTGGTACTCGCGTTCTTTTCTCCATGGCGTTCTTTTTGTGCGCAGTGTTTATTCCCGAGTGTTTGCATTACGCTGTTGCTTGGAGTGATATTTTCGTTGTCAGTTTGTGACTGTTTAGAATAGACTTTTAGCTGATGTGCTGAGACAAAAAAAGGAAAAAAAAAAGTTGTCGCTGTTTCTTCTCGGACAGCGACATTGTTTCGTAGGTGAAGAGACGTTAAATGGTGACTCATTTGTTTGTCCTCTAAACGCATATGCGGTCGCCGGACTGGTTTTTTGTCCTTCGGAAGCTCAAATGACCAGCCGCTTGAAACTTTTCCTTTCGATGGCAGCATCACGTACTCGTAGGGGAAGAATTAATATTTTGAGAGAGTGCCAGCGAGCGCAGAAAGGAGAGTCGCGTACAGTAAAGACGGCAGCAGCATTCTTGCATGCATGCGTTCAGCGCATACATTTTGAGGAAAGCTTTGCGTGACCACGTTTTACGTTACTAGCATGTCAATGGACATGCGATAAATGTTTCCCTCCCGCAAAACTAGATTTCCATTCCTTTCTTTCTTTCTTTCTTTCTTTCTTTCTTTCTTTCTTTCTTTCTTTCTTTCTTTCTTTCTTTCTTTCTTTCTTTCTTTCTTTCTTTCTTTCTTTCTTTCTTTCTTTCTTTCTTTCTTTCTTTGACTTATTGGCTCGACGCCTTGAACCAGCAAAGCTAGTTCAAGGAATCACGAACTAGTGCAGAGCTTACCTCGCCAGCGCTTTATTTTGCACGTGCGGCTTAACTTGTAGGGGATAGGGGTGGAGTGGCATTTAAGTTCACTACAGACCAGTGTTTTAGTTTCGCAGCAACCAGTGGACATTGCGACGTGAATAGCTACGCTTGACACGGCCATCGGCGGCGAGCGCTTTTGTGTTTACCGCGTATAAAACATGCTAGTAATTTAAAGTATATATAGGCGTATTGAGGTCTATGTACCTGATCCAACTTGCTATACATCAGACGTTGTGCTGCGACGTGGTGTGGCAGCGTGACGTTTGATGCCACACGACTCATTTCCATCAGATGACGCGGAACTAACACGCTACAAAAGTACTATGCTTGACTGTACGACGTACTTGCATGCCAGAGGTACGAATGACCGCGCGGTATGTTAAGTAACGCATGCGTATTTGGTGCTCATATTTCAAGTTTAATTAGCTCGAAAAGCTTTTTGTCGAGTAGGAAAAGCGAATCTTCGTTATTTTTATGCCTCCGATTATCATCTTTGAATGCCTTACGATTAAAACCATGGGAGCTAGACGTGCACCTGTTCTGTTAATGAGAAATTTCTGGACAAGTCTCCCAAACACAAAGTGAAAAGACAGCAACGAAGAGTAATCCTTGAATACGTCGCAATTTCAGCAAGTATTTACAGGGCCGCGAACAAAGTAAATCTAATCAACTGCGCATTAATTCTTTGGGTCAAGCTGAAGCCCCTCAGAAACAAAAGAAGCAACTTATAATTAAGTAATAAATATAAGAATGAGCAATCGAGGCGCTTCACACGCCGTCTTCGAACTGTGTATACTAGCTAAATAATTTCATGTTTCTCTCGGTTACTTGCGAACAGTGCCACTGTTTTGGCGCAGGTTCGGGATCAAGTTGCTTTAGTCTTCAATCGCTACAGACCTCGTACAGTTATGAAAGTTTCTCAGGTGGCTCGAATGCGTTGACTCGATGCGTTTCTCTTCGTAGCCGACGTCGCGAGGGTAGAAATTCCCTGGACTTTCGCCAGCGCGTGGGAACACTGCGTTTATCTTTAGACCGGATTGGGCCAACCTCCGGTTGTGCGCGGGGTTTTCCTCTTAAAAAACATCACCGCAGAGAGAGAGAGAGAGAGAGAGAGAGAGAGGAAAAAAAAAGACTGACAAAGAACGCGTCGCCAGTTTCACGTATGCCTATGCATACGTTGCGACATATCTGTGGGCACGTCGACACCGTTTGTGCTCGGAATGTGCCGCCCCTGCAGAATCGCGCGTTGTAAGTACACAGTAAAGATATACCATGCTAGGTGCACTCAGCAACGCCTTAGATCGTTCGAGCAACGGAGCAAGTGAATACTTTGCATAAAAGGCGTGTACGACGCCTGTGGCGGATGATGGCTTCCTTGCTGCTGATTTTTCCCCCTCGGTACCGTGTAGGTTGCTGCTGAGGCGAATCGCTCGAAAAGGAACAGTCGGCTATTTTCCTGCAAGGTTGCTTACGATTCTGCTCCAGTGCGTGTGCCTGCATGGAAAAAACATCGCCGCAGTCTGCTGCCTTATGCCTGACTTTTTTTTTTTCTTTCCTGGATTCCTTCTGCGTTCGTAGGTGACTTCCTGAACTGTTGACCAGATGCATGCCCACAGAAAACCCACAGCGGGCTAAGAATTTGTCGGGGACGCTTAACGCCGTCATAGTTTGGTTTATATTCTATTTCTCGGTCCTGTTGTCTTAATTGGAAAATTGGTAAATGTAGGAACATTTATATATATGTGGCCATCAGTTGCGATGAGAAAGTAGGTTACTTACGGGCTGTTTCGAAATTTCCGGAAATTTTCCGAGAAAAATGTGAGAGTAAAAGGATTTTTTTCGGCAACGTATTAGCGGTGGTGCCGACATCACGGCGGGTTTGTCATACGCAATCACAGCACTTTGGTAATAACATTGACGAATAAAACATTTAATTAAATGCTTCACCGGCCACATGGCGATTCATAAATCCAAGCCAACCTGTGGTCAAGGTTTGTTAACTTAGCAGTTCGAAGTATTGTGCCGAAATTCATTGGTGCTCACGCATATTCGACCAAAGCACGCGGGATGCTTTTTGTTTTGATGGGGCAGGGAGGGACACTAATGAGGGATGTCAACGTGTTTCGCGACCAACTTCGGAAACGAATATCTACAAGGGACATATCAACCGCAGAAACCTTGAGTACGGGTTCACTGTCGGATATCGGCGAATGTAGCGTTGCCACACACAAAAAGCATATGTTATATGGGAAGAATAAATGGATATTTATTCTTAGCTGCCGCGGCGATATAGTATTTGCGGTGCTCGGCTACTGATCTGAAAGACACGGGTTCGATCCCGGCCGTGGCGGTCGCATTTCGATGGATGCGACATGCTAGAGGCCCGTGTACTGTGTTTCCTCAGTGCACGTTAAAATCTTCATAAGTCTTCATATAACGAGATCCAGATAAGCTGCCCCGTGTGTCGTCTGTTCGTCGAACCCATACCGGAAACTTCCGGTGTTTAACTTCAAGTTGTCCTCCAGAGTATCATAACAGGCGCGTGATACCAGCAGGAAAAGGGACACACCTCGTCCGTGCCACCCGTTCAAAGCGCTACATCAGCGCGTCATTCAGCGACATATTGCGCTTCCTGGTCTCAGCGACAGCTCCATTCTCTCGCCAATAAATCGCTATAAATATGTCTCGCTGTGCTCCCCGTGTGGCCCCACTTGGGCTACACTTGACAACGCCAGCTGTAACCGCGCCCCGTGCCGATTGAGCGCTGCGCTGTCGCCGTGTTGCTGAGGCCTCGGCACGCACGGCGCATGCGTGTTAGGTGGGAATGCAGCGCGGCCGTCTCTTCCTGTGCATGGGTGGTGTGTGCGCAGCTGTGCAGACAGCACGCGACCGTGACGGGGTGGCCCATTGTTTTGCGGCAGCTGGACCTGAAAGCGGAAATTAACGACATAAAGAGGACTGGTATAGGTATATGTATACATAGATCTTCCGCTAGAGTAAAAAAAACACGCCATTCCGAACTTATTATCGCGCTCAGCAATACGAGTGTGCACTATCTGCATGGCAGTACGTGTGTTTTGTGGCCGGGGCAATGGTGCCCCGAAAGACAATGGTTGCGCCGCTCGTAGTCTTAGCGAACGCACGACTTCAGAGGGCGGCACCGAACACGCTCCGGCGTCTCTGCGTGTCTCGAAAGGGTGACTTCGTAGTGGCAAAATATGGATTGCTTTCGGTTGAGTTGATTTTTTTTTCACCGTCTCGTATATAGCCCCATGTGTTCTATAAGAGAAAAAGGATAGCGAAATGAAAGCTGCATTATGTCAGTTGGACTTGACCCATCACACCATAAAACGAAGGCAGCAGAAGGCAACGGTACACAGCAATATTCACGCAAAACTTTGCTCAATATGCGCAGTACGCGCCAACTATGACCTCAAAGTAAAAGAAAATTCAACAGAAAGAAAAAAAAAAAACAGTATATGACGTTCAACAAAGGATTAGCAATATAACATTGTGTGACAAACTACGTATATTTTTATCCGTTACATTGAACCTGTGTGATATGCATACGAGAGAATGGCGTAGGAAAACAATAACTTGTACGCGGTCGCGGAATATAGTAGTCATACATCTGTCCTTTGCGGAAACTTGCGGAAGAAGCTATTCAGAAGAGCTGTCTGATGCGTCCTTTCGCTCCTTTCCTCTTTCCCTCGACATATAATCGTCCACTGCTTCGGGTTCCTTTCTCTCCTTTTTTCGTGTGTGTGTGTGTGTATGTGTGTGTGTGTGTGTGTGTGTGTGTGTGTGGAGGGGAGGGGGAGGGTATAGAGAATGATTTTTTGTTAAATGGGGTTGCATCACTGTTCACTTCATGGTAGCAGGTTAGGCAAGACGGAATTTGGGGGGGGGGGGGGGATGTATCGGCGTTGGCCGTCTCCCATTAAAGCCTACTATGCAGTTCCTTGAAACATTGATTGATTGATGGTGTTTAACAGTAACACTCGGTCTAGGAGAAACTCCGTAGTAAGCTACTCGGGAGTATTTTGACCATTTGCTAATCACTGACATGCTTCCGAAGCGCACACTGTAGTCGGATACAACTTTAGAAGTTCGCGGCATTTTCACCTCAAAGGCGGATGCATACAAGCCTGCACCAATGGGCACGCACTCCAGACTGACGTCATGAGCCGGACGGCCGGTGACTCTGCCCTTGGAGACAATTGCGGAGTGCATGAGTGGGTCTATTTGTTTAGCCGCGGAGGTGATCGGCTGGCGCGCTTCGGCTATCTGAGCGGGGACTTCTCCGGACTTCTTAAGTTGTATACGACTATAGCTCTTTCGGTTTCCGCTCCCGTCTGAATATGACCGATGTGGCTATATAGGAAACGAACCCACGAGGTAAAAAGAAAGAGAGAGAGAGCGAGAGAGAGAAAAAACAACGAATTGTCGTCGTCAAAACTACCCCAACCGTTTTTTTTACAGTGTACAAATCCTTTATTACATTGTGCGTACTTGAAAACCAAAACGGAGTCCTCTAGCCCCGCTGTGCACTCTGCAGCTAACAACACCTACACCTGCGACGTACAGGAACAGACTGCGAGTGGTTTTATTTAGCGCTGTAGAGGCAGCTGTTGTCACACGGTGCTAGGAAGCGATGCATTGGGATTGAACTGTGGCCCGTTCACGTCCTTGTGAATTTTCCGGCATCTTCGTCGCGACGTTGGCACGTCGGCGTAATACCGTATACGCTGAACGCCTTACATTACGCAGATGGTGCGCGAGAAAACAACTACATTTATAGAAATTTGCGATTTTGCGGCCTTGCCTTCATGTGCTAATTGATGCACTACGCGTGTATAGGTAAGAGGTTGCCGACAAGGCCGTCTCGCTGGAGCATTATTCAACGAAACAAAAAAAAAAAAAAAGCCGTAGTGAACGACAACAATGAGAGTTTAAATTCAAGATTTCAAATATTAAAGTAAGCGCTATATTTTACCTGCGTGATCACTCGTGCTACTATACTGCTTGTCCACGCGGACAAAAATCTTTACGCCAGTAAACTTCACGAATCTTCAAAATCAGTTACGTTTTAAATGCATCGATTCAGATTTTTGTAGCTGTGCATTCAAACGGAATGGGAACCCACCATAATTAGCGGCAGCCATGTTTTGTGTAGTTTTGCTAAAGATGACACGCTTTGCGATATCGGGAATGAGGTTAGCGGTTGACCCACATGATTTTGCAAACGCCGAAAGGTGCGAGGCATAGGCGGGTGGAGAACAATTAGGCAACGCCACTCCACAAGGCACCGGGAATTGTGGTCGAGAACTGTTGGAACAATCGAGAGAGCCGACTTGCGCATGAAAAAGGGGAATGTCCCAAGAAACGGCATTGGCGACTCGGCCTATATATGCCCACTACCCGAGCATTCCTTTCTCGATCAAAGGGGGCCGATAGTTGATACTTGACAAAAAAAAAAAAACAGTGCTAGCAAAAACGAAGACGAAGAAAAGTTTTCACAAGAGCGCTGAAAACAATTTTGTCTCTATAAAAAAGACCAAATGCATATGATGGAGGCATTATACATTGAAAATGTGCCAGCGCATCAGCAAGTCGTCTGTTGTCCTTAGGGCAGGAGGAATATTTATTTATTTATTTATTTATTTATTTATTTATTTATTTATTTGATGTATCTTACAGGCCTCCTTTAGTGGCATATTGCGAGAGGTCAAATCAGTAGTAGGTTAACGCAAAAACAACCTGAGCTTAAAACACTCTGTGTAAACTGCACATGAAAAAGTAAAAAAAAAAAAATTCGATAATTTTTACTGCTCCTCGGATAGCCATATCATTTCTAGTAAACGCGTACTTGTGCTCATGGTACAGCTTCAATTCGGTGTTATAGAAGGGCTTTGCAGAAATGTCGGTGCACTTTGAAGCGATCAGGCGAAGTATGCCATGAAAATTTACAGTGCCGCACCCACCACCGTGTGGTAAAAAGGACGTCTGGACGAATACTAATTCTGTTCACCAATAGAAGGTTGCACCGCCGTCGCAGAAGGGATTTGGTCAACCACGCCTTCGTAGTTCACGGCTGCATGAAGTCGAAACGAAATACAGAAAAAAAAGCAAGAAAGAAAGAGCTGGCCTCATGGCTGCGCGTGTTTTCTGGGCGCAGAAATCACCAGCGAGTGAGCCTCCGAGACCCGCCTGGCGATGAGCTACCCCCAGCAGAACCCCTACTATCCGCCGCCTCAGCCGGGTTTCCAGATGCCGCCGCAGGGCGGCTACTATCCACCCCCGCAGCAGCCGGCGCCCTACTACCCGCCGCCGCAGCCGCAAGCCACCACCGTGTGAGTACTATACATATTTGCTTGTTTTTCCTTCATGAATACGTCGCTCATACGAATAGCTAGGGGATTGGCCAACAACCGGATGAGTTAATTATCAATGTAATTACTGATATAGCAAAAGAACCACTATAGTAAAAAATTAGCTATATCAAAGAAAAACTAAAATAACACATTTAACAATTTAGCACCCAAATGTCCCCCTTTTACATTTAAAAAAGTCAGCGCAAATATTTATATACATGACGATGCACTAGCGAAGAGGCTCAAAAATGCAAAATATCCGAAATGGAGTGGTTCACTCCAAACAAGTTCTGTGGTACTCCTGAAATACTTGGTGCTCAAAGGGCGTCATAATAAGACGCGTTCTGTTGTCTCATCATCACCACGAAATGTGTACTATAGGGGTAGGGTGCGATACCGACTCCATGCAGGTATACCAAACCAGCCACGGTGGTCTAGTGGTCATGGTGCTCGACCGCTGACCTGCAGGTCGCTGGATCGAATTCCGGCCGCGGCGGCCGCATTTTCGATGGAGGCGAAAATGCTTGAGGTCCGTGTGCTTAGATTTAGGTGCAAGTTAAACAACCCCAGGTTGTCGAAATTTCCGAAGCCCTCCTTTACGGCGTCTCTCATAATCATATCGTGGTTTTGGACGTTAAACCTCAACGTTCCTCATCATCAGGTATACCAACTCCATGCAGATGATATAGTTTAAGACAGGTATACCCGACAGCGGAGCTCAGTAAACAGGACTTCATTTATTCGACTACCGCAGAAATTTATAGGCCTATACGGAGAGAAGAGGATACATCGGTAATCAGTTAAATTTGCTAATGATGCATTCCAAGAGTCTTGCATGCTTGCTTAATCATGCGGCAGTTATGAGCTGTCGCCGGATGTATCGAGGAAAGGGGACCACTCAGGTCCGCTCTCGCCAAGCTGGGACGAAGCCTCAGAGGTTTTAACACATCCCTCCGTAGCATATGTAGGTAATCTGTTTACCATTCTGCAGGTTCGGGTTCGGTTCCTCAAAGGCTAGATTTTCTTTCTTTTTCTTTTTTGCTTTTGAGGCGCGGCCTCATATCGAGGTTATGTCGACAGAACAAAGTAGCCTACAGAGTTGCCAAAGAAACGCTCATGCAGTGAATAAGTTTGCAGCGGAATTACTGCGTACGCTATTGGTTATAATTATAGCATTGGACAGAAACACATCGAATTTCATAAATGCCTCTGAGGAATGATTGCGCTTTTGAACGTGATGCTGAGAGACAGTGTTAAAGCGCAAGCACACACATGGAACGTATTTTGAATGTATTTTCGACGTAGGCGTTGCCCGCGTTCGGAACGCCCATAAAACGGCGAAGATTTCACCATCACCCGTAGTTTAGGAGAGAAAAAAAAAACACCATAAGGTAACGAAATAGAAGAAAAGCTCCACGGCGGCAACGAAATACATACAGTTCTGACGAGATTACAGCACGTAAGGGGCACTCGAACTTTACGAGGGGTACAAGTGCTCGCATCCTGACGACGCAGCACAATAAGAGAACGAGCGCACTAATAGCGCCCAGGCCACCCTAGTTAACGAAGCTTGTTAACGGCATAGCGGTGCTCTGATCTTGGTAAAAACTGAAAGACAAAGAAAAATAAAGCTAACATAAGCTTGAGGGGCGCAGCCGACGGCTAATGGTGTATACTATATGCGTCGCTTTCATTTAATCTCCACACAGCCGTTCAATAGAACGTTCGGCACTCTTTAACTAGTAGCGCTAGAATGGGGCCCTGTTGGTTAACGTAAAGTTTTCTTGCGCGTCTCTGTAAGGAAGCGAATGACGTCGTGGCAGAACTGTCCGGGCCAATTTATTCTCGACGGATAGAAATTTTGGGTGCCTAGGCACCGTCCAGGCGTTAAGAAGCGACGTTGCTGCCACCGGAAAATGCTTTTATTCCTGCAGTTTTTATCTATTTGTATATTTGTAGTTTTTGTGTCTGCTGTTTTGTTCTGTCACGCATGTACTGCGCGTAAAGAAGCGCCAACACGATATATGTTAAAAGAGGGAAGTATAAAACGATGCGAGAATTATTCACGATCTGTTGCTCGTGTGTGTTCATGTGTCTAGTTTTTTCTTCACTTGTGTCTATAGTCGTAGCCAGTGAAGGATATGCACCGTCCATGAAAGATTTAAGTCTATTACCCACGCATCACCGATTTTCTCCCCAGTGCCCCAGCTTGAGAGAAACGCTTGCTCAAATTGATTTTGCCAGTTTATTATATGTATTTATGTCGAGAAACGTCGAGGGCGTTTGCGCATTAGGTGTTGGAGGACTGTAGGGCTTAAACTGTGCGTGTGCATGAGTGGGCCTGCATAGTGAGCAGCACTCAGCCCGACCACTTTTACCAAGTAGGTCTTGATCCCATAATGCTCTCTATATCTTTTCATGTTGAACTTGGTTCCTCCGTCAAAATGAAGCAGTATTTTCATCATTCCAACAAAACAAATCAGTCAACTCTATACGGCCTGCCTTCATGAGAAAACGTTCTTCAATACCGTTGTAAACGCCAGTTATCGTTTTGGAAATCAAACCGACAAGCGAAGCAGTAAAAAAAAAAAAAAAAGAAACTTCCGTATGCCTCGAAGCGAGAGGCGTAAGAAATCAGCTGTCTCACGGGTGATCAATTTATTTTTTACCATTATTTCTCGCGAAGGTTGACGCTAATATGTGCGCGACGGTTTCATCGTCACAGATGACGGAAGATGCCTTCGAACTTCGAAGTACAATGCTTCAAATGCTGCGGAATGTCGGTTCATTTAATGAACTTATCGCTTGTAGGAAATAAAAAGACTACGCAAAGACAAAACTAAAATCTGTACACTGGCAAAGTGACCTTACGTTATCTACGTAACCTCCGTTAATTCATTTTTGTAAGGAAGTGTGCGAGTGCCTTGACGGTGGTAAAATGGTTGACAAATCACGACTAATTAGAACTAATTTGTACCATGGTTGTGTGACTCATTTCTGAATCACAGAAGCACGGCGGCTTCCAGTGCATGCATGGCAGAAGGACACACAAGAGAAGCAACATCTGTATTATTTATAGGACATGCCTGTTTTCCCTTCTCGGAAACGGGGCACGCCCAGTTAAACGCATATCAGTCTGGCCTTGATGCTGCCCGTCCGCGGTTGTATATATAGCTATGGTCAGAAAGGGGAATTGACATAAAAAAAACAGCCGACGAATAGGAACACCGTTTTCCGCTTTGATTTCATGTGAACCGAGCTGACACCCGTCGTCAGTACGCCTATGTGGTATTGAATTATCGTTTGTGAAGTGCTTACTATTTACGTGACATCGATTAAAAAACAAAGGAACTATTGAACGTTAAAACAAAAAGGTAAACGTGCGATAGTAACTTTCAAGTTTCTGCATAACATTGTCAACAGCGCAGACACAGAACAAGGGCTATAGAAATGGACAGTACTGGCCCTGTCTTTGTAGTCTTTGCTCCACGTTTGCGCTGTTTACCACATTCACACACCATGAGCCAGGCTAACAGCTATACTGAAACTTGTGTCCTTCAATGAATACGCGATGAGGAATTGTTGAACAGGAATGTCACTGGAACCAATGTTTCGACAATAGAGCTCGTCTTCGTCAGGCAAGGATAATGAATGATGCTGCATACATGGTTTGATGGATAGTTTTTCACGTGATGTATTTGTGTCCGCTTTTTTTTTTTTTTTTTTTTTACGAATGTCTCGTCGAGCCCACTACTGTCCTGTCTTCATGACCCGGAATGTAGGCCTCGCCTCACTAAGCACTATACGGTTAGTACAAAGTCAGTCTCCTCCAGTCAAGGGGAATGCGTCCAAATCAGCAGCAGCAGTCTGGAAGGCTATTTTGAGCGTCCAGAATTAAGGAGGCTGGAACAATCGCGAAGGAAACAAAGGCGTTATTCGTTTCAATGCGTGCTTGTTCTCTCCATGCAGGGTCGTGCACGAAAAGAAGAAAGACGACGACTGCTGGAAGAACTGCTGCCTTTGCACGCTGTGCATGGCACTGTGCTGTTGGTGTTGCAGTGACTGATGCCTGGGACTGCGTGGACGTCCGGCCAGCTTGGCTCGGAAGGACGCTGGGAAAGCACGCCATGAGGGGCGCTTATGTTGGAACGGCGAGGGGCTGGTGTGGACGTCTGGCCCCGCGGGGTTGCGCTGTCGCCGCCACACTGGCTTCCGGTGGCCATTGCAGCAACGAAAGTCGCTGCAATGGCTGTAGGATGACAACGAGTGTGGCGGCTGCACACCACTGCGGGTCCATATACGGCGTCTTCCTTGTATGCAGTTTATCGAGAAAGGCAGCGCGTGCACGTCCGACATACCTGAAAGACTTTCCTCTGCGTTCCGCCCGAGTGCACCGAAGATGACACGTGTTTCGATTATTCGCTTGTGCAACAATGGCGCAGCAACTTTGAATATTATTAATGCGCGAAGTACGGGAAGGGTAGCGTCCCAGCGTCGTCGATATATGTTAACTGACGCTCAAACGTTCATATATCTATTTGAACATGCAAATATGCACAGAGGGTTCCCAGTCCCTATGCCGTATAGTGACACGCCAAAACAAGGGGATATTAACTAGGTCGTCTAAAGATTTTCTACGTAAGATGTACCTTGGGGTTTTTGTACTTTACGTCCAACGTAGCGTTGCTGCTTTCTATTATATTGTACTTTTTTACCATGTATATACGAAATAATGTGTATAAACAGCAACAAATTGCATTGCGTCACAGTCTGGTCTTATTCGTGCGATTTTTTTGGCTACATTCGAGGACAATATATCTCCCTCTTTTGGGATACTGCACTGCGCGATTTGTAATATTTGTGGTGTGAGGCGTCGGAAATATCCCCCACATGTTATGCTTCGAAAGAAATTGCAGGTAGTTTTGTCTAGTTGGCACGAAGTAGGAATGGACTGACTGTATGAACTCGCATGGGACCTTTATTATTTTGTCGAGGCGATGTTCGAGGCAGCTAAAAGATACTCCTATTCTGTGGCTGAGCTATGTCTTTATGCCACTTAGATACCAACAAGTTGTGTTTATACGAGAGCACAGTCATCTAAACTTGGACATGCACTAATTATGGTTTCGTCTTAAAGAGAAGACCTCTCTGCTAATAAAACCGATATGTCCAAACATTTCTTCGACTTTATCGACAAAAAGTGGCTATTATTCACATGTGCAGTAAGAAAGATCGTCTGTATATGTTTTTATGTCATATCTCAACGATGATGAAACGTAAACTGGGCTTTGCCTATATCACGCATTATACGTAGATTCTAATGTACAAGTAGGTGACAACGCTGTGCTAGCGTGATGACAGCGCCTGTGCACATCGCTTCTTTGTACCTACAGGGTTATGCAACACCCTAAAAAAAGTCATTTGACTTTTTTTTTTGCCACGTATACAGCCCTCACATGTATAACTCTCTTGCATGTATAACTCGCATCTATAACTCTCACTGCCGGCGGCAAGTTATCTTTTCGTCCACTTTACTTTCTTCACATTTATATTCCTCCTAGTTATTACAAATAACATCTAATATACTTTCCTTGGCATTGTCTGTTAGTTCTAATTAATATTGTATCTTTAATGAGGCACGTTAACTCTGTTGGAGAGTCATGGAGCGTACGACTCTCCAAAAGAAAGTTAACGCGTCTCTTTAAAGAGAGTTATAAACGTGACAGTTATATACGCGGCAGAAATTAGTCAAATGACTTTTTTTGTTCTTTGAGCAAAGGTGCAATGATCGACAAAAAAGAAAGACATTCGCAGATATCTTATGGCATGTTTGGTCCCTACAAAAAAGCAAAAAATAAAACAAATTGGCGACGCCCAAGGAAGTCGCCGAAAATGAAAAGTTGTTCTTAGAAACGAAAAAAAAAAGCTATTGAAGGCAGTCATTTAGAGCGCCTAACCTCCACAACACACTCGGGGCTACAATGGTTGATGAGAACTTTTATTGTGTATTTAGAGAATGGCAAGACGAGACATATGCACAAGATTAGGCGGACATGTGAAGATGTCAGCTTTTTTGCTTAATTACTTATAGACAGATACACTGAAAAGTTCGTGCTTGAATCCGAGCGGAATCATTTGAAAGCGCAATGATCTTAGTGAAAGCCTATCACGGGTTTCCTTATATTTAGAGGTTTGAAACTTCAAGCTGCGGTTGACCAATGAACATATGCTGTTTGAGAGAAAAAACTTGGCGGACGCTTGAGCTTCGCCTTCAAGAGTAGAGCGCGACAGCGTAATCGTGCCCCGTGCGCATCGCCTTCTCAGTTACTAGCCTGGCTTCGGCTCTCGGTGCATGCCTCAACCGTGCCGTAAGGAAACGAACAACTGTGCGCATAACATTGGCCGTTTCAAGGTATCCTAGAATGCCTACTGCAAGTACAGTTAAGTGCCCACTACGCCATAATTGTTCCTTTTGCGAATCGGCGAAGGGTCCACTACGCGTCCGTAAGGCCACACGCGAACCTACGCTCACTTGGTTGATGCTTTTGCAGCTGATGATGATCAAATATGTCTGAGCGCTTTGTAATGGCTGGGCCTTTAAAACATCCACTCGTTGCACAATTCGCAGACTTTGGCGCCTGGCGCGATTGTACGCTTCTGCCACACAATATTACATGCGTTAACGAGACTCCTTACACTGCATGGCATTCATATAGGGTTTTTTTTTTTTTCAAGTAGTTTCAAGAAATACCGTGGCTCTGTGGTAGAACACCTGCTTGCCACGCGGACAGCCTGGGTTCGATTCGCACGCGAACTGGAAGGTTTTTATTATTTACTTTATTTGCATCTTTCTCGACTTTTCGGTCACGGACAAGATGATGATTTTTCGCTCACAACCAACGACGCCGACGCCGACACCGGAATTTCTGCGAAACGAGCTCTTTAACGCTATCGCGTTAAAAATTCGGCAGATCCCACGTACCGTGGGAGTCGATGTTATGCGAAGCATGTGGTGGGTAGGTGACTGTGGCGTAACTTTTTTTACTGAGCGACACGTTACAAAATGACGCTATAGATTTGTATAAATTTTATACGCACACAGATATGTTGAAGAGCCGCATATGTGTTATATAACCAGTTGTTTACGGTTGGGTAACGCTGCCAATGGCAACGTGGGTATTACCAACACCAGAAGCGGTAAGCTGATATGTAGTGCTTATACGTGTCCTGAGAACGCACGCACGTTTCAAGAACACGTGTGCATGTGTGCAAGAAGTTCTTGACAGTTCTTGAACAAGGGCATCATCACCGTGATCAGTGAGCACCAGCAGCCATGGGCGTCCGGAGGGGGGTGCAAGGGGGGGGCAGCTGCCCCTCCCTGGAATTTCGGAAAATATTTTTCTATCCGGTAGCAATGAGCTACACAGCTTGATTAGCACACTGAGGTCCCGGCCTTCTCTATTTCCAACCAATTTCGCATGTTGCACACTATTGATTAATCTTGCAGGTCATGTCACGGCAGTGAAAAAAAGCTGTCAATGCTGGATCTCACCCCCCCCCCCCTTTTGCACCCCCTGCAATAAGTTCTGCGGACGCCCTTGCCAGCAGGTCATGAGTTGTTATGGGATCTGGTCGTGATCGTGGTGACGAGAGGTCCATGTGTAGTGAAGTATGTGGTATAGTAGAGCTGTTGGAATTCGTGGATGCCTTGGTCATATCGTCGACAAATTGTCTGTAGACAGAGCCGGCGACATGTCGGAACCTGAAGCCACCTTTCGCGTTGATGAGGTATAGGCCGTCGAGGCTAGTAGGCCAGGATAGTGCTACGTAGACCAACATCAGTGGATGGTGTTTGTCGTATTCGTACACTACCTGGGCGTATATGGCCTACGTAGCCTAGTCTACAAAGCGGCTGTCAATCAATCTGGCATCATCCTCGGTCAGCATGAGGCCATCGCCCAGCCTCGTAAGAAATGAAAAGGACACTGCGTCGTTCTGGTGGACGAAGTTCACGTTACAGTGCGGTGATGTGGATATCATATGTAACTTTCGTTAATGTATTCCTCCAGGGTCGAGCAATGCTTCAATATAGCTTGCTGAATCATAGGAATACAAACGTAATGTTTATTAGACTGCTATGAAAGCGGAGCCAACACTGGAACTACAGGCGTTAATCTGATATGGCGCCTGTATAGTAGGAGTACACATCGTAGGAGTATCATGTACTGTTTATTGGTTTCTTGTAAAATTAGATAGCCAGCACCCCAACCACAATTGACGTTGCACTGATATTACGCCTGTGTAGGCTGTTTTTCCAAACCAGTGTATAGACCTGGCGTGGCTCTGTGGTTGAATACCTGATTGCCACGCAGAATGCTTGGGTTCGATTCCTGTTGGGATCCTAATTTTTATTCTTTCCATTCGTTGAGTCAATGCTGCCGATGTTGGTTTTCCTTAACGCTCTAGCGTTTGTGTTACCAATGTCTGTTCTCGCCGTTCCTGGGTAGATATAAACTGTCAATCCCCTGTGGCGCATACCCGTAAACCGCGGCCCGTAGTAAACGGGTATGTGCCACACGTGTCTAGTGGAAAGGGTTTGACGACGTACGCGACAGAATTTTAACGTTATTCATGTCATGACCCGGCAATCATATTCGTCAAATACTCTTACCCTCCCATGCAAAAATCGGTCTACACCAAGTTAAGGGGGTGATCATGACAGCACCCAGACGTAGGCGGCTAGATAGATAGATAGATAGATAGATAGATACGTAGATAGAAACGCTTAAAGTGCCAGAGGTTCGCTAAGAAATGCTTCGCATTTAATAGAGTTGAAATAGGCCGATTTCACTGCGGCTTTTATTACGCAATTGTCGCGATGTGCCAGTAGCAGCAGTAGCAAGCTGAAAGGAAACTACAAGAAGCATGTTGATTGTACCAGCAAAAACGCCAAGTCCTCAACGGAAAGGGATGGGGGAAGGAAAGAAATAACTTTATTGGGGAATAAAAATATTTTACGGTAGAAAAGGGATGAAAAGAAGCAACTCCCAGTTTACCCCCGCAGTTCACTGGAAAAATCCGCACAGGCAGTCTGCTTAGCATAGCGGAGTTCAAACCGGTGGTGGTGGTGTGCGGCGTGACCACTCTTACTGCGCATGCGCATACCCTCTCCACACACCTCATCTCCACTCCCCCTCACCACTCCACCTCTCACTTCCCTTCTCCCAATTTCCCACTCTCCACTTTCTCTCTCCGCTTTCCATCTCCACTTTTCCCCTCTCCCTTTCCCTCCCCTCCCCCTCTCCACTCTTCCTCTGAAACGCGAGCTAGACATGCCGAAATTCTCTCCTGCGCAACGCCGCGATGAGTGCCAGCGCATGCGCGTCCCCTCCCCCTCTCTCTCCTCTCCTACGCTGCCCCCCTCTCGCACGCCTGTCGACCGCGTTCCCCGCTCGCCCTGTGAGAATTAACGGCCAGGCTAGAGGGAAGACAAGACGCGCGTAGCGTTCCTCTTCGCGTTCCACGACGCGAGGTCGGTAGTAGAGCACTGCACGGGCTCGGGCCTACCCGAAAACCCGGGCCCGGCCCGGCCAGTGGGCCGGGCCGGGCCGGGTAAAGTAGTTTTCACGGCGGGCCCGGGCCGGGCTCGGGCCTGAAGCTCCGGGCTTAGGGCCGGGCCCGGGTTTGAGGTGGCGGGCTCGGGTCGGGCCGGGCTTGGACTTTGCTCCGTTCTTAAAGGGTCACTAAGTGAAACACTGAATCGGTTTAGACCGATAAAGTGTACTCTGAGAACCCGAACGTCATTAATTTCACTATCAGTGAGTTTATTAATAAGGGAGAAAATTAAGGTCAAAGTTCCATTTTGAAATTTCGCGCTGAAATCTCCGCACGTGACGTCACGGATTTCAAACTGTATTCGTCGTATTCTGGGGACATTGGCTCAACGAAATTTCCAGAAACTTGGTATATTAAGTCTATGACCCCATCAGAGGTCAATTTACTTCATTTTTACCCACTATAAACTACGTAGGGTTCAGTAGATGCCATCAGAATCTATAACGTCACGGCTTTTGCTGCGTTTCAAGGTGGCGTCGTTACCTGCATTTTCCTGCGAGTTTTCTCACTTACCAAGAGTCTTGTCGCGGCGAGCGTGGTGCCTTTGGAATGGTAAAACAGTAATTTACTGATAATAGAAAAATCGTTTTTCTTTAATGTGCCTTGTTCCGCATACGCTGTGCATACATATATGTCCCACATTTTATCTCGAAAAAACGGTTTTTTTTTTTATGTGGGGTAAGCTATTTGAAGCAGTTTTATGAGGGATAAGTACTGAACTTCTTTTGCTCCTTGCATATGAGCTACTTGATTTATCTGAAACGGGCGAGCTAAAAGTAAATAGACCAGGCGCTTATATCTAACATCTCGCTAATCCGTGCTTTATTTCCTTTCGTTATTATTTTATATCCAAAGTGTTACTCTGTAATCGCAGAAATAAATGTAATATAATAAAATTATACAATAAAGTCTTGCAACCAACCAATCAACCTATGAGATGTCATCGCAAGAGCGATCACAGAGCTCCAAAGCGGGCAAACGTTGTTGAAGGTTAGAGCCCCCCTCTAAAACGAAAGGACTGCACGGAGTCTTGATACACAGAATCCCTATAAAGGCACATTCTTTTTCTGTGACTCTGTGACGGCTCCCAGTGGTCATGTGGCGCGAGATGGACATGAACAGCCTGCTTTGTGTGCCCACATGGTTAACGTCTCAGCTTTCGTCTTGTTCCGCCATGTCAGGGGTCTGAAACTCACCTCAGCTAACAGGCCGCATTCACGAAAATTTGCACCCACAAAGGCTAGGGCAATGACGAAGGTAGGAGTGTGGGAGGGGGGAACAGGTTTTAAAACTACCGTCATTTCACAGCAGACCTTTCCCATATTTCATATACAGGATCAATATCTGAAGGGGATTTGGCGGCAGGATTCCAACAACATATCGATACCCATTGTTGCAAAATAGTGCGGAACAGAGCAACTTGGAGCGCGCCAAACTCTATCGAAGAAGAGGAAACCGAGGGGCATCGAGGGCACGTGCACATGGCCGGCGCAGCAGTTTAAACGGACGTCTCTCTTTCACGTCTGCGCAACCAGTCATTTCGTATCACCCATAACGACTAAAACCGGGACGCCGATTCTGAAATATAGCTTTTCCTTCACGGTTACGTATCAACACACGGTGACCGCAGGGGGTGCCTCACGAAAAATATGCTTTCGGTCTGTCATGCCTGTGTATCTCAAGAACATACTTATAAAAAAAGAAAAATGGAATGAAGACAGTCATGTGCGGGCGGTGGGCCGCTAGCGAGAGGTCCGCGAGCCGCGTCTTTGAGGCCCTATATAGTGCGCTATATAGTGCGAGAGTTAATGATAGTGCCGCAACAGAGTTGGAATGTGCAGGAATAGAATAGGTCCATTAATCAAGGCATGGGGTGAAGTATATTCGCTTGACGAAATATCTGGCTTGAAAAAGGACAAAGACAGATTCCGTGCCGGGTGATGTCCCCTTACCTCGAACCATATGCATCCAATGAGTAAGCTTCGAGAAGCTTAGTCGCGCCTTTACTACCAAACTCGAACAAACCCCGAAAGTATATCGAAATCGACTCGTCCACCTCCTGCCAGTCCTAACCGCGTAGTCCAATGGCCACCTTCTACCGGTACAACATCGCTGGGAAGGCATAAACCATTATAATGTGGAAAAAACGAGCACGGTGCAAACCGTGCATAACATACACTGCTGAAAACTGCAACGAGAAGCCCTCAAAGAGGAGTTTTATAGATGACATTGAAGAGTGGCAAGACGTTCAGGAACGAGAGAAGTGAAGGGATGAGCTGTACAGCTATGGTCATTCTGCAGAGACATCCTAGATTTTCTCCAGTGGTGGAAGTTAAGAACAACGACTGCCGACGCCTTCGCAATTGGCAAGGCAGATGTGGTGCGCCCGTGCGGCCAGCGCGAGCAGTGCAAGAACATTTAGCGCGGCAGATATGTGATGCAAGAGCGCATGGCGTGCTTAAAGCAGGAATCTCTTGATACTTTGATTTTTCGCACAATAACATGTGATGAAGTAAACTATAAACTATGCCATAAAAAACTTATAGACTGTATATACTAGCAGTGGTGTGGAATATGAAAATAATGCTATGACAAATAGTTTTGACCCTTTCGGCTGATTATACGCATACACGTGGTGCACGCGGTTTCATACCTTTACCTAGATTAGTATATTTACAACAACTGTCACAAATTTGGTTTTTAAATGCGAAGCATTTCTTAGCGAACTTCTGCGACTTTGAGCGTATCTATCTATCTATCTATCTATCTATCTATCTATCTATCTATCTATCTATCTATCTATCTATCTATCTATCTATCTATCTATCTATCTATCTATCTATCTATCTATCTATCTATCTATCTATCTATCTATCTATCTATCTATCTATCTATCTATCTATCTATCTATCTATCTATCTATCTATCTATCTATCTATCTATCTATCTATCTATCTATCTATCTATCTATCTATCTAGCCGCCTACGACTTTGTGCTCTCCTGGCCGTTTCGTTAATCGGATGTATACCAAAATCGGTGTGTCATAACATGGCCTTATTACGAACATAAATGACAGGTCATATGATGGAAATCATGACACGCATGTCATGAAAATTATGATTTACATTCCACGGCTTTTGGGCTCTTGCGGCCGTTCCGTCAATTTCATATATACCAAAATTGGTACGGCGTGACAGGAGTTCATTACGAACATAATGACAGGTCTTAACATGCAAATCATGACGCGCATGTCATGTGCAGCATGATTTACATGGCATGGTCTCGGGGCGCTCGCGGCCGTTTAAATGAAGGGATATATACGAAAACTGGTATGACGAGACATTTTTGTATGACGAACATAACTGGCACGTGGTAACATGAAAATCATGGTGTGCATGTCATGTACGACATGATTTACATGGCACGCTCTTGGCGCACTCACGGCCGTTTCGCCAGATTGATATACACCAAAATTGGTATTGTGCGATGTGACTGTATGAAGAACATGAATAAAAGGTGGTAGCATGAAAACCATGACATCCATGAAATGTCTGTCATGATTTACATGCCACGCTCATGGTGCATTCGCGGCCGTTTCGCTTGCATGACATACACCAAAATTGGTATTGCGCGACACGACTGTATGACGAACGTGAGAGGTGGTAACATGAAAATCATCACATGCAAGTCATGTACGACCTGATTTACATGCCACGCTCATGGTACGCTACCGGCCGTTTCAGTAGATTGATATACACCAAAATTGGTATTGCGCGATGTGACTGTATGGAGAACATGAATAACAGTTGGTAAGATGAAAACCATGATATGCATGTCATGTATGTCACGATTTACATGCCACGCTCATGATGCATTCGCGGCCGCTTCGCTAGCTTGATGTACACCAAAATTGGTATTGCGCGAAGCGACTGTTGACGAATATAAATGAGATGTGGTAACATGAAAACCATGACATGCATGACATGCACAACATGATCTACATGCCATGCTCATGACGCACTCGTGGCCGTTTCGCTTGCTTGATATACACCAAAACTGGTATTGCGCGACGCGACTGCATGACGAACGTAAATGAGAGGTGGTAACATGGAAATCATGACATGCAGGTCATGTACGAAATGATTTACTAGCCACACTCAGGATACATTCGCGGCCGTTTTCCTAGCTTGATATATACCAAAAGTGGTATTGCGCGACGCGACTGTATGACGAACATGAATAACAGGTGGTAACATGAAAACCATGACATGATGTCATGTATGTCATGATTTACATGCCACGCTCATGGTGCATTCGCGGCCGTTTCGCTAGCTATATACACCAAAATTGGTATTGCGCGATGTGACTGTATGATGAACATTAGTGACAGGTGGTAACATGAAAAACCATGATATGCATGTCATGTATGGCATGATTTACATGCTCTACTCATGGTGCACTCGCGGCCATTTCGCTCGTTTGATATACACCGAAATTGGTATTGCGCGATGTGACTGTATGACGAACATAAATGAGAGGTCTTAACATGCGAATGTTAAGACCTCTCATTGTACGGAATGTACGGTATGATTTACATTCCACTATCATGTTGCGCTTCCGGCCGTTTTGTTAACTGGATATATACCAAAATTGGTATGGCATGACACGAGTGCGTGATGAACATAAACGACAGGTCATGCATTGTATATACCAGAATATGCGTTTCATTGGCATGGTGTATACTAGATTGTGCATGCCTGCGTGCATGGCAAACATGCGATATATGGTGGACTAGATGCCACGGCATGAATGATTTCATTTGGCTTAAAGACAAACAATGCGATGTATGCAGCTCTTTGCTGGCTGCTTCGCATTACATCGATTCCCACAGTGCGTGGGATCTGCCGTATTTTTTTTTCCCTCTGTTTCTGTTGCTGTGGCAAGGTGCTACAATGGTGAAGACAGGTGCTACATATCGAGAAGGGTGCACGATTGGCTTTGTGGTTAGAGCATGCTATATATTTCAATAGGCAATAAAAACAATGTGAAGTGAGCGTTTTGTTCTCTGGCGGGGCTCCGTGTTACGCGGCGGCGAAGTCATCACGCTGTCAAAATGGGAGGCTGCTATTACCACCTCCGCGCTAGAAGAACAGCTATATGGGCAATCCAACGGGCCCGCGACGCAGCAGAGACACTTGGTCTTTCCGTTCCGATGTCGGAGCGGTCCGCAACGTGCTAGAGCGTGTTCTCATGGACCATAATAAAGTTTATCCATCCATCATTCCATCCTTTGTTGTTATTGCGCTCCCTATCGAAACTGAACTCGTGCTGCAAATCAATTTTCTTGCTCAATGTCTGCTACAAAACGCCCGTCATGATCCCCAGTGTATTTGCAGAAAAGAATGGGTACAGTATACCACTGCCGAACAAACGTTCATTGTATCCAGTACGTCCGCTCAACTGTTTGCACCGTGAGCCCCTTTTTACAAGAAATTACCGTAACTATGTTAAAGTATAATTGTTAGCGAAACATGCGCCAACAAAGCGTAGATATTTGCCTCTTAAAACACCTTGATGTCGATTCCATGTTCGGGCAACACCACCTAGATTACTGGGTCGGGCCTCAGTCGGGCCTGACCTGTGGTCGGGCCGGGCCGGGCCGGGCCGGGCCGGGCCGGGCCGGGCCGGGCCGGGTAGGCTAAATTTTTTCTCGGGTTCGGGCCGGGCCCGGGTCTCATTTTGAGTCACCGGGCCGGGTTCGGGCGGGTAAATTTGAACGAGTTCCGGGCCCGGGCCGGGCCCGGGCCGAGAATTACGGCCCGTGCAGTGCTCTAGTCGGTAGCATGCCCAACGAACGCCAACGGAACGCAATCGTGCAAGTGATCCGGCTTCGCATCGCCTCATGATCCCCTTTAGCGGGAAAATTAATGGTGTAATATTTTCACAGTAGCCTCTTAGCCCATTGAGCGCTAAGTGCGCATGAAAAAAAAATTGAGACGTCGGCATAAAAGTTTCTCAAAATACTAAAGAAGTGCGCATTACTGGAAATAAAACGAACACCAAGGTATTGTCAAGTTATCATTGCTGAACTAGCTTGTTTTGTAAAACATCTAGTCAGAGATGACCGTTTTGAAGGCCGCTGTGTCTTTATTGCAGGTAGTAGAGAATGGAAAGTGTACGCGTTTCCGCTCGGTACTCGTTTCGAGGGGAGACAAACTTAAAAGGCACATTCGTTCGGCAAAAAGGTATGGAAACTTTTTGTGGGTGGTCAACTCTGAATGGAGACGTCAGGGGGTTCCCTTGAAAATTCAGTTTTAAAGAATTTGGAGTGTATACGGAACTTTGTGAAATAAACAGAGGCGAGAGATTTACTTGTAAACTGACGAGGCCTAAGTGGGACTTAGTAAAGTAAATACTATAGCTGTGCGTGAAAAATTAGAGACAAACTAACTGATAAAATTATAGCTGTTAAATGTGTATTGTCCAGCATCCCATACAAATGAGGCCTACTGTAGCTTCGGTCTGATAAGTGTTTTGTACAGGAACTATTAAAAATGTTGACGTGCCTCTTAAAAATATCTTATGCATGCAGTGAGCATTTTATTAGCATATCTGCTAATCCTGGTAACGCTCATGTTAAGGAATGTTATCAGCTACGTGGGCCCCAGGGTGCTTACACGGGGCCAGCGTTTCAAGTGAAACTGCTTTAATATAGGAGTCAAATTTATGAAGGCGAAAGCCTTAGATGCCTCATCAAACGGCAAAATTGCCCGGCGTCCCGCGTCGGCGGCGTCAATACGAGTGATGCAAAAAATCATCACGTGGGGACGTCACAATATGACGACATCATGACGTCACAGACCGGCAGATTTTGTGACGTCATCATGACGTCACTATGACGTCGCATCACGTGAGGTCACATGATAACATTATCACATGACGTCATCGCTTGATCAAAGGTGGGACGATCACGGAGGCAGTGCAAAACCAGGTGAAGTGCCTCCGATTCTGTAGGTAGTGCAAAACCACGTTAGGTGCGGAAAGCTTTCGGTGAGTGGCGAGGCAGTATCAATATATCGACTGGGAAGAAAAAGAAGATGGCTTTCGCCTTCGAGTCGTCTTAGGTGAATGCATAAAGGACCCTGTGAGTTTTTAGGTGGTTTGGGCTGCCGGGAAAATGACATTACTTTAAGTGAACACAGTGGTATTCGACGAAGAAAAGATTGGTATCTGATGTCTGTCAATAAATTATTTTGCACTGTCCATGCAAATAAAAATATGAGCTCGTAGTCGTGGTGAGTTTAAATAACGACAACTTCAATCCCGTTAAGATCGCGCTGACGGACTGAAATTTACACTTGGTAAAGGTAAAGATGTGCACTGAAAGTAGTGTTGCGCTGCCTT
This sequence comes from Rhipicephalus sanguineus, assembly GCF_013339695.2. Taxonomy (NCBI): domain Eukaryota; kingdom Metazoa; phylum Arthropoda; class Arachnida; order Ixodida; family Ixodidae; genus Rhipicephalus; species Rhipicephalus sanguineus. The sequence goes on from NC_051176.1 coordinate 159,051,971, forward strand.
TGTTTACTAAAAGCCGCAAGTAGTGGTGTGCTCTCTTTGTTAGTATTGTCACGTGGTCGTGACGTCGACGAAGACAGCAGTCGGCGTTTGCAGGATGAAATGTTTATTTGGCCGAACTTGTGGCCGGAAAATGAGAACTAGAGCTACAGCAATACACGCTGTACAATGATAGCGGCGAACAGGGCGTCGTCCGTCGATCAACTGACAAGCGGCCAATCGCGTCGGCTTTTATACAGGCGGTATCGAACTTTCCAGCAATATCGCTGGTGGCGGCGTTATCTCTAGACAAAGCTGGAACATTCGCGTGCGGGGCGCAATCTTAACAGAACGATCTACTATAGACGTGAAGCTTCTCGAACAATGCTTCGCGGACAGCGTCGAGCGTTGATAACCGTCCCTGCCGGTCAAACCCGAATACATCAAAACAAGACAAGAAGTGGGCGTGGAATTGCCCCCCTCTGAAAAAGCATCGCCCCGATGCTTGTGAAAGAACATAGAAGAGAGAAAAAGAAACAAGTGCATACAAAAATAAATTACAATAACAAAGGAAGAAAAATAGAGTCCCCAGGTTCGCTAACGCGCAAAAAACGGCTTAAGGCGCACGACATGGACGACTTCAGGTCGTGCGCGGCGTCGCTGGGAATTCGTAATGCCGTCCGGGATCACCTCGTAGTCAAGAGCGCCGAGGCGTCGAAGAACCTTGTATGGCCCGAAGTATCGCCGAAGGAGTTTTTCGCTAAGCCCACGTCGGCGTATCGGCGTCCAGACCCAAACACGGTCGCCGGGCTGGTATTCCGCGAAGCGTCGTCGAAGATTGTAGCGACGGCTGTCGGTGTGCTGCTGGGTCTTGATGCGCAGGCGGGCGAGCTGTCGAGCTTCTTCGGCACGTTGTAGGTAAGCGGCGGCATCGAGGTTTTCTTCGTCGGTGACGTTGGGTAGCATGGCGTCGAGCGTCGTCGCCGGGCTCCTTCCGTAGACCAACTTGTACGGCGTCATCTGCGTCGTTTCTTGGACGGCCGTGTTGTATGCGAAGGTCACATACGGAAGGATGGCATCCCACGTCTTGTGTTCGACGTCGACATACATGGCCAACATGTCGGCGATGGTCTTGTTTAGCCGCTCGGTCAGGCCATTTGTCTGTGGGTGGTACGCTGTGGTCCGGCGGTGGCTTGTTTGGCTGTATCTCAGTATTGCCTGAGTTAGGTCAGCAGTAAACGCCGTACCTCTGTCGGTGATGAGAACTTCTGGGGCGCCATGACGCAGGACGATGTTCTCAACGAAGAACTTCGCTACCTCGGCGGCACTGCCTCTAGGCAGGGCCCTCGTCTCGGCGTAGCGGGTGAGGTAGTCTGTAGCTACGACGATCCATTTGTTTCCGGTATTGGACGTCGGGAACGGCCCCAGTAAGTCCATCCCGATTTGCTGGAACGGCCGTCGAGGTGGCTCGATAGGCTGCAGAAGTCCGGCTGGCCTAGTGGGCGGTGTCTTGCGTCGCTGACAGTCCCGGTAGGTCTTCACGTAACGAGTGACGTCGGCGGAAAGGCGCGGCCAGTAGTACTTCTCCTGTATTCTTGCTAGCGTGCGAGAAACACCCAGGTGTCCAGCCGTCGGGTCGTCGTGCAGAGCCTGGAGGACCTCTGGCCGCAATGTCGAGGGTATCACGAGAAGGCAATCGGCTCGAAGCGGTGAGAAGTTCTTCTTTAGGAGAACACCGTTGCGCAAGAAAAATGACGCCAGTCCCCGCGTGAATACCTTCGGAACAACGGTGGTCCTGCCCTCGAGGTATTCCACAAGGCCCCTGAGTTCTGGATCCGTTCGCTGTCGTTCGGCGAAGTCGTCGGCACTTATGAGTCCCAAGAAGGAGTCGTCCTCCTTGTCGTCCTGCGGCGGTGGGTCGACGGGGGCGCGAGACAGGCAGTCAGCGTCGGAGTGTTTCCTTCCGGACTTGTAAACGACGGTAATGTCGAATTCTTGAAGTCGTAGGCTCCACCGTGCGAGGCGACCTGAAGGGTCCTTCAAGTTAGCTAGCCAACACAATGCGTGGTGGTCGTTAACAACTTTGAAGGGCCTGCCGTAGAGGTAGGGGCGAAACTTGGATGCAGCCCAGATGATCGCTAGGCACTCCTTTTCTGTTGTGGAATAGTTTGTTTCTGCCTTTGATAGCGACCGGCTAGCATAACTGATGACCCTTTCCTGCCCGTCAGTCTTCTGCACAAGGACGGCGCCGAGTCCTACGCTGCTTGCGTCGGTGTGGATTTCCGTATCGGCGTATTCGTCGAAATGTGCCAGTATCGGAGGCATCTGAAGGCGTCGTTTCAGTTCTTCAAATGCTTCGATTTGCGCTGTTTCCCACTTGAATGGCACGTCGGTCTTCGTGAGGTGAGTTAGCGGTTCGGCGATTCGTGAAAATTCCTTGACAAAGCGCCTGTAGTAGGCGCACAAGCCGAGAAAACGGCGCACGGCTTTCGTGTCGGTGGGGGGCGGGAAGGCAGCGATGGCAGCTGTTTTCCGCGGGTCTGGGCGAACACCACCCTTGCTGATCACGTGATCTAAAAACAGCAGCTCCTCGTATGCAAAGCGGCACTTTTCAGGCTTCACGGTGAGGCCAGAAGCCTTGATTGCTTGTAGTACAGTGTCAAGGCGCCGGAGGTGTTCGTCGAAGCTTGAGGCAAACACAATGACGTCGTCCAAGTACACAAGGCAAGTCTGCCACTTCAATCCAGCCAGCACGGTGTCCATAACGCGCTGGAGCGTCGCAGGTGCCGAGCAAAGACCAAAGGGCATAACCTTGAACTCGAAGAGGCCGTCTGGTGTTATAAAGGCAGTCTTCTCTCGGTCTCTCTCGTCGACTTCGATTTGCCAATAGCCGGTCTTGAGGTCCATCGACGAAAAGTACCTCGCGTTGTAGAGTCGATCCAGGGTGTCGTCTATCCGTGGGAGAGGGTAGACGTCCTTCTTCGTGATTTTGTTCAGGCGGCGATAATCGACGCAGAAGCGTAGGGTTCCGTCTTTCTTCTTCACTAACACCACGGGTGACGCCCATGGACTCTTCGACGGCTGGATGATGTCGTCGCGTAGCATTTCGTCGACTTGTTTCTTTATGGATTCGCGTTCTCGCGTTGAAACTCTGTACGGGCTCTGCCGGAGTGGCCTGGCATTTTCCTCTGTTATGATGCGATGTTTTGCGACTGGGGTCTGGCGGGTTCTTGACGATGACGAAAAGCAGTCCCTGTATTTCAAGAGCAGGGTTTTGAGCTGTTCTTGTTTATGATTCGGAAGGCTAGGATTAACGTCGAAAACTGGTTGAGAAGCTTGGTTCGTCGGTGTTGGCTCGGAAGAATCGGCGATGGCGAAAGCCATCGACGTAGCCGTGATTTCTTCGATGTAGGCGACTGTCGTGCCTTTGTTTACGTGCTTATACTCGTTGCTAAAATTTGTGAGCATCACTGTTGCTTTGCCTCCCCGCAACTCTGCTATTCCTCTTGCGACGCAAATCTCGCGGTTAATCAACTGGTGCTGGTTGCCTTCAATGACGCCTTCCAGGTCTGCTACTTTCTGAGAGCCGACGGAAATGATGACGCTGGAGCGAGGGGGAATGGTGACTTCGTCTTCCAGCACATTCAAGGCATGCTTCCCTGGCGGCGTGTACCGCGGTAATGCTTTTTCTGTAGATAGTGTTATCGACTTCGATCTGAGGTCGATGACTGCACCATGAAGGCCTAAGTCCATACCAAGGATGACATCTCGGGAGCAATGCTGAAGGACTACGAAGCTTGCGGGATAAATCCGGTTGTTGATGGAGACCCTCGCTGTGGAGATTCCTGCCGGCGTTACTAGGTGACCTCCCGCTGTGCGGATTTCGGGGCCTTCCCAGGAGGTCTTGACTTTCTTCAGCTTCGTCGCGAACTGTCCACTGATGACAGAATAGTCGGCTCCAGTATCGACGAGAGCGGTGACGTTGTGGCCGTCGATGAGAAAGTCGAGGTCACTCGTTCGTCGCCTACCGTTTCGATTTGGTCGCGGCGTCGGATCACGGCTACGTCGGTTTGTCCCGCTGCTTCGTCGTTGTGTCGTCAGGTCTTCTTCGGGCCGTGAAGTTTCGACGTCAGGGCTTCGTTCGGCTTGCGGCGTGTTCTTTAGATGTCGTTGCGGCGTTGTCGTCGGCGGCGGAGGATCTTCGGTATTTCGTCGTACAGCAACCGCACCTCCATCGGTTGCTGCCCTTAGTTTTCCGGATACGGGCTGCGTGACCGGCCTCGCGTTGGGCCAGTGTATGGTCGGCGTTGGGGGGAGACGTAGCGGCCTGGCGACGGCGAACGGGAAGGTTGTCGGGGCGTCCATTGCGTTCCCGCGAGGTAGTCGGCGATGTCGTGTGGTCTTTCCCCTCGCTGTGGACGCGGCGCGTCGATGGCGAACCCACGCAGTCCCATCTGTCGGTACTGGCAGCGGCGGTAAGTGTGGCCAGCTTCCCCGCAATGGTAGCAGAGTGGGCGGTGGTCGGGGGTGCGCCAAACGTCGGTCTTTCTCGGCGTGTATAGCTGGCCGGCTGGCGGGCGGTATGACGTCGGTGGCGGCGGCGGTGGCGCCTGGCGGCGGAACTGCTGGGGTGGCGCGGCGTCTTGACGTGGGCGAGGAGGGGGGGCGTTGCGTCGGGCTGCAGCGGCATAGCTCACTGCTTGCGGCTGTGGCTGCGCTGACTCGGGGGTGCCCAGAGACTGCTGTATTTCCTCTCGGACGATATCAGCGATCGAGGCAACTTCAGGCTGTGGTAAGGGTAAAAGCTTGCGCAGTTCTTCCCGCACGATCGCTCGGATCGTTTCACGCAGGTCGTCGGAGCCGACGGCATGAACAGCTGGGCTGTCTTGAATCGATCGGCGATTGTACTGGCGGTTGCGCATTTCCAGGGTCTTCTCAATCGTCGTCGCCTCTGAGATGAATTCTTGGACTGTCGAGGGTGGGTTCCGCATCAGCCCAGCGAAGAGCTCTTGCTTTACCCCTCGCATGAGCAACCTGACTTTCTTGTCCTCGGGCATGGCTGGGTCAGCGTGGCGGAACAGTCTGGTCATTTCCTCTCCAAAGATGGCAACACTTTCATTTGGAAGTTGGACCCGCGTCTCTAGCAAGGCTGCGGCCCTTTCTTTTCTGACGACGCTTGCAAACGTCTGCAGAAAAGCGCTGCGAAAGGCGTCCCAAGTTCGAAGAGTGGACTCCCGATTCTCGAACCAGGTCCTTGCTGCGTCTTCGAGGTAAAAGTAAACGTGACGCAGCTTGTCCTCGGAGTCCCAGTTGTTGAATGTTGGGACCCTTTCGAAAGTCTCGAGCCAGGTGTCCGGGTCTTCGAATGACGACCCGCGGAAGGTTGGCGGCTCCTTGGGCTGCCGGAGTAGGATCGGCGCAGGCTGCACGGGGTCGGTCATCGTCGCTGCGGTGGGTGTTGGGACCTTGGGCTGCCTGGTTTGTTCGGGAAGGAGCCCGTGCTCTGGCTGCAGTCCCTTCTGCCTGCGGCTTGTTCGACGATCCGGGTATTCTTTGCCGTCGTCCTCCTCGCGGCTTGGACTTGGGTCAGCGCTTCGCGGGGGCGTCCGGATCATGGAAGAAGCAGCACCTCCACCAGATGTCACGTGGTCGTGACGTCGACGAAGACAGCAGTCGGCGTTTGCAGGATGAAACTGTTTATTTGGCCGAACTTGTGGCCGGAAAATGAGAACTAGAGCTACAGCAATACACGCTGTACAATGATAGCGGCGAACAGGGCGTCGTCCGTCGATCAACTGACAAGCGGTCAATCGCGTCGGCTTTTATACAGGCGGTATCGAACTTTCCAGCAATATCGCTGGTGGCGGCGTTATCTCTAGACAAAGCTGGAACATTCGCGTGCGGGGCGCAATCTTAACAGAACGATCTACTATAGACGTGAAGCTTCTCGAACAATGTTTCGCGGACAGCGTCGAGCGTTGATAACCGTCCCTGCCGGTCAAACCCGAATACATCAAAACAAGACAAGAAGTGGGCGTGGCAGTATATATATACAGCTCGCTTTCGAGTTGGGCGAAGGAAAAGTCTGCCACGAAACCTGGACGAGCTTACTTAGCAGTATGAATTCACGTGCTAGTTGGTTTGTGTTGATTATGAACATTTGGCCCAAATACATAGACGAAGCGAGGGGGCCTCATTCTTGCAGTGCTAAGAGGTTATTATGAATACGGGACGAGTTGCTACATAGAGAGCTCCGCGGAACGCTTACATGAAATTTGTGAGGTATTGCATCGCGAGAAATAAGCTTTTCTGTACCAATGCACATAGCAGTATGGATACGGATAGTCGAGAGCAAAAAATCTGGGACCTAGAGATTTCGCGCGAAAAAACTAGTTTCTTTTTTTTTCTGTTCTGTCTGTGTAGCCCAAACATAAAAGGCTGATCAAGGCAATTCCACGATATGGCTGTGCTGGAAGAAATTTTTGGTTGATGCCGTGGTCTCTAGACATTTATTATCAGATGTACATCGTATGGTGGCTGCGGCCACGTTCAACCTCTACGTGGTACGGTGGTTTCCCGCTGTGAGCGGCGTTCGTATGTGTACGGTGCATGAGGCCGCGCGCACACTGGCGGCGCCAGGAAAGGCGAGGACGCGGAGGCGGGACACCTTGACCTGGCTTCGCGTGCTGTCGGAAAACATTACACAACCTCTCGTGCCGCAAGCGCAAAGGAGTGTTCGTAGGTATGCGTAGCGTGCACGTTTTGGGTTCGGTGAATGTCCGAACTGTTCGTGCTGTGGTGCGGAGACCGATATTTGTGCGTAGCTTCCGAGCTACAGAGACGATGATGCTCGTTGAAGAGGCAGCGCGCACACTTCGTTCGAAAATGTGATCGATTACTGATTGAACGTGAGTGGACCATTGGCCCAGAAAAAGTAATTTAGGAATAGTAAAACCTAATCTATTACTTTCACGTTATTTTTTTCTCCAAGCCATTAATAACGTTGTACATTGTAATCGAGACAAGTGGAATGACTCTTTCAGTGCGTTATTTAGGGTCCTTCAGAGGATATTGATCTTCATTATAACAATTGCCTTCTAGGTTTTCAAGCAACCTGTCGTAAAGATGAACAAACAGACAAGCTGAGCACCGGGTTCGCCTTCAGAAAATATGTATTTGCGAAGCTGCCGTGTGACACAGCGTGCTTCCACGTCTTGCTTTCATCTCCTGCATTCACAGTTACCTTACTTTTTGCACAGTTTTTGTCTTCAAAAAAGACTTATCGACTAACGAAAAAAAGAGAAACTAGCGACTAACTAATTTCATCTTATTCATTACGTACACGCCTGGCCGCACCTTAGAAATATACTTTAATCCGGGCACGAAGCAATGGAACGAAACTATGAGCACGCAGCCTTGTTCATGTATGGGAAACTTGAGCAGAACTTTTCTGCTGAGGTTCACGACGAACGTTGTGATGAAGTAAACATAACAACTGGTATGGTTGAATTACGATAATGAAATTATCTCCTGTCGTTTTCTTTTCACGGTTACTTTCAAATTGCTCCTATGACGGCCTTATCGACATGCATGTAAGCCGACTTTTTACGTGCATTGTACCTGAGTGGTCCTGTTAACTGCATGCATACTAACGTTGCGGCAATGTAACGTGCACTTGTGTAAATACCTGAGACGAACTGCCACTGTATTTGCTGTTGAAATATACACGTAAACTATAGCAAAGTTCTAATCCAGCTGTATAAAACACAACCACGCTACTGAGATATGCTGGGAAGTGCTCGGAAATTTGCTGTGTTGCCAGCAAATTTTTGAAAACTTAGCAGCATGTCTCGGTAGTGTGGTTGGTAACACCGTAGAAACTCAATTTCACATTCATTACAAATACATTAAAACGCACTCACTTGATTGAGCGTGCCGGCTGCACGCTGAATACAGTAAATTTCATCACATATAAATCTGCACGTACGTATCGGCATAGCACTCCATCAATGCATTTATGTTGTGCTCGTTGAGTAGCAAGCGAGAGCTCGCTGTAAACAAAGACTAAGTTAAGAACACAACACGCGCTGAATGGCAAAGCGTTTGCTGTGTGTGAGTGTGTCGTTCTCCTTTTAGTCTCTCTTTATTGTGTGCTGTTCAAATTCACGATGAACCAATACCGACTCGGCCAGGTTACCGTCTTACTGCAGTATACACGGCTGATAAAGCTACAAACATAGCTTCATCTAGTTTCCTAATACACCGCTATCGTTATCAATGTGTTGCTTTTCGTGCGAAACTGCAACTTTTCTTCGTAACAATCTTAGGATTCCCGTGCAGAGATACAGTTTCGTTTCTTCTGTGTAGCGATTCATTATTGTTGTATTATGATCCCCTAAAGAATGCTAAGCGTATTCCAAGAAATACAACGCTTTGCATCATCGCTTTGCATTCATCCTTTCATCCATTCATCGCTTTGCAATACAATTTAGCATTCATTAAAAGCTCTCCATTTGGCAATCTATCTCTTGTCCTGTCTAAAACCTCTTTCAAGCCAACTTGAGCCACTGAAGTAGTGCATGGTCTTATGAGTGGAGTGTAGGGCTGAGGGAACCGGATTCAAAACCAACCATGGGACTAACGTGAGCCACGGGATACAAGACCACTGGCTATGTGCCCATATTCAATACACCTTATTCGCACGAACTTTGGGCACTGTACATGTGCGACTGGCTATGGGCCACTCTTCAGTGAGCCTCTTTGACCCCTACGGGAGTCAATGGTATGTACGGCTCTTCAATGATTAAAGAAAAAAAAAGTCACAGTTTCGCCGCAAGGGCGAAGCAATGAATGCGATAGCAAGAAATTAATGCTATACGAAGTGAGGCTCGCCAATGGATACTCTCAGTTTGAACAGCGTTCCTGTTGCAAAGGCGGCCGAAGCAGCGAAGGAAACTAGCGTGCTTCAACTGTCGAGCTGTGACACTTGATAGTTCGCGCTCATCTTCTGTTTGTTCGTTTAGCGGCGTCCCTTCAGCTCGAGTGACTTTCGTACGCTCGGTAACATGAGCGCGGACATCACGGTGAAAGCGTGAAACATTCCTCTTCCCCTCACCGCGAGAAAACCGCGCGAGCAGACAACGGAAGGGCAATGTTCTCGCTGCGCAAATATAAGAAGCGAGCGAGCTCGACGACGACTTTTAAATGCGCCCGTCGCGCTGCTAGCGCCATCTCGCTGGTAATGAAGAAAGCTTATTATCGCCTGCCGTCTGTGAGTCCGTCCAGCGGTAAAGGGTATGTATATAACGCTCGCCGTTAGCTACGTGGAGGATCTGCGTTTCGTGGCGTAGTGGATAGCGCCACTCGCTGCGGAACAAGAGGTCCCTGGTTCGATTCCGCGCTTCGGAAGCATTTTTCTGAATTATTTTTCTTTGGGGCTTTTATATATATATACATACTTATACATATACGGTGCATGACGGCGACGGCGACGGCAAAATCCAGCCGAGACTGTCCATATAATTGCTATCGCAATAAAATGTTTATCCGGTTCTGGTCGGAATCGAACGCGTCTCAATTGCACTGATATATTTCCCGACGCGCGCCAAGCACAGGATTCGCCGTGGCGGCGCTAGATGACGCCGCGTGTCCAGAGATAAAGTGCTGCACTCGGTGCGATACATTCTGTCGCATACACTCTGACATTCTTTTCTTGTTTCTGCATTATTGCACTATGTTTGCGTGGTTTTCAGCCCCCTAGCAATGTATGGGTAGGGAGGGCCTTTGTCAGGCAGTCTACCTTTAGCCCCTTCATCCCAGACAACTGTCTAAATAAAATTCCGATTCGATTCAATTCAATTCAAAAATAGCAGTCGCTTTCGCGTGTTGGTGCAACATTTAAGACTTCGTCATACCCCGAGAATGTCCGCGATCGACATTCCAATAACGCCCGCAGTGTAGTGATGCTATCACTCGAACCACTAAAGCCCACGATAACGCTTCGTTATGCGCTCGAAAATGACAGACAAGCAATAAAGAAAAGGAAGGGCTGCTTGCGAGAGTGCACGCATACATAGGCGTGCGCACAGGGGGGGGGCAGGGGGGGACCTAAGAGGGGGGCGCAAAATCTGCCCCATACATTGACTTAGTAGGGTGGGGGGGGGGCGCTGCGACGAACCTTTGCCCCCCCTAATGGGGAACCCTGCGCACGCCTATGCACGCATAGGCCTTAAATCTCTATACAGCATGTGCCACAAGCCCTGTCATGAAGAGCACGATGTTAAACTGTTGATATAGACTCGAGAGAGACGTCGAATGATAAAGTTTCACTCATGCAGCTGGCGTCGAGATAAGGAAAACGGAACCACCTTGTGGGAAAAAAGCAGGCGTATTAAATGCTACACTGATCGTGAACAGAAAGAGGACATTTTAAGTGCGTTCTTTCCAGTACCTCGTTTTTCTGCTCCCAATTTGACGCACGGTTCTACCCGTGAAATCTGGCATCTGCCCTATTTATTTCTTCTGCAGTAGTTATGAGTCCATATTGAAGATACTTGGCCCAAATTGGCATACCCTCATTCACACCCGCATACACGCAAAGAACACATCCCACAAACAGCGCTGTTTGTGGGGTGTGTTCTTGCGCGTATGCAGGTGTGAATGCGTGCGTGAATGAGGGACTGCTAAGTTGCGCCAAGTTTCTTCAATATGACGAGTTACCAACTGGCACAAGAGCAAGTACTGATAAGTTATAAGTCCACATTACACAGTGGCGCGGGCTGGGGCACTATTCTTCTATTTTTATTTTTATGGCTCTAGCACCTAGCGACGTTGTTTCTTGATTTCGCCCCCAGCCAACCGGAAGCTGAGCGTTGCCTAGATTGTTCTGAAGCCCCATTAAAAACATTAAAAACAAACGTATATAAACTGGACGTAATTGTTCAAGTTAAGAGTTGTATATGATACATAGGATATTGGAGCATAAGTTTAGTAAAGCTAAGGGCATATTAACTGTCAGGATAATTAATGAAAATTAATTGAATGAGTTCATTGAGAGAGCAGACTGCTTTCTTGTGGGTACGTACCATCAAAATGACACATGTCCACTACAGAACAATCTTGTTTGACACATAAGTTCACTCATTGAAGTGGACGACGGTGAACAAGCCGGTCTTAGTGGATTGTGTATGTACACTGAAGCTATGGAAGCCGACGACCAAAAGTTAACCTGAGGTCTACCTAAGTGAACCAAAAGTTCGCCAAACGCTAGGGGCAAGCGCCATTAAATACACTTAAATGGAACACTAACGTCGCCTAGACTGTTTTTTTCGCTCCAACATAACTGTATACCTACGTATCATTCAGAACTTCTATCATTACGTGCACTACAGACATTCAGTTCAGATGAAACAAGACTCGCAAAGAAATATTCAGTTATGTTTTCCCACATGAAGCAAGTCATCTGACATAAACGCGAATATGAGTCATGAGAAATTGCGACAAATTATGAAATTCACAAGAAGCGAGACTCCTTCCATTCTCTGAACGAACAGTCGCATTTCGTCACGATGACGCTATTGCTTCTTGTCGACCAACCAATCGACGGCTTTCACGTTCGTGACGCCCCCTGGAGCTTACTGTTGACATCACGAAGTGCGAAAGAGGCACCGGAAGAGCCGGGAAAGGAGCGCGGGACTGTTTTTTAAATTTTCAGTGACTCCGCAGCAGTCAGCACCCCTTCATTCGTCAAACTTGACAGTCACGGCTTTCTCAATACATGACAGGCGTTAAAAAAAAAAGTAAGCCGTCAAAAGAGATTCAGGGGCCCTCTGACGCTTTGCATCTGTCGATCGGCAGTCGTTGTGTCCGACCCCTATACACTTTCACGCAGTCGAGGTTGTCGCCGACGGGCACCGAAGGGTCGTCTTGCTTAGATAGTAAATGTATTGCTTACGTCGGTGCACCAGAACAGCTGCGTAGACAAGGACGAGTGCTGTGTCGTTGAAGTACCGCCTGCAGATGTTGCACCGCTGTGGCAAGTGTTTCTCGGAATAATGCACATCACAACCAGGACAAGTTTACTAGGGGTGTGCGAATATTCGAAAATTTCGAATAACGAATCGAATAGCGTACTCGAATCGAACAGTGCATATTTCGAAATGCCGAAGACTTTTCGAATATTTTTCGAATAATCAGCAACGACAAAAAAATGCCCGAAGGAACGAGACGTTGGAACAGCGAGGAGTAACTTTTCTTGTTTTCATCACCGAATTACCCAGATGCATGCAACCCATGTATTTACGGGACTATTGACGCTATATTGATCCCAGGATGAATGCGTTTTTTGCTTAAAGCTCCGGTGTCACCGAAACGACAGTGTCATCAGTCCACTACATGACATGACATCAGTGCACTAGAATGACATTTATGATAATGTTAACTCATGAAACTTGCTTAATATTTATGAATCAATTTTATTTAAAAGCTGTTGGCAAAGTACCACCTTGAATACTGTAGTCTGCTATATTTCAGCCTGCAGTTATAAAATACTTCGAAGGCTCTATAGTTGCTGCCGCATACGAACTTGCCTCAGCTTAAACAATTGCTGTATTTTTTCTCGGTTAACAGTAATTGTAACGTTCATTTGTTAAAACTTGTGTACATTTGTTTCAAATAAAATGTTGCAGAATTCTTGGGTTGTTTAAAAAAATTTACCTTACCAGTATAGGGCTGCTTTGAAAATGGTTGTCTTACTATTTGAAAACTATTCGAACAGTATTCGATTTGTATTCGTATTCGATTCGGTTTTGAAATTCACTATTCGCACACCCTTAAAGTTTACTGCAGCCTATATACGCTCAATTGTTTCTTGGCATATGTAATAGAGACGAGATGCCCAAAGGAATGTGGACATATCGTCTGTGGAAGATGTTTAAGAGACGCATTTATTTGGCAATGAGGGACAAGCTCGCTAAAAAAAAAACACCTAATGAGGGGCAGGCTGCTAGTGATGGGCAGCGAATGTGGGTGACTACACATCCATCGAAGTACGCAGCCACAACGGATTCATGATGACCACAGAGGACTATGCAACAAGTAGATACCGACGGGAGCGGGAATAAAATTAGAACTTTGTAAATATGGAAAGAAAATCAGAAGGCCTGTAGGACGCACGCACGCACGCACGCACGCACGCACGCACGCACACACACACACACACACACACACACACACACACACACACACACGCACACACACACACACACACACACAGGGTGTTATTTCAGACAATACAGATTTTTTATAAAAATCCTATGACAGTAAGCCTCTTGCCGTTTTCGCACATGAACTCTATGTCGAGGCGGAAAAACTTTGCCGCAGTTAAAATGACAGTGTTGCCACTAAATAACAAAAGCTCGTTAATTATCTTTTTAATTAGGGACTTGAGAGCAGGTGTTTATATTAGAAAGCTGTAGTGCAGGCCAATTTATGGCGCATCCATTTTTTAGAAATCACGAAAGTTGCACGTAGTTCGAGATATTCATCATCGAATTTCAAAGGCGACATCGAAACTGCTCGCGCCCGGCGCGCACAAAGTGCGGCGGAACACCGGGACGACACGTGACAGGGAAGTGACGAAATTCGAATGAAGGTGCGCAGAAGCAGAATCTGGCCAGAAAAATCGGCAAGCATTCTGAAACACACAAGCAGACAGCTTAATGTTTGTGTGCGATGGGTGGTGCTTATGTGATTCTTTCTTAAACTATAAAGAGGCGCGAATAACTATTTGGCGTGTCTGCAAGAAGAAGCGCCGAAGTGGGAGCCCCTGAATTTTATGCTTACCAGACAAAGAAGAGGTTGATATTGCGGTTTTCTTGCGCACAGTTCGAAAGAAACGGATAGCACCAAACACTACGCGTGAAAATAAGGCGATTCGCGGGCACAAGTGAGATGATTTGCAGCTTTTCACGTAAACATACGGCCGCGGCGCGCCGTCATTCAAATTTCGTCGCTCTCTTGTGACGGGCAGTTCCGGTCTGACGTAGCAGAACGGCCGCGCTTTGTGCGCACTTTGTGTGATCAGTTTCGATTTCGAGCTTGACATTCGATGAAGAATATCTCGAGCTACATGCGTGCAACTATTGTGATTTGTAAAAAAATAGTTATGCCATAAATTGGTACGCACTACAACTTTCTAATATAAACACCTACTCTCAAGTCAGTCAGTGGCTGCATTTTCGATGGAGGCGAAAATGTTTGAGGCCCGTGCACTTAGATTTAGGTGCACGTTAAAAGAACCCCAGGTGGTCGAAACTTCCGGAGCCCTCCACTACGGCGTCCCTCATAATCATATTGTGGTTTTGGGCCGTTAAATCCCAGATATTAGTATTATTATTATTATTATTACGCTCAAGTCAATAATTAAAAAGTTAATTAACGAGTTTTTGTTAATTAGTGGTACCAGTGTCATTTCAACTGCGGCAAAGTTTTTCCGCCTCGACGTGGAGGGCGTGTGCGAAAACGACAGGTGCCTTACTGTCATAGAATTCTTATGAAAAATCTATATTTTCTAATAAAAGCACCCTATATATATATATATATATAGTAGAAGAAAAGAATCACGCGGACTCCGATAAAATAAGGGAGAAGAAAGAAAATACGACTTTCGTTGGTTTGGCGCTGTATATTTTCACTGACGTTTCGTCTGGTGGATCAGAATTTCGGTACTTACCAAAATTACGTATATATTGTGGTATGCAGGTTGTGCGCTTTGCACTGCTAGCTTAATAATATTGTCATGAACCAAAGTGATGCAGTCGCAGCATGTTCCAAATTAGATTTATAACATTTATTTTTATTTTTTCGGCAGTGACAGTCTTCACTGTCTCAGCACTCGCGTCTTTTTCCTGTATAATATTACACTGTGTACTTACTGTCCCTTCGTTATAGTAATTCATAGCGTTTTACCAATACCCTTATGAAATAATTTTCACCCTGCTGCAGCGAATTTCTGGAAGTTTACGGATAGTCAAGTTGCGTACGAGCAACTTTTTTCAATACGCTACACTCCTATGCTTGTTTGTGGAGCATTATTATTATTATTATTATTATTATTATTATTATTATTATTATTATTATTATTATTATTATTATTATTATTATTATTATTATTATTATTATTATTATTTCTGACATCAGCAGAAAGGGACAAACAAGTGCCCCCCACATATATGACAGAGCGAGCACATCAAAGAAACTTTCCTTAGAAAAAAAAAAACGACGACAGCAACAAAAGACAGTACGACTGCGCACTGCTGCACCAAGTCAGATAAGGCAACCTTGCGGGCTGCTTCAAGGTAAGCCTCGAAAATAACACGACACTTGCGGAGTAGCAGGAAATACACGCCGCAGTAGCTCAGTGGCGATGACGTTCTGCAGCTGTGTGCGAGGCTGCGGGGTCGATTACCGGCCACAGAGGCCGCGTTTCCACGGGAGCGGAATGCAAAAAATTTCGATACGCATTAAGGAAGCTTGCAGGTGGTCAAAATTATTCCGGAGCGCGAGCTGCATTTCGGCATCTGTGATAACGCCGGAGCTGCATTTGGGCGTTAAATCCGGCTAATAGATTGACTAAAGGGAAATCAGTCATGTCGTGGTGGTGAATAGGCACTGAATGAATCATTCAGCAAGATTACTGATTGTTTCAAATGGATACGTCACGCCTGCCAGTCTCCCTGTGTTTAGACCGGCGAGAGGTCGTCGTTAGCCATCTGTTTCTCGTTCATGGGAGAAAAAATAAAGATAAAAGAAAAAGGGCTGGCTGCACTTCAGAGCGAGCACGCACTCTCGCAGTCGCTGTGATACCACAGCAACGGAACAACAACGTATGCCACTGGTGGCTGTCGTGACAACGCCGATAGCGCGATAGGGCTACAGTTGACTTTGGAAGGTCGACGTGGACTTCCCCTATCACACTCGGTTCTCACAGTGCTGTCTGCGCATCCGTCGTAGAAAGGTATGTATATGCAGCGACCGTGCGCGAGTCGAGAAAATGAACGCCGGAACGCCTGGCATAGTTCGAGCGTAGTATATTGTATATTGTGATGTCACATTTTTTAACGTCGGCTGAATGTACAGGAAGCCACTATAGCGCCGTTGACGCCGACATCAAAGCACTTTCACGTTCTGTGCCGCGCTGCTAAGTCCCGAGGAGCCGTGAACAGGGTTTCTTTAACAGTACTGGTTTATCGTGCGATAGTTTTCGGCAGTACCATACCGCCATGGTCCGGACGTAGAATTTTTTAGTCTGGAGGAAGTGTATCACTAACTAATTATCATAATCTCATCGCGTTAACTCGCGCAGCTGGCACGTTTTCAGATCGCGGTATACGCTAACACGCTAAACGGTAATTCCGTAGCGCAAACGGTACGGTATTAACCGGCACTACACGGAAACCCTAACATTTGTTGTATTATTCACTTCGAGGTCGTCGATTGGTCACTTTTGTCTCGAATGACCTATCGGGTAGAAGCGAGCCAAGATGACTTTTTGTCGCTCACGATGCCTAACACGAAAGAGCATCTGGAACATACATTAAAGATGGCGTGTTCTTGTGAGATCGCTGTGGCGTGAAGTGTATGCGCATATATTAACGAATAAATTTTGAACTTTTACCCCCATAATATGGGGGGCGTTTGAGGGGTCGATAAAAAGATATGTGGAAAAACGAAGAACAGCCTGTAGCCTGCCTTGCGGTCTAAAGGAAGCCTTTAACGGGCAGTAGACTTCCAAAAAATGTAGGCAATTTACAGCGTTATGCCAAAAGATGTCTGTATCTATCGTCGTACAGACAGGTAAAAAACAAGTGGGGGCGTACTTGTGTGCACACGCGCATAACCATGACCAGCAGCACACACACAATATATATATATATATATATATATATATATATATATATTCAATGGGAAAGTTCAGTGGGTCCGGTACGTATAGGAAAACAAGACGGTGCACGTACGAGGAAGCAATATTTTATGCCTAACGTTTCGGCCGTGGCACGGCCTTCGTCAGAGAATGAATATATATATATATATATATATATATATATATATATATATATATATATATATATATATATATATATATATATATATATATATATATATATATACAGGGTGTTTCAAGAAATGTGTCCAGCCTTCTAAAAAAATCAGGAAAATAAGATATTTGATTGCTGCCTTCAGAATTGGTTTTTCTGTAGTGGCAGGGATTTTAAGGTGTTTAAAGAAATTATTAGGGACTGTAATTAAGAAAGTTAAATTAATTAACTTTTTAATTAGTGGAGTTAGGTGGTTGTGTCAAATGGGAGAATTGAAGTTCTTCATGCCAGAAACCCAACCCAACTTTGAGATTTCGAAAATGTGGCATCTAGTAATAATTACGAAGTTATGAAATTCAACCAAATTCAATGGCGAAGCCTAAACAGAAACATGGAAGAAAGCAACTGCCATATTCTTCTGAGACGTCTAAAATGAGTGAATGACTTTTTCTGTAGCGCTAGGCATCTTAAGATGGTTAGAGACATGACTTGAGACAGTAATTAAGAAAGTTAGGTTAATTAACTTTTTAATTACTGGAGTTAGGTGACTGTCAAATAGGGGAATTGAAGTTCTTCGTGCCAGAAACCCATCCCAACATTGAGATTTCGAAAAAGCGGCCTCTAAAAATAATTACGAAGTAATGAAATTCAACCGAATTCGATGGCTTTCGCTGTTGAAAGCCGTTGTATTTTGTTGAATTTCATTACGCCACAACAATTACTAGAGGACGCTTTTTCGAAATCTCAAAGCTCGGATGGGTTCCTCGCATGAAGAACTTCAAAGCTCCCATTTGACACAATCGTCTAACTCCACTAATTAAAAAGTTAATTAACGTAACTTTCTTAATTACTGTCCTAAATGATGTCCTTAACTACCTTAAGATTCCTGCCGCTACAGAAAAAGCAATTCTGAAGGCCCCGAGCAAATATCGTATTTTCCTGATTTTTTGAGAAGGTTGGACACATTTCTTGAAACACCCTGTATATGGGCATGGTGGTGGAGTGGCCGTAGCGTTGCAAGTAGTCAAGTAGATCCTCCGTGAGAAGTCACAACGTTGTTTATTTCGACGTTTCAGCCAGAGTCTGGCCTTCATCAGGAATGAGGGTACAGTTTGTTGGTGCTCAGCTTTATACAATCTTAAAGGAGAGAGGATACGCGGAAAAAAAAAGAAAAAGAAAAAAAAAAAGCCCAGTGAGAACATGGGGTAGACCCCCCCCCCTTTTTTTTCCGGCCGCCCCCTTCCACCCCTCCGACGATCACTTTTAAGATGTCCGCGGCCTGCATATCCTTCCCTCCATTAACGTATTGTTCCCTACCAGGCAGCGCCGCGTGGCTCCGGCGGTGCGGTGTGGGGAAGAAAGGAGCTTTTTAAAGAAGTTAAGCCTTTAACTACTCAGTGCCACGTGGACGTCTCGTCCCCGGTGCGGTGTGGGGAAAAAAAGGAGCTTTTTTAAGAAGTTAAGCCTTTAACTACTCAGTGCCACGTGGACGTCTCGTCCCCGAGAGGGGGGGCCACCGCGTATTGCCGCAAGGGCTAGCAAGCGGGCGCAATGTCAATTTTGGCCCGCTCCTGGATTCCGCAGTCGGGGGCTCCTGATTGTGCACAAGGGTGCTGTCGGACATGTCATGCTTGGCACAATTGATTGGTTAGTAAGATAGAAACAGAAACAGATGACAGCTGTACTTAGAAAGAGTAGTTACACTTGGAAGTATTTTCAGTTGTCCAGTGACCGTCGCAGCTGCAGTGCCGTGAACTCTTCAGTTATTATTGTTATTATTGCCGTTATTGTTTTCTAACGCTTTAATTGCTGCAAGTGCACCCGGATTCTCATTTATTCCTCTTTCGAGGGTGTTAAATCGGTGGATGAGGTATGACTTTCGTCGTTCACGTTCTCGGTTTGATTTAAATCCCGTTTCTAAGAGTGTTACTGATAGTTTGTCGAATGCATGGTCGGGAAGGTTGACATGTTTTGATAGAGGTAGACTTGGGGCTGATTTCGCATGGGCTCTGTGATTATTGAAACGAATCCTAAATGGTGTTTCTGTTTGTCCGATGTACTGCATACTGCACACGTTGCATTCGAGTAGGTATACCACATTAGAGGAATCGCATGTTAGGTTTCCTCGTACGTTAATCGAAAACTTGGAGTGTGTGCTGGTTGCCTTGTTTGTTTCTCGCATCGCTTTACATACAAGACATCGTGACTTTAAACAAGGTCGGCATGAATTATTAGGGGGTGAAGTATTGATCTGAGAGTGCACAAGCGTGTCTTTGAGGTTGCGTGGTCGTCCGTAAACGACGCCAGGGGCGGATGGAAATGCGCGTTTCAGACGTTCACTTTGTTCCAGAATGTTGTAATGTCGTTTAAGGATTTTGTTTACATTGGGGAAGTTCGTGCTGTAAGTTAAGCAGAGGTTTGTCCGTTGCAGGTCTTGTTGCGGTGGCCGCTTCATAAGTAAGTCATGACGCTTGAGTTTTCTAGCTTTTTGAACGGCGTCATCAATTACATGTGGGGGGTATTTTTGTTTATCGAGCATAAGTTTTAACCTCTGTGAGTTCGTGTCAAAATCAGCGTCTTTTGAGCAGATTCGCTTAAACCGGTGAGCCTGGCTGTATGGAATACTGTTTTTACAGTGGCGCGGGCGATCGCTTTGGTAATGGAGGTATTGTTGTCGGTCCGTTGGTTTGCGGTATAGGGTTGTAGAAAGTTTGTCTTGTTCTATCGTCACGGTAACGTCAAGAAAATTTACGGTTGCTTGCGAGTAGGTGTGTGTGAAGTGTATGTTTGGATGTACAGCGTTGTAAGTGTCGATAAAGTTGAGAAGTTCATCCTCGCTCTGGGTCCAAATAAGAAAGATGTCGTCTATGTATCTTCTGTATAACAGTGGTTTCAAGGAACTTTGTGCAAGAAATTCGGATTCTAGCTTTCCCATAAATATGTTGGCATAATTAGGTGCCATTTTGGTGCCCATAGCGGCCCATAGCGGAAAAAAAAAGGGGGGGGGTCTACCTCATGTTCTCACTGGGCTTTCTTTTTCTTTTTCTTTTTTTTCCGCCGCGTATCCTCTCTCCTTTAAGATTGTATAAAGCTGAGCACCAACAAACTGTACCCTCATTCCTGATGAAGGCCAGACTCTGGCTGAAAGAAATAAACATCGTTGTGACTTCTCACGGCGGATCTACTTGACTACATATATATATATATATATATATATATATATATATATATATATATATATATATATATATATATATATATATATATATATATATATTAGCATCGATTTGAGTAGAACATCGTACATGTTTGCTCGAGCTGGATGAGTTCACGATAGCACCTTGATATCAATTTTTATAACGAGAATTCCGCATTATCATCATAAACAGCCTATATTATGCTCAGTACAGGACGAAGGCCTCTCCCAGTGATCTCCAATCCACCTCGTCCTGCTCGAGCTGGTTCCATTTTATGTCTCAAAATTTCTTAATTTCGTCGCTCCACCTAACACTCTGACATCCTCTGTTGCGCTTCCTATCGCTTGGTATCCAATCCGACGTTCTAACTGACCATTCGTTATGTCTTTCTGAAGTGGTGACCTGCCCACGTTAATTTTTTTCTTGTTGATATCTGCTAGAATATCGGCTACCCCCGCTTTTTTCTCTGATCCACTCTGCTGTCTTCCTGTCCGTTAGAGTTACGCTTATCATTTTTCGTTCCATTGCGCGATGGGTGGTCCTGAGCTTTTCGGGTTTTGTTATTCTTCAGGTTTCCGCCTCATATGTTAGACCTGACAAAATGCAGTATGTACTCCCTAAATCGCGATTAAGTCGGGGGGTGGGAGGCAGATTGTCAGTATATTCCGCTAGCCAGGATAGTCTGATCAGAGACGAGCTACAGGTATAACTGAAATTAGTAGCTAATAAAGGGGAGTGTATTTATCGTGAGCAATGGTGATCGAAGGCGTGTATCTATCAACTATTTGCACTAGCCATGGTCGAGGCATTTTAACACGTTTTGGTTGGTAACAACTTTATTGATGGTCCGGCAGAGCTTTCGCCGACTGGGCTTTAGGTCTCCCACGTGGGGACGTCGAGGCCTTGCCTCACCGCCGCCTCGCGGGCCTGCTGGACAGCCCAAAGTTGGTCGCCGAGGCTGGGGCTGCGCAAGGCAGCGGCCCACCACGGCGGAAGGGTTCCGGAGTTAGCACCTTCCGGATTTTTGTCACAGTCCCAGAGCATGTGATTTAATGTGGCGACCTCAGTGTGGCAGATCTTGCATATATTTGTCGGGTATGTACTCGGGTAGAGCCTGTTACACTGTGCGGGGTTGGGGTACGTGTGCGTCTGCAGTTGTCTGAGGGCCGCCGCCTGCGTCCTGTTCAGCTTGTCGCTGGGCTGAGGAAAGGTTCGGCGGGCCAGGCAGAAGGCCTTGGTAATTTCATTATAGCTGGTCAAGCGGTCTTTGGTGTTGCCCCATAGACGACGGTCGCCGGTGCGGTTTGTGAGCTCGCGCGCCTTGGCGTGTGCCGTCCTCGTTTAGGTTGCGTTGAGTCTCTGATACCTCTCCCATGTGAGCCGGAAACCAGATGAGCCTGGTTTGACAATCTACCACTCGATGGAGTTGGCTATTGCGTAGGATTCGGGCCGCTCGTCGCGAGATCCATCCTTTGGCGAAGTTTCTGATTGCTTGTCTCGAGTCGCAGATGACCGTCGTGCACGTCGTATCCGTGAGTGCGAGCGCCACCGCCACTTCCTCCGCTTCTTGTGCGTGCTCGCACGGTATACTTGCCGATATTCTCGTTTGGCCTTTCCAATCGACGACCGCGACCGCGAATCGTGAGCGTTCTGCGTATTCAGCGGCGTCAACGAACCGCGCCCCCATTTCGTCTCCGTAAGTGTGGAGGAGAACTCTGGCCCTGGCCACTCTTCTGCCTTGGTTGTGCTCCGGGTGAACGTTCCGTGGAATTGGGTCAACCCTTAGCGTTTGCCTGATCGTGTCTGGAACGGCGGCTTTCTGGCCTTGTTGTGTGTGGTAACGAATGCCGAGACTTTCCATGATCAGGCGTCCCGCTCTCGTGCTCGATAGTCTTTCTAGTTGTGAAGTGCGCTGCGCCTCGGCGATTTCGCTGAGTGTGTTGTGAAGGCCAAGTTGAAGCAACAGGTGAGTGCTGGTAGACTCGGGTAGCCCCAGAGCTATCTTGTACACCCTGAGGATGAGGACGTCGATCTTGGCTTCTTCTGCCTTGTACCAGTTGTGGAATGCCGCGACGTACGCAATGTGGCACATGACGAAAGAGTGTATAAGTCGTATGAGACCTTCTTCTCTCATTCCGCTTCTTCTGCTAGTAACCCTCTTGAGGAGTCTCATGGCGTTAGTCGTCTTGTGCTTTAACTTAGCAATCGTTTCGCCGTTGACGCCGTTGGCCTCAATTATCATGCCAAGGACCCTTATGCTCTTTACTATCGGGATGGTTGCTCCGGTGCTCGTGTGCAGCCTGATCTCTTCATATTCTTGCCTAATTGTCGCCGCCCTCCCACCGCCCCCGAGTGGTCTACCCCTTTGCGTGGGGCGGTAAAGTAGGAGTTCAGACTTTTTCGGGGAGCATCGTAGCCCTGTTCCCACGAGATGGTCCTCTATAGTGTCGATTGCTAGTTGTAGCGCCGTTTCGATGTGGCCGTCGCTGCCTTGGTGCACCCAGATGGTAATATCGTCAGCGTATATTGTGTGCCGGACGTCTTCCAGTTTTTGCAGTTTTTTCCGCGAGCCCGATCATGACCAGGTTAAAGAGCGTGGGCGAGATGACCGATCCTTGCGGGGTGCCGGTGCTTCCCAACGTCTGCTCTGCTAGCTCGAGGTCTCCCGCCACTAGAACGGCCCGTCTGTCCGTCAAGAAATCTCTAACGTAGTTGTAAGCGCGTAAACCGAGGTTTAGCCGTGATACCTGGTGTAATATCGCCGAGTGCGCGATCTTATCGAACGCGCTCTCGAGGTCGAGGCCAAGAATTGCTCTGGTCCCCCTCGTCTTGCCATCGAGCACGTGGTGTTTCAGCTGTATCATTGCGTCTTGTGTGGATAGCTGTGGGCGGAATCCTATGATCGACGGTGGATATGCCTCTTTCTGCTCTAGATGGGCTTGCCAGCGGTTAAAGGGGTATTCAGACGGGGGAGGAATGCTCGGGGGAGACGGGGGGGTTGCGGATCACGTGACCGCGACGTCACGGATTAGCGAGTGGGCGTGACCCCCCCGCGCCTCCTCGGAGGAGACGGGGACGTTTTCCCCGAAAGGACAAACAATCCCCCGGCGGTGGGGGATGTGGCGGAATTTCTGGCTCTTGTTTGGCCACATTGTTGCACTTGCTCCTGCAGAGAGCGGCAGTGGGTGTCCAGTCTGCAGTTGGGGTCATCTGTAGCTGGGGTCATCGTCGTCAGCAGCTGGTGAAACGGGCGGTACAAGCCACAGGAGTAGTCTGGTAACACTGGTCTCCCCCTCCGTTCGCCCCGTCCGTGTGAGTGGGGGGCATTTGTGGCGACTTCTCCTCGCGAGTTGACGTCACTAGGCTCCGCCTTTACCCCCCGAGCATTTCTCCCCCGTCTGAATACCCCTTAAGCAGAGCGTGCTCCATGGTCTTGCCGACACACGACGTTAGTGATATGGGGCGAAGGTTGTCGAGGCTCGGCGCTTTACCCGGTTTTGGGATAAGGATCATTCTCGCAGTTTTCCACTGTTGCGGGAGGCTACCGCGCTGCCAGCAGTCGTTGATGTATTCCGTCAACTGTTCCACGGATCGGTCGTCGAGATTCTTCAGGGCGCGATTTGACACCCGGTCGGGGCCCGGCGCCGATCTGCTGTTGAGATTGTGCAGTGCCGTCCTGATCTCTTCTACGCTAAAGTCCTTATCCAATTCCTCGTTCGCGTCACCCTCATACGGGCGGTGTTGCACGGACGAAGTGTGCGGCACGTACTTCGCCCGTAAACGGGCTGCCACCGCATTTTTACCATGCTTGTCGAGCTCCTTATGTAAGAGACGTGCAAGACAGTCCGTCTGGTGGGACTTAGTCTTCGTTTCGTCCAGCAGGTACTTGAGCAGGTTCCACGCTTTCCCGTTGTGTAGCTGCCCGTCCACTGCATTACATAACTCGTCCCATTGCTGGAGGGTGAGCGTGCGGCAGTGTTCCTCGATGTTGCGGTTGATCTCCGCTATTTTCTTTCTGAGTCTCCGATTGAATCTCTGTCCCCTCCATCTGGCCAGGATTGAATTCTTCGCCTCGATGAGATGCGCCAGGCGGCTGTCCATCCTGTCTGTTTCGACCTCAGTTTCGATTGTCTTGGTTGACGCTTTTGTGTCCGCGACCAGTGAGCAGGTCCATGCTTCGATGTCCGTGATCTTATCTTCTGTAGGCACTTGTTGCCCTCGTTTCTTTCTGAAATCTTCCCAGTCGGTCCAATCAAATTTGCGTTTACTGCCCTGCGCTTTGTCCGGCGTCGGGACATGGATTTCTATTATCATGTGGTCACTCGCCAGGTCGGCGGACGTGTTTTTCCACGTGATGGCTGCCACCCCGGCATTTCTGACGAACGTCAGGTCCGGAGTCGTGTCCCTAGTGGTGGAGTTGCCTATTCTCGTCGGGTGCGCTGGATCCGTAATTAACGTGAAGTCTAGTTCCTGCGCGTCTTGCCCGAGTTGTCTTCCCTTGGCCGTGCTGTATCCGTAACCCCACGCCGTGTCTGCCGCATTGAAATCACCTCCTGCAATAAGCGTCCGGGACCCGGCAATCTTGAGCGTCTTCTGAAGCAACGCCCGAAATCGTTGGCGCTGTTTCGACGGGCTGCTATAGACGTTCAGTAGGAATATGCTTTCTTTCCTCCGCTTAGTCGGCACTAATTCGATGAGAGCGTGTTCCATCTGGACGCCGCTTAGTTCGTGGTCAACGAATGTGAGACGCTTCCTTACGAGCGTGCATAGACCCCTTCCCTCGATTTTGCTGCTGTGCGCTTTGTAGCCTGTTAAAGTAACCGCGTTTGTAAGCGTTTCTTGGAGTAAAATTACGTCTGGTTTTCTTGTTGAATGCCTGATGTGTTGCTGTAGAACTGCCTTTTTGCCGGCGAAGCCGCGGCAATTCCACTGCCATATTACTATCCCTTGATTAGCGTTGGCCATGATGCGGGTTTAAGGTACCCGGCTGCCCTTGATGGGTGCTCGGTCCCGCATCGCTGCTCGCCGTTACGTTTCCGTGTTGCGTAAATACGGGGTGATTCATTGTCATCTGCATGTTTCCCTCGAGGTACAGCAACCTGCGTTCCGCGAAAGTTTAATCCTATAAAGGTTCAAGCGTAAGCATGTTAAAGGTATAGGCGCTCCTATGAGACCGGAGTAGAGTATTCGCGAATGTGACTAGTGTTCCGTTAAAGAATTGTGGGTTGCTATACCACAAGAGAGATCAGGTTGGCGGTAAAGGCGAATAATCAACTCTTTCGCAGCACTTGCAAACCCATAAAATTAGAGATTCACGCATACAGTGGTGCTATAGTGCCAGGTTTTGCGCGCCAACACGTCATTGTTGATGTCAACACCAATTAACTAATCACTCCATCAGCGTACATTACTCGGCCTACCCTTACTTGTGAGCTATTTAAATGGCCCCAACATTCCGTGCCAAGAACAGCTGTTCATCGAATGTCATCGTGACTCTTGTCGACGAGCGACAGCCATTTTAGCCGAAAAGCAGAGCGCTGAAGCAGCATGCGTATGTTGGATTCCCATTGCTATTTCTCAGCCTGAAGTCCCTGGTCAAGTGTTGCGTAGCGCACGATGCATGGTTGCGAACATGGCATGCCGGGCGTGCTGCATTCAAGTTGCCATATGAGAGCTGATTGTCTGTTTCACGGTAACCAAATCACGGTCGTCTGTGCTTGTTTACACGCGATGCGCCACTGCGAAGGCGCCCTTAGCGGTAATCTTGCGCATGATTAAAGGGGTCATGAAGCACCCCTTGGGCTGATTGAAAAAACACATCCTGCGGAAAGCTGACACGGCTATGAACTGCTCTGCCAAATATTACAGTCTTGCGCGCCGCGTAATGGCCACAAGCGGAGCGCGAAGTTGCCGTTTCCCCAGGCACCCTCTTTTCAAACAGAGGCCGGTTCTCACTCTCGTCGGTGGGCGGGGCGTCGGTCCGCTGTACGTCGCAAGACCCATAGCATGCTTATTGGCCGATAGCCGACGTAAATCGAGAGCGGCGTTCGGATCAGATGCGCTTCTTGCCGCGGGGTGCCGCCCCTTGCCGGCGCCGCACTCCTCAGTAACGGTAGCCGCACTCGCGCAAGCGAATCACAGCGGGAGAGCGATCGCGTTTCATGACGCGCGCTGGCGTAACTTCTTTGCCCCATGCCATCCCTCCCTGTCTAGCTTCCAGTGCGCTCGCCGGCACGAGAAAAGAGAGAAAGCGCTGGGAGCGTGCGCCAAACCCCTGTAACTCCGCTGATTCTTGACGGATTCGAGAAATTTTTGCGGCAATCGATTCGGGAGGCAGTACACTCCGATACTGAGGCCATTAGATCATTACTTGGAAAAGTGGTTCATGACCCCTTTAAGGGTGCACGTACGGGCGACATAGATTTGACTGAATAAGCGCAGGAATTTATATCCTTGTACGGTTTTTTTCCTTCTTTGTGTTTTACATAATCTTAACTCTCAACTGCGGAATTATCTCGCCGTGAAAACATCACTGCAAGACGTGTGGACGGGATGCAAAGGAGGGGGGGGGTTCGATAGGCAAAGGGGTGTATGCGCGCGTTAAAGGGGTCATGAAGCACCCCTTGGGCTGATTGAAAAAACACATCCTGCGGAAAGCTGACACGGCTATGAACTGCTCTGCCAAATATTACAGTCGTGCGCGCCGCGTAAAGGCCACAAGCGGAGCGCGAAGTTGCCGTTTCCCCAGGCACCCTCTTTTCAAACAGAGGCCGGTTCTCACTCTCGTCGGTGGGCGGGGCGTCTGTCCGCTGTACGTCGCAAGAGACATAGCATGCTTATTGGCCGATAGCCGACGTAAATCGAGAGCGGCGTTCGGATCAGATGCGCGTCTTGCCGCGGGGTGCCGCCACTTGCCGGCGCCGCACTCCTCAGTACACGGTAGCCGCACTCGCGCAAGCGAATCACAGCGGGAGAGCGATCGCGTTTCATGACGCGCGCTGGCGTAACATCTTTCCCCCATGCCATCCCTCCCTGTCTAGCCTCCAGTACGCTCGTCGGCACGAGAAAAGAGAGAAAGCGCTGGGAGCGTGCGCCAAACCCCCGTAACTCCGCTGATTCTTGACGGATTCGAGAAATTTTTGCGGCAATCTATTCGGGAGGCAGTACATTCCGATACTGAGGCCATTAGATCATTACTTGGAAAAGTGGTTCATGACCCCTTTAAGCCTGAGATGACGCAAATTTGAAAAGTCATTTCGTGCGCTGGCGCATTAAACTTGTCACAAAGCGAAGTTTCTCTCCCACATTCAGGGGCGCGTACTACGTACTGCCAAGCACGATAATACGCGATGAGCAAGACTTTTGCATTACGATCGTCGAAGCAGAAGTAAAGGCATGCAGCCTCGTGCGGACGGAGAGCGCAGGCTATCGTGCGAAGGCTTCGTTTGCGATTGTGGGCGTACATACCCCTGCTTATCGGGATCGGTGTCACGCCTGTGCTGCTAGCGGCCGCTTTCCACGTGTGTAATACGCATACGAGGACGAACGGCTGCCCCTGTTTTCCGACACGTTAGCTGCATGCGCCGTTGCTTTGTTCCCATTTGTCTCCTGTTTTCACCCCCCTCTGAGTGTCGGGTAGCAAATCGGATGTTCGTTCTGCTTGACCTGTCTGTCTTTCTTTTTCTTTCACATTCTCTATCCACGTGTAGTCAGGAAGACGCAGCGGCAGTGAGACATGATGAGGTCTAGTGGCATGTGAAAATATGCGCGCATGTGCGAACAAAGAATCGAACATCCTCGCGAAAAAGAAGTCTTCGACTGAATTATCGGCAAATTGCAGTACAGACACATGCGCTAAACGCGTCTAACGAAATGTTACTAACTCAGCCGAGATCTTCCTGTCAGACCTACGGGCTCCATACTGGTAAGACAACATAAGTACGTCCCTATAAATTGCCAAAACACCGACCTACTACGTATGCAATGCATAAAACTAGTGAACATGCGTTATCCTCGTGGAAGCTGCCTATATTACAATAACGCTGATAATAACGAGCAGCTGCTGTAAGGCTAATAATAATAATAACAAAAATAAAAAAAACTAGCACTGTGCAGCTATAATCAACATACAGAAAAATAATAAACAATTCAAATTCCTGCTTAAACTGTGATTGGATGGTGTGTAGAATGGCACTCTCAAGAGGAATTTATATAGTATTTAGTCACATCAAGGCCACAAAACATGCGACTTATATCGGCATATCACGTGTTTGACGCTGTGTATAAATGTGACACACATCACTGAAGTTATATAAATATATATAAGTATTTCGTAAATGCGCAGAGCAGGGCCGAAATCACAAACCTCCGTTGAAGCTTTAAACTGACAATACGCTGCAAAGGCGCCATCACGTAGATGTGACACTGCACGCGATGCCGTAATACGCTGAATAAACTGAAGTACTGCATGATGTAAGAGCATGTGGGCCGGATTTCAATAATTTGTCGTTCGTGGGAACTGTTTGTCACTGGCCCCTAACTTCGCTGACTAACACTACTGGGCGGCACCCGTTCTTGTTCCCCGTAATCGAACATTATTTCGGATGCACGTGCAATGTCGTTGTTTATCTTATCAGAGTACAGTATTGAGGTGGCTGTGCGGCCCGCTCATATCCTGAATGGCACTTCTACATGTGCATTTTCTTCACCATGCGTCACACTGCGACCTCGGCTATCAGTCACCGGACGAACGTGGGTTTCCCCGCACGATACAAAACTATTGTTTCACGCAAATAGGAGGATGCGACACAGTGTGGTGAAAACACAAAAACAGAGCGTGACGCCTCCCACCCCTCTCTCCCCTTTATTTAACGGTTAGGAAGGCCCTATAATTGTAGGAAATATTTAAATACGTGTAGTAATAATCAGGGAAACCGTTCTAGCGAAGAAGTCACAGCGCATCATAGTCGATTTGCCGTTATAGGTACAGCTTTTGGTACGCAGTAGGGCATGTCCTTTCGGCAGCGCTGCAGTATACAGTTGTAAGTAGTTCTGCGAGTATTCCGTAGCGACTATTGGATTGGTGATAGGAATACGCTGACCCGTGGTAAACAACGTAATGAACATGTACTACAGCAGGAGAGTATGGTGCGCTGCTGCAACGTGGAAGCCGATATACTTGTATTGACAAATACAGTTTGCTGTGTCCAGGTGCGCAAATAAGTACGGTGCTTCATTTGTGCGAGAATAACCTAGCAATTATTTGTGCCAACATTCGTGCGAAAAATAAACAGCATCATGCAGACTTTGCCCGTTATTAGTCTGGAGCCGGATTCACAAAGCTGTTCATTTGTAAGTCTACTTTGCCATTGGGTGGCCGCATTCGTTAATGATGCGCCCAGCATCAGGGTTGGTTGAAATTCCAATAACTGTTGGTGTTTAACGTCCCAAAACCACGATATGATTATGAGGGATGCCGTAGTGGCGGGCTTCGGAAATTTCGACCACCTGGGGTTCTTTACCGTGCACTTAAATCCAAGTACACGGGCCTCAAGCATTTTCACCTCCATCGAACATGCTGCCGCCGCGTCCGGGATTCGGTCCCGCGACCTTCGGGTCAGCAGTCGAGCACCATTGGTTGAAGTTGTCTTACGATCTGGTCTAGCGTAAGAGGCTTTTGTGAGTTTTTTATTCACACGTTTCATAGTTTTCTTACAGAAAACCAAAGGGGTGAGGGCTAAAGGCGCGAGCATGCGCCTGACTGAGGCTTTGACCCCTGTGTAATCAGTGCTCGGCGAAGCAACATATTTAAAAGAAAAAAAAAAGCTATGTAGACAGTAACACATGGTCGAGTAACATAAACAACATGATCAACATGATTAACATTAGTACAATAAATAACATAGGTGACAGAACTAGTTCGGGCCTTCATCTTCATCCACGTCGCTCTTCGCCGCAGCCCAGGAAAGAGCAATAAACGATAAAGAGACTTGTCCGCTGAGGTGGTTAAAGACACCGATGTACTACGTAGGTGCAATTCCTTGGTGGTATACTCGACTCACGAGATGTCCTGCCAACGGGCTGCAGACAGCATCGTTTCATCGCTCGAACCGCACTTAATGTGGTGCGAAGAATGGCTCGAGCAGGCTTGAGCAGTCACCATTCTTCGACGCTGATGTTACACTCGGCAATGGTAACGTCAGTTGTCGGGCTTGTTGGTGCATAGCTGTGAAAGTAATTCTTAGGCGCAAAACAGGAACGCGGTCAAAAGAAAAGACACGGACAAGCGCAGACTCACATCCGAATTTTACTATTCCGATGCTTCGCTTCATAAACCCTCAAGCATGCACACAATACCGCAACAAGAGAGCTTACAAGGTATGAACCACGCTTAATCACATCCTATCAGCTAGAAAAGCGCACTCATTTTCAAAAAGAGACAATGAGGGAACGCTGATACATTCGTCTCCAAACTTTTTGATGTACCGTACATAGAGCCTCTGCTAGTTCCCCAGCCACCTTGTCTCTGCTTCTTCGTAAAAAGTGTGCGTCATTCAGCAAAGGCTCACACGTGCAATCTTTGCTATGATGCGCTCTTTAGCTGATAGGACGTGATTAGGCTTGGTTCGTATCATGAAAGCTCTTTTGTTGTAGTATTGTGCGCATGCTTGCAGGTTTATATGAAGCGAAGCATCATAATAATAAAATTCGGTTGCGAGTGCGCGCTTGTCTGCGTCTTTTATTTCGTCTTTGTTCCTGTTTTGCGCCCAAGAATTACTTTCCTAGTTACACTCGGTACCGATGGTGAACCACGTACTTTACCGGTTAACTTTAATATCGCCTTCAACGTCGCGGCACTGGAAAGGCCTCAGGACAGCTAGGGTGCCACATACAGCTATATATGCCGGCAGCAAGGTTTTGCACGAGTCTGTCACCCACTGTCCGCGTCCTTGCATCTCAACGTCTTCTCTTGCAGCCGTGCCACCTCTACCAGTTTTGACAGCTAGAGCTCAGGCGAAGCGATTTCAAGCAACTACCGAGGTACATTGAACACGTGCCTCATCACCCCCCCCCCCGCCCCATCCCCCCCCCCCCCTCGAGTGCTGTGCATCTTCTGAAAAACAAAAAAAATCGTCCCGGCGGCACCGCACTCATTCGGTAAACCGATTCAGATCAGGTTAACGGATTCGTAGTACAGCGGCAGTCAAGAAAGAAAACTTCTTGCAAAAGGTTTGGCTGAAGTGGTGTGGAATCTTCCCCTGAATTTTCGTCTTAGCGTGGAGGCTCTAGCGCCTTATATCTCACATCTTAAGAATGTTGTCGGTAAGTTTAGAAACTTGGCAAAAACACTCACTTATGAGAAGCAAGAGCACGGGAATAAGACGATGGCCCACCTCTGTGCTTAAGGCTCTGGCTGTAACGAACCCCTGAATCGACAAGATTCCAATTGGGCCCAATGGCACCTTCCTAATTTATAATCAGATAGAGCAGCTGAAAGTGAAATAGCAGAATGGTTGTCTACCACAATATGAACGCACATCTGAGCACTCGCCAACTGACATAAGGACAAAACCTTCACCTTAATAAGGCGATATCCATGTCCTGCATGTCCGGAAATAGCCATGTGAAGATACGTAGTTTTTTGGAAGGGAGCCTTGGACAGCTTCAACTTCGAGGGTCAACTAATGCTCGTCGAGATGGCCCAGGATGCGGCCAGAGCTCAGCACCCTCAAAGACGTTTATTCTCTATCTGTCCTACTGACGGGCAAGGTAAATCGCACAGCATGGATTTCCGGTGCTTTTTAACCTGGTTGAAAATTGACCGCAGCTTGGACACCCTGTGCTCTAGCTGTATACTTCTCTTTCCACGCATTAGATAAGGTAGTTCGTTTAAAGGTGACTCAAGTCCCCTGCCCCCTCACTTTCAATCGCAACCTGTTGTTCCTACATTTCTCATTTCTGCCAAACAGCAGCAGCACCAACAAATAACACGCTATTACATTCTGTGACGTTTCATTTACTGCATGCTACTTGATTTCCATAGGCACATTCGATAAATCAACATGCGTACGATTTATTAATTTCTTATCTTTTCGCTGATAAAATCATGATATAGTGCTGCAGTGAAACGTGGTGTTAAACCAAACAAACCGTGAATTGCATAATTTAAGCGGAATTTTAAATGTGAACGCCAAGCGAGACAGCGGTGCAGCCATTTAGAGTCACTAAAATATATGTTGTGTTTAGGCAACTTCTGAAACGCTCCGCGTCCGCGATACGGTAAACCCCAAGGAGCAAATGTGGATCCTGAAACATTTTTTTGTTTAATCGACTATTCGAACGCAGCTAACCTCTGGGCAACATGAGCTACGGATATCCGCAGGCGCAGCACCAGTACCAACCTCCGCCAGCGCCAGGATTCGCGCCTCCGCAACAGGCGCCGCCCCCCGGCTACCCCGGTTATCCGCCGGCACCTGTAGCGGAGCCCTACTTCGCAGCATCGGCGCCAGTCGGCGGCACGTACCAACCACCGCCGGCTCCCGCTCCCCAGCACTTATATCCAACGCAGCAGCAGCCTGGCGGCTACTACGCGCCGCCGGCGCCGCCGGCAACCGTGTACGTGTTTTCCAAACAGCAGTTGGGACGCCGCTACGAAAGGGATTTGGGGAGCATACACAAAGCCATGAATATGTGCCTCATTTCTGAAAGACGCTCGTAATATTCGATAGAAACCCACTTTCCCACAACCATTCACTCTGCCGTTTGATGAGTTCTATTCGGCGATGTTTCTGGCGTTTTGTTAATTTAGCTCGGAAACTGATCCACACAAATAACGCACAGTTAGAATGGGCATTTCTTATGCCTACTCCTGCTACTCTTGAAGGTGTACTACTAACATTATATGTCCTGCTCGTTATTGTAGAACAAAACTTTATATATATATATATATATATATATATATATATATATATATATATATATATATATATATATATATATATATATATATATATCGCCCTTTCTCGCCCTGCTACACTTATAAATATATTTTGCTTTTCTTTAGCCGTCATACGTCATACTCTCCAAACATGACACTTTTACGATTTTACGAGTGGAAATAGTGTGGTAGTGTTTAGAGGGACTTCGAAAGCATGTGTAACTTCTCCTGTAATACCAATAGCACGGCGGAGCCACTGCCACACTTAGTCATCGCGACGTCGCATTTTACAGCTTCTCCGCGAACATTCTCGTATAACGTAACGTGCAAAATTATGCATGATACAACCAAACCTCGGTGTCAAACGAAATGCGAGGGAATTCACGACTATGGTAGGAACTATCCCCACGTGTAACTGTAACAAGCACGCGTGATTTCTGTGTGTCGAGGTGAACACTGAAGTGTGTCTTTTGTTCACAGCAAAATGAACCAGAATGTTTGGTAAAACATAGGAATTATTCATCAAATAACGTTAAACGATCAATAAAAATATTTTGGCAAACAACCACGCGGTAAATGACTTGGACGCGCAGCTTGTAATGATATTGTTAGGTTAAAAAGGTCTTCTGGTACTCGACGAAAACAAGAGAAAGAAATAAGCAGCTCATTTGGGCAGAGGAGGAAGCGGCCGTGATGAAAATGCTACTTCCCAATTGCATTTTGCCCTGAGCCACGCTTTGGGAGCCCACTTGAAGTCCATAAAGCTTAATGAGCCATTAGTATCTCTGGAAAACAGCCTGCTCAAATAATAGCATTCGTTCACGCTAGATAATTTTTTTTGTTCATTACAGCGGCAAAATTGCCGCGCAGGGTTTAATATTTCGTAACCGATATTTTATGTAATGACGTATTTGTTTCATGATAGATTATTTTTGTATTGCTCCCAAGCAGTGAAACGATGTAAAACATTGTTTATATGCTTGCATGATTTCTTTATCAAACAATTCAAGCGCAAAATAAAAGGGTCATCCGCCCTTGCACAAACGTTGCATAAACGCTACGATGAAAAACCGTATCCGGATTTTCTTTCTATGCGCTTTGTATTTCAAATCCAGGACATATATTTTTTTCCCTCTCAACTTGCAACGCTTTATTTCTGACAAATCCGTATAGATTTCCTTCACAGCTTCGGGACACGAATGGGTGGATGAGGATTTTTTGTTTCATTAGTCATCCTTCATCCACTTTGCAGACAACCGCACAATGATGCGCCGTAATTATAGTAAATGTTTTTCTGCACACTGATTGCGCTGTGAGGGAATCTAATTTACAACATTTTGAATTTCTTTCCGGCCAATGAACGTAGAGATGGCAATGCTGGCCATGGCCATGCTTTTGGTCATGTTTTACACGCGTGTATAGGCTCTTGTGGAAGACCAGTATTGAGCCGTCGGTTATTCGGGGATAGAAAGGTTCACGCTGAAGACGTCTGCTTTTTGTGTGTTGACGAGACGGCGAAGGATTTAAAGACTTAGAAAAAAAGTGTATGCCTTTTGAATTGAGGCCCATCACTCACCAAATGAAAGAGAGCTTGCGCTCAACGTGTTAGCCGTATAAAGATTCTTTTAAGGAACGTCGGCATTGCTGTTACGTGGCGAAATTTTCTTTAAGTGTGTCTACCCGTCGTGGCAGACTGGCGGCAAAGGGGTTGCTTAGCGCGAGGACGTTGGTTTGATTCTTGATTCCTGACCGCGGCGGCCGTATTTCGGCAAAGGCGAGATTCGAACATACGTGTAATTACAACTATGGGCACGTTAAGGAACTCCTGGGGAACAAAATTAATCCCGAGTCCCCAGCTACCGCGCGCATTATAATCATATCATGGTTTTGGCACGTAAACGACGCAGTATTTAATTTTGCGCAATTGTGTTAAGCCCATGAGTAAAGTAAGTAAAGTTGCATAAATTACAACTATCGCCATTCGACGTTACGTAGCACAGCCTCACAGCTTTGATAAAGTTTATCAAGTATATAATTTCCAAACACGCGTCTGGTATGCTTCCAAGTTTAGTAACAGCCGTAAATGTTTTCGGGATAGAATACTACACATGTGCCGTACACATGTCGACATAGAGTGCGAGGCGAAGATGCTGGCGATTATACCTGACTCAAAGCAATGCAGCAATTAAGCGGTCATCGAGACCAAATAGTCTACTATAGGACAGAGACGTCTCGACCTCTGCATCCAAAACACTTGTGCGATCAACGCGAGTGAGCACACCTCATTCATGCTTCCGTCACCGGCCCGACTCCGAGTGGTTTGACTTATAAAATAGTGCAACACTGTGCTAAGGGGAAGGCATGAACTAAGACGAAGGAGACAAGAAAGAAATGTGAATTGAGGTGAATTATAGGCGAATAAAATGCGTGAAGTAAGAGTAAATAAAGTTGAATAAAGCGTAAAGTGAAGCAGTATATAGATGTATACAGTCGAACCCGTACACTCTAAGAAAAAAAAGAGTATGCGTGACTCTTTTCGGAGAGTTCTGACTTGCCACGTATACGACTCTCTTTAAATAGTCACGGTGACTCTCTTCGTGGGTCAGGGTCGGCTCGCTCTAGGAGAGTCTCCTGACCCTCTAGGAAGAGTGCAAAGACTCTTATCGGGAGGATCACGTTACCACTTATAGGGAGTCAGACGACGCTTGCCGGTAACGCTTCTAGGGTGGTCAAGGGACCCACACCGAAGCATCAAGCGACTCCACAAGTATTTTAAGCTACTCATTTGATCCTTGCTCTACTTTTGCGCGACTACTATTGAAAATAGTGGAGTATTCATTTTAAGCAAGTCCAATAATACTTGCCGTTCTGCCCAGCGACTGTAAAAAAAGAATAGTTCAGTTTTAGCATTATTTTATTCAAACTCGTCAAAACAACACATATTTTCCAGCAAAGTTATATAGAAAGCGCGAAATGATGGTCTGTGATTTCCAATTAAGAAGTTTGGGTATTCCTCATTTACATGCTTCTATGAGTATAGCCAACCAAAATGTGTGACTGTGATGTGTACAGTGTCATATGGTGATAAATGAACAGCAGAAATCGCCATCATGTTTCCATATTTATTCCTTCTGATTAAAAATAAATCAAAAAGTGGTGGCGGCTTGAGGCATCAGACTTGTGGCTTGCTAGTTTGTCGCTCCTGTCCAGCGTGAGCACCATGAAAAACGGTATCTGAAAAGCAGAACGTGATATTATGATGAGAAAATGAAATTGCAGTAAAGGTTTGCAAACCTACACAATAAGTGTTTAACACAGACATAATAAAGGCTAACAACAAAACAACAAATGCAAACAGGCATGCTCAGGAACCAAGTTTTTTGACGTCGAGATCAGATATGTCACATTTTAGAATTACCGCACATAGCTCCCACAATCACGCACACTCACTCGATTCTGTAATAACGCCCAACGTCATCGCAGTGTATGCAAATCACGAAAACAGCAAACAGAAACGAGGGAAGAGTGCACGGCCGCGGCTGCACCAACGCGCGCCGTCGAAAGTCTAGAGCTTTTTCACTTTACCGGTGAAGCGTGTCCAACTTGAATGACTACCGCGTACGTTCTGGAAGCACCGTACTATATCTGCACCTCAAACTACCGTCTTTAAGCCAACAAAAACCATTATATATAGTGCGTCTGAGCGTTCTGTACAGAGGCATTTTTTTTTCACGTTCCCACGCGCCGAAGCACGCTACACACTCAAGGTCGATGGAAATGTTATGAAGTAGACTAAAGTGCATCTCAAAACGACATCTTGCACATTCAGTAGCGCAGACACAACGTGCGATCAGCAAAAAATGACCCTTGATAATTTTTTGCATCGCTCACTATAAGGGAGCTTGCACAGCAACGCGCATGCGGTGGCAACTCGTTAACTGACAGCTTTAGTTGGGCATCCGCAACAGCCCTGCGGACACAGGCTGCTGTTGGAAATGGCTGGCAGATAACTTCCGCAGAGCTGCTGCAGACGCCCAGCTAAAGCTGTATAATTAGTACCTACGAAGCAGTACACTCACCGTTAACTGGCGCCCGTTGTTCCTGTCCGCAGCTCCAGGAATATTCCGTCCTCCAAGCGTCACCGCGTCACTTCGTGCACGGAGCCGGCGTCAACACCAACACCACCGAAGACGCGCATGAACAGACACACAACCCGCGCAACCAACACGCAACGCATTCCAATAGACGAGGAGACAGAGAGGAAAACAGAAGCGGCACGCCGCCCCGGCGCCGTTGTGGCGCGTTGCCTCGCCTCCGTCGTCGAGCCAACGCGCCACAACGGCGCCAAAGGGCAAGCGCGCGATATGTATGGCGTATACGGCGCCGCCGCCAATCGAAACGCGCTTCAGGAGAGTCCCGTGACTCCAGCCGAATTGCGAACTCTCTTTCTCTGCCTGTACCTTCCAAAAGGGGTCAAATGGACACCCGAAGAGAGTCACGCGGCCGTGACCCTCTTTTGACTCTTTTTTTTCTTAGAGTGTATATATTGAATCTGAAGGATGATATATATATGGTGATTTACAGAAAGCAGCAGGTGTGCAGGTTGGGAGGGGGAGGGGGTCTTAATGTAGTCAGAAGGAAATAAATATTAGAGAAGGAAACGCAGGGAGGTTAACCAGTTTAGGACAACCGGTTTGCTACCCTCCACATGGGAACAGGATGGGGGAGATTGAGAGATGGAGAGGAAGGAGAGAGAGAGAGAGAAAGACAGCGCATAACACAGCACACACACAGTCAGTCACAGTCCGTCACTCTCGTGTGGTACGCGACATCACTGTCACAAGTCTTTGCCCAAGTCCGTTTCTTTTAAAAACCTCAGTACTTCGTCGCCTTCAGCTGCGATGTCTTCTGTTGACGACATGTAAGAATGCTTCCAACAGACACTGGTCTATTGTCAAGGTGCGCTAGAGCGGACGCCAGAAACTGTCTGTGAATATTATATGATAATGATGATAGGATGTGATAATTAGTGCATAAGCGAATCAAAGGTGAAATAAGGTGAATTACATGTTAATTAAAGTTAAATAAGGGGAAATCAAATGTGAATTAAAGTGAATTAGAGGAGTAGGGGTGTATGCAAGTGAACCAAATGTGAAGTAACCGTGAATCAAATGTTAAAGAGAATTAAAGCCAATTAAAGCCAATTAAAGGTGAATAAATGTGAGTTAAGACTTCGGCAATCAAGTCTCAGCATGCGCAACCAGCGTTGATGTCTAGGTGACCGAGTGAGAACAAGGAATAGGAAGTAACAGTGCAACCGACTGAAATAGTATAATTTCTGCGGTTTTATGTGCCGAAACAACGATATGATTAAGAGGCACGGCGTAGTGAAGGGCACTGGAAATTTCGACCCCCTGGTGCTCCTTAGCGTGCACGGGTCTCTAGCATTTCACCTCCATTGAAATGCGACCGCCGCGGCCAGGATCGAACCCGCGCCTTTCGGGTCAGCAGGCGACCACCGTAATCCCTGTACCACCGCGGCAGCAATCGACTGCAAACGTCAAAGTAACGCAGTGAGAGTCTCGCGAGCGTAGGCTTTCTTTCGCCTGTGCTCACCTTAGCGTTAGCTAAAGGAAATGTGAATTTCAACGCGACAACGTGGAAGAGCTTGCTTTGCAGAAATTACAGTGTTTAAGTGTTGTGAGCGAGAAATGGGCGTTGTCAGTGAGCAAAAAAATCGGCACTGATGCAAATAATACATACCAGGGGCTCGAGCCGGAATTGCACCCAGGTCTTCGGCGTGGTAGTCAGGTGGAGTCACGTCAGTGCTTGAAACTGCTTCAGGAAATAAAAAAGAAACCTTATACAGGCGTCAATTAGTGCAAGGAGTCGCGCTAAAAAAATTAATATTGCGTGGCAGAAGCGTAGAATCGTGCCAGGCGCCACACCATTCGAATTGAGCAACGAGTGGGCGATGTGAAGGTCCAACCATTACAAAGCGCTCAGGCAAAATTCCCAAAATGATTTGCAGTAGGCATTCTAGGAGAGTTCAAAGCTGCCAATTCTACGCGCAGAGACGTTCCTTTCCTCGCGGCGCGGTTTAGTTGTCCACCGAGAAGCGAAGCGTGGCAAGCACAGGGAAGTGGTTGCAGATTACGCTATCGCGTTCTACTCTTGAAGGCGAAGCTCAAGCGTCCTCGAAGTATTTTGGTGAACTTTACAAGTCGCGCGCTCCTTTTCTTTGCAGGATTGTGAAGGAGAAAGAGGACAGTTGCGCAAAGGACTGCTGCTTGTGTGCCCTGTGCATGGGTCTGTGCTGCCTGTGCTGCCAGGACTGAGGCGGGGCGTATCTTCATGTGCATACGCTTTTCATCGCGGCACGGGTTACAAAACATTGTGTTCCGCGTTCTCCTACATTTCGAGATGACGACGGTGCTTACAAAGCAATGGCATCATTAATGCATGGCTCTTGCGAAGGTATAAATCCGCAGACAGCCCACTTGACACACAAAACTTCCACGGGAGAGAGAGAGAGACTTTTAATGCACGGTGTGCTGTCTTCAAAAGGAATCAAGAAAGGGCTTCTCATGTGCAGGTAACTGACGACAGTCAGCTGTGATCAAAAAGGTAAATCGTAATTAGGGCGTCGGAGAAGAACTAAAAGTTCTTATGAAATTCGAAGCTTTTCTGTATACCTAGTGTCTAACGCTGCGTCTTTGCACTAAAGTATCGTTTCTTTAATCGTGAAGCAAAGACAGACTTACCAACAGCGACCTGTGTGATTGGTTGCTCAGTGTTATATGAAGAGACGCTGGTACGTGCCGCTGCGTTGTCATCTGTCTTCGACCCCCAGCAACGCAGTAAGCGATTGCCCTAAAGGGAAATTGGTTTCCTTCCTTGTGCGCTTGCTGCTCCCATTTTCTGATTCTTAAAGGCACGTAGCCGGGATTCATGTCCCGGAGACTGTGGATGACGGCTAGGCGGCAGTTGCGCAGAGAGGGAATGAGAGGGATTATGTTGCCTTGCTGAATAATTTATCGCAGTTGAGAATCTGTTATCGGTGCGCTGACTGAGAAAAATTGGGACCGGTTGTTCATTATTGTTCTGGGTCTTATCGATGCGATTCCGCGTTATTTTGTCTCTAGGATTTTCTTTCTCGGAGAAATACGCGAAACTGTGAAGTCTTGGCGAAGTTGCCCCGGAAGAATCGCACAGAAGTCGCGATTAGCTCTGCATGAAGAGAATGAATCACCGCGTCACCAGACTGAGCAGTCGAAGCCATTCGAAATAAAATTGTTCAAACCCAACGAAATCTTTCTCTGTCAGAGGTAAAATGTAGAGCCTTGGTGTATTCGGAATTAGAGGCGGAATTCTAAATGACTCGCGTACATAGTACGAAAAAAGACACATGGACAAATGTCACGAGGCTTGTTCCTGTTCTAAAAACTTGCTTATCGAGCTCAGACATTGAAGCCGCTGGCTGTAGACCTGTCGCAGAACCAAACACTCGACACTCTACGCTACGGAATTTTACGCTGCCGCATTTCGCTCCCTTAAGGTGCGTTATGAAAAAGGCCGTACAGAGATAAATCGGTGGCAGTAGTGGAGTGATCTCGCTATGGTCAGATTTCCTTTTGTGTGCACAGTTTTTTTTTCTTACTAACTGGAAATATGAGAAGGAGGCAAGCGAAACTCTCGCCCTATAACTTAACGCACGTGGAAGGGAGAAATATTACTGCACTAGTCCCCTCACACGACGTCTCATATACCAGTGTGCGTCGAGAACATAATCCCGCTGCGAAGCACTGAAGGGGCCGCTGTAGGTGGATTTAAAAAAAAAAATATATATATATCTTATATACCGAATGCCATGGTTGTCTCAAGTGTGACCGTGTCTTAAAGTTAGACCTGTGAGATTCATTCGTGACCTGAATATTAAACACTGGCAGGTCGGGTGCCGGAAGTGCCGCATACCGCACCCGGTCCCGTTCTCATCGCATCGAATTTACTTCGTTGATCGAAGAAGAGAATGCACCGGAAAGCAAGGAGGTTACCAAGAGGTACTTCTGCTTGGTTACCCTATGCCAGAGGAAAGGTTAAATAGATAAAAGAGAACATAAGAATAGTTGGCTCGTACCCATGCCGCCCTCACAAGCAAGAATGGTATTGTTCGTAGTGATGCAGAACTATCGATGGTACTATCGATAGCTGAGTTACTATCGAACTATCGATGGTGAAAAATACTATCGATAGCGCTATCGATAGTAAAAAATTGGCGGACCCTTAAGCTTGGCCTTTAAGCATTGAACGCAATAGCGAAATCCGGCCCCTAGTGCGCACTTCAACCACTAAGTGCATACTTATTAATGTGTATTGTTACACACAGACGCACACAGACAGACACACACACGCGCGCGCGCGCGCGAATGGTACATGTTTTTGATCTAAAGCAAGAGTCGCATGGCCTCCAAGATATACGCCGCGCGCTCGCCATCTCGGAGGCCATGAAGAGTCTCACAATGCCTCACAGATGGCAGCGCATAATCTAGCGTTTGCTGTTTGCTTGTTGATATGTTTTCCGCTCGATGGACATAGTTGTCCATTTTTAGAGTTGTTTGAAAGTTCGTGTGTGTTTTTAGCGGCGATGGCTGCACTATCCCGGCCTTTTTCGACTTAGTTTGATGGCCTCCCAAATGCGCCTACAAAACGCCGAATGGGCTCGTTTTCGTCGTGACACCTGTCGAACAAAATGCGTTAAGGAGACTCCTTCCACTACATGGCATTTATGTAGTGTTTTTTTCCGAAACAGCTGCAAGTAACATCGTGGCTCTGTGGTAGGACACCTGCTTTCCACGCGAACGGCCCGGGTTCGATCCTCAAGGGGACCGAATTCTTTATTTTATTTGCTTCTTTCTCGATTTTTCGCTCACGGACGATTTTTCGCTCACAACCAACGGTGCCGACGCCGACGGCGGAATTTCTGCGACACGAGCTCTCTAACGCTATCGCGTTAAAATTCGATGGTACTGTCGATAGTATAAAATCAACAGCGCGAACTCACTGCAGAATAAACTTGGTTTTCGGCACGCGTGGTACATAGTGGAGCCGGAGGAGCAGGCTGAAGGGCAAGAAAGTTGTCATCATTGCGTTCTTCACCAGAGTGCTTTGCTGAAACATGATCATACTGTCAAACTGTTCAGCTGTAGCGGAAAGGAAGCCTTTACATGTGGTAGGACTGCGCGGCTTCAAAGTGTATTGCATTTTATGATTTCAAAAAAAAAATACCCAGAAGTTAATTGTAAGGTGTAACTGGTTGCTTTTGGATACGAATTTATTGACGGACATATTCCGCCATTTTGACTGCGGAAATAGTTAATTTCTCTGCCAAAAGTTGCTCATAAGTTAAGCAAAGCTGGTAGTAGGCTATCACAAAATATTTTGGCAATATGGCCGGCCAGCAACCGCATCATTATTCATAGCACTATCGATAGTATTGTCATGTGGTTGTGACGGTGAAGAATGCTGCAGCAAGACTGGGAAATACGGAGCTCTTTATTTGGGCGAACTTGTGTCCAGAAAATCAAAACTCAAAATACAAGCGATACATGCTGCGCACTGATAGCGGCGGGAGCAGTCGTCAGCTGTTGAGTAATCTGATCATCGGAGGAACGCGTCGTCCTTTATACATCAGTCATCAAACCTTCCAGCGTTATGGCTGGTGTTCGCGTAAGCTCTCGAGTAAAACTTGACTATTCGCGTCCGGCGCGTAATCTTAACAGAATGATCTCAAACAATTGTGAAGCTTCTCACAAATTACGGCGCGGTCTGCGTCAAACGTTGCTAACAGTCTTTGTGGGTGAAACCCGAATACGTCAAAACAAAGCAATAAACACGCGTGGCAGTAATATAGTAATATCGCTATAGTAATATTAACGATGGCACTACCGATTGCACTATCGATAGTTTGTCGATAGTAGCACTATCGATAGTTTGTTGACACTATCGATAGTTTCAAAAAATCTATCGATACTATCGATAGTCAATTTACCGATAGTTCTGCATCACTAATTGTTAGGCAAGCAAAATAAAGCTTATACACATGAGTTGAATTGTAAAAATGACATAATTGCAAAAGCTATCAAAATTCCAAGTCTCTTCGTTAAACCGGGAAGTTCGTAAAATGGAGAAATATGTTTTTCGGTCCTTCGAAATTTATATGACGAAGCGCCACCCAAAATGCTATCGCGGCATTGTATCTGCCGCTAATCCACGCCTGCGTGCGTGAAGAATCCGCGAGGGCGGCCCGAGGGCGCCCCGGACTTGAAGCCTCCCAGGTCGTCCGGACATGGGAGGCTCCAAGGCCAGGTAGGCTGTCACGTGAAGCTGCCGAGGTAGTTTTATTTCTTCTCATTTTTATAAACCACGCTATAATAACTATAACAGCTATAATAACGTGAATAATAATAATTGTTGAGGTTTACGCCCCAAAGCCACGATATGATTACGAGGGACGCCGTAGTGGAGGGCTCCGGAAATATTGACCATCTCGTGTTCTTTAAGGTGCACCTAAATCTAAACGCACGGGTCTCTAGCA
Organism: Rhipicephalus sanguineus; assembly: GCF_013339695.2. Classification (NCBI taxonomy): domain Eukaryota; kingdom Metazoa; phylum Arthropoda; class Arachnida; order Ixodida; family Ixodidae; genus Rhipicephalus; species Rhipicephalus sanguineus. Next base: position 159,095,771 of record NC_051176.1, read on the forward strand.
TTTCGCCTCCATCGAAATACGGCCGCCGCGGCCGGGATTCGATCCCACAACCTTCGGGTCAGCAGTCGAGCACCATAACCACTAGCATTGTAACAGGATAGCTGGGTGGGCTAGTTGGTATCGCATTACGATGTGAAACATTGACCTTAATGAAAACCAGCAGATAATGAACCCAACGATGGTATAGGGAGATTTAATTGCACTGTTTTAAGTGTCTCGTAATAATTCTGATAAAGATGTGAAGAAAGTAAAGTGGATGAAAAGACAACTTGCCGCTGGTAGGGACCGAACCTGCGACCTTCGGATTACGCGCCCGATGCTCTGCTTTTCTTAATGGTTTCCATTAGGGCTGTGTCAAACAAAGAAACGAGCCCTCGAAAGTTCCCTTCCTCCATTCATTCATAGCGAGGGTGTCATTCCGGCAGAGTTGATGCCTTCAGGTAGTATGCGACGGCTTATTGGTCAGCGGTCCGCTCGTTAAAGGTTCACGTGCTACGTGACGCCATCTGGCAAAAAGAGTGCTCCACACTCGCCGTCATGGCTAAGAGCGGCGCTGACTAACACTCCCAGGGTTTGCATACACATACATACCCGATAAGTTGACGAGGGGACGACCGCCGCTGTAGCTCAGTTGGTAAGAGCATCGGGTGCGTAATCTGAAGGTCGCAGGTTCGGTCCCTGCCAGCGGCAAGTTGTCTGATCGCAAAGCAGAAGCCGATTTGGAGCGCGCGTCTCACGCTTATAATACGGCCTGAGCATAGGGCTCTTTGCCCGCGCCGACCGCTTTTTTCGTGAAGCGTCGATTGCACGTTGGACACATAAGAGCTGCGTGCTGCTGTGAGCTATATAACGTGCACTCGCGCTTTAAAAACCATGGGAGGTGAGACGCAACGAAATAGAGGCAGCAAGTGGCTGTCTTGATGCCTCCATTTCGCTGCGTCAGAAATACCTCCGCAACATGATAATTCGTGTTACTTTCTCGTAATAGCACCAGATTCCTTTTAATGCAGATATTCACTCCTGCAGCTGTCCTTTCATTGTTGCAGCATGACCAACGCACAGCTGACAACCGACGGTCGCGACCTGCCATGTGGTAACATATGTTGGAAGCGAGGCATATATGCCTGTGTTCTCTTGTATCTGCTGCGGCGCTTCTGGCTGCTCTGCACGCTGCAGCGCAACACGTGCGAGTGCTTCAGCTGGCTTATTTAGATTCTGCTGTTATGATATTGCAGGTGGTCATGTGCTATCGCAGACCCTGTTTTGCTAGTTGATTCTGGGGCTTCGCCATGAACGGTGTCTAGTACGATGGTGAGCAACCAGGAAAGAATTGGCGGAAGATCTCCGGTTATAGACATTCTTGATTTATAGACTTTCCTGCAGACTGCTAGCCTACTTGTTTAATTCGCTACTGCATTAAGTCAACGAACCTGAGTTGCCGTTGACAAGCAAGTCCTTTCGTGATATGCCTGCTAGCCAGCTTGATCTCAATACTTCTATTGTATATCAGCTTTTGGACAAGCGAGCGAAGACGAGGAGAACGAAGTGGCTTGACCCGAGGACTCTGAGCCCGTGACCAGGCTACCCACTTTCAGTGTTGTGAAAGAAAATAAAGGGATGCGATAATAATTTCATCAGCTGAAAACTCTTGGAATGAGACAAGAGCACAGCCGATTTCGTGTATATAGTATTTATAGAATGGGATGCAGCGCGCTACCACAGAAACTTTCTTGCATATACGTTCATGAAGGGTGCAGCACATCGGTATGTAAAAAAATGCAATAAAAAGCATTCGCCAAACATCCACGATGCAGATAAAAAGCAACTGTCAAACGAGTGCCGCAACGCGCTGGCGTGTCTTGGCAGTTCACGGTCACAGCAGCAGCGGGCTCGAGACCGGCCGTGTTCAGACACAGGCGTGGTTATAACAAGCTCTGCGGGGTACTGAATGCAGGCTGTCACAAAATGTGCCCGACATGGTATAGAATAAAATTGAGAGAAGACAAAATTAATTGGGACCTGTCATCTTCAACGCAGGGAGTAACGATAGGCTGTTTTAAGGTTGGGCAATAAAGGTACATGGTAGTTAAGGTATACAGTACACAGGATGCCGAAGTCGCAAAAGTTTATTTCGAGTGCGATAACATATTGAAGAGGATGTCTTCCTAGGCCGCTTCCACAAAGATTCTGTAACGGCACATGAAGAAGCCTCATGTGCGCTTTCTGCGATTTCCATGTGCGATTTCTGACCGAAATAAATTTCAAGAAAAACAAGGCGCTGTGTATTCAATCAAGAAAAACAGAATGTAAACAAACATGACAACAAAATCCACGCTGCTGCCGTTTAGCATAACTGCACTTCTGGTTACGCACTCCCGGCCTTAGTTTCACTTCCGGTTTCTACTTCCCGTCTCATAATTCACGGTTTCTTAATTCACATCCGGTTTTCACAAGGAAACAAACGGTGGAAGAAAGTTAAAAAAAAAACAGTATTACAACAGATCTGTTAAATACAACGCGGAAACATCGAAAACACTAAAAAAAGGCAACACTGTCTTCATAAGATCTCAATCCAATGATTAAGTTTTACAAATTTTTCTTTCGTTTACCGAAGTGTTTGAAAGCGGCGCGATGTTTTTGCTCACATTGCGGGGCTGCGTACAACGGAAAGTTTCTAGGCCACGAAATTAAACAGACCAATGAGGGAGCCCTGTAATTAGGGAGCAGGCTGATAACTACCACAGCGATGGGCACAAAGCCTGCGGACTCTTTCGGGAGAGGAAATGGGAGAGGAAGATGAAGGAAGGGAAGAGGAAAGAAATTAGCAAACGACAGAAAACACAACGACAAAAAAAAAAAAAAACACAACAGAAGAGCGGACACACACCGAGCAGGAAAAAGCTCGCGAATGCTATGTCATTATGGAAAATAACGATGGTTCTATGGGAGTTTCTTGAGGTGCCAGCAGCTTGTAAAAATGCCGAATCTGTTTTGCCAGTGAACCCATATCTTATCAGCGAATCGCACTTTCCTACTTGTATGCTTTCCCTAATTTGTAACTTTGTTGAATAGGGTTTTCTTCATTTTTCTTTCGCTAGATAAAGTAGTGTTCTTGTAGAAAAAATAAGAGCAGGCAGGTGTATGCCGACAGTGTTTTTACAACGACTGCGCATGATGTGGCAAGACTTTCATGTGTCGTTACAGGAGAACATTAAAGTTGCAGGAGAACATTAAAATATAACAATAATGATGCTATTTTGCGAAATGCCTAAATTTTACCACCCGGGCAGCAATAATTGCAACAGCAAATTTTCATTTATGTATGTAAAGAGATGTTGTCGCCGCGTGGAGGCGCCGGCTACTCCTTTAGTTCTACGTGTAACGAAAAGAGGAGCACTCTGGGAAGAACAAAGCTTTACAAGAACACTGAAGAGTTCCCGCGAATGGCTCACACGTCGCGACACAAGCTACAAGTCCCAATAATTGTAAGTAAACTAACTCCATTTATTGGCGAATATTACAGCGTTCAGAAAGTTTACATAATCGATGTGCACAACAAGAACTTCCGGCTTGAAGTTATAACTCACAGTTGTCGACACGAGAATGTTACCGGAGCCAGAATTTCGACCATGGTTCTCGTGTTCGTCAAGATGGCAATGGATTTACTAATTTATTTATTAACGTGCCTTGAAGATATGAGCGCACTACACAGAGGGATGAGCAGTAAACACACCTAGTATAAATACAGAGGCCAAGTACAAAAAATACTTTTCTAGCGCGAACGCGCATAAACTACTAAAAAAAAACAAAACAATCATGAAGCAAAAAGACCACAATCAGCCAGATAGCTGAACATTCATACCTTAAAAAAGTACACAGGAGAATGCCAAAGTTACTATGAAAACGAAAGAAGGGGAATTTTTCGAGGGGCTTCTCTCATTGTTGGGCACAACCTAATGAATCAAACAGATAATTAAGCCAAGGAAAGCATAGATGACATTACTTGTTGTTTTTAACTGTAGCGTAGTAATTATGAGGTAAATTTAAATCAATAAATGTGGACGAAAAACACCCTTTCCGTCGCAGGGATCAAGACCCACAACCTTCAAATTACGTGTCCGATGCTCTCTACCAATGGAGCTACGACGGAAGATACACAGTAGTGATTAGTTTATAAATGGAGAATTACCAAAAGCCCTGTAGTACATTTTGTACCTTTGATATCACAGAGGCTCAGGTTTCCCAATTGGCCGGGAGTGGGGTGCGCACAGCCGGCGTCGACGAACTTGGGGGGGTAGGGGGGGGGGGTCAAGCCACTTTGTGTATAGTGGGGCACACGAAAGGCACCTGTCATTGTTGTGATCAAAATTTGGAAGTCTGTGTAAGGTTTTTTTCCATCATTAAACTACATGTCTAGAACAAAATGCAGCTACTAATTAGGTCTTTATGGAATGTCACACGGGGAAAAAAAAGGCACCCTTCTCCCCCTTCCCCCTTTCTCTTTTCTTTTTTTTTGTGACTAACGTCTTTGCTTCGTGATACATGTCCTATCCGAAAGTGGCCCTCTATAGCTCGCAGACCAGCGAGGAATTTGTGGGACAAACAGCATTTGAAGACACTTATAGCGAAGTTTTCGCTTAGCACAAGTGCCGAACTTCGGTTTCTGGCTCCACTTTCGTACCCCGAGCTTGCATTCAAATGAAACGTCTAGGACACTACAGTGCTTAGAAAGTTGTATAGCGCGAGGATACTACTGCTGCATAGCCTCCTGCTGTACGAAAAGGAAAAAAAAAAGAGAGAAAAAAAGCGACAGTGTCTCAAGGAACTATATACTTTGTGCGTAAAGCGCTGCCAACAGGCACTGTCATCGATTGTAACGCGCTTCCCAATTGCGGCTTGTGCTTGGCGCTAAATTTAGCGCTGGAGGCGTGGTCGTGTGATACTGACATATCCGCTCACTCCGAGGGCTTTGATCAGCCACGGCGAGAGTTCTCGCACTCGTATTGTACTCCCTTTTCTCACGGCGAGGACACCAGCGTGTGTGACGACGGGTTTCCTAACGACCAAGTTTTCTGGCGTGCCGCAGCGCTGTGCGCTGATCACGCTCGTCGCCGACGCATGCGATCCGATGTTTACCCGGGGCGCAACCACGGGGTTGCCGCTTCCGCCCGGTTCGAAAGGGAAGTGCACTTCCTGTCACCCTTTTCCTCCCTTTAAAAGCTGCTAGTCTAAGCTTTGTTCAACATGCTGCGACCCCGCCGGAAGCGCAAGGGCGACAGCACGTGTTACGCGTGTTCCCTAGTAACGAACACTCTGTAACTGTAAAACCGTGCAGTGTATAAATCGCCTGCTGTTTTAGAGGTAGATCCCAGAGGACGCCAGAATGATCTGCGAGTGGTCGATGCGCTAGACTATGTCGTGTCGCTCGCCGCACCCATCGGATCAAGCTCAGACGCAATGGGGCGCAGTAGACGTATAAGCATGAGTGTTCACGTTTTTCGCTGTGTATTAGCTTTTCAGAGATCGATTCAAATGAAAAAAGAAAGCCCGCCCACGTGACACCGTATTTTGGAAGAAAAAACGACTGGTACGTCTTAAAACTCTTATTTTTCTCTATAAATTGAAGCAAGCTCAAGCAGTTGAGGAAGAAGACGAGAGAATTCAGGCCAGGGGGACTGGGGAGAATAAAGAAGAAGTTAGAAATGGCGACATGAAGAGCATCGTCTGTTTATTATGTGAGGTCTTGTTACGTAATTTGGCGCAGCCGACGACAAGAGACATCATGTGGGTGACCTTCTTTGTGGACAACCGCAGCGACTCTGCGGTATTCAAGAAATATCAAGTCGAGGACGACGTGGCCGTGGAGCTTCCCGAATATGTGACTACAGGTGAGCTTCTAAACCTCATTTTGACCGAAGCCTCCCTGTCTTCAGAGGAACTTTTGAAGCGAGATTTCATGAAAGTCAACATTCCTCTAAGAAGGTTCAACGAGCTGGTGCTAACACTACTAGAGAGGAATTTCACGACCTGTCCATCGCCGTCTAACGACGAGTTTACGACAGTACGGAGAGCCATTGCATGTCAACAGCAGAAAATTGTGCAGCAAAACGTTGTCATTGAGACTCTCGTCGCAGACTTGACGAAGCGGGCAAAGCTATCATCGCGACTAATCCAGCCAGACATATTCGACGACGCGTCCGACAATCCAGAAGCGTGGATAGCTTTCTATGAACAAGCTGCCAGGAGCAATGGATGGCTGTCTGATGAAGACTTGGTGATGAATATGCGACAGTTCCTTCACGGGATACCAAGAAAGTGGCACGAATGGAGATTTTGCAAACAGGAGCCTGAACCTTGGTGTAAATGGAAAGAAAGTTTCCTTGCAACTTTCAACAGGAATCCCTTTGAGCGGTGGCATGAGGCAATATTCTGCCGCTTTGAGTCCGGAATGCCACTCGAGTATTTTCTTGAAAAACAGCGACTTATTCGCATAGCTGAACCTGGATTGTCGACCTCGTCACTTATTGCTCTTATCATTCACGGCTTACCTATAGATTTGCAACGACAGGTTTTAATACACTGTCCGAAAACGCCCGAAGCGCTTCTCCAACTACTCAAGCTATTATCGCGTTCCTGGGCTGAAAGAGGCTTCCAAAGTAAACAAAATATTTCAGAGACGACAAGCGTTAGCCACTTGGGTGAAAAGTGCCCGTCGGATTTTAGAGGCGTCACCTCTGACTTTAGTAGAAGCGCCTCTCTCGTACAGAAGAATAGGGCCTCGAAAGATGAATGCAGCGTTGGAGAGCAAAATAATTCTAAACTCATACATACAACGCATGAGACCGTCCAACTTGTGTCATCGAGTTTACTGCACATACAACTTGAAGTGAACGGTCGAGCTATGCGAGCACTTGTAGACAGCGGAGCTTCAGTTTCAGTTATGAAAAGAAGCAAAGCAAAACCCGAGGACATATTTAAGAGGCAGAACTGTCATTGTACGGGGCTATGACGGCCGTGAAAAAGAACAATGCGAATGGGTAAGGATACGTCTGAAATACCAGTCACAATCTGTAGAAATACTGGCACTGGTGATAGAAGGCATCGAGTATGACTTTCTACTCTCTCGTCCAGACATGAAATTGCTGAAGCTAAACATTCACTGGGATGACACTGTGTCAGTGAGCCAAGATGTGCAACAAGTGAGAAAGAGAGACAAGATTCGCATTGTGACAAAATCCGATGACATCCCTACAATATATCCAGAATTATTCTGCAGAGGAGGCTATCCTCCAGGGACAACAAAGTTTGAAGTTCCATTCAAACTGCATGACACAACGGTTGTACGGAGGAAACCATACAACCTCACCAGGGAAAAGAAAGCATGGCTGAAGGAAGAGCTTGGGAAGATGCTGGAGGCAGGCATTATCCGTCAGTCCGTATCACCATATGCATCGCCGATAACCATAGCGCCCAAGGAGGTGGGAGACTTCGTGCTGGTGAGAAAAGGATTGCCGAACTCGGGTGCGAATCACACAGGGCCATTTTCTGTTGTCAAGACAGCAAGCCAGCAGGGACAGTTAAAGACGATCTGGTATATAGGTCCCAATGGAACCGTCGAATCGGCGTCTATAGCTAATGTTTTCAAATATCATCCCAGGAGGGATGAAAACAAGGGTGGGGGGAGTGAAGCAAGCTCAAGCAGTTGAGGAAGAAGACGACAGAATTCAGGCCAGGGGGACTGGGGAGAATAAAGAAGAAGTTAGAAATGGCGACATGAAGAGCATCGTCTGTTTATTATGTGAGGTCTTGTTACGTAATTATGTGCGGTCTTGTTACATAAATTACGTCATGCTCTCTAGTTATCGGTCCGAAATCAATACTTAATCGCGTGCTGGTGTAGTGGATGCGTATGTGCACCTCTTGCATGCTGTTCTCGCTTCCCAGCTTCGCAGACCATTGTCGCACACGAGAAGCGTTCTGTTTGTTTGCGTACTCGAATGGGCGTACTGCAATTTTATGCAAAATGCCAACAGAGTAAGCAAGTGACTACTACACGTAGACCTGTGCTATGAAACATGAGCAGCGTAAACATGAAGACGATGTATTACAAATGTTTGTCTCGTACAACCAATGCCACTGCCCCGCCGCGGTGGTCTAGTGGTTATGGCGCTTGACTGCTGACCCGAAGGTCGCGGGATCGAATCCCGGCCGCGGCAGCTACATTATCGATGGAGGGGAAAATGTTTGAGGCCCGTGTACTTAGGCTTAGGTGCACGTTAAAGGAGTACTGACATGAATTAAAAATTTTTTCAGGTTGTTGCTCTAAATGAAAGCACGGGTGTCGAGAACCCTAAAAAGAGTGTCGTGGTGCCTGGGGATGCATTGCATATACTTTAAATACCGCTTCTTTCAACCAGCAGTTTCGGTTTCGGTTTCGAGAGGGCGGCTTCATAGTGACGTGTCAAGTCGGCCCGTGACGTCACGGGCAGACTGCAACCCACGAAGTATGCAACTGCTGTCCTTTGCTGTCAGTCGAACGTGGTTCATGATGAGTGAACTGTCGTCCAGTGCCTCCGACAGCGATTTCTGTGATTTAGGCTGCATGCAGAACCCAGATTTCGCAAACCAAGTAAGCTGACTTGAAACGTCATAGGGCTCTCCATGCGGTGAAGCTGCCTTGCAGATGCTGGGAGATGAAAACTTTAAAATCAAACTTAAATATTTATACGTGTTTCCCGGATGCGGTGTGGGGAGAGCGTTAACACTACATGCCAAGGAAACCAAAAACGCCCGTTTTGCTGCACTTCGAAATCGTGTCAGTACTCCTTTAAAGAACCCTAGGTGGTCGAAATTTCCGGAGCCCTCCACTACGGCGTCCCTCGTAATCACATCGTGGTTTTGGGACGTTAAACCCCAATATATTATTAACCTGTGCCACTGATGTGCTTGTCATAGTGACTAAAATTTCGCTTAGTCAAATTTATTGAGTACAGATTAACAGGCGAACTGAGCACGGCTTGCGTCAGCTTGACAAGCGCGTCGGCGATATAAATTTCAGAAGAAAGATTTCTCCGAATCAGTATTCTGTAGAAAAACTCGCGATATTTTCGAGATTCCATGAAACAGGAAAGATAATTATTAACGACTTTTGTTTCGGGCTTTCACAACTTCCGATTCAACGAGGTGGCTCAAAGTGCAAAAAAAAAAAGAATAAGAAGAGTAAAAGAAAATAAGAGGAATGAAAGAAAAAGTTCACATAGCCGCAAGAAAAGTTGGCAGAAATCAGCGACTACTCGCTCTCGTAACTCTTTTACTGCGTCAGCAGCTGGTTCTCGCAACAGCCACCGCCATGTTACCAAAAACTTTTATTCCAGATATAGAGCATGTCGGCAGAGCACTGCATATATATGACCTATTGTGCCCGGCAAAACCCACTTACAATGTACTTGTCGAGCGCGAAACGCCCCTGCTGTTTTCACACGACAACCTGGACTGCCGGCTGAGAATTACCCGGATCGGCAGCGAGCGCTGTACGCGTGTTGCGGAAGCACATTCACTGGTGACAGCGTATCACCAACAACGCTTCCATGGCCCCCTTCACAAGTTGGCGTACAGAGCACAGCGATAGAAGACAGCTGGTAGCTGACAGGCTTGCTACCGGTGCTTTAGACTGCAGGCCGACAAAGAACTCTCCTCGACATATAAAACAAGCCATTGCCTGTCATTTTCAGTATATAGAGGTGCTACCTCACAAGCGTCACAAAAAAAAAAAGAGACGTGAGAGCCCTACTGATCCATCGACTCTTCGCGGTTGGTTCATGAGGTTTGAAGGGAATCTAAAGTGAAACAATAAATTAGTTTAGACTGATAAATTATACCGTGAAAACTATAGTGTCGTTAATTTGACCACCATAGGTTTGTTAATAGATGAGAAAATAAATGTTAGAAGTTTTACTTTTAAATTTCCCGCCGAAATCTCTGATGGAGACGTCACGCATTTCAACGTTTTTTTGTTTATTTTTCTCGTATTTTGGCTACATTGGCTCAACAACATTTCCTGAAACTTGGCATGTTAAGTCTCTGGCTCCCTCAGAAGACAATGTGCTTCTTTTTTACCGATTAAGAACTACGTAGGCCCTAGTACACGCCGTCAAAATCTATGACGTCACGGTGACTGGTGCGGAAACTTCAAGGTTGCGACGTCACCCGCGCTTTCTTTTTCCGCGTTTTCTCGCTCACCAAGCGCCTTCTTGCAGCAAGCGTGTTTTTGGCGTCGTGAAAGAGTAATATACTAATACGAGATAAATAGTTTTTCTCTTTAGTGTCCCTCTAACGTGGAAAATCGACTGAGGCTATGAGAGACGCCGACGTGGAGCACTCCGGGTAATTTCGACCACCTAGGGTTCATTAACGTGCATTGACATCGCACAGTACACGGGCCTCAAGCATTTCGCCTCTATCGAAATGCGACCAACCGCGGCTGGAATCGAAGCCGCGGCTTACGGGTCAGCAGCCGAGCACCGGAACCATTGAGCCACCGCGGCGGCGCCTCCTGCACGGGGTCAGCGCAATAGTCCAACCTGGCTAAACAGGATCACACTACCGCGTGGCCATTAAGGCTCGGGTAGAAACCGCACATTATTTTCTTTCGGTGTCCTACACTCACTGCTCAGTGCAATTTTATATTGTTTCAAGTGTTTCAGCATTGAGGCGCCCCGCATGCTAGTATGGACTACTTGTTTCTGCGAGCACGCTGGACATACTAGGTGACACGTGTTGCTGTCCTCACTGGAGAGCTTACGTGACGAAGACTGTGACTTACCGCATTTTGGTAGAATCATTTCGAAGCATATCATGGTAGGGGCCTGCATAAAACCGTGCGCTGGATGCCTCACAGACGGTACAGTTTGCGTTCTGATCCGTATCGCAGAGCGTATCGTACTCTTTGCCCGTCTCACGCTTCGCATTGACGGGCCTGAACGACGTGTATGCCCAGTGTAGGTCTCCTTTCAACCACCTGTGTATCTGTCTCCATCACCGAGCGTAGAAAGTGCGGGATGGCACAGAGTTAAGACGCCCGGGGAAAGAGAGAGAGAGAGAGAGTACAATGACAGGGAGGCAGAAATATCGGTTTGAGCGGCAGTTGACTGTTTATTGTACATTGATGTATGAGAGCTTCCACAATGTATATTAGTGTTTGGCGGCTATAGCCCCGTTGGACGTGGATGCGCCCACGTTGACGTCTAGTGGCACACCTCCATCCCGGACGAACGTCCATGATATTAACTTAACCCTTGTGGTAGCTCAAGTAATGATAATAATAATATCTGGGGTTTAACGTCCCAAAACCACGATATGATTATGAGAGACGCCGTAGTGGAGGGCTCCGCAAATTTCGACCACCTGGGGTTCTTTAACGTGCACCTAAATCTAAGTACACGGCCCTCATCGCCTCCACCGAAAATGCAACCGCCGAGGCCGGGATTCGATCCCGCGACCTTCGGGTCAGCAGTCGAGTGCCATAATCACTAGACCACCGTGGCGGGGCGTTGTAGCTGAAGTAGTTAACATACACCCGGGAACAGCACAGGATGAATCCTGCGGAAAGCTGGCATTAAAAACACGTAATGAACGCTGGTACTCGATATGCACTGATTCAAAGCGTCGTCATCATACGAGGCAAACGCCAAGGCGTGCGCTAACCAGTAATAAGGTAACCTACGCCTGTGCTGATGAATATACGACACAGCACTTACGGAACGCGAGAGGCTGAGTTCGTAGCTGCAGCCGTGAACGCGGGAAGGCGTTCCGCTTTCCGCTGGCGTCTCTCTCCCTGCACCAAAACACTCACTGAGCCAACATCACTGCGAGAGGGAGGTGCGGGGGATATAAGGGCGCTTGTAAAGCCTCGTGCATGTGTATAGGTGGTGCAGTGGGTAGAGCGCCGGGAACCTGTCGTCGCGGACCGATATGTCGTGGATTCCCAGGTCATCCAAATCAAGGAAACCTTTTCGTCTGGTTCGTCTTTGTTATATCTTCATGTACATTTTACCGACGTCACTTCCGTGACGGAAATAATGTCAGTGAACCATCTTAACAGCTGCAGCGCACTGAAGGGACAGGAACACAAAGAAACGACGTGGACGCTGCGCTAACTTCCAACAACAGGCCTGTTGGAAGCTCTAATGATGCTCCAACAGGCATCATTAGCTGTTGATGGAAGTTAGCGCTGCGTGAGCACGCAAATAACGTGCGCACTGAAAGTGCGGGCCATCTCGCTATTCATTGCAGAAACTGTGGGTGCGTCCCCATGCATTCACAGTGCAGTGTCATAGGGCGAAGCACAGCGCAGAAAACACGGGAAATCATCGAGGCGGCGAAGATCGCGAGTTTGGGGGACATGTGTGTGAGCGCGCCGTCAATCGAGCTGACAAGAAAGGAATTTGATTTTTTAAAGGTGATAGGAAGGGTGCCCTTAGGAGGATGGTTGCGTCCACATGGCCTGGTAATCTTGTAAAAATACATTTTTGTACTCTCATGTTATCGTTGGCTACACGTCTTTCACATGTGTCATGATAATTAATAATATCGTACTTATGCGCCTGCGTGCGTTGCTTGGTTTTTCCTATATTTTCATGTGTCTTATTCGTAAATAAATCATTTGTTGGGAAGTTAGCGCTGCGTCCACGTCGTTTCTTTGTGTTCCTGTCCCTTCGGTGCGCTATAGGGGTTAAGATGGATTACCAACATGTCCAAGCTCACGTTCTTTCATGTCAATGAAGTCTTGGTGGACCCTGGCATAAAACACTTTTGTGTTAAAAATGTCGTTCTTGTGTAGCGATTGCTGTAGTTCTAAATCCTGCGCTGAATGCAGCTCGACTACTGTGAAACCTGAGGAAGTGCGTAGCACGAGCACCCAGCGATTCCTATTCGTAGAGTTCGCACTGCTCCGTTTACCAAACCATCGATGACGTCAATGTTCGAAGTAAACATGTAGGGTTTCCCCGGCACGAGTAGGATCTTGTTAGGGATATTCGCAAACTCGGGGTGCGAGCGCGCTACTTTTTGCTGCGCTCTATCGACTTCCTGCTTGTTACGGCAGTTGAGATGCTTGTCTTCTGCAGCTAGTACCATTTCCCCATTCAGATGTGGCGACGAAGGCACCGGAGGTGCACCGATGGGAGGAGCAATCGCGCACTTGTCGAGGTGGTGGCGCCCTCTCTTGCACAGGGCGGCTTTTAGACACATGTTCCCGAAGCGTTTTTAGCAATTAAAGTTAATTATTGCGGTTACTTCTCGATTATTTCTGTTAATTATTAGACCTTGTTAGCTTATGTTAACCAGGTTTTGAGCATTGCTAGCCTTGTTTTAGGCCTGTATTGATCACTCGATTTTGAGCGTGACCATGCGACATGACACACTGGACGACAAGCCGGACCCCTAATGTGCTATGCACTTAAAGGGGCCCTGCGACACTTTCCCAAGTAATCATCAAATGGCTTCATTAAATGAGTTCATTGCCTCGTGAATAGTCTGCCGCAAAAATGTTTAGAGGCAGTGGAGTGCGAGCGAAGTTACAGGGATTTGTCGCACGCTTTAAGCCCTCTCTCTCCTTTCGTACCAGCGAGCTCGCTGAAAGAAGCCAATGCTACGTCCGTCCGTCAGCGCACGTCGTGACCATGAGCGCTTTTTCCTTTTTTTTCTTCGATCGCGCGGCTTTGAGTGCGATCGCGAGCGAGCGCGCGGGCACGTCGCGGCATCCCGCGGCGGCCGCTTTAACTATGCAGCTCACGATGCTCAAATCAGCCAATGGCCGTGGACTTTGTGTTTATGGTGCGCTCATCTGGGTTTATGCCATAATTTGTCAAGAGAAGAGGGGGCGATTTCTAGCTGACTTTGAGAATTAATTGTAAGTTCCAGGCCGCGAGCTACGCTATAATACTGGGCTCACATGTTCTCAGGAGCCTCGACTACCGATCGGCAGCGTTTTCTTACTATGGTGAAAAAGTGTTGTAAGGCCCCTTGCAAAGACGGACACTGCAAGCCGCGTTGCAAGCTGTTATCTGCTGTGGACACAAACAGCCATTTTTTAATCTACTGTGGCAATAAGTAAACGGCTCGGGAATACAACGTAGAGGCTGACGAGGAACTCATACGTAGCCTGCAAACTCTAGTAGACCGGTCGAGTCGTTAAAAATAACAGGAAAAAAAAACTTTTGAATGGCCTAGTGTGTTTACTCGTCAAAAAATATATGCTGTTTCCGTGACGATAAAAAAAGGAAGATTTAGCTAACGAGTTCCAGAACAGCATGAACATAGAGAGGCAAGCATAGTGAATAAAATAGCAGACATGATTAAGATAGAAAAATAAGTCTGCAGTTTCAGCCCACGAAACGAAGCCGTTGCGTGATAGCTGGTGCAATGTTAAACGTGATAAGTTTTACACTGTTTCGTGCGGTATTAACCCGAGCAAAACATTCGATAATGCGCGGTGTAATTGAGCTTTCGATAAAAAAGTGCGAGAAAGTAACCTTATTTGCATTGTAGTGATCCAAAAGAACTGGTTGGAGAAGACGGAAAAGAGGCTAGAGGAAGACGTAGAAGGAGCCAGAACGAATGTAAATAAAATGGCTGAAAGCAAACTGCTTTCGTTGGAACTTTATATTTGGCGCAGCCTTTGACAGGATCCGAAAGATGTGGGTGACTTTATACCTCACACAGCGGGACGGCGAGCCACTGATCGCAGGCTACGAGCTAGACGGCGAGAACTTCGTTGCGGCGCCAGAAGAGATGACAACACCTGGCCGAATCGAGTCCGTCGCCACCACTGCCAAAGAGCCAATCAGCGATGTCATCGCCAGAGGTACTGTGAAGGTAAATGTACCTTTTTCGGAGTTCGAAGCCTGGAAAAAGCAAAACACCATTAAGGAGCAACCGCCGAGCCATTCTGATGCAATTACAGATACGTCAAGCTGGTCGAACGTTCTTTCTCAGTTCACTTGGTTGCAAAAGCAGCAACTACAGCACCAGCAAGCACTCTTGGCGGTTCTGGCATCAGACAGGACTCGTCACATGAAAGTAAACCCCGACATCTTTGACGGCAGTTCCGGTGTAGATTATTGGTTGAACGCATTCGAGTGTGCATATGAGCAGAATCATTGGCACACGGACTGCGACAAAATACGAAATATGCGAGCATGCCTTTCTGGAAATGCCAAACAATGGTTTGACTTGCGTTTTGCCCAACACAAAGAAGATTCATGGCAGTCATGGAAGGACAGCTGTGTCAGTGCCTTCAGAAAGAATGCAGTAGAATTATGGGATAAAGCCCTCAAGCATGAACAAAACAGTGAGAACGTAGTCGGCTATTTCTTCGTAAAACAACAATTGCTGTATAACGCTGATCCAAACCTTCCAGAATCATGCATCGTACCACTCATTATACAGGGAATGAAGAAATGAAGTCGAAGGCAAATGGAACTCAAGGCACCTGTAACGTCTGAGGAGCTGCTTCATGGTTTGAAGTACATTAGCTCTGACTCTACAGATGCAATCGGGTTGAAAGATCCACCACCGCAACCAAATGAAGCAGGATCCTCTAGAAAAGGTGTTTTCCCGCACGCGAATTGCGTGACAGATCAGCCATCACATCAATTTTATGAGACTGCAGCAAAAGGGAGAGTTGGGCTAGTTGGTTTGCGTTCATAATGAAACAGCGCAAAAGACGAGCACACAGAAAGACTAGACAACACAAGCGCTGAACTGACAACTGAATGCTTTATTCAAGCGAAACATAGAAAGGGAGAAGAAGAAAGAACAAAAAATGCGCACGCAACCTATGCACATGACAAAGGATTACTCTAGTACCATCATTATGTCTTCTCCAAGTACGTTAACTCGCAATCAAGTAAAGAAATCGACGCTGCGCTGACACACGTGTCACCGTTTTTGCAGATAGCGAAGGCTTCAGCTATCTCTCTTATGCGAGAATCCGTGTGTCTAAATATGGTGGTCGTGCGGCAGAATTCTGGGGTGCAACCACAGGCGGCACAGTGGGCAGACAAATTCTGGGGTTGCACCCCAGAATTCTGCCGCACGACCACCATATTTAGACACACGGATTCTCGCATAAGAGAGATAGCTGAAGCCTTCGCTATCTGCAAAAACGGTGACACGTGTGTCAGCGCAGCGTCGATTTCTTTACTTGATTGCGAGTTAACGTACTTGGAGAAGACATAATGATGGTACTAGAGTAATCCTTTGTCATGTGCATAGGTTGCGTGCGCATTTTTTGTTCTTTCTTCTTCTCCCTTTCTATGTTTCGCTTGAATAAAGCATTCAGTTGTCAGTTCAGCGCTTGTGTTGTCTAGTCTTTCTGTGTGCTCGTCTTTTGCGCTGTTTCATTATGAATTTATGAGACTGACACATCACTTGGAGAATTGTCGCATAATTGTTTGCAGATGCATTTAGTGGAGCAAGAGACCGTTTTTATTGTAAGCCCAAACATTCTATTCGCTGATATGGTCGTCAATGGCTCCAACATTTCAGCGCTGATCGACACGGGTGCTTCAGTGAGCCTGATTATTGAGGAGATGGTACCTAAAGAAGACATCTGTCCAGGAAAACCAATCAGGGTGTGTAGCTAGGACGGAACTTGCAGGGAGTTCACGAAATGGACCGAGGTAGAAGTTCGCTTCAGAGGCCGGTCAGTACGGGTGAAAAGCATCGTAATGTCGGGTGTTAATTTTGATTTTCTTCTGTCCCGACCCGACATGAAACTTCTGAAGATAAACATACTGTGGAACGATGTCATAACAACTGACAATGTCGAAAGTTGCTCCCATATTTGAGGAACGCATCCTAAAATTGTAAAGTTCGCCGACGAAGTCCTGTCGACGTACGCGGAGCTCATTTTTGTTGGCACTTATCCCACAGCTACCACAGCAATCGAAGTTCCCTTCGAACTACGCGACAAAAACGTCGTAAGAAAGAAGCCATATGCCTTGAGTCACGAGAAGACTTGGTTAAGACAGGAGCTTCAAGGCATGCTAGACGCGGGCATCATTCGACCGCGGGCATCATTCGATCGTAACTGGTTTGCGTCACCAGTTACGATCGTGTCCAAAGAGGATGGATCGTTCCGGTTATGCACAGATTACAGACTCATCAACCAGCGGACAGATCTGTTTCCTTTCCCAATGCCAAGAATCGATGAGATAATTGATGAGACCGGCGGGTGTGAATGGTTCTCCATAATAGACTTGTGTAAAGGATATTGGCAGGTACCTCTGAGGGAAGACACAAAGAAGTTTACGGCATTCGTTACACCATTTGATGTGTACAAAGGCGGGTGGAAGTGTGCTCTGGAGGCGGCTGTATCCCATCACAATCGCTCCTATACTGCACGACTTGGATGCAGCCCCAACTTTGCAGCTTTCGGGAAATCAAGCTGGTTGCCTGCTGATCAAGAGCTTGGTTTGGTTGACAAGATCGTTCTCAAGGAAAATCCTATGGCAGAAGAAAAGAAACAACGATATCGCCAAACGGTAAAAAGGAACTTCGATAAGCGTCATCGATCAGAGATACCCGATGTGCAGCCTGGAAGCATGATTCTTGTGCGCAAAGGTCTCGACTCGAAGTCTCCGTTTACGGGTCCCTACTTCGTCACGAAGATCGCGAAACAACAAGGCATACTGAAGACAGTACATTACCAGGAACCTCGCGGCAAGATCGAAGAGGCGTCTCTCTCAAATATACTTCCATACCATCTCCAGAGAGATGGAAACAGGAGCCTGGGAGTATGTAGTGCTCCAAAAGAACTGGTTGGAGAAGACGGAAAAGAGGAGGCTAGAGGAAGACGTAGAAGGAGCCAGAACGAATGTAAATAAAATGGCTGAAAGCAAACTGCTTTCGTTGGAACTTTATATGCATAACGCTTGAAAGGACCTACGCGACTTTTGGTCGATGCATACAATTCATATCAACCATATACCCAGGGGCGTAGCCAGAAATTTTTTTCGAGGGGGGGGGGGGGTTCAACCATACTTTTTGTATGTTCGTGCGTGCGTTTGTATGTGTGCGTGTATATATACGCAAGCAAAACTGAAAAATTTCGGGGGGGGGGGGTCTGAACCCCCCCTCCCCCTTGGCTTACGCCCCTGCATATACCTGGTTTTATATCAGTGGCAACGGTAACTACGTAATGTCATATTTGTCTGTGGCGGAGGCGCTTCCTGTAGTTTGTAGTTGAGATGCGCGTTTTTTTTTTCGCTTTCATGTCCCACTTTTCTCTTCTCACAGCTGCCAATGATTTCAGCTTTGTGCTGGTTTATAGATAAGTTGTAGAGCGTAACGTAAGCCAATGTTAAAGAAGAAAAGCGGTTGAGATGTAAAATCTGCGACTGTGATTTGGCCGTTGCCGTGGACATATGCCAGGGGTACATGCCCACTGGGTAAAGTAGGCTCTAGTGAACCACATTGACGCCAGCTTGAGTTTACAACAAGCAGCACTATGCGCGGCACTCTGCATCGATTTGAAACACGTCACAAAACTTGTCCACGGGAAATTTTTCATGATTCACAAGGAGAATTCTCCACCAAACTAAGCAAGCTTAGTATTACGTAGATGTCAACTGTAGCTTTGTATGCTTTCATTTAAATTGACAAAATTGATTAGATAATCGAAAGTGCACGTTCTGCATGCAGCGTGGCTGGTGTATATTTCTTTATACACTTGTTGCATATGGCTTCCGGATATTTTTGTGATGGACGCTGGTGCCAGCGGCGGACATGAAAGTAATGGAGTGATCTCGTAACAGCTGTCATTGTGCAACAACAACAACAACAACAACAACAACAACAACAACAACAACAACAACAACAACAACAACAACAACAACAACAACAACAACAACAACAACAACAACAACAACAACAACAACATAATAATAATAATAATAATAATAATAATAATAATAATAATAATAATAATAATAATAATAATAATAATAATAATATTTACAACGAAGAAAATAAAATAGCCCGTAATGGTCTTTGAGGCCATCGGCAGTTGAGGGGAAATGAAAATAATTGGAGGTCAACGTCAGACGTCAGATCTAGCGGCGTCGAGATGTAGGACCCTGTGCAAGTGCTCATTAGCCATCTGGGGCGACCCCCCGCCACGGTGGTCTAGTGGTTATGGCGCTCGACTACTGACCCGAAGGTCGCGGGATCGAATCCCGGCTGCGGCGGCTGCATTTTCGATGAAGGCGAAAATGTTTGAGGCCCGTGTACTTAGATTTAGGTGCACGTTAAAGAACCCCAGGTGGTCGAAATTTCCGGAGCCCTTCACTACGGCGTCTCTCATAATCATATCTTGGTTTTGGGACGTTAAACCCCAGATATTATTATCATCTGGGGCGACCAGATTTTTGGTAAGGTTGCGGAGGCGTACAAAGCGAACTGCATTGGCTGGACTGTGCAAGCTGGCGTGCAGAAAAAGAACGTGATGATAATGCTTGTGTGATCGGGAGCTTTACGTATATATATGTTCGCTTCGTGGGGAACACACCAACATACGCACGCAAGCACGCGCGCGCTCGTAATGTAGATGTGCATTGTGTGTGAGAGAGCGAACGAGAGAGAGAGAACGTTCTCGCATGCATTGCAGGGCACGTATTCGCAAAATATTCGGCGGATACCACGTACCGTGGGAGTCGATGTTATGCGAAGCATATGGCGGGAAGGTGACTGTGGCGTAATTTTTTTTTACTGATCGACACGTTACAAAATGACGCTAAAGATTTGTATAAATTTTATACGCACACATATATGTTGAAGAGCCGCATATGTGTTATATAATCAGTTGTTTACGGTTAGGTAACACTGCCAATGGCAACGTGGGTATTACCTAAACCAGAAGCGGTAAGCTGATATGTAGTGCTTATACGTGTCCCGAGAACGCACGCACGTTTCACGAACCCGTGTGCATGTGTGGAAGAAGTTCTTGACAGTTCTTGAACAAGGGCATAATCAGCATCATCAGAGAGCACCAGCAGCTGGTCATGACTTGTTATAGGATCCTGTCGTGATGATGGTGACGAGGGGAACATGTGTAGTGAGGTATGTGGTATACTAGAGCTGTTGGAATTCGTGGATGCCTCGGTCATTTCGTCGACAAACTGTCTGTCGACAAAGCCAGCGACATGCCGGAACCTGAGGCCACCCTTCGCGTTGGTGAGGTATAGGCCGTCGAGGCTGGTATAGGCCTGGATAGTGCTGCGTAGACCAACATCAGTGGATGGTGCTTGTCGTATTCGTAAATTACCTGGGCGTATATGGCCTACGTAGTCTAGTCTACAAAGCGGCTGTCAATCAATCTGGCATCATGCTCGGTCAGCATGAGGCCATCGCCCAGCCTCGTACGAAATGAAGATTACACTGCGTCGTTCTGGCGGACGAAGTGCACTTTATGGTGCGGTGATGTGGATATCATATGTAGCTTTCGTTAATGTATTCCTACGGGGTCGAGCAATGCTTCAATATAGCTTGCTGAATCATAGGAATAAAAACGTAATGCTTACTAGACTGCTATAAAAGCGGACCCAACACTAGAACCACAGACGTTAATCTGATATTACGTCGGTATCGTAGGAGTACCGTAGGAGTATCGTGTAGTGTTAATTGCTTTCTTGTAAAATTAGATAGCAAGCACCACAACCACAAGTGACGGTGCACGGATATTACGCCTGCGTAGGCTGTTTTTCCAAACCTGTCTATAGACCTGGCGTGGCTCAGTGGTAGAATACCTGATTGCTACGCAGAATGCTTGGGTTCGATTCCTGCTGGGATCCTAATTTTCATTTTTTCCATTCGGTCGAGTCAACGCTGCCGATGTAGGTTTTCTTTAACACTCTAGCATTTAAGTTACCAATGTCTGTTCTCGCCGATCCTGGGTAGATATAAACTGTCAATCACCTGTGGCGCATACCCGTACACCGCGGCCCGTAGCAAACGGGTATGTGCCACACATGTCTAGTGGAAAGGATTTCACGACGTACGCGACAGAATTATCACGTTATTCTTGTCATGACCCGACAATCATATTCGTCAAATCCTCTTACCCTCCCATGCCAATTTTGGTCTACACCAAGTTAAGGAGGCGACCGTGAGAGCACCCAGACGTAGGCGGCTAGATAGATAGATAGATAGATACGTAGATAGAAACGCTCAAAGTGCGAAAGGTTCGCTAAGAAATGCTTCGCATTTAAAAGCACTTGCGCTAGCATTGTTAGTACCAGAAAATTTCAGCTAATCTTGAAGCTTGGCACATCACTAGCGAATGCATGCAGTAGACAATGGCAAAGACCACTTACGAAATGAAGTTTTGTGGATTCGGCCCCCGATCTATAAAGTAGGTACGTGCGTGTGCGCGGGTGCGTGTAATTGTAATAAACGAGTATATAAGGCGATATGACGAGGTCAGACTGCATGACTAACTTTGGGCGCTTAGCCGTGCCCCGAACCTGGGAGAAGGAAGTTAGCGCCTTTTCCTTCATCAGGAACCACTACACTACTAACTTTGACAGCCAAGCGACATTGTGCACCTTTTTGTAGGCACCGGCCCGTATATTCATGAATTAGCTATCAGACAAAAGCGACTGAGTCTTCAATGTACCCGAGCGTGTAGTTATGCGTTCCGCGTTGATCAAGAAGCAATGTTAGGATGAAATATGCTCACTAGACAATAAGCCTTCAGACATAGATTTTGATGCTTAGCGCGTCTTTTTAAAATCTCTTCATTTAAATTGTAAACGGTAACTCATGCCCGAGGTACTGTTTAAAGTTCGCGCAGAAAGAAGTGCGTGGTGGTCTAGGTGCCATGAACAAATTGCTCTTGTTTTTGTCCGCGTAGTGCATGTGCTTTCGTATACGTAGCATTGTTTTGAGATACCAGACGTACAGCGGTAAATAGAGGAGCCGCTTTTATCTAACTAGCATCATTAGAGCATAAATGTGCGTTGCACGATTCGCCCGAATGAGGCTAGAAGGTTTGCTGTGCACTTCGCTTCCACCGCTTGTAAGAACTATAAGTCGAACGCTCCGTTAACGAGATGCGGGCCCTGTTCAAACAGCGTGTATTTTCGTCAAAAGTTACCCACTGTATTGACTTATTTCGAAGTTTGGAAGTAGAACAAGGGTCCTGGCTTTGTTTAACGACAATGCCCGTACATTCTTCACTAAGAATCACTTCGGAGCAACACACATCATTCTTCTACAATGCATACGCCCGTACTTCTTGCATCAGACGGGAAGGCAGTCGCATAGTTCGGAAAACTCGAAAAGTGTGCCGGCTGTGTACACACCCAGACGCCCAACCTATACTCCAGCTAACTTGCTTTAAATATTGTCGCAGCTTACGCGTTTGCGTTAACATTAGAGATGTGGTGCATGCAATGCTAACAGAGAGGAAGCGCCTTCAAAGAAACGAAGTCTATTGAGTGCTCTTTCTGGAGTTTTGCTACTTCACATATCTGAATGGCGCGTTGAAACTGCGCGCGCGCTCGCTCAACACTCCCCCCCCGCCCCGCGCGCACACACACACACACACACACACACACACACACACACACACACACACACACACACACACACACACACACACACACACACACACACACACACACACACACACACACACACACACACACACACACACACACACACACACACACACACACACACACACACACACACACACACACACACACGCGCGCGCGCGCTTGGGCGGGCGCTTTTCAAGTTTTTATAGTCGGATACAACTTGAGAAGGCAGGAAAGGGCTCGCCCAGATGAACGAAGCGCGGCCACCGATTGCCTCGGCAGCTAAGGAAATCGTCCCGCTCATATACTGAGCGATGTCCTCCGACGGCGGAGGCACTCGCTGTCCTGATAATGTCGTCCTTCTAGAGCGTGCTTAGTTGTGCAGTCTTGTGTGCATCCACCTCTGAGGTGGAAGCTCTGCTGCCATCTAAAGTTGCACTTGACTACAGGTAGTACATGTAGCTAGTAGCTCAACCCCACCACAGGAAAGCAAGCTCGTTTTTTTTATTGACGTCAGTATGCCCTACGGCATAAGTTAAATAAAGAGTTCAGTTTCGCGGATAAAGGCCAGGAGCGGTCGATGCAAAGGCCCGTGCGTCCAGCGCGTTAAGTCAGGTGGTCGACCGCGGGGCGGTAGTCAAGGCCTCATAGGTGGCGGGTATGAGCCTTGTGAAGGCCCGGACAGGTCCCAAGTAGGTGATCCATCGTTGCCTCTGTGGCTGGAGCAACGCAGAAGGGGCATGTCGTTGGGGTAGGCTGTGCACCGGATGTCCATGCAGCCCGGATGGCAGGAGTCAACGCGGCGCCCACACGAATCCTCCTGAGCGCAACCTACTCTCGGCGGGTTAAGCCGCCGGGAAGGTCTGATCCACGCGGAGGAATGAGTGCACGCGTGGAGCGCCGGAGGGTTTCTTTGTGCAGGAGCAAGCTGTCCTTTGGGGACAAACGAAGTAGAGGCAGCGGGTGTTGAACTTCCACTGGATGGCAAGCGGCATCTGCGGCCATTTGAGCCTTTGTAGACCGACGGGTCCACAATACGCGGACAGGGCAGGCGCACGAGTGAATTAGTCGGTGCACTTCGGAAGCTATATCGAGGGAGCTGGTCACGTTTCGCAACTCTCGAACTGCCTGCGTGGAGTCCGTATAGACAAGCAGCCTATAAAGTGACAAGCAATCCTTCTCGGGTATAATTAATGCTAAGCCGTCCCGTATAGCTGCGAGCTCCGCCAACACTGATGGGAATGGTGCCTCTGTAACATAGGAGCATGTATGCTGCGTTTCAGGTAGCGTGGGGCATACGAGGCTGGTGTGCCAAACGCAGCTATCGATAGCTGCATCTACGTATACCGCTAGTGAGTCATCGATGGTAGTTACGACGGCTTCCTGTTCCACTTGTCGGTTGGATTGTCGCAGGCGAGTCAGTGGTCGGTTGTCGCTGGCCTGTGCCTTGAGCCTTGGTGGAATTTCTGGCAAGGGTGCGGCAGGCTGTGGCAGTGTTGAATTATAGTAGTGAGCTAGAACCGCCGCCGCAGGGACAGCTTGACTTTTTAGGTGGCGAGCCATTCGACGCTGGTGTACGATTTCGTCGATGGTATTGAGCTGCGCTTCCGCCTGGAGGGTCGTGATAGGTGTTATCCGAGGAAGGCATGTGATCGCCCTCATGGCATCTCGGTTGGCGGTTGCGAGCAAGTCCCAATCTCTCAATGTCAGGCGTTGAAACTGAGCTTCATAAACAAGCCGAGGTTGCAGGATCGACCGCACTAAAACACGGGCTATTCGAGAGCAAGCACCTCCGGTTTTTTGAGAAATACGTCGAATGAAATGAAGGGTATTAGCACTCTTTCGACGAGCAGAGCGAACCCATGCACTCGCGGAGCCAGATGCGTCCAGTTCGACTCCGAGCACACGGATAGTGGATACAGTGCTCAGGGCTTGGCCATTTAGGCTCAAACAAATAGGCGTCTGCAGAAGGCGACGGCGACCTCGGTTCTCGAAGCATATGTAGTCGGCCTTAAATATTTCCGTTCAAGAACACATAAATATTAAGCTACGTCGGTGTAGTCGAGCTCAGGTTTAACCTATGCGAAAAAAAAGTATCAGGGAACAATCATTTATCATATCAGAAAACAAATTCACAGTTCACATGGTAATTAATAACAATAATTCTTCAGGTTTTACATCCCAAAACCACGGTATGATTATGAGGGACGCCGTAGTAGAGGGCTCCGGAAATTTCCACCACCTGGGTTTCTTTAACGTGCTCATACATTTAAGTACACCGTCCTCTACCATTCAACCTCCATCAAAAAGCGGCCGCCGCTGCCGGTATTCGATCCTGCGACCTTCGTGTCTTCAGTCGAGCACCATAACCCCTCGACCACCGCGGCGGGTCAGATCAGTTTGCATGCCATAGCGGCTTAAGAAGCGCCCACCAATACTCGATGTGAAGATATTGTTACAAAGGTCTCACGAACATTTTTTTTTGTATCTTGTGTAGTATGCCTGTTCATTGATCGTTCTTCTGAACGTGACCTTTCACCCTAGGGCAAACGCGAGTACTTCGGGCGTCTTTCTGCCTCATAACAACAATCGTCATCTGCCGTGCTTGCGTTTACCTTCTGTGTGCTCGCTACTTTCCTAACCAGAGTGCTATGTCACGCTGATAGCCACGCGCCGTTCGTGACCGTGAAATGCTGGGCGCGCGATGACAACGCAAGGAAAGCACGCGAGATAGATGACGATTGTTGTTGTGTGGTAGAAAGACGCCCCAAATACTCCTTGATTGTATTAGAGAGTTCCTGAAGTGATGATGATGTTGGTGGTGTCGTCCGTGGACGTGGTGGTGGTGATGATAATAATAATGACATTAATGATGACGACGGCGATCCTCATCTATGGAATGTACCACGGGGCACAGATCAACGAGGAAGCTCGAAGGGGACAAAGGAAAAATACAGAGGAGAAAGACGAAAGAAAGAAACAAAACAAACCGAGAATCATACACGTTAAATCGAATGTGTTAAAGCTGTATATGAAGGGCTGCAATAATAAATGATTTCAGAATAAATTACTTATATTGAAATGATCAGTGATAAGAAAACAAGAATAAAAAACCAGAAATGAAGAAAAAGCTGTAATCGTCTTGCTTCAAGAAAAAAAATCAAATACAGCGCCAAAAGTACTACAGTGGGGATAACGCCTATATAGGCCCGAGTCCTCAAGTAATATGACCGGAATGCTGAAGCTATAGTCGGATCTGGCAAAGCGAAGCTTCCAACATTCTTTCTCCATTTGGATGTCTGCGAGAACGTGAAATGAAAAATGGTCAATCGATTCAGTTTCATAACCATAGGCGGACATCATCACAACAGTTTTTACATATGAATATATAGAGCAGCATTTACAAAGCTGTCCTTTTATAAGCGAGCGCTCATTGTATTGGCAAACTGGCTTCGCTAATGACATGTACAGCGTACGAATTGACTTCAGTCCTCTGTAACGAGCAACAAGACGCTTTTGTGAAAACGGACCTTGATTTCCCAATGCTGCAATATAGACTGGTATATATATATATATATATATATATATATATATATATATATATATATATATATATATATATATATATATATATATATATATATTAAAAATTTATATCTCGCTGCAGCGACGTCAGCCCTATCGAGTAAAATCCGAATGCGACCTACATTGAGACACGTTAGGGGTAACGATTTCTACATTACAAGACGTCGTGTCCATTAACTTAAGTTATAGGTACTCGGACACTGCCATGAGCTAGGCTGCATCCATAGGAGTGTGTGTTGTACTGTGTTGTATTATTGTGATAGCAATGATATGGGCACTCTCAGCTGATTTATGCAGTCGCTGTCGTCCTGCGCCCTCGACGTCTTGTCGCGTATATGTATACGTAGATATATAAAAGCCACAAAGAAAAATATCAGAAACATTTTTTTCGAAGTTCGGAATCGAACGGGCGACCTCTCGCTCCGCAGCGCGCGGCGTTAGACGGCTAGGCCACGAGAAGTATGTCTTTTAGCATGCTGAAGGCGAGCTGTTTATATACACCATTTACTTCAGCGTGCTTTCTTAGTCACTAGCGAGATGGCGCGAAGTGCGCGAGGGGTGCGCTTTAAAGGTCGTTGCCCTGCTCGATGCGATGCGCGCGCGCCTCCAGTGCTCTTCGCCCTACAGGGCGTGGTCGCCTGCGCGCGCGCTTATCTCGGGGGAGGGGAGGGGTTGTATGTCTTGTGCTTTACCCGTGATGTCCTCGCTGAAGTTGCAGAGCGTACGAAAGTCACTTCGCTCGCTGCAGCGGCCGCGTTTGTGAAAGGAGCGCAATGTTCAAACAGAAAGAAGTAACAACTGTGAGAGTTGTTAGTTCGCGCTCATCCTGTGTGTGTTCTTTTCGAGCATCCTTTGCGCTTGAGCGACGCGCTGGAAATTTCGAGCTGCTTTCCGTTCTTCGCGTTACATTCCAATTTGTTGCTATCGCATTCATTGCTTCGCCGTTGCGGAGAAACTGTGACTTTTTTTTTAAATGAAACAATACAATTTCCGCGATACATTGCGTGGCTTTATTCGTTACTCAGTTGCGGCGAAACTGACTATCGACGAATTTTTGCTATTCGCACCTTTATTCTCTCCTATGTTGCTGCATAGTTTGTGAATTTTGAAATTTGCCCGACTGCCCCGTCTTCATTTTATGCCCCTCGTCTGAGCGTAACAATTTTTCGTAAGCCACTTGCTCCTGCTTACCGATTCATGGGCCGTCCATTTTAGAGGATACTCGCCATAAATGGGCTTCAGCACTGTCGCCAACAAACTATGCTTCGGTACAGGAGTCAAAAGTAATACGAATGCATGTTCCAAAGTGACGCTTTTTTATTTATTTAGCCTTTCATGTCGCTCAGGCGTGCTGCGAAAACATTACTTTGACAAACTCTACGCACAGAGACAGACTAGAGGGATGGAAAACATGTCATCCTGTTCTAATAACATGTCGGCTTGTTTCCATTGAATATTACATGCTTGGAGGAAGATTATTTTTGGTGGGGTGGAGAGGCAAAGCCCCATCGTCGCGGGACGTATATACACATGCAATAACAAATGCTGTTCCTGTGATAAGCAACGAACGTGCTAGTTTGAAATGCCATAGGCTGTATTTTATAAAGACGCAAGTGAATAGAATAGAATCCCTTTTGTTTAATTCGCGAGTGGAAAATTTCCCTCGGCTTTTCGAATTCTTGGACTATCTTAGCTCTTCGTCATTGCCTCCGCTGTCGCCGAGATCGGCTACTCGGACATTCAATATGGTGCGCATAGGCACACCATATTGAAGTTGTCCACTATTCGCTTCTCTTCGAATATCAAGGAATAACGGAATTCTAAGGTGTCTACAAGAAGTAAGATAAAGGCAAGCGGCCATTGTTATGCACGATTACGCTGCATGGGGTCCGCGGTCATTCAGCAGACGCGCCACTTGCTGAGAAAAATGCACGGAGAAGCCGATTTCAGCAAGTAAATTCCAGTTTTTAGTAATCCAGTAATTTAGCAATTCAACATCAACAAAGGTCGTGTGTTCGACTCCCGCCAACGGAACTTTTTCTTCTAGTTTTCCTTTGGCATCTGATCGTGTGCATTTCACCTACGTCATTTCCGTAACGCAAATACGTCAGTGTAGTCTTTGCGGACCCCGGCATAAAACACATTCGTGTAAAAAAAAAAACAAATAAAAAGACTCAGGTGACCTTTGACGTTATATTTGTCGACTGCGTTTAGAAGCATGTAGAAAATTTATTAGGCCCCTGCTTAGCGTGTCACCAGGCCCAATTTCATTTCGTCACAGCTTAGTTCATGCAATGTCACAGCACATGTAATCTTGCCCATGTGACCCGCTCTCCACCCGGTCTCAGCTCTTGATCATGGAATAGATGAAATGGACCAAATGAAATACTCCGCAGACTATCGCGATGATCTGTGAGACCAAAAAGGGAAAAGACGAAATCAATTAAAAGTGCGACATTTGACGCATTTGACGCATAGGCGTGCAGTGTGAAACGGAAAGCGACTATCTATACGCACGCACCGGATATAATAGTACATATGGCAATTTTTTAGTTTTATTTATTTTGTCAATGTTGCAGTCAATATGAAACGTAATGGTACGGGTAATGTTACAAATTACTTGGCAAAAAGCTCTGACCACGAGTTCGTAGCGAGCAAAAACATTTAAAATATAATTCTAGGCTTTTACGTGCCAAAACCACGATATGATTGTGAGGCACACCGTGCTAGGGAGGAGGGACTACGGATTAATTTTGAACCTGTGTGCTTCTAGAACGCACCCCTAAATCTAGGTACCCGGGTATTTTTTTTTTTTTTTTATTTCGCCAACATCGATATGCGTCGCTTCGGCTAGGAGCCGATTCCGTTGTCCTCCCGCTTGGCAGCGCAACGCCACAGCCGTCAAGCCACCACGGCTGGTGAAATTTTTTGTTTGAATATTCTGCGAACATGCAACCAGTCACTATTAAGCATAATGCTAAAAGTTTAGCTCCTGTTTTCACCTATCAAAATATCAGTGCCGTGAAGTAAATATTGTTCTTGCCATTAAAATGTCGTTGTTCTTTCATAACAACGCATCAACATACGAGCCTTGAAATCCGAATAAAATCTCGTGTGAGTTACCCCGTCGATGACGGATGAATTTCCAATAGTGGAGACTCCACCACAAATGTAACATGCTGCTGCTACTAGGTGGAAGAGGGTGTACTGGAAGGCAATGAACGAAGTCCGTTTACGCGAGCGTGAAGCACCCGTATAAATAACATTCACTGTTCAGTAACCATGTAGCATGGAACCACTAGATGTAGCAGTTTAAGCGGCATCTCTGCGCACTTGGTTTAGTCATTAATCTATGACACGTATAGTACAAAGAAAAGTGGAGGTGAAATAGCCTTTTGCAAGCGTAACAAACAAAAACCAAGGGATGATCCACCACAGTTATACTTGCTGAACGAAGTCGTACATTCTTTGCGAAAAAAGCGTACACCCATTAGTTGCAATATACTAATACAGCATGGCAACCCTTGGCAGCCCATGGCTTTTTAAGCATAACGTGTGTGATTTGGTGCCTTGCCTCTGCAGTCTTGGACAGTGCTCGCTCCGAGAAAGAGCGAGCGAGCACGCGCGTGGCGCGCGTCTTGACGACAGGCGCGTGTGCCGTCGTACATGGTTCGGATATCAAGGAACAGCGCAAGGAACGAGTGGACATACAGAAGAAGACACACGCAGCACTAACTCTAAAGAAAAAAATACAGAAGGTGACGCACACAGCGCTGATTCTCAACAACTCGAGTTAGCGCTGTGTTTGTCTTCTTCTGTATGTCCTGTCGTTTTTTGCGCTGTTCCTTGAAGTATGTACGATCAACAAGCCCGACTGTCCGCACTTGTGGTGCAGACGTGTAGTTTGGTCAACGCACGCTTAAGCTGCAATGCAGCTTCGTCTCTCGCAGCTTCCATATTAAATTATTTCTTGTGTAAGGTACTGCCTCTACAAAACGTAAAAATAAGTTTTAGGTCAGGTTGGTACACACGAGGAGGTTGTAACGCGATAGCACTAAATAGCCCATATAGCAGAAATTCCGATGTCGGCGTCGGTGTCGACGTCGGCGGCGGCGTCGTTGGTTTTGAGCAAAAAATCGGCGTTGTCCGTAAGCGAAACATCGAGATTGATGCAAATAAATAAATAATAAAAATCTTCGGCTCGAGTGCCATTCAAACTCGGGCCTTCTGCGTGGCATTCAGGTGGTTTTACCAGAAAGCGACGCCAGTGATTGAAACTGCTTCGGAAAGAAACCCTATAGAGGCGTAATGCAGTGCGAGGATTCCCGGTAACGCATGCAGTATTTCGTGGCGAAAGGGTAGAATCACACCAGGCGTCACACCATTCGAACTGCGCAACGAGTGGGTGATTTAAAGGCCCACACGTTACAAAGCTCCCCGACATAATTAATCATCATCATCATCAGTAACAACATCAACAAAGCGTGCACCTGCGCGTATTGCCTTATGGACGCGTAGTGGGCACTTTGCTGATTCGCAAAAGGAAGAATTATGGCGTAGTGGGCACTTCGCAGCTGTACTTGCAGTAGGCGGGCATTCTAGGAGAGTTTCAAACGGCCAGTGTTACGCCCACCGACATTCCTTTCGTCGCGACATAGTTGACGTCTCCACTGAGAAGCGGAGGCTGGCAAGCGAATCAGAAGACTATGCGAACGGGGCCTGATCACGCTATCGCGTTCTACCGAAGGTGAAACTGAAGCGCCCTGAAGTTTTCTGTTGAAAATTAACCTAAGCCATAAACCTGAAGTGGCCTAAATTTGATGGTGCAGTGGGGCACATTTAGGTTTTTTTCAATTAATAATAATATCTGGGGTTTTACGTCCCAAAACCACGATATGATTATGAGAGACGCCGTAGTGGAGGGCTCCGGAAATTTCGACCATCCGGTGTTCTTTAACGTGCACCTAAATCTAAGTACACGGGTCTACCATTTCGCCTCCATCGAAATGCGACCGCCGCGGCCGGGATCGAACCCGCGACCTTCGGGTCAGCAGCCGAGCACCGTAACGGCTATACCACCGCGGCGGACAGGTTTTTTTTTTCAGTCTAAAAAAAAAAAGACAGTTCTAGTAAAGATTGGTCAATAAACAATTCAAACGCCTACTCAAAAGGTCAGTTTCGAAACAAAAATGAGTCGAATCCTGGACTTGTTTGAATCGAAGGGAGTCAGATTCACTTTTAACCAGAACAGCTCGTGTCAAAACAACCAACAGCAGCCGCCACCAGTACGTTTCAAGTTTGATCGGCTACCTTGCTAGTGTGCAATTGTTCCAATGCTGTGAACTTAAAATGAACGACGATGGCGACGAAGAAGATTAGGTCAGGTCCGCACGAAGATGTTTTACTAAGCTGCGCCGCATAAACCCGCAAAGGACGTACGAATTCACAAGTGCGCTCACGAGGAAAAATCTAAACGGTGCTCTTGTGATTGAAATATCAACATAGTACGCCTGATGGCAAAAATAAGCACTTCCGAAAGTGCAGCGTGGCACTTTCTGGTGCTTTGTACTGACGCCCAGCCCTGTCACGCTACAAATGCCTAAAGAAAACACATGCTCTCGCCATTGACTATTGGCGATATCTATGACTATCGGTACTACCAATGACCCTTCTCATTCCAACAATGGACGGTATTGGCCTCGAGGCCCACCACTGGAAACGCCGGCGCCACCGTCGGCGTGACGTGCTTGGCAGGATCACGTGGTCTCAGCGGCCGCGTCGGCTGCTTGTGGCGCACTGCCGCGTGCTTTGAAAGCGAGTTTCAAGTCCCACATGCGCTGCGGTCTGTTCAAATTCGGAAGTCTTTCTCATTTTCTACTCAATTGAAACCATTGTAATAGAGTGGCTGCCTCCGAAGGCGACGAACATGGGGCTCTACCGCTCGGTGCCGCAGTGCCGCGCTTACGCAAAGGAGCCCAGTGTCAGCCTGCACTGGTAACCGCGGGACAAGAAACAGCGTGAAGCATGGGTTGTAAAGCTAAGAACCGGCAAGTAGCCATCCGCTACGAGTCTTGTGTGCAACAAGCACTTCCGCGACGAAGACTTTTGTTACCGCGTCGGGCCTGCGATGTTCGGTGAGTAGCAGACAGCGCATACTGAGACGATGGCTCGCGCGCGCTTCCCGCCGGCAAACGATGCTTATCTGCCACAGGATGGTAAAAGCTCTACCTTTTACCACGTGCGATGCCATCTCAGAACCCTCCAATGCGACCTCTTGATCGTCGGCCCCGAGCTCAGCGTCCACAAAACCGGCTGCAGATGCGGAAGTCATTGTTTTAGATACGTTAAATTAAAAAAAACGCACAGGGTCCCTCATGCATTCGTTACAGATGACTAGAAGGCGAAAGCCATCTTCTTCTTGTCAGTCGATGTACTGATTCTCCCGCGCCCCCCTCCAAAAGCGTTCTGCGCCTAACGCGGTTTTGCACGGCCTCCGTGACCGATCACGGAGGCAATGCAAAGCGACCATGACGTGTGAATACGTCATCATGTGACGTCACATTATGTGACGTCATAATGACGCTACTATTTTGGCGATCTGTGACGTCATGATGACGTCATATGGTGACACCATCACGTGACGATTATTTTTTGCATCACTCGTGTTGACGCCGCCGACGCGGGACGCCGACGGGCAACTTTCCCATTTGATGAGGCATGCATTGCTTCATAAGATACATAAATTTTGCATTGCCTCCGTGATCGGCCCACCGGCCAACCCCATGTATTTTCTTGGAGCCTCATTTATGGCATCTTCGACAAATCGCACCGGTGCGCACCGGGGCGCCCTGGTACGCCGTTTAGTCCAATCATCGTAGCGCCTGGGCGCCCCGGTGCACACCGGTGCGAATTGTCGAAGATGCCATTATTTACGTGGGAAAGATGCCACCCTCTTGGCGTTAGACACGACACTGCTGCCAAAATTTCTGGGACGTACTCGCCAAATAATTACTATTCTGTTTTGCGGCTGCTGGTTGCTGCAATAACTTCTATTTTATTCACCGCTATTTCAAGTTCATATGGGTCCTAGTTCACAGCCGACGTTTGCAGAACAAGTCCGGCAAACGTTACTGTATTTTCTTTCTTTTCCTTGGCGTTGCATGCTACTACATGCTCGGTCTCGTAGACTGCTTCTCCTTCCACCAGCAATTTCTAAGTGGTGAAGCTTTGGTCTATGAATTTGTTGATGACAGAGAGCGGCAAGTTCACTGGAATGAAAAGGGATCGATAATTAAGGAGCATTAAAAAAAAAAAGGCGTCGCATTTGCTCACGTTTTGTGCGAGCACGAAACGAATGCACTGAACAAAGAAACAGAAGCAGCGGCATTTGCCCGCTGAGAACACAGATCAAAACGCAGTGCGAGACAACTTGTCAAATGACATTGAAACGTCCCCGAATTTAGACCGAAAAAGAAAAAAAAAACACTGAATCGTCGGGACGGCAGATCACAAAGTTGCCATGCGCACCGAAGCCGTAGTTGTAACGAAATTGTTTTTGAAATGCTCTGATAGCGTCCGCGCAACAGTAGTTGTTTGATTACTCACAAATTCTCATATTTGGCGGCCTAAAGTTCACAGCGCGGTGCCAAAACGCGCTCGTAGCAAAAGCGAAACCATCGGTACGAACATACATGCAGACGCTCATACATGCAGAGGCACCGTCAGTCGTCGCGAACCAGTGCGATCGCTGGCTTGAGGCTTCTTTCTGTTATGCTCCGTTTGGTTATACAGGCAGTCTACTCTAACGAGATATTTCACACAGTTTGCATTCAGCGAGTGACTACCTTTCACGCAAGAAGCCGGTTCAGGGGTCTCCAACGCGGTGACAGCGTGAAGCGGGTGCTCGGTTTTCTGCAAAGAGACAGCGACTGTAGGCTATCTTGTGCTTTCAGTTCGTCGAAAATGATTATTTTGACATTAAAGAACACCGTTCATTTCGAAAGTACTTACAGAAATGCCCTGGAGGGCTTCCGCGAGGTGTTTTTGTAGAGCGCCGACAGCAAAAACCTATGGGGAGCGCGCCGGCGGTATCCTGCCTAGCACGCAATCGAGGCGCGTCCGATAGAGGGCGACTCCGTAACTCCTCGAGGCCAATACCGGTGAAAGAACACTAATGTCGTTAATTTTCTCGCAAAGCATTGTGAAATAGTTCATACGCTGCGACTTGGCTTCTTTTCATTGTCTATTCAAAGCAGGCTCTGATGAAATGTTCCAATGAGAATGATTCAATTACTATAAGTTACATATCAATGTGTCCAATTCAACATTTATTCCTGAATGCCGGGTGTAGTAGTCCACATTTCAACCTCAATGTTGGTTCGATGTGCTTCGATGAGGTGGAGACACAAAAAAATCGTTGAAGCAGGTCAGACAATATTGTCAATAGCTAACCACTGCGTTTTTCTCACTTCCGCTTAAGGTGGATTTGGCTCTCAAAAAGAAAAAAAAAGAAGAAAGAAAAACAAAACTACTCACGTATTCATGTATTATGAAAGAACAGCGCAGATACGCGGAGTCAGCACTCAAGCATGAAAACACTGTCTTTATAGCCATACTGCGCATCTCTATTTACTCAGGAGATGTACGCAAACACGCTTCGCGATTTAGTTCACTCGTGCTAATATGAACAATCACTCCAAGACATTTTTTTCTCATCACGGATCACCGGCATAAGCATTGTAGAAACTACTACACACT
Organism: Rhipicephalus sanguineus; assembly: GCF_013339695.2. NCBI lineage: Eukaryota > Metazoa > Arthropoda > Arachnida > Ixodida > Ixodidae > Rhipicephalus > Rhipicephalus sanguineus. The sequence goes on from NC_051176.1 coordinate 159,130,714, forward strand.
GTACCAGCAAACTACCATGGCTCATTTGTTCAAAAACTCAAGTTTTCTTTACGTATTCATAATCCGCATTCTTGAACACACGAGCGCCAGTGAGAGCTATTTAACGAGTTTTTTAAGCTCGCCGAGATGTTTCCCCGCGACCTGAGGAATACCATCTAACCATCTCGTGCACTTGTTACCCCTTTTTCCCTCGCTTTACCCTTTGGTTAGCATTAGTTACTGTTCTCTGAATCAGCAAATCGTGGGACAAGACCATAAACTTGGAGGAAAGTTAAGCTTGCGTTAAAGAGAGGAACGAGATAGCGTTATCAGGCCCTGTTCGCGTCACTTTCTTATTCGCTGTTAATACTTCGCTTCTCGGTTTACACCCCAACAACCGTGCCGTTAGGGAAGGAACGTCTGTGCGCGTGACGTTGGCCGTTGTAGTCTCTCCTAGGGCGCATATTGCAAGTACAGTTGCGAAGTGCCCTCTACCCCTAATTCACCATTTTGCAAAGTAACGAAGCGCCCACTACGCGGCTGTAAGGCAATACGCACACCTGCATAGCTGTACACTTTGCTGGTGATGTGGCTGACGGCGATGATGATAATGAATTGTGGCTGTGCCCTTCGTAACTGGCGGGCATCTTTAAACCACCCACTCGTTACGCAATTCACGGGTGTGGCGCCTGTTGCGATTTTCTTCTGCACTTCTGCCTCGCAATACTACGTCTGTTAATGCAACTCCTCGACCGACGTGACGCCTGTAAAGGGCCTTTTTCCGAAGCAGTCGCAATACCTGGCGTGCCTCTGTGGTGGAATAAATGACTGCCACATAGAGTGCCTCGCTTCGATTCCGGATTGAACCCCGATTCTTACTGTTGGCAATAGGCTTGTGCGAATATTCGAGCACTTCGAATATTCGAACGAATAATACTGTATTCGAATTCGCTTTGATCCTGGAGGCACGGGAAAACCACGTTAGGTGCGGGAAGCTTTCGGAGGGTGGCGCGGCAGGATCAATACATCGACTGAGAAGAAAAGAAGATGGCTTTCGCCTTCGAGTCGTCTTAGACGAATGCATAAGGGACCCTGAGAGTTTTTTTAGACGTTTGTTAATTTGGCAATGGCTCCCCATAAATGTCGGTGGCTGTGTTAATAATTTCGCACTACTTTGTGAACGTGCTCGGCCTCGTACACAATGCCATGCTGGCGTGTTCTGGCCACTACACCTGAATATTGGCATAACTAGAGACCGGATTTTAGGCAAATGCCTATTAAATGCGAAGCATTTCTTAGCGAACCTTTCGCACTTTGAGCGTATCTATCTATCTATCTATCTATCTATCTATCTATCTATCTATCTATCTATCTATCTATCTATCTATCTATCTATCTATCTATCTATCTATCTATCTATCTATCTATCTATCTATCTATCTATCTATCTATCCGCCTACGTCTGGGTGCTCTCATGATCGCCTCCTTAACTTGGTGTAGATCAAGATTGGCAGGGGAGGGTAAGAGTATTTGACGAATATGACTGTCGGGCCATGACATGAATAACCTGAAAATCCTGTCGCGTACGTCGTCAAACCCTTTCTTCCAGACACGTGTGGCACATACCCGTTTACCACGGGCCGTAGTGCACAGGTATGCACCACAGGTGATTGACAGCTTGTATCTACCCAGGAACGGTGAGAACAGACATTGGTAATTTAAATGCGAGAGCGTTAAGAAAAACGGACGTCGACAGCGTTGGCTCGACCGAAAGGAAAGAATAAAAATTAGGATCCCAGCAGGAATCGAACCCAAGCATTCTGCGTGACAATCAGGTATTCAGAGAGCCACGCCTGGTCTGTAAACTGGTTTGGAAAAACAGCCTATGTAGGCGTAATGTCGGTGCAACGTCAATTGTGTTTGTGGTGCTGGCTATCTAATTTTACAAGAAAGCAATAAACACTACATATGTACTCTTACGATACAGGCGTCATATCAGATCAACGTCTGTGGTTCCAGTGTTGGCTCCGCTTTTATAGCAGTCTAATAAACATCGCATTTTTATTCCTATGATACAGCAAGCTATATTGAAGCATTGCTCGACCCCGGAGGAATATATTAACGAAAGTTACGTATGATATTCACATGATTGCACCATAAAGTGCACTTAGTTTCGATAATACTGACGTACGTACTCTAACAGGAGGGCTGTCGTTACGTCGTACAATAAGTTACCCTTTAAACGCTAGTGTTGTCGACGTGCCTGGTAAGCCCACGATGTGTACAAAGCTACTACACTTACAAAAACACGTCGATGCACCTCGTAACGCTTGGCTCAAAGCCATAAAATACAGCACAGAATTACTCGCTGAATGCTTCGCATAAAACCAATTCCCACAACGCGTGGGATCTGCCGAATTTTTTTGTTCCTTACGCTCCTATCGCGCCATTTTGATATATGAGCAGAAATTAGGTGGTAAGGAGGGCTTTTATAGTGTTTTCATAGTGCCTATGAATGCCTATTTTTGGCGGTCGTGCCTATATGCCTATAAGTGCCTATAAATGCCTATTTTCAAAATTGCCGCCTAAACGAACAATATTTAGCCTCAAGTTTCTCTTTCGGGTGCAGATTGAGCCCATTATTCATTTTACCGCGCAACACTGACTGTTCGGAACTCTATCGGGTTCAACCTAGTCTTCTAGTTCAACCAACTCCCGGAAACAACCGCTAGCAGCAGTGAAGTGGGACGCACTGTTGGCGAGCATATGCCGTCGCGCTGACATCGCGCGAGCGGTTGGCGAATGCGAAATTGCGGAGAGCCATCAGAGTAGAGTGAAGAGCTAAAGAAGAAGAATGTGGTGTGCACGTGGCTTTTGTTTAGTTTATAGTTTACGTTTTAATAATAATAATAATATCTGGGGTTTAACGTCCCAAAACCACGATATGATTATGAGAGACGCGCCGTAGTGGAGGGCTCCGGAAATTTCGACCACCTGGAGTTCTTTAACGTGCACCTAAATCTAAGTACACGGGCCTCAAACATTTTCGCCTCCATCGAAAATGCAGCCGCCGCGGCCGGGATTCGATCCCGCGACGTTTGGGTCGGCAGTCGAGCGCCATAACCAGTAGACTACCGTGGCGGGGCAGTTTACTTTTTAAACCTTTCCCTACCGAAGACGAGCTGAGCTCATCCACGCTGGAAGTAGCATTTTCGCACAGAGAAATTAAGCTACCCTGATTAATTTTGCCGAGTTATGTTTGGCTTGAACAGCTGGTGCAGTAAAAAATCAAAATAAGCTCTCAAAGCATGCATTTTGGTCGAGAAAATACTGCATTCCGGTAACCAGAATTAGAAAAAGGCGCCCTCCTCTGAGCCGCTCATGCCGGCAGCAGCTTTTTTCAGAAGAAAAAAAGAAAACGCTTGTGCGCCGAGATTTTTTGTGGAATTAATAAATTCAGTTCTCCTGTGAGTGAAGCAGCGACTGCACAGAGCGGCATATATTTTCTAAATCATCGGATTTGAACGAAGACCGCGTCCCAACGTTTATAGACGTCGATAGGAGTAAGCAACTGCCACCGCCGCGTCCAAAGCTTTTTTCTTCACACGTGGGGGGTGTGAAAAATGGCACCGAGCTGTGAGGACGCACTCCGATCGGCTCCTGTTTTTCTTGCTTTTCTTGGTGATTTGTGAAGTTGTGTGCGACAAATTCTTGTCACATCGGATTCCTAACGTCGTGAGGACTCTGCGAACGTCGAAATTGCACCGGTGGGTGGACTCTTTTAAATTACGTGGGTTTTTGGGGCTGACCACGCCGCGAGTAGAGCTAACACTAACGCCCCGTGAGGCCCAGCCGCGACCACGACACAGCGGCGCGCTGCCGCCGCCGCGCTAACGAAGAGCACGTTTCCTCAATTCTAGAGATGGAATGTGAAGTAGAAGGTACTCCGGTTGATCCCGAAGATATCGACAGAGATCCCGGATGGATTGCCGTAACCAGAAAACGTTCGGAGAGCAAGAAAGCCGGTGCTACGTATGGCGCCAAACCACCGGCAGCCAGGTCAAGTGTACCTAACTCGGCACTCCACCGCCGTCGCCCTGAAGAAGTCAAGCGAAACGTTCTGAAGAACAGCAAAATGCCACCGCTACCTCGTGACGAAATCAAAGTAATCGTCAGACCGAGAGGCGGACTGTGCATCGGCAGGGTAGGCCCCTCCACGGTGGCTGAAGCCATTTGGGAAGCGGCGGGCTTCGATAGCGTCCGAAGAAGTGCGGACACGATGTGCCTGTAACGAGCTGTAATGGCGAGACAGAGCTCTAAACGACGTGCTCGTGTTTGTGGGAAAAGAACCACGATGACTTAACAGTCATCGGGACAATAACGAGGCCGTTTATGCATGAAGAAAATTAATGTATTTACAGAGGATGAGGGAACTCTAATGATAGTAAAGAAATAGAACAAGTGCTAAGAGTGCTAACGAAAAGTCAACGATAGAACGAAGCAATGAGTGAGTTCACCGGGGCATAGCGGAGGTCAAGTCCTGGGAGAGGGCTGACGTCTCAACGACGTTGAGCGAAGGCACTCGATGCCTGGGTAGCGTGGTAGCTGCGCTGCTAGCTGCGGTCGGCAGCGCTGCTCACCACCGGGGTCGTTGACCTTGAACGCGCATGGCTCCTGCCACGCTGCTCACGAATGCTGGCCGAGGCTCTGCATGGGTAGACACGTGGCTTGCCTGGCGGGAACGTCCTGGCGACGTTTCAACCACGCCAGGCCCGAGGTGGTCCCGGGTCGGCCCCAGGTACGAGGACGGCTGGTTTGGCCCCAGGTGCTTGGATGGCTGGTTTGGCCACAGGTGCTTGGACGGCTGGTTTGGCCCCAGGTGGGAACCTGCTGCTACCTTGAGTCCAGAACCCGACAGGTCTCTGTTCCCGCGCCCTGGTCCTTCGATCGCCGGCCACGTCTGCCTATCTTCTTCCCCTTCTTTTTCCCGTCTCCTTCCACCGCGTCTCGCGCCACCGCGTCTCGCGCCGATTCCACCTGTCGTCTTCCTCGATGGTCTCAGAGGCGCGCCTTTCAAACGCGTTTCCCGCGCTTCACTGTTCACTTGGCCCTTCACACACGGCCACTTATCACATCACAGTGCCCCAACATAGTACAAAATATCATGGTCATTAGCACTCCCAGCCAGGAAAACGCCGATCGTTACATCAACGTGGAAAGCATCACCATCTCGAACCAAGAATACGAAGTCAGCGCATACGTGGCGGCGCTGAACGCCACTTGCAAAGGCGTCATCCGAGGTATCTCGCTCAACAACGATCCCAAGACCATCGAGCGAAAAATCGTCAATGAAAGGAATCCGCTAGCCCTCGATGCGAAGAGGATCAAGAAAACGAGCACACTGATTGTGCTGTTCGACAGTTACAGAGTTCCCAACTACGTATCGTACGGAGGAACCTTAATCAGGAGCACCCTCTACAGAAAGAAAATAGACGTGTGCCACGTGTGTGGAAACATCGGACATCGCTCGGACGTGTGTCCAACACCGGATGCAGCGATATGCAAAGATTGCAAGGCCCCGCTGCAACAAGGGGAAGACAATCACACGTGCACGCCAAAATGCGACCTATGCGGTGGAAGGCATCGCACCGCAGCCAAAGAATGTAGGCAAAGGTACCAAACGCCATACGTCGTCAAACGCAGGCGAAGACTCAGAGAACGCGCAACCCAAGAGCAAGACTTCCCACTGATGGACGAGCACCTCTCCGCAAAATTAGACACCGCACAAGAATGTGGAGCCAGGCCAGGTCAATCACCACCACCGCATCACCAGCCGTCGGCGACCAGGGGCCGTTCCAGGTCCAGGACCAGACGCGGCGGAAAGGGTGGCCGCGCCGCCTCAAGACCAAGCTCGGGCTCCCGATCGAGATCGAGGGCTCGCTTCGAGTCCAGAACCCACGCCGGAACCAGGCGCGGTCCCGGCTCTCGTTCCAGGTCGCGAACCCATCCCGGCACCGGTCATGGCCTGGGGGAAAGAGGTGCGGCAGCAACGTCTACCGGCCAACCGGGCCACACTCCGGTTTCGCCATGCAGGCCCACCACCGCCAACGCCGGCTCCAAGCCGCACCACTCGGACGAGGCCAACGCCGACAGGGGAGGAAGACAATCGACCCTAACCTGGGCCAACACGGTTCGTAAAAGCACCGAGTTTGACGACGACAGAGTTATGCATTGCGACCTGCCTCCAGAGGAGAATAGAGATGACGAGATAGCTAAGCTCAAGAGAGAAAACACAGAACTTAAAGAAACGGTTAATGCAACGTCCCACGAACTAGCGGAAATTAGGAAAGCTCTCGTCGCACTCCGTAGCGGCGAAAGCCGGGAAGAAACACGCGCTCTGACTGACAAACCCGCCCCCGCCTCATCTGGTGAAGGCCCCATGGCCACCAAACGCAGAGCTGTAGAAAGCAAACTCAAAAACACGGAATCCCAAATAGAAGAAATGAAGCAAACGTTAGGCACTCTTGCCGATAGCGTCAAGACGATTGCAGACATCGTAGCCAGCCTCACGGCCAGCGTTCAGCAAATTCAGGTGGCACTTGGCGACCCAAAAGAAGGACTCAAAGCAATAAACAATCGCATCACCGCGCTCGAGCAGCGTTACGAAGAACTACCCGTATTCGTAACGGGCGACGTACCCGCAAGCGCAGCGAGAGTGAACGTCCCTTCCATCATAGCAAGATCGGTGACCTCATCGAGGGGTGGGCAGTTACTTCGCTCAGCTTTGACCTCCCGCGGTGGAGAAGAAAATAGAACTCAAGATGGCCAACGATAAAGAAGTCTTTCGCATTTGGCAGTGGAATTGCAGGGGATATGCTGGCAAAAGGGCCCCCCTGCAACAATACCTCAGGACGGCTTCGGCCAAACCAAAAGTCATCGCGTTACAGGAAACAATGGTCAGCGCAGCCTCCTTATCGGGTTTCAGCGCCGTAACTGGGTCGACCGCAGGCAGGGGCGTATGCACACTAATCGACAGAAAGCTAACGCACGTCTCCCACGATCTGAAGATCAGGGGCGACGGCATTGAATACGCAATGGTCGAAATCTTGCTAGAAGTGCCACGCAAGAATCAACGCAGAAACAGCATCTTTGTGTTGAATCTGTACAGCAACCCCCGACACCGAAAACAACAGTTCAAAGGACTCTTAGAGAAGGCCTCCCGGACTGCCGGTCCCCGACCCCTAGTCGTATCCGGAGACTTTAACGCTCCACACGGCATATGGGGTTACGTGTACGAGACGAGAAAAGGCCGGGACCTCTGGCTGGATGCCAACGAGCTGGACATGACCTTGATCACCGACAAAGCTTTTCCCGCCCGTACGGGCAACTCGGCGGCTAGGGACACGACACCTGACCTCATCTTCATCAAAAACATCGAAGAAGTCGCATGGACCAACACCGCCATGGATTTTGGCAGCGACCACTACATCCTGGAAACGCGAGTCACGGTCGAGCGCAGCAGAAGTCGAGAATTCACGGTCATCGACTGGGACTTGTTTCGAAGTATACGCAGGAAGCGAACAGACGAAGACGTACCCGATGACCTTCAAGGCTGGTGCAAGAGCTTTCGTCGGGACATCGAGACGGCCACCAAGATGGTCAAGACAGACCTCAACATCGAAAAGATAGATAGCAGATTGGAGCACCTGTTGGAGGCCAAAGAATCTATCGCTCGACGCTGGCAGGAGCAAAGACACAACCGGAGACTCCGTAAAAGGATATCCACCCTAAACAAAAAAATCGAGGCGCACTGCGACACCCTTTGCAAACAACAATGGGACGAGCTGTGCGAATCGATTGACGGCCAACTCTGAAACGGGAAAGCGTGGAACTTCATTAAACACCTCCTGGACGAGAAACGATCGAGATCCAATCAAAATCATAACCTAGCCCGAGCGCTTCACGAAGCCTGCAGAAACCAACCGGTGGAACAAGTCATTGACCAACTGGTATCCAAGTATATGCCAATCGAAGAAGAAGGGGATAGGGTGGTCTTCCCCGAGTACGGAGGCCCACCGCTACCCGAAATGGACGAAGCTTTCACGGTAGCCGATGTCAGACGCGTCGTCCAAGCGCTCAACCGAAAATCAGCACCGGGGCCGGACGGGATCTCAAACAGAACCTTAAGAAATCTCGACGACACATCTATCGAACGGCTCACCGACTTTGTCAACGAAGCGTGGAGCAGGGGCCACGTGCCGGAAGAACGGAAGACTGCCAACACGGTGCTTATTCCGAAACCCGGCAAAGCTCCCAGCATCGACAACTTGCGACCGATCGCCCTCACGTCGTGCGTGGGAAAAGTGGCAGAACACGCGATCCTGAACAGGCTAAACGACTACCTCGAAGACAACAATGTTTACACATACAACATGGTCGGCTTCAGAGCCGGCCTCTCAACGCAAGATGCGATGAAACTCATCAAGCACGAAATTCTGGACGGATATTCCAGGGACACCAAGGCCATCCTCGGTCTGGACCTAGAAAAAGCTTTCGACAATGTCAAGCACGAATTCATCTTAGCGACGATCGAAAGTCTCGTGTTGGGACGCAGATTCTACGACTACGTCAGGTCCTTCCTGTCGGGGCGAAAAGCAAAACTACGCATCGGAGACCTGCACACGGAAGAGGTCACATTGGGACACCGAGGGACGCCTCAAGGCGCCGTCATCTCATCAGTACTCTTCAACCTGTGCATGATCGGCCTCTCGAAGAAACTCGCCAACATCGACAGCATCAAGCACACCATATACGCCGATGACGTCACAATCTGGTGCGCCAGCGGCAGTGAAGGCAAAGTACAAGACGCCCTACAAGAAGCCATCGACACGATAGAATTGTACCTCCGGCCGACGGGCCTGAGGTGCTCGCCCACAAAATCAGAACTGCTGCTATACAGGAAAGAGCGAGGAGCGAGACCCAAGGGTTGGAAGCCGGTGGAAGAAAGCGACATTCGCCTTCACACGAGCGACGGCGCCGAAATTCCAAGGGTCAACAACATCAGAATCCTCGGCTTCTTCATCGAATCCGGTGGCGGCAACGGCACCGCCTTTAAAAAATTGCCGCCAAGACTGACAATGCTTTTCGTTTGATCAAGAGAATCTCCGGCAGGCATCAAGGACTTAAAGAAGACAATCTGCTGAGGTTAGTAAACGCCTTCGCTCTTTGCCACCTGTCCTATGCGGTGTCAATGCACAACTGGCTAAAGTCGGAGTGGACCAAACTCGACGCCATCGTAAAGAAAACGGTCAAGAAGGCTCTAGGTCTACCGATCCGAACCAGGACTGAAAACCTCCTCAAGCTCGGAGTGCACAACTCGGCGGCCGATATTGCCGAAGCTCAAGAACGATCGCAACTGGCAAGACTATCTGGCACAACGACCGGCCGAAGAATCCTCGCCAATTAGGATTAAACCCCACCAGCGATTCCGGCGGCGACGACTATGGAAGAATACCGAAAGCGGCGCTGGAAGAAATCACGGTCGCCCCGATCCCACGCAACATCCATCCTGTCCAGAACGAAGGGCGAAGAACGTCGAGGGCCAAGTCCCCACTGAAACAACTGGGCAAGAACGGCGCACCCGCACGCTTCGTCGACGCGGCCGCGCACAAGGACGGCAAGAAATACGCAGTCGCAGTCGTAGATCCACTCGGATCGGTAACCAACTGCGCCACTGTCATAACCTCGAAACCAGAAATTGCAGAACAAGTCGCCATAGCCCTCGCCCTGATCGACGATCGATGCGGGGAGGTGTACAGTGACTCGAAAACCGCCATCAAGGCATTTCAAAGAGGTCGCATCGCTAAGCAAGCGGCCCGTATTCTTAATCTTCGTGACAATAGCGTGTTTCACACCTGCACCATTTACTGGTTCCCCGCACACGTCGGCTCGATCGAGGGAGTTGCCGTCAACCCCAACGAGTCCGCCCACGAAGCGGCGCGCGCGTTAACTGACCGCACCGCTCACCTTACGGGCGACGACTCGACAACCGACTTCGACGGGGCACACAAAGATTCTCCAAGCACGTACAACGAGGTCAACAAATATTATTACATGGCCAGAAGAGAGTTTCCACCTCCTCACCCCAAACTCAATAGAGCTCAGGCGGTCTCGTTACGATTATTGCAGACACACTCGTATCCGTCACTCGCACACCTTAACGAAATCTACCCGCATAAGTACCCTGACGCCTCCTGCACCGCATGTGGTCAGGAGGTCGCTACCCTAGCTCACATGCTCTTGGAGTGCGGGTCGCTAGGCCCAACCTACAGCAAGCCCAGATGGGAAGCCATGCTGCACAGCCCGAAGCCGTAAGACCAAATCCTGGCCGTCCGATACGCCCGCGACAGGGCCCACAGGCTAGACCTGTCGGTCCCCACGTGGGAATAGCCGGGTGGGCGCGGGGGATGCTCTTCCCCACGTCTGTAACGGACCACAATAAAGTTGTTCTCTCTCTCTCTCTCACACGTGCTCCCTTCCTTATACATGTGCTTATTTTTAAAATTTCAAATACATTTTCTGCACCGAGGAGAGGTTATAGAGTACTTTTCGTGGTGCAGTGCAGTGAAACCAATACCCCGTATATTAAAAAAAATTTTGCTTGTATCTTGCGAATAAAGCGCCTTTAAATAGTTTTTTTTTTAGGTTTCAGGACACGTAGAATAAAATTGGCGAAGAAAAAAAAACGGTATTTTTGTATCGTTTTTGGTAAAAAAAAAAAAAAATCTCGGTACTCGGCGTTCCCATACCGAGCGTAGAGCACATAAGGATATTGGGACTACGCCTGCAGGCCAACGGTCACAACGGTGAGATGGTACGAAGACTTAGACGCTCAGTAGACGACACGATTCGACTACTCCGCCGCATAACGAACAGACGCAGCGGTATGCGGGAAAGTTGCGCGATCCGCCTCGTACAGGCGTACGCGATCAGTCGCATAACATTCGTAGCCCCTTATCTAAAGTGGCTGGCGTCTGAACGAAACAAGATCGACTGCATGATACGCAAAGCGTTCAAGAGGGCGGTCGGCATCCCTGTCAATGCGAGCACGGACACGTTCTTCGAGCTGGGCCTGCACAACACCCTGGGCGAACTGATCGAGGCGCACAACATCGCACAATACGAGCGACTGTCCAAGTCCAAGACGGGCAGGCGCATCCTCGAGTCACTCGGCATAACATACCACGCACAGTGCGGGGAGAAGACGATAGTTCCGATCACAGTCCGCGACCGTCTCACCGTCCCGCCTCTCCCCAAGAACATGCACCCGACGCACCACGTCGGGCGCCGCAACAAAAGAGCGAGCGACCTGCAAAGAATGCATGGCAACAGCGAGGAGGCGGTGTACGTGGACGCCGCGCGATACCCAGAGGGAAGGTGTGCTCACGCGATCGCAGTTGTGAATCACACGGGCAAATGCATCGCGAGCGCCACGGTGCGTACGAAACACAGAGGCGGCCGAAGAGGCGGCGATCGCTCAAGCACTGGTCGCGGCACCGGAAGCTGCGGTCGTGATCAGCGACTCGCAGGCTGCCGTCCGTGGCTTCGCGCGCGGCCGCATCTCGTGGCAGGCGGCCCGCATACCTCAGACTCGCTATGGAAGCAGGGACGGCGGCGACTTTCGAGGAGCAATGGCCCCGACGTCACCGTCATCGCATTTAAAAACCGAAAATGCGACGGTCTTTCTCCTGTGGGCCCCGGCTCACACCAGCGTCCCGCTTGCAGGGAACCAGGCGGCCCATACCGCGGCTCGAGGTCTCACTCACCGAGCCGCGGCCGACTCCACCTCAGAGAGAGAGTAAGAACACAACAGCAACCGGAATGGTCGTGGGGCGATCGCCTGACCACGTTCAGCGACATCACACAACATTACAGACTAAACAGACGCAAATACCCTCCACCACACGACAAATTAAACAAAAGACAGGCCGTAACTTGGAGATTACTACAAACAGACACTTACCCCAGCCCGGCGATCCTACGCATCTGTTATCCGAGCTTATACCCGACGGACGCGTGTAAAGCGTGCGGGGAAAGAGCCACACTGCGGCACATGATTTGGAAATGTGCCGGGAGAGTTAATGTCGCTGCCGCCGCTCACTTCGCGACGCATGTTAGACAGGGACGAACTGCTACCACCGCGCGAGGGCAGGGGCCGACCGCCGCCGCGGCTGTGGTCACTGCTGAGGATCGGCTGCGTCGGCGTCGCTGCCGCTGGGAGGCGGCACTCACCAGCGACAAGCTGACCGACCAACTTTGGGCCGTCCGGCAAGCCGAGGATGCCGCCCGGGTCCAAGCGCTTCAAGCCGTCACCTGACGCCATCATCGACGGAGAGTGGGACGGGACAGGGGTTAATCCCCTCTTCCCCCCGCCTCGCCCGGACTTTTAATAAAGTTTATTCACTCACTCACTCGGTACTGAAAGGGTTAAGGTGTTCACCGCCTGGGGAGAAACTGGTTCTGCACGATTCGACCCGGCCAATAAAAAGAATCCCCTCCTTCTGGCCTTTTAGCGATCTGGATGTCTACTCCTGCTCTACCCTCTCGGTCATGCCGAAAAGAAAGGCACAGAGGTGTGTGTTGATTCGACAGTGGACACTTGACCCACTAGGCTACTGAATAAGCGGAGAAACTGTTCTGCAAAGCGTGCGTTACAAAGGACAATTGCACGGCTACGTTCAACTGTTCGTGCCTGTGTGTCATCTTAAACAACATTTCTTGTTTTCCTGTCGCAAATAGACGTCGCGCACGTCTTCCTTTGAAATGATTTATTCAAAATTTTATTGTGCCTATATTTACGATATTAGAGGCCTAAAACGTTGTTTTGCCTGCCTATTTTTGGCGCCTAAAACGCGCTTTCTTGGTGCCTAAAAATCGGGCCGCTAATCATAACATTTGCAAAAGCGCAATAAGGGGGAGGGGGAGGGGGCAATGTGGGAACTGAAACTATGTTGTCTATATTTGAACCGAATCTTGCGAAATTTAGCAGCGGTATGTAATTCTTTGCGCTGATTTCAATACTTATTATGAAATCTTGTTCTGTTCGAATATTTGGAATACTAAAAGTGCGTTGCGAATTGAATCGAATACCGACATTCCTCCTCTTTTCCTGTCATTCATTTTGCGTTCCATTGCGCGTTGCGAAGTTCTTAGCTGGCTCCAGAGTTTCTTTGTTATCCTCCAAGCTTGTAATAATAATATCTGGGGTTTAACGTCCCAAAACCACGATATGATTATGAGAGACGCCGTAGTGGAGGGCTCCGGAAATTTTGACCACCTGGGGTTCTTTAACGTGCACCTAAATCTAAGTACACGGGCCTCAGACATTTTCGCCTCCATCGAAAATGCAGCCGCCGCGGCCGGGATTCGATCCCGCGACCTTCGGGTCAGCAGTCGAGCGCCATAACCACTAGACCACCGTGGCGGGGTGTCCTCCAAGCTTGCGCCCCATGTGTTACAGCTGACAGTATACAATGGTTGTACACTTTTCACTTTAGGGACAGCGAGAAATTAGCTGTCATTATTTGGGAATGTCTGCCGTAAGCGTTCCAGTCCATCCTAATCCGTCAGTGCATTTACTTTTCATGAGGAGGCACCCCTGTCAGTGATTGTCCACTAACAATTCTCCTCTATTATGCATAGAGTCAATACCATAGCTGCCGATTGCTGCTTCCCCTTCTGTTTTCCTCGTACTTCCAGATTGAAGTCTCCCTTGACTATTGCGCACTAAGCGCGCGCCTTGTAGCTAATTCAGTATCCTCGTAGTTATACTACTTCGCCGTCATAACTATAGGACGTTGGAACGTAAGCTTGTAATACAATGAGTTTGTATGTCCTATTTAGCTTTATCACGAGGCTTACTACCGTTTCATTGATGCTACAGAAGTATTCAGTATTGCCTGCAACATCCTTGCGAATTAGAAACCTCACGGCACGCACTATCTTATCAGGGAGCCCCAGTAAAAGGGGACGTGCTCGTTAGCACCGCATAGGCTTAGCTCGTTCTTCCAACCTCAGGCCAGTAATATACAACTTAACACTTTCTAACTCCTCGAGTAACTTTGCCAGTCGAGCTTCGAATGAGCTTTCACTTGACCTTCGCTTGACCGACGGCAGCGACCATTTTTTTTTTCTTCTTGCACGGAGTGTGGTTGTGCTGGTTCGGTCATAGCATTATGTATTTTCGAACCAGATGTAGCGTAGAATGTGTGCGCCTTAGCGTATTCGACATGAGAGTGAGAATCAACTAAGTGTAAAAATGAGCTCGAGAGGCTACTTCTCCATAGGGAGTTTGAATGCATGCGAGAGCGTCCTCATTGTGTTTGTACGCTGCCGCATGCCTGACTGTACCCATTGTTCTTCGTTAATTATTGCTTAGGGCAATAAATCGCCACGTTCTTTGTCTTCACGGCCTGCGGCCATAGGCTGTAAGATATTTAAAGGAACATCTGACAAAGAGTGCACACAGATACCCAAAGGAACAGATATCTCGAGGCTCCTCTGACAAAGGCTCCGAAAAAATTGCGTTCTAGCATATTATATTCGCCAGAAAAATTCATTACTTGTATTGGCTTTTTTTTTCTCATCATGTACCGGTAGTAAACAGTGGGATGAAAGCTGCGAAGATGCTTAGTGCCCGGCGCATTTCGTATTTTTTATTATGCTTGCTTTTCCACACCATAAGTTGTAGCGAAACAATGACCATCCCTACCAACCAACACTGAAACGATGCATTTCGACATCCTAAAGAAAAGGCAAAATTAATGGTAGTCGAATTTTTTTTTGAAACATTGGCTCTGGGCCTGAGGCCTCCCTTATTTCATACCCAGGAACTGTGGGCGTTGCCCCAACGACAGTGTGCCGAAGTTCATTGCGATGCACTAGCGTAGCTAAATGGGCTTCATTAAAACAATGATATTTTATTGCAACAAGTTCCACATATAGCGGCGTCGGGAGGGTACTGCCTTTTCGTAACATACTCGTTTGTGTTACTTATTCGTGTTTTCTTTGTTGCGTTATGGAATCGTTTTGATCAGATAAAAGATCGTACCATAAGACAGCAGGAAATAATAAAAATAATATCTGGTGTTTTAAGTGCCAAAACCACGATATGATTATGAGGCACGCCATAACGGCGACCTCTGAAAATTCTGACCATCGGGGGTTCTTCAACGCGCACCTAAATCTAAGTACGCGAGCCTCTAGCATTTCACTTCGCCGAAATGTGACCGGCGCGGCCGGGATCGAACCCACGGCGTTCGGGTCAGCACTCGAGCACCCTAACCACTGTACCACCGCGGCGGCTAACGCAGAAGGAAAGTTAAAGCTATGTGTCAGAAATACGCACGTTTTACAAGTAAGCATTGCTACCTTACTAATTAGGCGATGGTAGACATAGTTTGCGATGATTGTGACTTATGGACAGCTGCGCGCACGTGAGCCACATGCTCCCTTGCATCGTACTCGCCGTGACATTTTTATGCGTTGTGTGTCGTACAATCTTGCTATTACCTGCACACTGCTAGGCGATCTCGTGGGTTTAATAATATTTGTTGAGGTTTGACGTCCCAAAACCACGATAGGATTAAGAGGGGCGCCGTAGTGGAGGGCTCCGGAAATTTCGACTACCTGGGTGCTTTAGTGTGCATTTAAATCTAAGTACACGGGCCTCAAGCATTTTCGCCTCCACCAAAAAAATGTCGCCCGCATCTTCCCACGGGGGTAACTCGAGTAAATGCGTCGCAGAGTGGTGGGGGTATCGCGTGAATGTTGCGTAATTAGGTTTCGCAGACGCGTCGCGCTGCCCGAGTGATGGATCCGCTGCTCGACGTTCACGAACGGTTGCTGCTTCTCGAGCACGACGTTCAGGATCCACAGCCCATCGTTGCCGTTTCGCAGCTGCTTCTCGTTCCCCGAGTGAAGGATCCGCAGCCCGTCGTTGCCGTCTCGCAGCAGCTTCTCGTGCACGAAGTTCCGGGTCCGCAGCTCGCTTCAAACGCTTGCGTTCAGTGTCGTATGCTCGTCTCTTCGCAGCCTTGTCTTCTGCGTTGCTTGCTGTTGTTGACGCCGACGACAGTGAGGGTGGGGTAACGTTGCCTTCAACGAATGGTGGGACGCTGACTGAAGGTTCTGGCGCCCAACGGGAAGGATCCCGCCCCGACTTGTTCTGCCCGATCAACGTACACCGGATCCCACCAGCTCCTGATTTCGGCCCCCTGCACGGCGATATCGCCTTCGCGGAGCTATGGGCGCTGAAACGGGCGTTCATGGATATGGCCGCGTACGGGGTCTACGACCTGGTCCTCCTACATCAGCCGGTCGAGACCCTCGTGTGCCTCAGCCTTTCCGGGAAAATGACCCCCGACGAGCAGCGGCGTGCCATCATCGCCCTGGAGTACCTCGGTACTCACTTCGGCGTCCTGCTGCCCGCGCAGGCCATGGAGGCTGTGGCGCGCCCGTGCGGCGAGGCGGCACCTGGGGACGACGACGAAAGCGGCGCCGACGCGTGCGCTCGCGAGGGCCTGGAGAACGTGAACGCCACGCAGTCCACGGCGGCGGTCGTGGAGATCTCCGGGAACCAAGCCGATGACTTCAGAGGCGGTGAGGAGGAGATCGGTGAGCGTCGGACCGGCAAGCGGGGCGTCGTCGAGGTCGGTGCGGCGGCGGACACCGTGTGTGAAGACGCCGAGCGACGATACGGCGTTGCGGACCCGGAAAGAGCAGCCGATGGCGCAAACGGTGAGGGTGAGAAGGAGAACAAGAAGAGGAAGAAAAAGAGAGACCACTATGGGCGTCGCAGTAATGTGGAGGCCGCGGAGCAGGTAGGCGACGAAAAATACGCGGAAGTGGACAAGTTGAGCGTTGATTACGCGGACGTTGACTGCCACGACGGCAAAGAGACGGAGGAGTTCCGGGATGTTGAAGCGGCGGCCGTTGACGAAGAGAGAGCCGAGAATGCAGGAGGTGACGACGACACTGATGCCTGGGAAGGAGCAGCTCTCGGCGCTGACAGTCGAAGAGGGCGCGGACGAAGTCGAGTACTACGAGGAGGGTAAAGGCCTGACCAGAGACGGCGAATGGGACGAGATGGAGTGCGTGGACGCCGACGATGCAAAGGTCGTGGATGATGTGGACGGTGCCGCGAGTGCTGACGACGAGAGAGCTGTCGCAGAAGCTTCGAAGAACAAGGCTGAAAAGTCCGAAAAAGCCGAGAAGAGTAAGGGGGAGAAACCCGAAAAGCCCGATGAGCAATCCAGGAAGCCAGTGCTAGGACCGGGCAAAGGACCGTCCCCGTCGGAGACGACGCCTGGTACCAACCTCGGTGAGGGCCGTGAAGTGGACGCCGGAGACAAAGGCAATCAGACCTTTTACGTGGACGTCGCGCCCATATGGCTGCCGAGGTCACCTGCGTTCAATGACTCCTACCTGGAGGAGTGGCCGCCACCCGCACGTCTGGAGGGCTACAACGGCAACGACATACGACATACGACAATGACAACGGCATATCACTCGCTGGGATCGGTGCTAGAGCACTGCACGGGCCCGGGCCGGCCCGAAAGCCCGGGCCCGACCAGGCCCGCGGGCCGGGCCGGGCCGTCCGAAGCGTTTTCCGGCGGGCCCGGGCTGGGCTCGGGCTTGAAAGTGCGGGCCCGGGCCGGGCCCGGGCTTGAAGCTGCGGGTCTGGGCCGGGCCTGGGCTTGAGGCTGCGGGCCGGGCCGGACTCGGACCCGCTCATGGTGCATCCAGACGACGGGCCAAACCGCTCTTTTGCCCGCGGCCTCACCGTCACGTGACCCTCCACTTCCGGTTGGGGGAGTCCGTAGCTGGGCCGCGGATCGGGAGGGCCAACAATGCCGAAAACATTTTCTGGAACCGTCCGTCCCCCTCCTCGCCTGCGGGCCGCGTGCTCGGAGGGGTGGTGTGTCAACAAGACAGGTTTTTTTCCTTTTTTTTTTTTCGGCAGCCGAGTGCGCCGGCGGCTCTTCGAAGTTGCGGTTTCTCTTTCGAGACGCGCGCGCTGCATCGTCTGCGGTTGGGACAGGACTCGGCCCGGGCTTTATTCCTCCCGTTTCGGACTGCGCGTGTGTATGGCGCAAGCGGACGGGCCACTCGCGTTCCTACTGTCACGTGACTCAGCCGCCCGCGGGTCGGTCCGTCGTCTGGATAAGTCGGGCCTTCGAGCACACGCGAACGTTATGCATTGCATGGTCTAAGGTATACTGTGCCAAGCTGAAGTGACACGTGCAAAGAGCTGGCTCTTAGTAAAGCTTAGCAATAAAAATAGAAAAACAGTTCAAGTGCTATTTTTTTTTTCACCAGGAGAGATATAGATTGGCACTGTATATTTTCACTAACGTTTCGTCTGCGGGACCAGACTTTGTCAAAGTAACAAGTACATCGTGGTGGAGAGAGAGAGAGAGATAATAAAACGAGAGAAAGGCAGGGAGGTTAACCAGAATTTAGCATCTGGTTTGCTACCCTACACTAAGGGGAGGGGGAAAGGGAAAGAAAGGTGGAAAGGACAGCGGAGAGAAGAGCAGGCGCGCGATAAAAAAAAAAGGTATAAACAAAAGGAAGCTGTAGAGCGGGAGTGCTACAGCCTATTCAATAGGCCACTGGCACGCAAAAAGTTCAGTAAGGCCTTAAATGATTTTCGCTGTGCAGACAGTTCGGGTCGGCATTCCAGCACTGCCTGTTCCGACAGGGGTCTGTCGTCAAGGCGGGCCAACACAGCAGCTAGCGACAGTCTGTGCGAGCTGTAGCGAGGGCAGCGACAAAGAACGTGGTCTATCGTTTCTTCGCTGTCACACTGGCTGCAAGTAGCACTCTCTGCCATGCCGATTCGGAAGGCAAAAGATTTGGTGAAAGCAACACCAAGCCACAGTCGACAAAGCACCGTTGCCTCGAGTCGAGAGAGTCCGGACGGAGGCCGAAGTCGACGACACGGGTCCAGTCTATGCAGAAGTGTGTGCTGTAAACTTGGTGTGTTCCACAAGGCTTTTATTTCTTCATTGGCAATCTCTCGGATTTTCATCGCAGCATCCGTTCTTGATAAGGGGATGGATTCTTGTACGCCGTCTTCGTGTGCAGTTCGAGCAGCATATATATATATTGACAGCACTAACAATGGGCCAGATCACGATTGTTCCCATGGGAGGAATAAAGATTTCGGTCTTTTATTCGAGGTTGACACATAAGGTATATTTCATTTATATTCCTTGGTATTACGTGCCAAAACCACGATATGATTAGGAGGCACGCCGTAGTGGCACCGGATCAATTTCGACCACCTCGAGTTCTCTAACGTGCACCTAAAGGTAAGTATATACACGGGTGTTCTTGCATTTCGCCCCCATCAAATTGCGGCCGCCGTGGTCGCGGGAATCGCACCCGTATCCTAGGACTTAATAGTGAAACAGCTTAACCGCTGAGCTACCACCGCGGGCAAAGCGACATTTCGATGCATGTACACACCGAATTTTCCGTCCGATCGCCCGCTACAAAGCGCACGGCATCATTAATGATCATCATCAACAACTAATATCCTCTAGCGGGCCTGGGTCGGACCTGGTCATGAACAAGCGCGCCCTGGATTAGTTTAGTAATGAACACCCGGGCCCAGGCCGGGCCCGGGCCGGGCCCGGGCTGGAACCACGGGCCCGGGCCGGGCTCGGGCTGGGTTCGGTCATGTACGCCCGGGCCCGGGCCGGGCCCGCGCTTGGAACCACGGGCCCGGGCTGGGCCCGGGCCGTAAAATCCGGCCCGTGCAGTGCTCTAATCGGTGCTGCACCAGGAGCATCGGCGTTCCGTCATGCTCTCGACCGTGGTCATGCTGACGACCGTGGTCGTCAACCTGAGCGAGTCCGGTGCGTGTCCGTCTTCAGGCGGCGGCAGAGTTGCCTCCGCTGCGTGCGTCAGCAGTTCCCACGTCCGGCAGCCCTTGAGGTCCCACAGAGAGTTGTGGGCGGACAGTGCCGGCATGAGGTCGTGTGTGCCACGCGCAGTCCGCCGTGGCCAAGGATAGCCAGGACACTTGCGCGGGCTACCGTTGTGAAGTTCGCGTACTTTTCGTCACTTTTTTCCGAGGGGAGGGGGCAGTATGGGGGCGCTCGGCGGCTGTGAGCGCGTATAAGACAACGACGATCGCATGTGCGCTCGTTTCACGCGGCAGCCGCTGGTAGCGGGCAGTTGCGGCCGAGGCTTGGACCAGTAAAGACCTCTCTCTTTGGGTCTCGGCCTCATCCCTAAAGGATTCAGGGCTGGCTGCAGCCGCAAAACCCTACAAGGTACTGGTGCTTCCATCGCATCTACTCGAGTCAAGCAAAGCGTCAAGTCAAGCGAAAGCCAAGTAAAGACGCCCTTGACTGAATTCTGAACGCGCGCTCCGCCGCTTATATGCACACCGCCCGCGTTCGATCGAGAGGAGGGAGGGAGGGAGAGGAGAGGCCTGCTGCCGGCACGAGAAGAGCCGAGCATGCGAGGGAGGAAGAGCAGAGGCTTGCTGCCGGCACGAGACAAGCCGAGCATGCGCAGTGGGGATGTGGACGGCGGCCGACGCTGCAGGTGCGACTAAGAAATGCTCCGCATTTAAAACGCGGCTGCCGCGGCAGGGATTCGATCCTGCGACCTTCGGGTCAGCAGCCGAACACCATAACCACTACACCACCGTGGTGGGTCTCTCGTAGGTTTAATGAACCTTGCGTTTTCTGTTAGATACCTGCTAAGTGAGTAAATCCGCTTACAATTCCGCAATGAAATTTGTGAGTGATGATGGGATCGAATCTCTCTTTCAGCAGAGCAGACCAATGCATTAATCATTAGGCTACAATTGCATGCACACTTCACTCGTACAATGGATTCCCTCTTTTAAAAGTTTAGCGCATGCGCCAAGCTCCAGTTTCTCCTAAGGCTTCTATCGCGACCGCTAGCGCATTGAGGTGCTATGTGACACTGCACTGCGTCAGAGATTGACGCATATTGAGGAACATAATACCACAAAAGTGGGTAAAATTCACATATAAGGCTGTTGCATCAAAATAAAATGACGAGGTAGGTGCAATTACCAGGATACGGTTATGAGGCGTACCGTAGTGGGCGGCTCCATGCATCTTAAAACGGACCATTTGGGTTTCTTTAAAGGGGTACTGACTAGAGTTGTGCACGGGCTCCGGGTAGCCCGAAAGCCCGACCCGGCCCGCGGGCCGGGCTCGGGCGGGCCCACGTATTTTTCACCTCGGGCCCAGGCCGGGGTCAGGCTTCTTGGAGTTTTATCGGGCCGGGCTCGGGCCCGGCGCAAAGCCCGGCTCAAGCCCGAAATATAGAGAATGAGCGGAAATTGTTTTCAAGCACGCAATAGAGCGCCTTTTCCGCGACCGCCCTTTACCGCATTTCCTTTCCATTCGCTGCTTTAAGCAAAAGGGGAGCAGGTAAAGCACTGCGTCTGTTGCACTCCAACAAACAGAGAAGTAACACCACCTGAGCTAGTGACGGCGCCACGCGACTGTTCGCGTTAGATTTAAGGCCAAATTCCATATGAGTGAAAGTGCACGAGACAGCGACGAGCTACCCGACGTAGATCGCCTTCGTGCAAGCTGACGCTTGCATGGGCATACCCCATACACGTGACGGCTTTGGCGAGCGAACTCCATTGTTGCTGGCATGAGGCCGTCTACTTGCTTGCTGTTTTTGCACGACAATTTGTAATCTGTGTAATAGAGACTGCTCGTCGTGTGTCGTTTGATCATATTTGATATGCTAAATAAAATGCGAAATTACCGGAAAACGACATTTTGTTTTCGCAGCAAACCTTCAAAAAGCCGGGCCGGGCGGGCTCGATGCCCTTTGTCGTCGGGCTTGGGCTCGGAAATACGGCCCGTGCACAGCTCTAATATATATATATATATATATCATCATCAGCCTGTCTACGCCCACTGCAGGGCAAAGGCCTCTCCCATGTTCCGCCAATCAACCCGGTCCTGTGCTTTCTGCTGCCACGTTATACCTACAAACTTCTTAATCTCATCTACCCACCTAATTTTCTGTCTCCCCTTCACGCGTTTACCATCTCTTGGAATCCAGTCAGTTACCCTTAACGACCACCGGTTATCCTGCCGACGTGCTACGTGCCCGGCCCATATCCATTTCTTCTTGATTTCAACTATGTCTATTCTCCCTGTCTTTTTTCTCCTCCTCCTCCTCAACTATGATGTCCTTAACCCCCGTTTGTTCCCTGACCCACTCTGCTCTCTTCCTGTCTCTTAAGGTTACACCTATCATTTTCCTTTCCATCGCTCGCTGTGTCGTCCTCAATTTAAGTTGAACCCTCTTTGTAAGTCTCCAGGTTTCTGCTCCGTAGGTAAGTACCGGTAAGATGCAGCTGTTATATACCTTTCTCTTGAGGGATAATGGTAGATTACCATTCATGATTTGAGAATGCTTGCCGAATGAGCCCCATCCCATATATATATATATATATATATACAGTAGAACCCCGCTGATACGTTTTTGAAGGGACCGTAGGAAATAAACGTAAGAGACGGGAAACGTAAGAGCCGAAAAACAGGAAAAACGGCAAAATATTTAGTGGTACAGAATTTTATTTCAATTGTTACGAGCAGCACGAAAATTGGCGCGCTCAGCCGCGATCTAGTCGATGGATAGAAACGCGGAGCTTAGGACGGCCTTATCCACAGAAATGTAATCAACGTATGTGATTTTTTAACACCAACAGCTGTAGGCATGAAAGAACTAAGCACACGCAATCACGACCGGCGCGGCGAGTCCGACCGCGAACCGCACGCACGACCATGCGAGCTCCAACCAGCTCGAACTCCTCCCGTTCTCCGACAAATAACGATGATGATGAGTCTACGCCAACGCGATAGCAGAAGTGAATGCCAATCTCGAAGGCCTTGCTTTCGCAAGCAATTACGTCATACACGCCATGTTTGTGCAATGCAAATCTCAGAGGCTATGCTTTTGTCAATAGTAAATGCCAATCTCGAAGGCCTTGCTTTCGCGAGCAGTTACGTCATAGACGCCATCTTTGCAATTTGAATCTCGAAGGCCATGCTTTTGTTTGCATCAATTGAAAGATTCTGTTGCTTGCGCCTCTCATGCGGCTAATATTACGGTGAAACGAGGCCAAGCTGCGTGAAAATGCACCATGGCCGCTCTCTTTGGTAGTCACTCGGTCGGCTCCGGGCGCACTTCGCGACGTATCATACGGGAACGGTCCGACAGTTACGACGTAACAGCGGGGTTCCCAATACATTGTATCCTATGGGAGCTATGCCGGGACCGGCGGAAAACGACGTAACAGCCGGGAAAACGCAGCAGTGAGGAACGTAACAGCGGGGTTCTACTGTATATATATATATATATATATATATATATATATATATATATATATATATATATATATTGTTAAGCGGTTTATTGGACGGGACTCGGCGACAATTCGCTATGGCGACAGTCAAGGCCAAAGCACGGGCTCCGAGAGCGAGCGGCGTTTACAAGAGGACGACCCACTAGGAGCCGCTGGAGAACGCAACCGTTAAAGAGTACCAATTGCTTCGTCACAATATATATATATATATATATATATATATATATATATATATATATATATATATATATATATATATATATTGATGGTACGCGTTTAGCGTTGAGTCCGCGGAGCGTTTAATGAATAAACAGCACAGGTTCAGCGACCAGCAGTCCGAAGCGGAGCAAGCACGAGCACCAACAACCGTCCTCGTCTTCGTCTTTCACTGGCGCCCCTGTTTGCGCCCTATCCATTCTACAAATCACTCCCCCGCAGAAAAGGAGCCATCCTGGCGACTTAAGGAACAGGGACGACTGGTGGGTCGTAATGCGGCTTCAGTCGGTCGACGTGAACAATCTCACGGCCACGGCGGCGCCGGTCTGCGGATGGTTGAACGGGCTCGACAACATAGTTGACGGGAGAGGCTTGACTTAGGACGCGGTAGGGGCCTTCATACTTCTGCAGTAGCTTTGTGGAAAGGCCAGGAGCAGAGGAGGGAACGCGAAGCCACACCAATGTTCCAGGCGAATATGACTGGGGAGGCAGGTTTGCGTCATGGAGGTCCTTTTGGCGTGCTTGGTCTTGTGCGGTTAAGGAACGTGCGAGCTGCCTGCATTCCTCGGCGTAGGTGGCGACTTCAGATAGAGTTGTGGACTCTGAAGCGTCCGGGCGGTACAGAAGAATGGTGTCCATAAATGAGGAAGGTTCGCGGCCGTAAAGAAGAAAGAAGGGAGAAAATCCTGTCGTAGACTGAGTAGCGCTATTGTAAGCGTACGTAACAAAGGGTAGTATGCGGTCCCAGTTGGTGTGGTCAGCGGAGACGTACATGGACAGCATGTCGCCTAGTGTGCGGTTAAAGCGCTCAGTCATTCCGTTGGTTTGTGGATGGTAGGCGCTGGTTGTCCGGTGCACAACGTTGCATTCACGGAGGAGGGCTTGTACGCCATCAGAGAGGAACGTGCGTCCGCGGTCGCTGAGTAGCTCGCGAGGCGCGCCGTGGCGAAGAACAAGTTGGTGAAGTATGAATAAGCCGACTTCACGTGATGTGGCCTCTGGCAGCGCGGCAGTCTCAGCATAGCGTGTCAGATGATCGATAGCGACGATCACCCAGCGGTTCCCGTCTGGTGTGTACGGAAGGGGGCCGTACAAATCAATCCCGATGCGATCAAAAGGCCGGGAGGGACAAGGCAACGGCTGGAGCGGTCCAGTGACTATACGTGGGGGGCTCTTCCGGCGCTGACACTTGGAGCATGAACGCACGTATTGGCGAACGAAGCGGTACATGCCACGCCAGTAGTACCGCAGCCGGAGGCGTGCATAGGTTTTGATTACACCAGCGTGGCCGCATTGGGGATCCGCGTGAAAGGAGGCACAGATATCGTTTAACTTGTAATCTGTTTCATCTAGCTAAGACTGTTTTTACACCAAGGTTCGGAGGTGGCGAGGAATCACCAACAACCACTTGCGACCATCAGATAGATAGTTGCAACGGTATAGGAGCCCATCGCGGATGGTGAAATGTCGAGCTGTGCGCCGCATCGAGCGAGTGGCGGTACGTGGTGAGGGCTTAGATAGGAACTCCATTAAAGAGACTATCCAAGGATCCTGACGCTGCTCAGAAGGCATGTCAGCGTGTGTAAGGGCCGCAGAATCGTAGCTGGAAACAGACCCGTTGCCACAGTCATGGGGAAGGGGAGAGCGAGAAAGAGCGTCGGCATCTGAATGTCTACGGCCTGACCTGTAGACGACGCGGATGTCGTATTCTTGGAGACGTAATGCCCATCGAGCTAGACGACCAGATGGATCTTTCAGTGAAGATAACCAGCAGAGGGCGTGGTGATCAGTCACGACATCAAATGGGCGGCCATATACGTAAGGTCTAAATTTTGTAATTGCCCAAACGATGGCTAAACATTCTTTCTCCGTGACCGAATAATTTTCTTCAGCTCTGGTGAGAGTGCGACTTGCGTAAGAAACAACGTACTCGTCGAAGCCAGACTTGCGTTGAGCAAGAATAGCGCCAAGGCCGACTCCACTGGCGTCCGTGTGGATTTCGGTAGGGGCGTCTGGGTCAAAGTGACGGAGAATCGGTGGCGATGTCAGCAGACGACGTAATTTCGCGAATGCGGCGTCGCAAGCGGAAGACCATGCCATGACACCTTGGCTATCAGCAAGTAGGCGTGTTAAAGGGGCCATTATGGATGCGAAATCACGAACGAATCGCCGAAAATATGAGCATAGGCCTATGAAGCTCCGGAGTTCTTTCAGGGTCGACGGCTTGGGAAACTCGGCGACAGCGCGGAGCTTTGCAGGGTCGGGCAGAATGCCATCCTTGCTGACAACATGTCCCAAGATGGTGAGCTTCCTGGCGGCGAAGTGAGACTTCTTCATATTGAGTTGTAGACCAGCCTGTGTGAGGCATTCCAGGACACTTGCGAGGCGCAGAAGATGGGTGTCGAAGTCCTTTGAAAAAACTACGACGTCGTCCAGATAACAAAGGCACGTGTTCCACTTGAGACCTCGAAGGATGTTGTCCATAAGACGCTCGAAGGTGGCGGGGGCGTTGCAAAGGCCAAACGGCATCACGTTGAACTCGTACAAGCCGTCAGGAGTTACGAACGCAGTTTTTGGGCGGTCAGCTTCATCCATAGGTACCTGCCAGTACCCCGATCGAAGGTCCAGTGAAGAAAAGAACTCCGCGCCTTGCAGACAGTCGAGCGCGTCATCGATTCTGGGGAGCGGATAGACATCTTTGCGTGTGATCTTGTTAAGGCGCCTATAATCAACACAGAATCGGATGCTACCGTCCTTCTTTTTCACAAGTACCACCGGGGAGGCCCAAGGACTGTGGGACGGCTGTATAACGCCACGATTAAGCATATCAGTCACCTGGTCATCAATAACTCGGCGTTCAGCGTGAGAGACCCGGTATGGACGCTGTCGCAGGGGTGCATGGCTGCCGGTGTCTATATGATGGACGATGGCAGACGTTCGACCTAAACTGGTTTGCTTGTAGTCGAAAGACGTCCGAAAGCGGTCGAGAAGCTTCAAGAGTTGGGTGCGTTGAGCAATAGGAAGGTCCGAATCAACTGATGGAAGGAAAACGTCTAGGGAAGATGTGTTGGACGTGGTAACGAGATCAACGCTGGCGACCTGGAGGCTTGTTGTGCGATCGAGCAGTTGGCTAGCGCAAACAGAATCAATCTCCTCAAGACGCCCTATACATTCTCCGCGGAATACTGTGGCTGCGACCGAAAGCAGGTTCGTGACATAAATGCTTGAGCAGGAGTCTTCGATCGTGACAAGAGCAAAGGGGAGAATGAAGTTCTTACGAGAAGTGAATGCTTCTGACGGTGT
The DNA here is from genome assembly GCF_013339695.2 of Rhipicephalus sanguineus. NCBI lineage: Eukaryota > Metazoa > Arthropoda > Arachnida > Ixodida > Ixodidae > Rhipicephalus > Rhipicephalus sanguineus. Next base: position 159,157,658 of record NC_051176.1, read on the forward strand.
GAACATGGCGCTAGAGAAAGCATAGTCGCAGGAGATCGGTACCCGAACAGAAGACATAGGTGGGATGTCCGTGTCCGCGGCGACGACGACACGAGGAAAAGATGACTTGCCAGAATCGATGTCGGAGATCGCTGATAATTCTAGTTCAGCACGAGCACAGTCAACAATGGCATGATGTGTGGAAAGGAAGTCCCAGCCCAATATAACGTCGTGCGAGCAGTGTGGAAAGACGACGAATTCGACGACATACAAAACGTCCTGAATGAGTAGCCGAGCCGTGCACGTCACGGAAGGTTGTATGGGATGTGCGGTTGCCGTCCGGAGAGAAAGACCAGAAAGCGGAATCGTAATTTTTTTTAACTTGCGGCACATTGCTTCGCTCAACACAGACACAGCAGCTCCCGTATCGACTAAGGCCTGCACGGCAACACCTTCAATGAAGACAGTTATTTCGTTAGCAGGTTGAGAACGAGGTCTTGTAAATTTCGACAGCGGCGCAGTTCTTGCCTCCGGAACTGCGATGGTCAGTTTTCCGTTTGGACGGGCGAGGGACGACGAATCATTGGCGAAAGCGAACGTCGGCGCGGGGACGGCGATCGACGGGAGTTGAAGGCTCGGCGGTTGGATGAAGAGGTGTCTGAAGTAGCGTGGGAGGGCATCGGCTGTGGTGGCTCTGGACGGACGTAGCTGTAACTTGCGTCAACGGTACCTGGACGGGCAACGCGGCGGCGGCAGAAACGCTCGACATGGCCGGGTAGACAACAGTAGTAACAGATTGGTCGGTTGTCCGTTGTGCGCCAAGGATTATGAGGAGGGGTGACAGGACGGCGATAAAGTGGAACGGGCGGGCCTGCCGGCGTCTGCGCTGAGTAGAATGCACTTGAGGAGTGAGCAGAGTCCGTGCCGTGTGGCAGCGCATGTGACTGCCTTCTCGCGACGTCAGCGTAGGTCAAGGGCGCGGATACAGGCGGCGGCTGGTGCGTAGGCGGAAGGGCTTCGGATACTTGCTCCTCAATGGTTTGTCGCAGCGACGAGGGGAGCCCATGAGCATTGCCTGGGAGAAAGGGTGCAAGAGACAGTTGTCGCGCAACTTCTTCTCGGATGAACTGCTGGATTTGTTGAGTCAACACCGTCGGGTCCGCAGAGATGGCGCCAACGGTGAGTGCTGACGTACTGGTCGTGTCGAAGCTAGGACGGCGTGTGGAAATGCGCTGCTTTCGCAACTCGTCGTAGCTCTGGCAGTGCTGAATGACGTCCGTGACTGTTTGAGGGTTTTTGGCCACAAGCATGTGAAACGCATCGTCCTCGATGCCTTTCATGATATGCTTGACTTTGTCGGCCTCGGACATGGCAGGATTGAAGCGGCGGCAGAGGCCTACGACGTCCTCAATATAGGAAGTGAAACACTCTCCAGACAGTTGGGCACGATCACGCAAGCGCTGCTCTGCACGGAGCTTGCGCACTGTCGGTCGGCCGAATACGTCCGCGAAAGTCGTTTTGAAAGAGGCCCAGGTGGTAATCTCAGCCTCATGGTTGTTAAACCAGAGTTCCGCGACTCCTCTCAGATAGAACTGGACGCGGCCGAGTTTGTCGTTATCGTCCCACTTGTTGTTTACACTCACTCTTTCGTATGAAGAGAGCCAGTCTTCGACGTCCTGCTCATCAGTACCGCTGAAGATGACTGGGTCGCGCTCCCTTAGAATACCGGGACAGCGAGGAGCTGGGGGTGTGGCAGCATGCTGCTGTGCGACGTCGTCGGGCATGGTTGACAGGGAAGGTAGAGTCCGGTTGCGGAGTTCCAGGGTGCAAAAGAGAACCAGCACTCTCCACCACTTGATGGTACGCGTTTAGCGTTGAGTCCGCGGAGCGTTTAATGAATAAACAGCACAGGTTCAGCGACCAGCAGTCCGAAGCGGAGCAAGCACGAGCACCAACAACCGTCCTCGTCTTCGTCTTTCACTGGCGCCCCTGTTTGCGCCCTATCCATTCTACAATATATATATATATATATATATATATATATATATATATATATATATATATAACCTAATGTTGAAGTGTGCAATATGTTTGTGATAAAAATTTTTAGTGACAAATGATGAATGCACCTACACCAACGCGGCTGTGACCATATGAAGCTAAAGTAACCATGTGCATGTTTATGATAACGGTAAACGTGGTCATGCCGAGTGGCTTAGAGCGTTTTACAGCTCTTAGGGCGTTCTATTTACGTTTTTAGTCTTGTTTCCCATATAGATTCCAGCTAAATCCACCTTCCACAATAGCTGTCTAAGACGACATCTATTTCATGAGTGGGACGAACAGATTTACCTGGAAAGACGCTAGCACTTTCCCCGAAATTTCACAGAGCGGAACATGTTGGTTCGAAGTGAGTCATGGGGATCTTAACAATGTATAGTCTCAATCACACTTGTATAGAGTGGCCGGACGGCCGCTCCAGGCGCCGTTTTTGGCAAAAATATGCGCAGAGACCGAAGCCGCAATGATGCCAAACATAGTCATACCACATGCTAGGCCCTTGTGGTATAATTCAAGCATGATCTGAAACTCGTAACTAACGCGAGTTAGCAGCTGTAGACGGCGCCAGCGTCCACAGCCACGCGCTCGACCGCTCCAGACAAGTGTGATCCTAACTGTACGGGGCGACACTTCTGTGCGTCAGGTCCGTACGACGGAGCGAAGTTGCAAACAGGGCGAGCGCATGCTCATAAAGCGCATTCAGCTGGGGCCATCGTCTGCTAGGCTAACCCCATATCGGCGCACTTCACAAGAACAGGCACCGTGAGTAGGCGAACGGTTTTGCTCGACTTTCATGTTCCGAAGATTGCAGGAAGCAGTCGAGGAAACAAAGTTTGAAGATACGCCACACGCCCCCACTCGCGAGATAAGCCGAAGAATATGTTTGGTCTGACTTGCGCTACAGTATGGTTTGACGTCCTCAAGGAACAGACGACGGGCCCAGCTTAGCGTGCTTCGTGGGCATACGCTTACCCTCAACCTCTTCGCAACTTCGCTCCGTCGAACGGCGCTGATGCACAGAAAAGTCGCCGCGCGCGCACGCTATAGTTAAAGATTTGGTGGGCTGCACAATGAATCTGCTCCGCTTAGAAAAAAAAATTCACTTGCTAGATTTAACGCAAGTTTGTTTCGATAAAGTATGTGTCTATGAACTTTTGATTTAATGCTGTGATTGCACTTGATGTCTTGTGCGCAATAGTGCGAAATGAGAAGGTCGGTGGGTCCCGTCCTTTCATGAATGACGCCAACTTCTGACACGCTTTGCTTACAGAGTGCGTGCTCGCACATTTACCGCACTCCAGTCCAGTCCCCTCTTTTCGTAATGTTTTAACCTTGTCATGCAGCTTGGTTGCAGCGTAGTTCCAACATTGTAACCAGAGCTGCAAGAGCTCGTATCTTAATGAAAACCAGCAGATAATGAAGCCAAGGAAGGTATAGGGGACGGTAATTGTATTGCTTATTGTAGTAATTAGGATATATATGTGAAAAAAGTAAAGTGGACGGAAAGACAACTTGCCGCCCGGAGGGACCGAACCTGCAACCTTCGGATTACGTGCCAGATGCTCCGCCAATAGGTGGATAGCAAAATCGTGGCTCTCGCAAAGGATTGTGGGCTACGGCGCCCGTCTGCATCGACTTCCGGTTCGAGACGTCGTGCCGCCGAACAGGCACTGTTGCTAGTGCCGTCGCTTTCTGTGTGTTCCATCTAGCAGTCGTGGTCCTCTTTTCCCGCAAATTACTGCATAATACTTTGGACTGCTGTGCAGCTTAGTTGAATAACAAATTCAATTACTACGAGATTGTTGTAAAGGTGCGAACGGTCATTTATTCATTCAAATGGCATGCACCTGCGGACACATGCATGTTGTTTCGCAGCAAAGGGCGTTTTCGCGCATGTTTTGTGACCTGTAAAGATTTCTCGCACATCATAGTGTCATGAAATATCCGCCCAATCTGTTTTCATGTTGCGAACCCATAAAATTATTTGCTTACTTTTGTGCGGCAAAGATACCATCTCGGGTTCGATATAGTGAATGGCAATAGGGAAATGTTTCTTACTCTAAAAGTGAACAACTAACTCTCGCAGTTTTCTTGTTTTTCTTTTGGGCCTCTGAATCTTCCTTTACTTGAGAGGTCGTTCCGTCGCGCACTCGGGCATTGTGTTTCAATGCATGTGAAATTCTGCGCGCTCAATATACATTGTGGGAACCACGCCCACCGGCTATCGCGAGATAGCACCACGTGCTGCGCAGAGGCGGTGCGCGTGGCCCAGCTGCGCGGCTTAAAAGGGGCAGCCTGCGCGCCGCCCAGGAGAGACGTGCCTGGGACGCCAGGAAGGGACGGATGCGGCCACCCGCGCTGGTCGATTGCTGCTGCCGCCGATCATGGTCGTCGCCTCGTCGTCTCGTGTGCCTGGACTGACCCCGCCGTATGCAGCGTAGAGTTAAATAAATTGTTGTTGTTGTTTGTTGCGAATTGAAGCCTCCGTCTTCCTTGCTTTAACTACGGACGGGACGCAGCAAGCCCAGTACCCACAACATTTGTCTTTCAAGTTCCACTAAAGGTTATTGGCACTTCCAGCTTGATGGTCTCTAAAATACTGAGACGCCATATCATGCAACTCATTGCTTCAAAAGCGGCTTCGATTGTTTAACGTCCTACGATACCAGTAACTGAGAGGCCGTTTTGTACCGTTGGCCTTTTACGCACTGAGCAGTATTTATAAATTTGACAAAAAGTAAGCAATGCAGTATATGCAGTGCAAGTGTACTGCATCGGCGTACTCGATCGGGCAGAGTACGCATAATTTTGTCGGAAGTCTTTAAGTGATTTCGGAACGTACGTATGTTGACATTTGGCACCATGTGTTCATATGTGTGAACGGCTCTGAGGTAGCCACCGCTTGTGCTCGAAAATACTAAATCAAGCTAATTCTTAAAAAAAATATGACTGCGTATTTTAAAGCATAACCGTATGCATACACTCGCATGCTGTGCTCGAGACCCACCTCTTACCGTTCCTCGTGTTTGCCCATTTCTACTTCTCGCTTCGTTCTTTAAACTGCGAAATATCTTCTAACCATTCGCAAAATAATTAAAAAACACAATCACTGGACAACTCGTAACAAACGAGTCGCAGAAGTGCACGTGTTTGCTTCCCGATTACACTGAACAGCAGGCACCTTGAAGCAGCGAAGAGATAGGCCTCGGACCGGAAGTATACCGTAGCAGAACGACGCGTCGTTTTGCTATCCACCTATTGAGCTACGGCGGCGGTCGTCCCCCCGTCCACCTTATCGGGTATATATGTGCATGCAAACCTGGGAGCGTTATGGCGTGTTCGGATGGTCGTTTTCGAATGCTGTAGAGGGCTCTGAAAGGTGGCCGCGCGTTCGGGTGATGGAAATGGAGCGCTCGGACTACGTTTGGATGGTTATTGCAGAGCGTCAGCCTCCGGCTCTGAGCGCTCCCAACCACTCTGACTTCGAAGTGAGAACGTTGGCCAGATCTGGCCGAGAAGACATCTTACGTGACACTAGCCGCCGTGGTTGCCGCGGTTGTTGAAAGGTGACAGCGCCAGCACATATTTATTTAGCACTTACACCTTCGAGAGTTTCGAAGCGAAGCGTTGATCTATCTTAATACGGGCTGTCAGCATTTGCTTGCGAGGTATTGCGGATGATGATCCTCTATAACACATGTAGTTTTCGACTTCGGCTGCTGCCATTCACCTCGAGAAGCTTGGGAGCATCTGTGGCGAGGACCGACTTCGAGGTCGTTACTTGCGGTGGTGCCTGAAACGGGTCCGATTCACGGACGGACTGGCGCTTTCAGTGCCGCTCGTAAATATACACGTGTCGCTCTACATACGTCAAAAACCTCGCCGCGCACACAGGGCCTCGCATTGAGCTGAAGGTGGCGTTTCAGAACGCGGCCATATGGCGTAGCCGACGCGTAGCTTATACCAGCCGCCGTCGCCTTCGCAATTATGCCAGCCAACGCTTAGCGAGAAGCTCGCCTCCATTCACTCACGGCAGCCTGCTGAATAGATAACCGGGAGCCCCGCGCTGGTTTCTCTTGCACCATCGTTCATCCTACGTGTCGTACACGAATCCTGAGGCGCACGCTGAAGAAGTTTTGTGCTCTCCAAGGGTTTATTATTAAGGATATATAGAATGTTCTGCTGCTCCTATTTTCCTTCTCCTTTTTTTATGTTGTACGCATCCCGCCTGTCAACACACGTTGTTGCCGCCCGACCAAAGGCGCAGACTGTGCACGACTATAGAACCTTGAGCACCAGGCGCGCCGTCTCCGCACGAAGTACAGCGCCGGTGTGTGTGCCTCCGTCGTCTATCCGGGACCGTCCCGAAGGAGATGAGTTCATTGGCATGAACTTTAAAATTTAATGTCGCGGTGCACAGGCGTCAGCCGTGTCCCAACGTACTGCCGAGAAAGCGGCGCCGAATTCACAGAGCCTTCCACTCCTATAGGAGTCGTTTGTCATTGGCCTTGTTTATCATCTAATCGCCCGTCACGATTGCTCAGCGCCTGCTCTAACACGAAGCGTTATTGCATATATATAGTCCCCCACGATTCCTTTTTTATGGCGTATAATTGGCATATAAATCGTCCTAAAGATGACATTAAACGAAATGCAGAATCCATAAAAAGAAAAAAAAAGTAAATGTAATGCCGTGGTTGATTCTTAGCTAATAAACCAAGCAAATACGCGCGTCTGCTTTTTATGCTGCATTATACACGCTAAAATCGTCGCAATGCTCAACCTCCCGGGTCTTCTCGCCTTCAGAGCTTCAGGAGTCCCGTTAAAATTTAGTTTTAATACAAAAGTAACAAAAAAAAATCCGTCACAATCCACGCACCGTGGGAATCGATGTAATGCGAAGCAGCCAGCAGAGAGCTGCATACATCGCCTTGTCTGTCTGAGAAAAATGAAGCCATTCACGTCATGCCATCTCGTTGACTATTAGAATAACAGAGAGCTGAGCTAGTTGGTAAGTATTCATTCTAAAAAGACAGGGCGTGCAAACAAGGACACAAGAAAGAAGTCAGGACACCACAAACGCCGACTAACAGCTGAAGAGACGCACAACGGCTGAAAAGAAGGAAGGCACGAAAACTTATCTGCGCATGCCCATGCAACAGGCGAACCTATCAATCCGGCACGCGTGGCGGTCTACGTGGAAGATAACTGTTAAGGCATTTGATTTCATCTTTATGCAAGTTAATCGATGGTTGGCTCACGCATGCGCTGCCACTATTCTCGATATGCCATGCTGCAATCATCAGGCGCGTTTCTTCATTTCTATGACGGTACAACACTGCGCATTCATCGGATTTTGGCGTGCACTTACAATCTCGACAATGCAAAGATAGATTAGAAGGTGAGCCTCCTGTTAGCGATCTCTTATGTTCCAACAATCTCTGGTTAATGCATCGGCCCGTTTGTCCTACACTGTAAACCACTTTACACCCGTATGGGTGTAACTTGGTGTCTATAACACACCCCTACACCCCAAGAAATAGGTGTACCAAGCAGGATTACACCTATACAATGGGTGTAATTTCAAACTTTCACCCAATGGGTGTGGTTGGGTGTAAAAGCATATTACACCCAAATGAAAAAAAGGGTGTAGGGTGTAAAAGCACATTACACCCAAACGACAAAAAGGGCGTTAGGGTGTTTATGCACAATTACACCCAAACACCCCGAAAAAAATTTCCATAATTCGAGTGGTTCCCCCCTCCCAGTTGGCTCCCATTGAAACGCTAGAAAGCTTACCCTTTAGCCAGTCCTTTCAAGGGCGCATGACCTATTATAGTGGCTCCTGCCACAGAAGGAAAATGCTGGCAGCAGCACTGATTTTATGGTGCATATGAAGCACGGCATATATGGCCCTTACATATACAGTGCAATCTTGACTGAACACAAAGTCATTACCTAAAATGTGTTGACACATATTGCAAGACGTTCACACAGTTATCCAATAGTACAAAATAAAGTCAAGCTTTAATACACACAGAGCTCGTACATCCGAGACAAATTCTACGGTATTCAATGACCTTTCTCGAGTGTACGGAGCGGCATCGCGTATGCCGCCAAACAAGGAGCACAAATGACATGGAGCACAAATGACCAAGGCGTTTGTGTCAAAATATGAAGCAAGGGCGTTATTTCCACTTCATAATGAGGAATTCAATTTAACATGCTTCATTGTAACACAGCCGTATAGTGCAGTATGTGTCTTAGAACAAGCTACACCCGTGCGAGTGGGGTGTAATAGATGAAACCGCCCTCGAAAAGGTGGCAGTTACAGGGATAAGCACAAATGAACCTTCTTCCCTGTCAGCCCCCTTGGGGCACTACAGACACCTGGTCCCTTTGGGCGCACCGCAGAATGAATTTTCCCGCTGTAGTTGCAGTTCCCAAGAAGGGAAATAATGGTGCCACTTCTTATACCTGCACTTATGCAGTTGATAAAATAGGGTGTCATCGTCTTAAATGGGCTGCATAACATCAGTGTATGTGTTTGGAATCAACTGGAACACACAAGGTACGGTCTTGTCGTTCTCCTCTTAAGGAGATAGTTCAGAAATGTGCAAACCCTTGATGAGAAAGTGGATTGAAAAAGTTTCAAAATTCCAGCAGTGCCCACACCATTGTGCCTGTTGTCGACTTTCTTAGTAGAGTAAACACTGTCATCACAGAGCTGTAGCTGATACACGAGCAGGGTATCAATGCTCCGTGACAACTCACGCAACATTATAAGGACTCAGAATGTCGTTTTCCACAGCAGGCCTCCATATTACCTCTTTTCTGGGAAAGTACATGAGTGAATTATGAAATATTTCCCACTTTCTCAAAAGCAATGGATTGTGGCTCCAACACAAAAAAGTGAGCAATCGGGCCATGACGCTCACGTTGCAGCGCATGCCGAATGCGCTAATATGTAGGAAATGCATGGGAATAGGGACGTTATGACCACGACAGCACTGCAGAAGCATTACCTACATAACAACAGTAGAATCAAATTTTACACGGGCATGTTCAGAGATATTTAAAGATTATCCCTTTCCAAGCAAAGACCACAGAATCATTGGTGATTGAATAAAACAAGTATTTATTTCTTTTAAAAAATATTGACAAAACTTAAAGCTTGTCATATAGCTCAAAAATAAATTTTAAAACAATATTCGATGCACTGATTTCACTGACAAGTACTAGCAGTTTTGTTAAGCTAAAGTTTCAATAGCAAAAGATCTCAATTATTAAAACTACTGCAAAAAAGTCACAAAGTCCTTTGAATACAAAAACTAAGCCAATAACCACAAAGTGGAATGACCTGCGAGAACATGATGAAATCGGCAGAGACAAAATGGTTAGTATTAAAATGTCACAAGAAAATGAGCAAGAAATTGAAATGAAATACTAGTACCGCCATAGTATTCGTTTCTGAATAATGTAAAACAAATAACTACTCGTTACCATATGAAAATATAACTTTATGGCTTAAGCTCGAGTTAATCACAGGTGGCGACATACTTTAAGCAGAAGCTAAGGCCTATTTTCTAGGCTTTCTTGAAAATGTTCAGGAGCTTTACTAGTGTCCTCGGAGTCATTACCCACTGGCCAAGAAGGAGCCATTCAACAGCGACGAGAACGTTGAACGCCTTGTGATGGCAGTCGATATTTAACAGCCAATGTGCTGCCATGAGTGCAGCTACTCATTCTTCGGCATTGGACACACTGAAGAGCAGTTCTTTGTCCACATGGAGGAAAAGCTTGCTTGCATAGGGAAGATCGGGGCTATCGTACACAATGCAAGGTGTTATTGGAACGCTCTCTCCCTGCATGACAAAAATAAAAAAATCATTGTCTGGAAAGCGCTACGCAGACTTCAATCATTTGTTTCAGTAAATAACAGTTTCTGTACCGTGTACTATCGTGAGTAATATGAGCTCGAACATGCGAGCACGTGGAAAACAGCCTTAAAACTGAGATAGGGTGATACGTGGATGGCGCTGCCGAAACTGGAGGGGGGGGGGGCGCTGTTCCGCTGACTGTTGGTACTCCCGCCTCGCTAGCGTTGCTGCGAGATATCGGCTGATTGCGTGCCAATGACCGCTAGCAATGATAACAAAATAAATAAATAAGGCGCAGCAAAATCCTCAGCCGACACCACCGAGATACCGATGCGCAAGCATGGCCTGCACATCGTGGCAGGCTACGTCCCAGCCGATATCTCAGCAGCTACCTAGTCTGATGTGGCTGTTGGCGTTGATGGGAATTCATATCACCGCTAGCGGCCACTGACACTCTCTAAGATGCTGTTTCGCATCAACGATATCGAAGCGGGAGGGTCAACAGCTAGTGGAAGCGCGGCGCCCTTTCCGTTTTGTTTCCGACAGCCGCCGCTGCGAATCAGCCGACGTAAGGTTCAAGGGTGTTCGCCACGCGCTCGGGTGTTCGAGCTCATATTGCTCACGATAGGACCATCCAAATATGAAGCTCATAACATGCCCCATATGGAACTGGAGAGAATTAATAGCTTTTCTACGTGCAATTAGCTTGTTTGGGAAAGAGAAAGTACTTTTTGACAAATATCATCCGCATTTTTTAAAGAAAAAGGGGCATTCTTTAGTGGCATGAAGGATTCCTGCACATCGATAAAAAGCATATAAAACAAAACTATGCACAAGGACTTCTCTTCAAGGCTGCAACGTGCAGCCTTGAAGATGACTGGAGAATTTAAAATATCTTATAAGTCATTAGGCTTGTCTTTTACCAAATAATATCATTGGAGGTGGTCGTACAAACTGCGTTTTTTAATGTTTGTACACGTAAAAGTATTTAGCGAAGTTACAACGCCAAAGCGAGGCGAGGCGCATATACCTCTTAATAACCACAACAAAATAATGAAAGCTAGACATAATGGAAACAAACAGAATAAAATAAATTGTGCTCGAATGCGGGCACTCAGGCGTACGCACGAAGGGGGGGGGGGTGCGCCCCCTAGTCAATTCAGACAGAGGGGGGGGGGGGCGCAAAGTCTGCCCCCATACTTTGACATTTTAGTAAGGCGGGGGGAGGGGGGCAGCGATTAACCTTCCTACTCTCCTCCCCCCTGATGGGGAACCCTGCGCACGTCTAAGTGCACACTGATGCTCGAACTAGCGCTTGCACAGTTCAGGTAGTTAAGGCGATTCGGCCACACATAGACATGAAAAATTCATTCGAACACAAGTCAAGTTTAACGAACGGCTCCCCGTGCACGGGTGCCGGCATTATCAGGAAACATATGTTACGGATGAATTAAAACATCGGTACGAATTTAACGAAACGGAATGTATTAGCACTTAGGCGAGCTTCGCGCGGCGTACCTAAAACGAAGCAACATGCTGCGTTAAAATGACCCACACGCATCAACCCGAGCATCACGGTAGATTTAGCGCACAAAACAAACGCAGACGGAAAAGAACGACACGGACACCACGTCGTTATTTTCTGTCCTGCTTTTTTTTTTCTTGTGCGAAAAAAAAATGCACTTGAATTACCAACAGGCCGAAGCATACGCGCCTTAGACACGCTTGACGCTTAGAGGTAACAGGTGCCATCACAACCCAACTATTCTTAAATCAAAATAGTGGTTCATCGAGAGCGGGGCCCCCTTCCGCCGACAGAAGGGCACCGCCACAACTGCGTTCAAATCCCCCTCCGAATCACAGCCGCGCATGCGCACACTGCTTTCAACACCAAACAAAGCAAAGCTTGCCCGCGCCTAATGTCACACAACTTTGCCTTCATCCCGATGAAACAATACACTCACATATGCTCGCTACGTTAACAAATGCTCACCGATCGTCAACCAGTTAAGAAAAGCTTAGTTAACGGCATTAGATCGCGCTCTCGGAGTTAACAAAGCGCTGGCCGTAGCAACGTGATAGTGGTACATACCGTTTCAGTTCGAGTGCTCCACGATATAAAGCTGCAGGTCTCCCTTTGAGTATCATCTTCGTAATAAGCAGCACTGGCAGAAGGTAAAGGACGAGCACACAGCGCAGTCACACTTCAAACAACCAAAACACCGACTGCAAAACTCGACCGATCGGGAGGCGATGCACAACACACGCAGAAAACGGTTGAGTCCGGCGGCGTGTCTGAGCGTCTGAGCGCGTTGCATAAGTCACGTGGTGATAGAGCTGTTCCGCGCACGCGCGGCGGCGGCGGCTGCGTCGGCCGAGGAGGTGGCGCCTCGGCCGTTGTCGGGTCGCGTGGGCGCAGCTTTCTTTCTGCGGCAGTGTTATGTTTTGTTATGCTTTACACAGTGTATTCGAATCGCAGTAAGCATTGCGACGACACAGTAAGAGCTGCATGACTACAAGCAGGGCTTAAAGTCTCTCTTCACTGGAGGGGGGGCCCTCACAAAGCGGCAATATATATGTATATATATAATCTCAAAGAAAAGATCGCCTAGCAGCGATCTTTTCGCCGCTAAACTGATGCTGCTGTGGTCTCAGCGGCTCTGCTATGCGCAGATCGTGGGTTGTTGGAACGCGGTGCGAGCTGTCATAGCGAAGAATAAACGCAGGATTTCTCGATATATCGGTCAAGATCCACTTTCGCGGTCGTATTATCCAGTTTTGGCAAAAATGTGATGGTATTAAACGCATGAAAATACATTTTCAAGGGATGTTGGCAGGAAATAAAAACGAAAACGTATTAGGCTGAAAAACGTATTATGCAGAATCGTGTCAACGAGATTTCACTGTATATGTATGCTATAGATTAATCGTTAGGAGAGGTGTTTGCGATGATCACAGTGAAGTGAAGCCAACTGTCTCTAAACTGAACAAATGCTTATGAATGCTAAACAAATACATATATTATTCCGAATGTATTTCGGGCATTCATTCAACGTGTGAATCCAATCAAGCAATAAATGAAATTAATTTTGGAATGATTTCTCAAAAATAAATCGGGATGTAAAGGCTTAAATATATGTGAGTAACATCAGTTGACATCAGTAAATAAGTAACATCAGTTGACTCACTGCATTCAGAACCTCAGGCACAACAATGGTATATTTTATTTTCACTACCACTTGCTTAATTAAGTAGGCAAAATACATGCGTCTTTGCAAATACAGTAGACTTGTGATGCACAACTAAAAGAATGAAAATCGATTGGAAAAATTAGCACACCAAGGTGAACCATTACTGATTCACGAGCAGGTAGCTTCACACTCAGGTGCCTCGTGAAACAATATGCTGTGCCAAGACGCTCTGTCGAACAGGGTGGTGACCCATGGTTCCAGGAGGCGTTGCCCGTGGTGTTCAGTGTCTCAGTTAATTGCATTCAGCAGTACGATACCTGTTTACACCTATGGGTCAATTCACTGCGTGAATTAACCCATAGGTGTAAAATTCAAATAACACCCATGGGTGTTTAACAGAACATACACCCATGGTACACCCAAAAATTAAAAAAGGGTGTGCGAAGGGTGTGCAAACAAGAGATTACACCCTTTCGGATAATATTGACAGAAAAAAAGGGTGTACGATAGGTGTTTTATCGCAAATACACCTATACGGGTGTGAAACGGTTTGCAGTGTACGTAGAAGCGGCCGCAGCTGAAAGGGACCTTATACACCACACTCGTACGGCAATCAGTGAATTTGTTGGTGTGTTTTACGAAACAAATGTCGGTCCGCTTCCTTTCTTTTACTGGCTCAATCTACCTCTGCACAGCGGCACAAATCTTACCTAGCTTATTGGCAGCCGTGAAAACAACATTAACGCCGTGTCTACTTCCTACTTTCTTTAGCCTGTGAGATACGCAATGAATGTACGGTATACCTACGACACGTTTCTTCCTATCGCTTTCTGCAACCATGCTCGGACTTAACACAATAGACTTCTTTAAACGTTCAGCGACCGTGGCCACTGCATCACGAGGATACCCTACATCTAAAAGACGCGTAACCTGTGCGTTAAAGCTATCACTCATTTTGTGCTCACACGACTTGGTGAGGGCTGATTTAAGGCAAAATATGGCGATGCCGTTTTTTTACAACCTTCGAGTGCTTCGACGAAAAATTTAACAGCGGTTACGAAGATCTAGGAGAATACTGCCAGCACACGTGGTTCTTCTGGAACGTTAAGGAAGTGTCTAGAAATTGTATTTTATTATTCTGAGGCACCTCTTTAGTAAAGCTCAGCCCACCTCCATTTAATTCAAAATTTTCGCTCACGGAAGTTACCACGTTTTCAAAGTCCTCACCACTACAAAAGATCAAGTAATCGTCCACATAACGAAAAACCTTAATAACCGAATTACCTAAGGCGCCTTCCAAAAGATTGTCAATCTTGCTAAGGTATAAATCACTAAGAACCGGAGCAACCTTAGAACCAATACATATCCCTGATTTCTGCACATAAACGCCTTCCTTCCAACGTACAAGCGTCGACATTAAATACATGGAAAGGATTTCTCGAAATGCCCCGGTACACTGCAAACCGTTTCACACCCGTATAGGTGTATTTGCGATAAAACACCTATCGTACACCCTTTTTTTCTGTCAATATTATCCGAAAGGGTGTAATGTCTTCTTTGCACACCCTTCGCACACCCTTTTTTATTTTTGGGTGTACAATGGGTGTATGTTGTGTTAAACACCCATGGGTGTTCTTTGAATTTTACACCTATGGGTCAATTCACGCACTGAATTGACCCATAGGTGTAAACAGGTATCGTTGTACTGCTGAATGCAATTAACTGAGACACTGAACACCACGGGCAACGCCTCCTGAAACCACGGGTCACCACCCTGTTCGACAGAGCGTCTCGGCACAGGATACTGTTTCACGAGGCACCTGAGTGTGAAGCTAGCTGCTCGTGAATCAGGAATGGTTCACCTTGGTCTGCTAAGCTTGCCACTAAATTTTCAATCTTTTAGTTGTGCATCACAAGTCTCCTGTAATTGCAAAGACGCACGTATTTGCCTACTTTATTAGGCAAGTGGTAGTGAAAATAAAATATAGCATTGTCGTGCCTGAGGTTCTGAATGCAGTGAGTCAACTGATGTTACTTATTTTGAGTTCACATATATTTAGGCCTTTACATCCCGATTTATTTTTGAGAAATCGTTTCCAAAATAATTTCATTTATTGCTTGATTGGATTAACACGTTGAATTAATGCCCGAAATACATTCGGAATAATATATGTATTTGTTTAGCATTCATAGGCATTTGTTCAGTTTAGAGATAGTTGGCTTCACTGCATTGTGATCATCGCAAACACCTCTCCTAACGCTTAATCAATAGCATACATATACAGTGAAATCTCGTTGACACGATTCTGCATAATACGTTTTTCAGCCTAATACCTACTCCTTTTCATTTCCTGCCAACATCCCTTGAAAATATTGCATTTTCCTGCGTTTAATACCATCACACTTTTGCCAAAGCTGGATAATACGACCGCGAAAGTGGATCTTGACCGATATATCGAGAAATCCTGCGTTTATTCTTCGCTATGACAGCTCCCACCGCGTTCCAACAACTCACGATCTGCGCGTAGCAGAGCCGCTGAGACCACAGCAGCATCAGTTTAGCGGCGAAAAGATAATCTTTTCTTTGAGATTATATATATACATATATATTGCCGCTTTGTGAGGGCCCCCCGTCCAGTGAAGGGAGACTTTAAGCCCTGCTTGTAGTCATGCAGCCCTTCGTCGCAATGCTTACTGCGATTCGAATACACTGTGTAAAGCATAACAAAACATAACACTGCCGCAGAAAGAAAGCTGCGCCCACGCGACCCAACAACGGCCGGGGCGCCACCTCCTCGGCCGGCGCAGCCGCCGCGGCCGCCGCGCGTGCGCAGCGCGCGGAACAGCCATGGAACAGCTCTATCACCACGTGACTTATGCAACGCGCTCAGACACGCCGACGGACTCCATCGTTTTCTGCGTGTGTTGTGCGTCGCCTCCCGATCGGTCGAGTTTTGCAGTCGGTGTTTCGGTTGTTTGAAGTGTGCCTGCTCTGTGTTCTCGTCCTTTACCTTCTGCCAGTGCTGCTTATTACGAAGATGCACTATACTCAAAGGGAGACCTGCAGCTTCATATCGTGGAGCACTCGAACTGAAACGGTATGTACCACTATCACGTTGCTACGGCCAGCGCTTTGTTAACTCCGAGAGCGCGACCTAATGCCGTTAACTAAGCTTTTCTTAACTGGTTGACGATCGGTGAGCATTTGTTAACGTAGCGAGCATATGTGAGTGCATTGTTTCATCGGGATGAAGGCAAAGTTGTGTGACATTAGGCGCGGGCAGGCTTTGCTTTGTTTGGTGTTGAAAGCAGTGTGCGCATGCGCGGCTGTGATTCGGAGGGGGATTTGAACGCAGTTGTGGCGGTGCCCGCCTGTCGGCGGTGGTGTTCGAAGGGGGCCCCGCTCTCGATGAACCACTATTTTGATTTAAGAATAGCTGGGTTGTGACGGCGCCTCTTACCTCTAAGCGTCAAGCGTGTCTAAGGCGCGTATGCTTCGGCCTGTTGGTAATTCAAGTGCATTTTTTGTCGCACAAGAAAAAAAAAAAAAGAAACGGGACAGAAAACAACGACGTGGTGTCCGCGTCGTTCTTTTCCGTCCGTGTTCGTTTTGTGCGCTAAAACTACCGTGATGCTCGGGTTGATGCGTGTGGGTCATTTTAACGCAGCATGTTGCTTCGTTTTAGGTACGCCGCGCGAAGCTCGCCTAAGTGCTAATACATTCCGTTTCGTTAAATTCGTACCGATGTTTTAATTCATCCGTAACATAGGTTTCCTGATAATGCCGGCACCCGTGCACGGGGAGCCGTTCGTTAAACTTGACTTGTGTTCGAATGAATTTTTCATGTCTATGTGTGGCCGAATCGCCTTAAATACCTGAACTGTGCTCGAGCATCAGTGTGCACTTAGACGTGCGCAGGGTTCCCCATAAGGGGGGAGGGAAGTAGGAAGGTTAATCGCTGCCCCCCTCCCCCCGCCTTACTAAAAAGTTAAAGTATGGGGGCAGACATTGCGCCCCCCCCCCCCTCTGTCTGAATTGACTAGGGGGGGCGCACCCTCCCCCCTTCGTGCGTACGCCTGAGTGCCCGCGTTCGAGCACAATTTATTTTATTCTGTTTGTTTCCATTATGTCTAGCTTTCATTATTTTGTTGTGGTTATTAAGAGTTATATGCGCCTCGCCTCGCTTTGGCGTTGTAACTTCGCTAAATACTTTTACGTGTACAAACATTAAAAAACGCAGTTTGCACGACCACCTAAAATGATATTATTTGGTAAAAGACAAGCCTAATGATTTATAAGAGATTTTAAATTCTCCAATCATCTTCAAGGCTGCAACTTGCAGCCTTGAAGAGAACTCCGTGTGCATGGTTTTGATTTATATGCTTTTTATCGATGTGCTGGAATCCTTCATGCCACTAAAGAATGCTCCTTTTCTTTAAAAATGCGGATTATATTTGTCAAATAGTACTTTCTCTTTCCCAAACAAGCTAATTGCACGTAGAAAAGCTGTTAATTCTCTCCAGTTCCATATGGGGCATCTTATGAGCTTCATATTTGGATGGTACTATCGTGAGCAATATGAGCTCGAACATGCGAGCGCGTGGCCAACAGCCTTGAACCTTACGTCGGCTGATTCGCAGCGGCGGCTGTCGGAAACAAAGCGGAAAGGGCGCCGCGCTTCCACTAGCTGTTGACCCTCCCGCTTCGATATTGTTGATGCGAAACAGCATCTTAGAGAGTGTCAGAGGCCGCTAGCGGTGATATGAATTCCCATCAACGCGAACAGCCACATCAGACTAGGTAGCTGCTGAGATATCGGCTGTGACGTAGCCTGCCACGATGCGCAGGCCATGCTTGCGCATCGTTATCTCGGTGGTGTCGGCTGAGGATTTTGCCGCGCCTCATTTATTTATTTTGTTATCATTGCTAGCGGTCATTGGCACGCAATCAGCCGACATCTCGCAGCAACGCTAGCGAGGCGGGAGTACCAACAGTCAGCGGAACAGCGCCCCCCCCCCCCTATCCCCTCCAGTTTCGGCAACGCCATCCACGTATCACCCTATCTCAGTTTTAAGGCTATTTTCCACGTGCTCTCATGTTCGAGCTCATATTACTCACGATAGTACACGGTACAGAAACTGTTATTTACTGAAACAAATAATTGAAGTCCGCGTACCGCTTTCCAGACAATGATCTTTTTATTTTTTATCATGCAGGGAGCGAGCGTTCCAATAACACCTTGCATTGTGTACGATGGCCCCGATCTTCCCTATGCAAGCAAGCTTTTCCTCCATGTGGACAAAGAACTGCTCTTCAGTGGGTCCAATGCCGAAGAATGAGTAGCTGCACTCATGGCAGCACATTGGCTGTTAAATATCGACTGCCATCACAAGGCGTTCGACGTTCTCGTCGCTGTTGAATGGCTCCTTCTTGGCCAGTGGGTAATGACTCCGAGGACACAAGTAGTAAAGAAAGCCTAGAAAATAGGCCTTAGCTTCTGCTTAAAGTATGTCGCCACCTGTGATTAACTCGAGCTTAAGCCATAAAGTTATATTTTCATATGGTAACGAGTAGTTATTTGTTTTACATTATACAGAAACGAATACTATGGCGGTACTAGTATTTCATTTCAATTTCTTGCTCATTTTCTTGTGACATTTTAATACAAGCCATTTTGTCTGCCGATTTCAACATGCTCTCGCAGGTCATTCCACTTTGTGGTTATTGGCTTAGTTTTTATATTCAAAGGACTTTGTGACTTTTTTGCAGTAGTTTTAATAATTGAGATCTTTTGCTATTGAAACTTTAGCTTAACAAAACTGCCAGTACTTGTCAGTGAAATCAGTGCATCGAATATTGTTTTAAAAATTTTTTTTTTGAGCTATATGACAAGCTTAAGTTTTGTCAATATTTTTTTTAAAGAAATAAATACTCGTTTTATTCAATTACCAATGATTCTGTTGTCTTTGCTTGGAAAGGGATAATCTTTAAATTTCTCTGAACATGCCCGTGTAAAATTTGATTCCACTTTTGTTATGTAGGTAATGCTTCTGCAGGGCTGTCGTTGTCATAACGTCCCTATTCCCATGCATTTCCTGCATATTACCGCATTTAGCATGCGCTGCGACGTGCGCGTCATGGCCCGATTGCTCACTTTTTTGTGTTGGAGCCACAATCTATTGCTCTTGAGAAAGTGGGAAATATTTCATAATTCCAGCAATGTGCACAGTTTTCTACTTCACTCATGTACTTTCCCAGAAAAGAGATAATATGGAGGCCTGCTGTGGAAAACGACGCTCTGAGTCCTTATAATGTTGCGTGAGTTGTCACGGAGCATCGATACCCTGCTCGTGTATCAGCTACAGCCGTGTGATGGCAGTGTTTACCCTACTAAGAAAGTCGACAACAGGCACAATGGTGTGGGCACTGCTGGAATTTTGAAACTTTATCAATCCACTTCCTCATCAAGGGATTGCACATTTCTGAACTATCTCCTTAACAGGAGAACGACCAGACCGTACCTTGTGTGTTCCAGTTGATTTCAAACACATACACTGATGTTATGCGGCCCATTTAAGACGATGGCACCTTATTTTATCAACAGCATGAGTGCAGGTATAAGAAGTGGCACCAATATTTCCCTTCTTGGGAAGGGCAACTACAGTGGGAAAATTCATTCTGGGGTGTGCCCAAAGGGACCAAAGGTCTGTAGTGCCCCAAGGGGGCTGACAGAGAAGGTTCGTTTGTGCTTCTCCCTGTAACTGCTATCCTTTCGAGGGCGGTTTCATCTATTACACCCCACTCGCACGGGTGTAGCTTGTCCTAAGACCCATACTGCACTATACGGCTGTGTTACAATGAAGCATGTTAAATTGAATTCCTCATTATGAAGTGGAAATAACGCCCTTGCTTCATATTTTGACACAAACGCCTTGGTCATTTGTGCTCCATGTCATTTGTGCTCCTTGTTTGGCGGCATACGCGATGCCGCTCCGCACACTCGAGAAAGGTCATTGAATACCGTAGAATTTGTCTCGGATTTACGAGCTCTGTGTTTATTAGAGCTTGACTTTATTTTGTACTATTGGATAACTGTGTGAACATCTTGCAATATGTGTCAACACATATATGCCGTGCTTCATATGCATTATAAAATCTGTGCTGCTGCCAGGATTTTCCCTCTGTGGCAGGAGCCACTATAATAGGTCATGCGCCCTTGAAAGGACTAGCTAAAGGGTAAGCTTTCTAGCGTTTCAATGGGAGCTAACTGGGAGGGGGGAACCACTGGAATTATGGAAATTTTTGCCTCGGTGTTTGGGTGTAATTGTGCATAAACACCCTAACGCCCTTTTTCTCGTTTGGGTGTAATGTGCTTTTACACCCTACACCCTTTTTGTCATTTGGGTGTAATATGCTTTTACACCCATTGGGTGAAAGTTTGAAATTACACCCATTGTATAGGTGTAATCCTGCTTGGTACACCTATTTTTCGGGGTGTAGGGGTGTGAGTTATAGACACCAAGTTACACCCATACGGGTGTAAAGTGGTTTACAGTGTAGAAACACCACATTTATCGGTGAAAACCGTCAGGTGCGCTTGTTCGTTAATACATTCATTAACACAATTTAACAAGTCCTCATACGGCAAAGAATAATACAGGTCTTCAATATCCATACTAAAAGGTTTACAACAGCCGGGGTTCTCCTCTGAGAGGAACTGAACAAGCGCCTGAGAATTACGCATACGAAAAGGGTCTGAAAAACTCAAAGAGGTTAAGCAGTTCTGCAAATAACTAGATACAGCGACTTGCCAGGTGCCTTGCTCTGAAACGATTGCTCGAAAGGGGATCTCGTTCTTATGTGTTTTGGCTGAAAAAAACAATTCTAAAGTAAGTGATTTAGCCTTCTTGACATGACAGCTATTCTCTCAAGATTATGTCTTAACAAAAGGTCGACAGCACGTTGCCTAACTACCGATGGCTTAAGTTTTACCGTCCTAAAATTCTTTTCTATGGCTGCTAATGCTTTTTCTGAGAACAAACTGTCCGGCATAATTACAAAATACCCTTCCTTATCTGAAATTACCGGCCTAAGTTTCTTTCCAGACTGCGTTGCTAGCATCAAGGGTTCTAATATGCATCTCAAGTGTTCTGATCCTATCCGGCCTTTGGTTAATTACTGTGTCGAGAAGAAACTCAGGCCGGTAATTTCAGATAAGGAAGGGTATTTTGTAATTATGCCGGACAGTTTGTTCTCAGAAAAAGCATTAGCAGCCATAGAAAAGAATTTTAGGACGGTAAAACTTAAGCCATCGGTAGTTAGGCAACGTGCTGTCGACCTTTTGTTAAGACATAATCTTGAGAGAATAGCTGTCATGTCAAGAAGGCTAAATCACTTACTTTAGAATTGTTTTTTTCAGCCAAAACACATAAGAACGAGATCCCCTTTCGAGCAATCGTTTCAGAGCAAGGCACCTGACAAGTCGCTGTATCTAGTTATTTGCAGAACTGCTTAACCTCTTTCAGTTTTTCAGACCCTTTTCGTATGCGTAATTCTCAGGCGCTTGTTCAGTTCCTCTCAGAGGAGAACCCCGGCTGTTGTAAAGCTTTTAGTATGGATATTGAAGACCTGTATTATTCTTTGCCGCATGAGGACTTGTTAAATTGTGTTAATGAATGTATTAACGAACAAGCGCACCTGACGGTTTTCACCGATAAATGTGGTGTTTCTACCGGGGCATTTCTAGAAATCCTTTCCATGTATTTAAAGTCGACGCTTGTAGGTTGGAAAGAAGGCGTTTATGTGCAGAAATCAGGGATATGTATTGGTTCTAAGGTTGCTCCGGTTCTTAGTGATTTATACCTTAGCAAGATTGACAATATTTTGGAAGGCGCTTTAGGCAATTCGGTTATTAAGGTTTTTCGTTATGTGGACGATTACTTGATCTTTTGTAGTGGTGAGGACTTTGAAAACGTGGTAACTTCCGTGAGCGAAAAATTTGAATTAAATGGAGGTGGGCTGAGCTTTACTAAAGAGGTGCCTCAGAATAATAAAATACAATTTCTAGACATTTCCTTAACGTTCCAGAAGAACCACGTGTGCTGGCAGTATTCTCCTAGATCTTCGAAGCCGCTGTTAAATTTTTCATCGAAGCACTCGAAGGTTGTAAAAAACGGCATCGCCATGTCTTTCCTTAAATCAGCCCTCACCAAGTCGTGTGAGCACAAATTGAGTGATAGCTTTAACGCACAGGTTACGCGTCTTTTAGATGTAGGGTATCCTCGTGATGCAGTGGCCACGGTCGCTGAACGTTTAAAGAAGTCTATTGTGTTAAGTCCGAGCATGGTCGCAGAAAGCGATAGGAAGAAACGTGTCGTAGGTATACCGTACATTCATTGCGTATCTCACAGGCTAAAGAAAGTAGGAAGTAGATACGGCGTTAATGTTGTTTTCACGGCTGCCAATAAGCTAGGTAAGATTTGTGCCGCTGTGCAGAGGTAGATTGAGCCAGTAAAAGAAAAGAAGCGGACCGATATTTGTTTCGTAAAACACACCAACAAATTCACTGATTGCCGTACCAGTGTGGTGAATAAGGTCCCTTTCAGCTGCGGCCGCTTCTACGTAGGACAAACGGGCCGATGCATTAACCAGATATTGTTGGAACATAAGAGATCGCTAACAGGAGGCTCACCTTCTAATCTATCTTTGCATTGTCGAGATTGTAAGTGCACGCCAAAATCCGATGAATGCGCAGTGTTGTACCGTCATAAAATGAAGAAACGCGCCTGATGATTGAAGCATGGCATATCGAGAATAGTGGTAGCGCATGCGTGAGCCAACCGTCGATTAACTTGCATAAAGATGAAATCAAATGCCTTAACAGTTATCTTCCACGTACACCGCCACGCGTGCCGGATTGATAGGTTCGCCTGTTGCATGGGCATGCGCAGATAAGTTTTCGTGCCTTCTTTCTTTTCAGCCGTTGTGCGTCTCTTCCGTTGTTAGTCGGCGTTTGTGGTGTCCTGACTTCTTTCTTGTGTCCTTGTTTGCACGCCCTGTCTTTTTAGTTGATTATACAACACATGGTTGCCATGCATGCATGTATGTACAATC
Source organism: Rhipicephalus sanguineus (assembly GCF_013339695.2). Classification (NCBI taxonomy): domain Eukaryota; kingdom Metazoa; phylum Arthropoda; class Arachnida; order Ixodida; family Ixodidae; genus Rhipicephalus; species Rhipicephalus sanguineus. The sequence goes on from NC_051176.1 coordinate 159,180,883, forward strand.
TTTTATATAATGAAACGTATATTCTGGTGTATTCAATGCATGACCTGTCATTTATGTTCGTAGTAGACTTACGTCACGCAATACCAGTTTTGGTGTATATCAAGCCAGGAAAATGGCCGCGAGCGCACCATGATCGTGGCATGTAAATCATGCTGTACATGAAGTGCATGTCACGATTGTATGTCACCACTTGCCATTAGTGTTCATCATAGAGTCACGGCGCGCAATACCAATATTGGTGTATGTCAAGCTAGCAAAACAGCCGAGAGCAGACCATGAGCGTGGCATGTAAATCAAGCCCTCCACGACATGCATGTCATAATTTTTACGTTACCGACTGTCACTTATGTTCGTCATACAGTCACGTCACGAAATACCAGTTTTGGGGTATACCAAGCTAGCGAACCGGCCGCTAGCGCACAATGAGCGTGGCTGGTAAATCATGCTCTACATGACATTCACGTCATGATTGTCATGTTACCACCTGCCATTTATGGTCGTGATACAGTCACGTCACGAAATACCAGTTTTGGGGTATACCAAGCTAGCGAACCGGCCGCTAGCACACAATGAGCGTGGCTTGTAAATGATGGTCTACATAACATTCACGTCATGATTGTCATGTTACAACCTGCCATTTATGTTCGTCGCACAGGCACGTCACGCAATACCAATATTTGTGTAGATCAAGCTAGCTAAACGGCCGCGAGCGGACCATGAGCATGGCATGTAAATAATGCTGCACATGACATGAATATCGTGGTTTTCATGTTACCACCTGTGATTTATGTTCTTCATACAGTCACGTCGTGGAATACCAAATTTGGTACATGTCAAGATAGCGAAACGGCCGCAAGCGCACCATGAGCGGGGCATGTATGTCATGGAGTAAATGACATACGTCATGATTTTCATGTTACCACATGTTATTTATGTTCGCCATACAGAAATGTCGCGTCGCATCAATTTTGGTATATATCCGTCTAATTAAACGGTCGCGAGCGCCCGGAGACCATGTCATGTAAATCACGCTGTACATGACATGCGTGTGATGATTTGCATGATAGGACCTGTCACTTATGTTTGTCATGCACTCTTGTCACGTCATACCAATTTTGGTAAATATCAAATTAACGAAACGGCCGCAAGAGCACCAACACCATGGCATGTAAATCATGCCACTCATGACATGCATGTCATGATTTTCATGTTATGACCTGTCATTTATGTTCGTCATTGTTATGCCATACCAATTTTGGTATCATACCATTAACGAAGCGGCCAGGAGAGCACAAAGTCGTAGGCGGCTAGATAGACAGATACGCTCAAAGTCGCAGAAGTTCGCTAAGAAATGCTTCGCATTTAAAAAGCTGCTTTAAGTAAACATGCGAAGAACCCATAGATGAAATGACAGCCTAAATTAGCCCCCTAAAGCAATCATTGCAATGGAATAGTCACATTTCGAACGTATCGCAAGCCAACGATAGCATCAATCGGTGGTTATACTTGTTTACAATAAAGCGTAACAAGATGCAACTAGACTTCCTCTTCCATTATTGTAAAATTGATTGCCTGGGACGACGCTTGTTCGGCGGCTGAGCGACGTCCAAGTGGCGATAAATTTGAGAAGTATGTGTCCTAACAAATTCGAAATTAGAGAAAGGAGATGAACTAAAGCTAAGACCGAGGATAATCACGAAGGGTTGGGCGCAAGTGTTCTCCGCAGGATCAACGGGGTGAGGAGGCAATAAACAGAAGAGGTGAGAAGTGAAGACAACCTCTTACGATCATTTACGGAAGTGTTTTGACGTAGTCACAGCTTTCATTCAATGCTGTGTCGGCACGTTTGCTAATGAGTGAGGAAACATTTAAGCGAGAAGTAACGAGAAGCACTTGATCCCCTCTGGCAGCGTGCTCCATAGCGTCAGCGTTGTGACAGCGACTGCTCACGGTCGTCTGTCGAGATCTGTTCTTGATTTCCAATTGATGAGGGCAGCGATGCGGGCTTGTTAGTCTGTCATGATTCTCGGATGTGGGCGCGAAAAGACAAGGACGAAGGGAAGAAAGACACTGACCACAGAGCGGAGGGAATGTCTTCCTTCCCTTCGTCCTTGTCTTTTCGCGCCCACATCTTGATTTCCTGCCTGTCATGCTTTTTAACTTAATTCATAAAAATGTGCTCACTGTTACTTATGTGGCCGATAAACCCGCGACCCTTACTTCACGCAGTCTGACTGGTTATCTTTTTTGTTATACGTTCACCGAACGTATCGATGGTATACAAACAAAGGCAACAACAGTGTGTTCACTTATTCTTTCTTAAAGCGGGTAAAGCGTTCGTAAAACTTGAATGAGCAACCGTTTCCATCGCAGATAGCAGGCGTCAAACAGGTTCCGTTCCGTCATAATTGCTCCGTGAAACGAGCTGGACCTTGATGCGCTATATTCGAAGGTACGTCGTTGTTTTAATAGTGCGTTCGGCAGTGACGACAGCCATCGCAACAGCTGAACAGCAGGAAATGATGTTGCTCGCGTTAAGCAGCCCCGTCCAACGCTGCTACGTCCTTATAACTGTCTGTTCCCTGCAGCGTGACATTGCTTCAGTTTCCAGTATCGTGAGACGACATCGTAATACGTTTTCGACAAGGGTGAGTACAGCCTCAACTGAGCGAAACTTTAAAGCACGATGCGGAAATAACGCCGAGAGAGAGAGAAATGAACTTTATTTTTGACCAGGCTCTTGGTACTTGAGCCCTAAGGTGGGTGGCCTCCTCAGTCCAGGTAGCCATGGCTCGCTGCCGCCGCCCGAGCCCTGTTCACCAATCGTAGCTGGTTGTCAGGGTCTTGCGTCACCAGCAGAGCCTCCCACTGGTCTTCTAGTTCTTTCTCTGTGTCTGCTCCTTCCTCTGCGTTTCCGCTTGGGGGTGATGACGGTGGTACGTCTGGATTGTTCGAGCAGTCCAGCACCATGTGGCGCAGGGTGTTGCGCGTGTCCGGTGGGCAAAACTTGCAGTCCCGCCTGTAAGTCCCTGGATACATTGCGTGCATCAATGTTCCGTGTGGGTAAGTTCCGGCCTGGAGTCTTCTCCAGGTTACCGCTTGCTCTCTACTCAGACTCTTGTGTGCCGGCGGGTACCGCTTCCTCTGCTTCCTGTAATGCGCCAAAATGTCTGAATACTTCTTCGGTATGCGTTCATCCTCGTTGTGACAGCCATCGGTACGTGTTCTCTGCGTGTCGGAGATGGCTCGGCGTGCATGATCTCGAGCCGCAGCGTGCGCCGCCTGGTTCCCCGCGAGAGACTCGTGTTCCGGTGTCCAGAGGATGGTGGTTTCTTCCACCTTCGTGCTCTTTAATACATGGAGTGCTGCCTTTCCGATCCTTCCGTTCATGTACCTTCTGCACGCTTCTTGCGAATCCGTGATCACGGTAGCCCGCGTATTCTTGCATGTAGCGATGGCTAGGGCTATGCCCAACTCTTCCGCTGTGCTTGCATCCTTGGCACGTATGGATGTTGCTGTCAGTTCTTGACCGTTTTCGTCGACCACGCTGATTGCAAAACGGTCATTTGTAATGTAAGCCGCTGCGTCCGTGTACCTCACGTCTTCTTCATTGCTGTTGGTGCGTTTTAGTGTTTCCTTTAGCAGTTGTATCCTAGCGTGTCTTCTTCCCTTGTCGTACTCAGGGTGCATGTTTCTTGGTATATTGCTTATGTGTAGGTTGTTTCTGATCTCGTGCGGGATACGCTGAGGAACGTGCATGCCATCTTCGACTTGATAACCTAGATCTTGAAGTAGGGCTCTACCCGTATTCGTCAGCTTCAGTCTCTCCAGCTGGTTGACATTGTGCGCTTCCACGAGCTCTTCCCATGTGTTGTGCACTCCCATTTTAAGCAGCTTTTCCGTGGATGTGGAGGGCGACAGGCCCATGGCAATCTTGTGGGCTTTTCTTATTAGAGTGTTTATTTTAATCCGTTGACTGTTCTTCATGTCTACGTATGGGGTCCCGTACGTGATAATGCTTGTGATCAGCGCTTGTATAATTTTCGTGCAATCTTCTTCTTTGAGTCCGTGACTATTGCTAGTTACTCTTTTGATCAGATGGCTAACTTGTAGCACGGTTTTCTGAACCCTTTCCAACTCTGCTCCCCCGGCCCCATCCTTTCGAATCAGGAGTCCCAGGATACGAAGCGTTGAAACCTGAGGAATTATGACGCCTCCTACCTTCACTTCCGGGTCTCGTGTCTGCTGCGGTTGTCGGCCTCTTGTGCGCTTTCTTAGCACTAGGAGCTCAGACTTTTCTGGTGCGCACGTCAGTCCACATGCTTCCAGGTATCTTTCTGTTCTGTCAACCGCTTCTTGCAGAGCATCTTGCTGTTGGCCTGCGGATCCTCCCGTAGTCAAGATGGTGAGGTCGTCAGCATATATTGCATGGCCAATCCCCTCTATTTCTTTCAGTTCCTTTGGTAAGGAGCTCATCGCCAGATTGAATAACATTGGAGAGATAACGGAGCCCTGTGGCGTACCCCTCGGCGGTATTTCAAACTTCTCGGAGCGCAAGTCGCCTATTCCCACTGTGGCTGTCCTCTCTTTCAGAAAAGCTTTCAGAAAAGCGCCGAGGAAAAAAAAAAACGATAAACAAGGCTTGCAACACTCTTATGAGTTAACATTTATGAACGATACATTTTGTAAATATTCGTGCATAATACAGGAGAAATAGTGCCATGGAAGTATAAAAGACGTGTGCACATTCTTTAGCCGCTCATCTCGCTTCATAAGAGTGTCTGCTGTATGTGTGGAGCATAGCAGTGATGGCATAGAAAACGAAGGAAACGCAGGACTGTCAACATGAAAATGTCGCTATTTGAATGAAAAACAATAAAGGGGGATCGTATGTTATTACGATAAACCGCGGCGTCAATACACGGCATGCTATCACATATGCTCTATCACGTCTGTGTGCATGTTTCCTTGTTTTTGTCGCGGCAAGCTGAAGCTTTTCGACGGACCACTAACCCACCTAGATGCCCTGTAAGCATTGAAAGTGTATGCCATCTGCTACAAAATTTGCAGTCTGTCACTGTAAAATAAAAAATAGACTTCAAATGTCGACATCCAGCTTAAGGATAGTCACGTCATGAAGCACCCGCAAACGATTCCACACTCGGTCAGCCAGACAAAACCCTAATTTATGGCGGTCAGGCCACCAGGGCTCATTGAATCCAAAAAAAGAAACAGTTCGCTGCGTCGGAACCCACTAGCGCAGGGGGACAGAACAAATTGCTGCAATCGCGATTTGAAGCGTTTTGATCTTCGCTTGCCTCAGCAGTCTGTATACCCGTGTTGCAATCTGCGATATTTCTGAAACCCTCTTCTCCGCGAGCGCGATTTTAACTTGAACGTATATTGTAGTTTCAGACGTGGTGTCAACTCGGTCTCAGCGGATGTGTTTCCTTGCTAGCTTGCTTGTTTGTTTGTTTGGGATGTTCAGTTTGAAAATAATGCTGAGTCGTGGAAAGTATTAGACCGTCTAAGAGCCTTTCAGCTTTGAGGGGATTCCTGACTTGGATGGAAGTTTCGCCGCCACATCCACGCAAGCAAACATGCTGGCGCAAAAAAGGAAATTCGCGCTCCCAGTCAAAATTGCTTTACCTGAGCTGAGCCAACCCCGTATATTGTTCGGTACTAGCCGATCTACCAAAACTGAGCACACGCCGAGGAATTCATGCATCATGTTGTTTACGTGCCTGCTCAACTAACGCGTAGGCCTCTCTTTTTTTTTTCGAGGCTCTGTGTAATTGACTAATGTAACCATTTATCTTCGTGTATTGCTTGAGTTGTTGGGCTTGTCTGAAATTATTATATTTCTGAAAAGAAAAAAAAAAAAACAGGGCGAAGCCAGCGTTATCCAGTAAACGCGAGAACAACCTGAGTGCTGAGAAGAAGGTGACAAATAAAGACGAATCAGGCGCACTCACTCATTGTCATTGCATGTTGAAGAAGAAAACTTAATTTAGAACTACCCCCGCAGTTGGGGAGACGACGTGCTATAGAGCGCGAAGAAGGCGTGGACACTGGCTCCGCCCAGTGTACAGATGTTGAGTGGGCGTTAACCAATTACGACAACGTTCACACAGCAATGGTGCTCTGCAGGATCAACGTTCCGAACATCCTGATTGAACGGGCGCGCTAACAATGGATAACACCACGGAAGAAAACGACCACAAAACACGGCACCGCGTTTCGTGCTCATTTTTCTCCGTGATCTCGTGCATTGTTTGCGCTCCCGTTCACGTATGCATTTCAACCATCTAGTCCAAGTATTAAAGTTCATTTCTTCACTGATCTAGCACCAAAGAAATGCAATATTCATGTTTGTCCTGCCACCATTTCAACGCACGCGTGCAGTTTCTGAATGTTATAAGAAATGGCACAGAGTTACCGCGCCCTTGAGAAGCTGAGTACGGACCACTAATCGACGCACACGAATCTATTGTAAATGTTGTGGGCTATATACGACACCACCGACGATGCGTTGTTTATATAAGCCTCCATTCATGTCCGCCTTTAAGGAATCTAAGCTGGCGCCTAGTTTTTTTGTCTGCTTCACTGGATTATGGGTTTATGAGAAATCCGTGAACAAGGATTGCCGCTGGAGCCAACGTTCGGACAAGAAGGCTCGCCTTCGTCTGGGACTCTAACTTCATTCCTCATCCTGTACTTGATGTTCCCGCGAATTACTGCGACACCTAAATATTTAGGGTGTAATGTGTCCCGAGCAAGAAGAATGTTTCGTGGATTTCGTCTTAATGAATGACATTAACATTTTCATGGCCGTGTCCATTGTATAAGAGACAATCACTAACTTTGCGTGATCCCTGTGCATAAGCTACGTGATTCATAGGCGTAGCCAGATGGTGGAATGTGGTGGCTACCCCCCCCCCCCCGCCCCCCCGAATCGTAGAAAGTGCTCGCGTACTTGTACTGTCTGTCACCGATGGGAGCTATACTCTAAGGCAAAATTACTCGAAAGAGGAGTAACGGAGCCTAAAAGTGGCGCGCGATGAAAGGACAGACCGTAAGGAGCAACCACAGAGGGATGCGTGCTGCGTGCAAACCAGTTAGTCTGCAAATGCAGCAGAGGGATCAACCACGCGGGAGATGCAGGCCGTCTGCAGAGATACGTTCCGTACGCAAACCGTTGCCAAGGGAACTAACCGTCCTCCCTGATCTTGGGTCAGTCTTACCACTTGTGTTCGTGGTGGCGTGTTGGCGGCTGTGTCGCGGTCGGAGAGTTCGACGATCTAGGAACTTTCCCAAACCATGGAAAGTGCGAAATGCTCTCTACCTCATTATTTACCGCGGTGTGAGAAGTTATATTTCGGCTCCGTTACCGTGCATCAAGGATGCTTTACGAAATCCTGTGCGCGCTGCAGAAATCGTATGAACTGAACGGCACTATAAATATACGTACTGTGCCTGCCTGTCGGATTTGCCGTAGTAATAGGCCGCTAGCGAGTAACGCTATCGTTGCTGCACAGGACCGCATGTTTAGCGCGACGATGGTTTCTAAACATGTTGCTCCGTCATCATTACATGTGTGGTGAGGAGCACGGAGTGCACGGCTCACTTCTCCCAGATGTTACAGGTTTGACGAGCACCTCGAAGCGATTGCACACGCAAGCTTTTCGCAACGTCGAAGAATTTCTGAGCAACGACGCCGTTCGGAAGGTAATGGTCAAGTTTACTTGGCAAGTATACGCGGCGCGGCTTGTGGACGCGATTGCACGTTTCGCTTCCGCTCGTCGAGCTTGTTGGCAGCATGCAGCCACGAAAGTTGCGCTACATGCATCCCATCAGAAAAATTATGCTTTTATTTTGATCAAAACACTATTTTATATCATGTACAGTCAAAGTGACTTACGATTGTGAATAGCTTGCCGTATACAGATGGTTAGCCAGCAAAACACGTTAAAGAGAATCGATGCTGCAGCACCTTCCTCGACGCTGTCGCTACCGGTGCTTTCACAGCCTTCAATGTCTAGTGAAAAATCCCCGTCGTCAAGGTGTACGGTCGCTTTGAACATCCCGGTCAAAATCAATGTAAAGGATTTCCTCCCGCGAGAGCTGCCTCGCCTTCTCCGCGTTCTGGGCTCGAGAGGAGGAGGAATGCACTTTATTGATAATAAATGGGAGTGAGAACACTTTGCTTGCAGTGTGCTGCCACCTATCAACAAAGCAAAAAACATGCAGTGCAGCGCTAGCTATGAAAGCAACACAAGGGTGAAGGACGACGTCGAGAGCGGGGCTGTCGATCAAATTTCGCCAGCTGGGGTCCATTAACGTGGATATACACATATTCCATCAATCAATCATTCACGTTTAATCATGTTTAATCAATCATGTTTAAATGCGTCAGCTGAGGACAAGATTGAGCCCGCAATGCGGCCGGTACTTCGTCGTAGTTCACGATAGCCGTGGAGCAAGCGCAGCCCCGAATGACTGAATGGTGGCTCGTGAGATTCGTACACCTCTTTTCTGACAAAATGTTAAAGGGACACTAAAGACAAATATTAAGTTGACGTTGTTTGTTGAAATAGCGGTCCAGAAACCTCGTAGTGCTACTTTACTGCCAAGAAAGTGCTTATTTTGAAATAAAATCACGTTTTAGTGGTCCGCATCGCGTTAGCGCACTTCAAATCACCCGCTTAGAAGCGGTATTCGCACGTCACTGTTGCCGTGCCCAACGTTGCCCGCCTTTACTGCGCGGTGGCGTGCACTGGCGGCGTGCGCCATTCGGGCATCCGGCAACATCACATGCATGCGGTATTTTGTCGAACTTTCTGTCACAGCGGCTTGCACGAGCGTGCAAAACACACGCGGCAGTACGCGATACCGAAACTACCACTGAGACGCGACCGCGTGAGCAGGGCGCCGGGCGAAGCGCAGTTCGGCGAAAACGGAACTTTTGAACCACGCGCGCCGTTCTCCATGGCAACGCCACAGAGGTTTTTTTTTTCCATGAATCAAATAAAAACGAACATGCAGCATTCTATTACTTCTCTTGATGCACGGAAGGTTCTTTTTTTATTGCAGCTAGTTTGATTACTCGTGATTAATTGTATTCAGACTCTCCCAGGTCATCGGGATCACTTCCAATATGTCCCACTCGTGCGCTCATCGTGTGATACATTTAGCTTAAATTCTCGGTAAGTAGGGCACTGCTGTTGATAATACTGCCGTTTTAGACGTTTTCATACATTGAGCTTTCACTCTGACATAAATTATTATTTGCCTTTAGTGTCCCGCGTTTTAATTTAGTGTATCACCTACTTATTACGAAGGCCCTGATATTATTCAGTTATAGAAGAGGACATCGCGAGCTCACGCGACACGCCCCGTATCATGTTATGGCTTTCATACACTACAAAAACACCGACGGATATTATATACAAGCGAAATAGCGCGAGTTTCGACAGAAGAAGACAGGCACTAACATTTCACTAACCTGCGTGGCTATAGAAAAAAAAAGTTCGCGGAGCTGAAATGTGTACGCTGTGCGCCCTGATTGGCAGCACGACTTGCCCAGGGTGCTTCACCACGTATTTTCACGAAAACTTCACGTGTCGCAAGAAAGAATCAAATTTATCTTGTCACGGACGGCCCGGTTTGTTCACGGATTCACGAAACATGCAAAGTCATAGCTTTCCTTTCCAACCAACGCGTTGACAATCGGCTGCCGGTTAACCCTCCTCCTGACACCCGCTTGGTGGCGTGACAATCTATGGGCGTTGGGAAATATATTTAGAGAAAAAATACACTGTACAGAAATTGGTCGAGGAAAAAATTAAAGGTGAAAGTGAAAACTGGGTGACAGAGATTCACGAAAAGAAAGAAGGCTGTGTCTAGGATATTCTGGAGCCACATAAAGGCTCAGTGGTAGAGCTTCGGACGCGTTCTGCATCGGAGCTTCACAAAAAGGACTCTGCGAGATATGAAAACGCGGCTGGACCTGTATTGGACATTTTACAGTGAATTCAATGAAAGAAAGCAGAAGCTTCATATGTATAGGGAAAAATAAAACGTTTCGTTGTCTCACTTTTGTCTTTCGTTGTCGCACTGACTGCGAAAACAGTGATACACGCATGACTAAATATTTTCTCGCGTGTTCTTTTCCGCGGCATTTGTTGCTCACCGCGAAAAATAAAAAGCACGCGAAAGAAGTATTAGGCCTTGCGGAGAGTAACTGTAGAAAATAATCCCTGAGGATTAACCGATCATTTCAAACTGGGGATAAAAAGTTCATCAGAATCGAGTATTTCAGTGGACCGTCCGTTTGTCCGACGAGGTGCACTGCGGGGACTAACGGTTGCCCGGTAAGGTGTAAATGTGAGGACTAAATGTTAGTCCACTGAGGTGATCTGTGGGGACTAACATTTGCCCGGTAAGGTGTAAATGTCAGGACTAGATGTTAGTCCATTGAGGTGATTTGTGGGGACTAACAGTTAGCTGCAAGGGGACTAACTGTTGGACCCGGTGCCGTTAGTCCTTAAAGGGATTAATGGTTATGACAGCCCCATTAGTCCCCAAAGGGACGAACCACACACACCCTTTTGCCTTAGAGTGTACATGTGCGTGCTAGGAAAAGTAGGCACACTCACTTTGTACCGTCATCTTCATACGGTAGAAGTTCAAAGAAGACAAGTTCAAGGGCCCCTAAACCACCCAGAGGTCCAAATTTAGCTGTTGTGTTGCAGTTGTGCACGAGTCTACAACGAACTCGTAGCCGTCATAATTTTTCGAAATGGTGCCGTATTAGCGGAGTTACACGCGTTTGACGATCCAAAAGGGGTCCTAGCTAGTTTCGCATTTTCCTTCGCTACGCTCTTCGTCGGCTCGTCTCTCCTCCTGGACGAGTGCCCCTCCTCACCGTGCGCGGAGGAAGAGCGGCGAGCGCACGTACCTGCGAGCGGACAAACAAGTATTTTGGATAACGTCACGGCGAACGCTGAGGGGCTGAGGATTGCTGAAAGGCCCGGAGAGGAAAAGAGATTTTTTTCTTGGAATTAGTGGGGCGCTCGCGGCTCGTAGCGCTTATCGTGTTTATCGTGACGGCCTTCTGAAAGACGCTCGCATTTACTAGAACTGTTAAAAAAATTATTGGAGGTGCTTTAGGGGTCCTTTCAGGGGAACATGGAGGCCCGAAGCGGTGCGAAATGATGAGAAAAAAAAAGCAGGGCTCGATAAGTCCTTTTATCGAAATATTGGCTCTATATAGCGATGTTCCCTGTGCAACGATTTTTAATAATTTCAAGCTTCCATCTTTCTCTGAACTCATGTAATAATTGGATTATCGGGTGCAATTCTCAACGTCTACACACGCTGGCTGTATTCTATAGTAATATTGCAAAACACGATATACTACTATGACAATTTCTGAAGTTCATGCGTTGATAATCAGATAATTGAGCCGAAGTTAAATTTTTTCAGTTGTATGCGTGCACGCTGCGCACATTATATAGGAGAACCGCATTTCGTATATTCAGTAAGTGTGTTTCCGTCATATAAATATACAAAAATACGCTAGGGAGTCGCCGATCAGCAAATAGGATGGCGTGATTGGCAAACGAAATCTTACGGTAAAGGCTTCATACGAGGCTATTTTCATGATCGGTCGAATAACATTCAATTGTCTGTTTAATGATGAGATTTCTTTCTATACATTATATACACAGAAAATGACTCCAGGTGGCTTTAGTAGACATTTGGAGGACAAAACAGAAAAATATGGATTGTGGATCTGTGTTTCTCGCACCTGATCGCGTACACGCGGACGCTTTTTTATACCAGTAAAGTTTGTTATTTTGGCGCATGACGTGTGTTTTGTAACCCTTATAGAGGAGTGGGTTCGAAAAACAGTTTTTTTTAGAAAAAATAAACAGAGGCCCCGCGTTTTTATAAAGCCTTCAGGCTATAAGTGATTATCTGGCACGGATAAAAAAAGAAAACATGGCTGATCCCTCCGTCATAGTAATCGGCATAACACGAAAGTGACGTGTCTTCACAGAAGCAGTGCTTATTATATAGTGATATATGAGAGCTTGTACAATGTCTATTGGTGTTTGGCAGCTATATTGGTGTTTGACGTGGATGCATCGACGTTGACGCCTAGTAGCACATCTCCATCGCGACGACTAACGCCCACGATCATGATTTAACCGTTGTGGTAGCTGAAGTTAACATAATCCCGCGCAAAGATTCGCGATACGCCCTTAACAATGCACGTTTGTTCACCCGAACTGACATGCTCAAACATAGTTTTTTTCCTTCAACTATAAAAGCCTGAAATATGTTGCCCGGAAGTGTCCGTTGCTTACCACGTAAAGAATTTCTGGAAGCCTGTTCATGAATGTTGATTTGTCGTTGTTTTTTTCTTCTTTTCCCACTCCTGCAATAGCCTCATTGAGGCTGCAGTATGTAAAAATAAAATAAAATAAACAGATGACATCGACAAGCACATACTAAACACTGGTACTCGATATGCACTCCTTCAAAGGGTCATCAATTAAGAAGAGAAACGGCACGGTGTGCGCTCCTGACTAATAGGGTAACCTACGCCTGTGCTCATGCATACACTCCCATACTGCGCTTCAGCAACACGGCATGCAGAGGTTCTTAGTTTGAACCGCGAACGCGTGCAGGCGTTCCACGTCCCGCTGGCCTCTGTCTCGCTCCACCAAGGCAGGGCATTCGTCCGTCGACATCGTTGCCTTTCTGCAGCGCTTATCAGTTTTATCAGTCGGTGCTATCGCACCGGAAGTAGTCGGCGGCGGAGAAACACCGTTGGTGCATGTGGAAGCTGCACTACTCCGACAACGAGCCGTCACTCGATAACACGAAGCGAATGGCAAAGAACGTAACTGCGTGTAGGGCTACTGCCTGATGTTAGCGCGGCCAGTGTTTTTCGCTGGTATCGAGACGCTTTAACCATGGCCTCCGAGAGTGCACGCCAGCAGGTTTCTCGGAAGCCACGCTTTAACTGCGTCGTCGCCGAATCGTTCTCTATCTGCGCTAGTACGAGTAAGTTTCATGCCGTAATACTTCTCTTCACCGCTCACAGACAGCGGCACCGCCCCGCCCCACCAACAGAGAGCACCGCGAGAGAGAGAACGTGTGAGATATAAGGCGCTTCTGTTGAGTGTCGCGCGTCTGCCTCGGTGGCTTAGTCGGTAGCGCGCCGGGCGCTTATCGTCGCGGACCGAGAGGTAATAGGTCCAATTCCCGGCGGTGGAACTTTTTCTTACAGTTTTTTCTTTCTCATCCGTCAGCGTCCATTTTATCAACCTCATATCCGTGACGGAAATACGTCACTGAAGTCTTGGTGGACCCCGGCATGAAACACTTTCGTGTTAATAACGCGTGCAGCTTGAAGATTGCTGCTCGGAGTGCATGACCTCAAGACGAAGATTCTGTATATCCGTGGAGCCGTCGACAAACTGCAGTATTCTTACAATAGTGCCACGACTCGTGAATTGGGAACGGTAAGCGTACTTCACGTTAAGCTTGTGACAAGGTTGCGTGTTCTGTACTTTGTTGCTTTCCGACAGAAGAGACCTTTCATTCCTCGGCAGTATTACTTTTCTTATGATTCTGCGCGGATAAGCCACGCGGCCAATGGCCTGGCCTAGGCGAAGTGCGTAGGTGTTGATCCCCTACCTCGCTTACGGTCCTGTCGACGCTCCAAGAAAGATTTTCGCGTCTCTCGCACGCGTGTGCAAGAAAACAAGTCATATACTACTGCTTTTCTAGGTTCCTGGCGCAGCGGTGGACAAACGGCTTCGAGGAACATAAATTCGAAGCAACGTGTACTGGCTTTCCAAGTCCGCCCCGAGTCGGGTTATCGATTTAGGAGCTGCGTTCTTCTTTCTTGCTGAACCCGCTGTATGTATGTCGCAAACGATGTCTTTACTCCAGCGCTGCCTCTGCCCGCATTTTTGTGTCGGTGTTTCAGCGCTCAGAAGTCAATAAATATACAGGTCTGCCACGGCGAGGCAGCGTCACAAGGAATAAAACAATTCATTTTTTTGCGTGTCACTCTACATCTGAAGGGAACTCAGCGCTTTCTGAAAACTCGACTTGACTCTGAATCTATTTTTGTGTGTTGCTCACGTTATTTACGTAGTCGAGTGCGGGAAAATCTGCCCGAGTTACGTGCAGAGATGTCGCTTTAGGCTCGTATTCACGCAATTGTTTTCGTGAGCAAATGTAAACTTGATGAAGCACGATGTATGCTTTGAAGGTTTCTACTGCATTTAGAAAGTAATATTTCCGCAGGACATGGAGAAAGACGTCTTGGTAAAGCTTGTTGTCAGGTTATTTGGCGCATTCTTCCTTAATCGAAGTGATATCGTCCCATCTGGAGTGGTGCGATATGCTGGAGTATTCTAGTTATAATAATAATTTCACGTAACTAATAATTTCCCACACAGATAACGAGTATATGACAATTATTTAGTCGGGTATAAAAATAATCTTTGTTGCGTATGACTTATAAATTGCTTCCGGGGCAGACACTGTATAAGGGCACCTAAGCAACTCGTATGATGTGCAAATGCGAGACCAGTATACATGTCGCTGAGTGTGACGCCGTGTTATGTCGCTGATTTTAGTGCTGCGGCGAAACGTGGCTGACCTCTTGGATGGTGTTTTCCAGAGCCGTGTGGATCGTGTCGCATCGATTCGTCACTTCCCTGTGTCCTGCACGTTTTCACCTTCTTGCACCGCCTTTCAACTTGCCAAGTACAGCCAACTGGGGGTATCCTCTTAATTACCCGTTACTCCCTTACATTTCCCTCTGTCGCCTAGGTGGCAAGGGGGACTACTATCAGGTTGACATGTAACATTCTCGGGCTGCTCCGGTGCATACCCGCAGCTTCAGGTTGGCGCAGATCGTCTCTCGCCCACACGCGTCTCCGGGAGGAGGAGGGCAGGATTAGCACTTTACACTAGCACACGTTGGCGCTCCTTCACGTTTGATCCGGTCCGCGCACGGGGGCGTTCGGTAACTTTGACTCGGCGATAGTTCGTTGCATTAGGCAGTTTTCTAGAACAACCTTGCAAAGGCGAATAGTAGCACAAGCGGCGGGAACATTCAGGACGCCCAGCGTGTGGCAGGCGCCACCGGTTGAAGTTCGATGCCTGGACAATGGTATGGTTTGCTCCACGTATTAGACTTTGTAGGCTTGGGGTCGATGAAGCAGGAACGGGATCATGCGCTAACAAACTGTCCTTTCTTTGTATCCTGCCCTGCTGCGCAGTTTGTTAGTAGATGATCGCGCAGCAACTCGCCCAACTTTCAAAGCTAGTTAGGAACGAGAGTTTGCGAAACCCGGTGATTCAGTTGTCGAAATGTGATGAGGCGAACGAGTGATTAAAGTTCCCGCGCAGCGTCTCATCTCGAAAGCGCTATAGTACATACCCGCATACCTTCTGGATAAGCCGAGCACGCTGCTTCATCTACGCTGTCGTTACCCCAAGATGTGGAATATCCTAAGAATGGCGCTTACCACGTATAGTACGTGACCCTAGGCGCAGGTAGCTGCCCGGTTCTGCGCTACATCACAAGGCATCAAGGCTTCCTGAGCTTTGAACCTCGTTATACAGCCAGTGGGCAAAAGCAGGAATGAAGAGATGGTGGCGAAGTTCACATACTTGAAGTATCATATACCATCGATTGACGCAATGTACTCGTTGTGTTAGGCGTTCGCTTAATTATAACGTAATAAATTAACAGTGATGAACTTAAAACTAATTAAAACTGTTATTGCTCAACTACAACGTAAGGACACATATAAACATGTGCCCAGGAAGGCGAAGTTTAAGTAGAACTCGTAACCCTTTAGGTATCTTAATATTTTTCTTTTATAAATGTTTTTATTGGCGTCAAATATGTAGTACGTTCATAAATTTTTACGAAATACCAAATACCAAAAGGGGGTCATGTTAGGTTTTGTTAGGTTCCACATGCGTCCGAACACGTGATGCTATACGCTATAGGGGAAGGCTCAGTTTCGGATTTTTACATACTTGATGTGAAGACTGTACATCAGCCGTGTATTAGTTCACCAACT
Organism: Rhipicephalus sanguineus; assembly: GCF_013339695.2. Classification (NCBI taxonomy): domain Eukaryota; kingdom Metazoa; phylum Arthropoda; class Arachnida; order Ixodida; family Ixodidae; genus Rhipicephalus; species Rhipicephalus sanguineus. The sequence goes on from NC_051176.1 coordinate 159,197,010, forward strand.
CCGTTTTTTTGCTTTATTAGCACAATTTTATGTCATTGTCTAATTAAAACGGAAGTTCAGGGGAACACGGAGGACTGAAGTGGCGAGAAGTCGCCGAACATGAAATGTCATCGGAGGCAACGTTTAAACAAGGGGAGTTGTCTTCATCAGGGAAGCAACTACATGCAAAAGAAAGCAGTCGCTGCCACGACAAAGACAGCTGCCTTTGCCGAAAAGTTGGCTCCAATTTGACGATTTTTCATCATATATACTTGCAAAGTCATTTTGGTATAAAGATAAGAAAAACAGGGGTATTACAGCGACTAAAAACAAACAAACAAACAAACAAACATATAAACAAACAAACAAACAAACAAACAAACAAACAAACAAACAAGTAAGCAAGCAAGCAAGCAAACAAAGAAACAAACAAACAAACAAACAAACAAGAAAGCAAGCAAGCAAACAAACAAACAAACAAACAAGCAAACAAACAAGCAAGCAAGCGAGCAGACAAGAAAGCAAGCAAACAAGCAAACAAACAAGCAAACAAGCAAGAAAGCAAGCAAACAAGCAAACAAACAAATAAACAAACAAACAAGCAAACAAACAAACAAACAAACAAGAAAGCAAGCAAACAAGCAAACAAACAAACAAACAAGCAAGAAAGCAAGCAAACAAGCAAACAAACAAATAAACAAACAAACAAGCAAAAACAAGCAAGCAAGCGAGCAAACAAGAAAGCAAGCAAACAAGCAAACAAACAAACAAACAAGCAAGAAAGCAAGCAAACAAGCAAACAAACAAGCAAACAAGCAAGAAAGCAAGCAAACAAGCAAACAAACAAATAAACAAACAAACAAGCAAACAAACAAACAAACAAACAAGAAAGCAAGCAAACAAGCAAACAAACAAACAAACAAGCAAGAAAGCAAGCAAACAAGCAAACAAACAAATAAACAAACAAACAAGCAAAACAAGCAAGCAAGCGAGCAAACAAGAAAGCAAGCAAACAAGCAAACAAACAAACAAACAAGCAAGAAAGCAAGCAAACAAGCAAACAAACAAACAAACAAGCAAGAAAGCAAGCAAACAAGCAAACAAACAAATAAACAAACAAACAAGCAAAAACAAGCAAGCAAGCGAGCAAACAAGAAAGCAAGCAAACAAGCAAACAAACAAACAAACAAGCAAGAAAGCAAGCAAACAAGCAAACAAACAAACAAACAAGCAAGAAAGCAAGCAAACAAGCAAACAAACAAATAAACAAACAAACAAGCAAACAAACAAACAAACAAACAAGAAAGCAAGCAAACAAGCAAACAAACAAACAAACAAGCAAGAAAGCAAGCAAACAAGCAAACAAACAAATAAACAAACAAACAAGCAAAAACAAGCAAGCAAGCGAGCAAACAAGAAAGCAAGCAAACAAGCAAACAAACAAACAAACAAGCAAGAAAGCAAGCAAACAAGCAAACAAACAAACAAACAAGCAAGAAAGCAAGCAAACAAGCAAACAAACAAATAAACAAACAAACAAGCAAACAAACAAGCAAGCAAGCGAGCAAACAAGAAAGCAAGCAAACAAACAAACAAACAAGAAAGCAAGCAAACAAACAAACAAACAAACAAACAAACAAGCAAGAAAGCAAGCAAACAAGCAAACAAACAAATAAACAAACAAACAAACAAACAAACAAACAAACAAACAAACAAACAAGAAAGCAAGCAAACAAACAAACAAACAAGCAAGAAAGCAAGCAAACAAGCAAACAAACAAATAAACAAACAAACAAGCAAACAAAGCAAGCGAGCAAACAAGAAAGCAAGCAAACAAGCAAACAAACAAACAAACAAGCAAGAAAGCAAGCAAATAAGCAAACAAGCAAACAAACAAACAAACAAGCAAACAAACAAGCAAGCAAGCGAGCAAACAAGAAAGCAAGCAAACAAGCAAACAAACAAACAAGCAAGAAAGCAAGCAAACAAGCAAACAAACAAGCAAGCAAGCGAGCAAACAAGAAAGCAAGCAAACAAGCAAACAAACGAGCAAACAAGAAAGCAAGCAAGCAAGCAAGCAAGCAAGCGAGCAAACAAGAAAGCAAGCAAACAAGCAAACAAACGAGCAAACAAGAAAGCAAGCAAGCAAGCAAGCAAGCGAGCAAACGAACAAACACGCAAACAAACAAACAAACAAACAAACAAACAAGAAAGCAAGCAAATAAGCAAACAAACAAACAAACAAACAAACAAACAAACAAACAAGCAAGCAAGCGAGCAAACAAACAAAAAAACAAACAAACAAACAAGCAAGAAAGCAAGCAAACAAACAAACAAGCAAGCAAGCGAGCAAACAAACAAACAAACAAACAATCAAGCAAGCAAGCAAACAAGCAAGCAAGCAAACATACAAACAAGCAAACAAACAAACAAACAAACAAACAAGCAAGAAAGCAAGAAAGCAAGCAAACAAACAAACAAACAAGCAAGCAAACGAACAAACAAACAAACAAGCAAACAAACAAACAAACAAATAAGCAAGCAAGCAAGCGAGCAAACGAACAAACAAACAAGCAAGCAAGCAAACAAACAAACAAGCAAGCAAGCAAACAAACAAACAAACAAACAAACAAACAAGCAAGCGAGCAAGCAAACAAACAAACAAACAAACAAACGAACAAACATACGAAAACTGGGTATGCTAGCTAAATAAATGCTTCGTATCTAAAGCGAAGAAATAAGCACATAGTTCGTCTATTCCGAGACACAAGGTTCGCTAACAAGGTGAGTGGTCCGGGAAGGTCTTTCAACAATTCTCAAAAATCGACATTTTGAAGCCGCTATAATGTGAGGATATGTTATGCAACGGAAGCTTGTTTGAACAGGCTACGTCGCAGCAGCAGTGATGCCACAGAACTGAAAGAAGTTCTATGTAGCAATCTTTTGGGCGGTACGATTGAATTGACGAATGCACGCACACGGAGAAAGAAGAGAGACTGGAAGGAATAGTCCTCTAGGGAGCACGACTGGGACGATGATATGTAGTGTATAGATAAATAAGTAATTAAATTAATAAATAGGGACACCGTTGGAATAAACGCTGGGGACCTTCTGTTTGCTAAAGTAGTACAAATATTTATGGGGCTTGAGACGTTAGTCTGCACATTGAGTTTAGGGTTGCAGACACTGAACTTTGAGCAAACAGCACAGGTCAAACAGTTCACTCCGTCCATACGACTTATAAAAATCGATAATCCGAATCTGCAGATTCAGTAGAAGGAACGATTGCTACACGAATTTCAAGAATGTTTCAGCGGGTGCGAGTCAGAGGAGTTACGCCAAAGCAACCTTCAACAGGCAGTTTGATCAGACTATGTTTGTGTGCGCGTGTGTGTGCGCGTGCGCGGGAGTGGGGGATATTTGGATAACAATAGTAGTTTTACTAGCGCGAAAGGAATAACGTTCTCTTTTCCTTAAACGGGATGCGGGAGTGGTGCCGATTTTATTGGGACAGAATTTGTAGGAACACACGACGCGAATATTGACCACTACGAAATGTGTAAAATCAACGTGGGGTAAGAGCCGATCACGCGGAGCGCACACTGTAGTTGCGAAGAAAATAAAGTTTTTCAATAAACCTAGTTGGGCGAGTTGGTTTAGCAAGACGAATTTGGGCATGCGGTTAAAAGACGGGGATGAATGGTAAAATACCTTGGATGCTTTTTAGATGCGAAGCAGCTTTTGCGCTGGGCTTTGTCCGTAGTTCCATTGGCGACCGTCCTATTTCTACCACCAACATAGCCAACGTGCAGAGCACATTAGGGGCCCGGGCTGCCGTATGCTGTCCAAGCTTGGCGTAACGCCGACAAAACCATGTGTGCTGGCACGCGCTAGCGCGTTGGGCATGTGTAAGGGGCTGGATAAGACGCTGTGACCTATCCCCGTTACATTCTCTCAGCAATCACGTGATGGCGTCGGGGAACGAGATTCTGCAGGCGCGCGATGAACCCACGTGGCGTGCTCCAACAATAGTTCGGGACGCGTAACAGCAACAGCAACTACAGTGAATTCATGGTGTGCTCCACTTGCAAGGACGCGTTAACATCGGGCAAGGTGGCCGTGATGAACGGAACTTTAAGTCTTCCATGCGCTGCTTCGCATCCTCATGGTTCCCTTTAGTGGGAGATGGTGTAATTTTTTGGTCGTTTTGATGCCAACTGAGTGCAGCGCGCAGGTCAAGTGTCGCGCTTATTTTCGAATAAAACAAGATGAAAGGAAATTGCGTCTTGGGCTCTGGTGTTCGTATTTTGTGCCGTGTTTTAAGCGCATTCCCAAGTTCATCATGAAAGGAAAAGCGTGCTGGGGTGAGCCGAGAAGGATGCCAGGTGGATGGTGTCTTGACAAGCGCCGTTTCTCCCAGCGCCCAGTAAAAACGGGGAGAGGGTTGACTCAGAAGTGTGTGGGCCCGAGCTGGTTGGCAAGGACCAGGGGTGAGGGGAGCACCCTGTTCTGTGAGCAGTTGGTAGTGGAGGTGGCCGATGACGCGTGTCATGCACAGCCGGCCATGAAGCGGTTGGAGCGAACGCGTCCTCTACGGGAGATTGTCTTTCACATCTTCTTCTACTATAAGTTTTTTCGTAGCTGCTTTAGTACATTAAAGCACACAGGTTGATTTATAACAAATTGCTAACCGATCGTGACAAACTGCACGTAGAAGAAGCATCGCTAGTTGTTCACACGTGCAGAAAACTTAATACCGAAAATATATAAGTCTCGTTTGAATACGCTGCTTCGAAGTGAAAAGCTAGGCGTTCTTGTAGATTCTTTCAAGGCACGGTGCCTTTCACAATAGGAATAGCCGGACAACGAAACTTACTGATAGACTAGACTGCAGGCACCTTAATAAAATGTTTCAATCAACTGATATCAAAAAGTACGGACGTAACAAGAAAGAGGGAACCGTCAGTCTAGGTGAAGGAAGCAAAAATGTTAATGAAAACCCGTCGACACGAACAGCAGGGGCGCTCAACTCGCAAATGAGCAGGAACAAAAAGTTTACCATAGTTCTCAGCACTGTTTATCGGTTTTCTTTTGCACCTCGCTCTTCGATCTATTCTAGCTGTTAATTTCACAACGAACTCACGTAAACTAACCCACGCACACGCACCCACGCAAGTACTCGGGCAAGTGCGAGACAAGAAAAAAAGATGCCGTGCCTTTCAGTGTTGGGTACTAAAAGTTTGTCGGCCGACCTTTGACTCCGTGCTATGAAGAACGCCAACACCCGAAGCCTCGGCATCATTAATCAAGGTGACAGGACTGCTCTCATCGCTGTCCCGTCTCAGGTTTCATATAGAGGTCGTCAACATCAAGTGTCATCCAACCTCATAAAGCGACAAAAATGTGGGACCCATTAAGCGTGCGAGAATGCGTGATTGGCTCCATGAAAAGGGAACCTTATATGCGAGCGGAAAATATGTTGATTCCGAACAACACGCATAAACCGACGCAGAGCGGTTAAAGAGCAACGGCCTGAAAGTACGTAAAAGGCTATGTCAACGATAATTTCGCAATTTATTTGCCTTTAACCTTTAAACGTATTGAGTTTATTTGTGCTCGAAATACTTATGTTGCGAATGAGTTAGGTTTCGCATTTTGACGATATAAACGTATGGACGACTTATCTGTACTCTCCAAGAACTGCTGTGGCGCGTGCTTGTGCATCAGCTTAATCTGAAAAAAATCGGCAGATCCCACGCCATGTTTGAATCGGTTTCATGCGAAGCAATCAGCGAGTAGTTGTCTATGCTGCATTTCTTGGCTTTCAGCCAAGCGTTACGAGGTGAACCTACGTGTTTTCGTAAGCGTATTAGTTGTGTGCACATCATGGCCTTACCAGACACGTCGACTACACTGGCGTTGAAAGGGTGACTTATGGTCTGACGTAACATCAGCACTCACTTTAGAGCACAGACGTGAGTATTATGGAAACGAAGTGTAATTTACGGTGTGATGTTGTGAATATCCTACGTAACTTCCGATAGCGTATTCCTCCGGGGTCGAGAAACGCTTGATTATAGCTTGCTGAATCATAGGAATACAAATGTAATGTTTATTAGACTTCTATGAAAACGAAGCCAACACTGAAACCACAAGTGACGTTAACCCGGCATGACGCCTGTATCATAGGAGTACATATGTGAAGTTTATTGCTTTGTTATGAAATTAGATATCCAGCACTGCAACCACAATTGACGCTGCACTGACATTATGGATGCATAGGGCCTTTTTCCAAAGCAGTTTCAAGAGATGACGCGGCTCTGTGGTAGAATACCTGACTGCCACGCAAAATGCTTGGGTTCGATTCCTGCTTGGATACTGATTTTCATTCTTTGCAGTTATCGGGTCAACTCTGCCGATGTCGGTTTTTCTTAAAGCTCTCGCATTTAAATTACGAATGTCTGTTCTCGCCATTCCTGGGAAGATATAAACTATCAATCACCTGTGGCACATACCCGCTTACCGTGGCCCGTGGTATACGGGTATGTGTCACACGTGTCTGGAGGAAATGGTTTGACGACGTACGCGACAGGATTTTCACGTTATTCACGTCATGAACAGACAGTCATATTCGTCAAACCATCTTACCCTCCCGTGCCAGACGTAGGCGGCTAGATAAATAGATAGATACGGGGATAGAAACGCTCGAAGTGCCTAGGGTTCGCTAAGAAATGCTTCGCATTTAAAATTTTGCCGCTTTATCGAATCTCAAAGCACATGTTAACTACGAGCTTTAGTGGAAGTTACACGCTTTGAGGAGGAAGAAGTGCTTCATGGATATTCGGGGTACTTGGTATTGTCGACCCGCTTTACAATATTGGCGGCGAGGAGTTACGGCGTCGCCCTCTATCGGACGCGCCTCGATTGCGTGCTAGGCAGGATGCCGCCGGCGCGCGCCCCATAGGTTTTGCTGTCAGCGCTCTACAAAATCACCTCGCGGAAGCCCTCGGGGACATTTCTGCAGGCACTTTCGAAAAGAAATATGTTCTTTCCTGTCCAAGGAATAATTTTCGACGAACATAAAGCACAAGATAGTCTACAGTCGCTGTATCTCTGCAGAAAACCGAGCACCCGCTTCACGCGGTCACCGCGTTGGACACCCCTGAACCGGCTTCTTGCGTGAAAGGTAGTCAGTCGCTGAGTGCAAAATAAGTGAAATATCTCGTTAGAGTAGACTGCCTGTATAACCAAACGGAGCATAACAGAAAGAAGCCTCAAGCCAGCGATCGCACGGGTTCGCGACGACTGACAGTGCCTCTGCATGTATGAGCGTCTGCATGTATGCTCGTACTGATGGTTTCGCTTTGGCTACGAGCACGTTTTGGTACCGAGCTGTGAACTTTAGGCCTCAGAATATGAGAATTTGTGAGTACACAAACAACTACTGTTGCGCGGACGCTATCAGAGCAGTTCAAAAACAATTTCGTTACAACTATATACGGCTTCGGTGCGCATGGCAACTTTGTGATGTGCCGTCCCGACGATTCAGTTTTTTTTTCGGTCTAAATTCGTGTACGTTTCAATGCCATTTGACAAGTTGTCTCGCACTGCGTATTGATCGGCCTTCTCAGCGGGCAAATGCCGCTGCTTCTGTTTCTTTATTCAGTGCATTCGTTTCCTATTGTTCTTACACAAAACGTGACGCCTTTCTTTAATGCTCCTTAATTATCGTTCCCTTCGCATTCAAGTGAACTTGCCGCTCTCTGTCATCAACATATTCATAGACCAAAGCTTCACCACTTCGAGATTGCTGGTGGAAGGAGAAGCAGTCTACGAGATCGAGCATGGTAATAGCATGCAACGTCAAGGAAAAGACAGAAAATACAGTAACGTTCACCGGACTTGTTCTGCAAACGTCGGCTGTGAACTAGGACCCACGCGAACTTGAAATAGCGGTGAATAAAATAGAAGTTATAGCAGCAACCAGCAGCCGCAAAACAAGATAGTAAATATTTGACGAGTACCCCAGCAATTTTGGCAGCAGTGTCATGTTTAACGCAACAGGGTGGCATCTTTCCCATGTTAATAAATGAGGCTCCAAGAAAATACATGGGGTTGGAGAGGCCCAACGTCAGTTTGAGAGTGACACAAATAAATTTGGGACATAGTGTTTGCGTCAGGGGAACGCAAGCTTGACTGAAAAAATGTTATTGCCAACATAAATGCAGCACACAGCCACAGCATTTGACTCTCTCGCTATGTACGTCCACCAGCAAACGTCGCGTAGCTTATGAAGGCGAAAGCCAGATGCCTCTTCAAACGGGAAGATTGACCGTCGCGGCGTCAAGACGAGTGACGCAAAAAATAATCGTCCCGTGATGAGGTCAAGATATGACGTCATCATGACGTCACAGACCTCCTAAATTTGTAACTTCATTATGACATCACCATGACGTGACATAACGTGATGTCACATGACGTATTCACACGACATGGTCCCTTTGCATTGCCTCCATGATCGGTGGTGGCGTTATCATATGACGTCATCATGACGTCACAGATAGCCAAAATGTGTAGCGTCATTATGACGTCACATAACGTGACGTCACATGATCACATATTCAACGTCATGGTCGCTTTGCATTGCCTCCGTGATCGGTCACGGAGGCCCTGCAAAACCGCGTTAGGTGCAGAACGCTTTTGGAAGGGGGCGCGGGAGAATCAATACATCAACTGACAAGAAGAATAAGATGGCTTTCACCTTCTAGTCATCTTTGGCGAATGCATAAGGGACCGTGTGAGTTTTTTAATTCAACGTATCTAAACAATGACTTGCGCATCTGCAGCCGATTTTGTGGATGGAGCACGGGGCCGGAGATCAAGAGGTCGCACGGGAGGGTTCTGAGATGGTATCGCACGTGGTAAAAGGTAGCGCCTTTTCCATGCTGTGGCAGATAAGCATCATTTGCCGGCGGGAAGCGCGCGTGAGCCATCGTCTCAGTGCGCGCTGTCTGCTACTCACCGAACATCGCAGGCCCGACGCAGTAACGAAAGTCTTCATCGCGGAATTGCTCGTTGCACACAAGTCTCGTAGCCGATGGCTACTTGCCGGTTCTTAGCTTTACAACCCATGCTTCACGCAGTTTCTTGTCCCGCGGGTAGCGGTGCATGCTGACACTGGGCTCCGTTGCGTAAGCCCGGCACTGCGGCGCCGAGTGGTAGAGCCCCATGTTCGTCATCTTCGGAGGCAGCCACTCTATTAAAATGGTTTCAATTGAGCAGAAAATGTGAGAGAACTTCCGTGTCTGAACAGACCGCAGCGCATGGGGTACTTGAAACTTGTTTTCAAAGCACGCGGCAGCGCTCCACAAGCAGCCGACGCGGCCGCTGAGACCACGTGATCCTGCCAAGCACGTCACGCCGACGGTGGCGCCGGCGTTTCCAGTGGTGGGCCTCGAGGCCAATATCGTTCAAGAGCGTCCATGCAAATGGGTCATATTCTGTGATTCGAAAGCAGCACTTCAGTGCTTGCAGTTTGCCGTGCGTAAGAGGACTCATGGACAGTTGGTGCATAAAATAAGAAACTGTCGCCATCAAGCTCGATCGAGCAAAAGGACATGATGTTATATATCAGTGGCTACCAGGTCATACCGGTATTACAGGGAATCAATTAGCCGACGACGCAGCCCGCTCAGCCCATGAGGGAACCAGACTGGTTCCGATACCTCTATCAAGGACTGATGCGGCAAGAGACCTTTATTTACTAGCTCGAAATCTTACACTCACGTTTTGGTCGTCTACCAACTTCCAAAGGTGTCAGCTATATAAACTTGATCCTTCGCTTAAGCTACAGCTACCATCGCGAATTTCCCTCTTCGATGGGAAGCTGTTACGCCGCCTTTGGTTGGGCGTTTCATTCCCGAAGACGTACTCGTTTCGCATCGGTATGGCGGACTCCTCTACATGCGACTCCTGGGGGACCGAAGAGACAATCGAATGTGTCCTGTGCAGCTGCGCTCGCTATGACGCCCAGCGATGCTCGCTCCGGATGCTTTTGGACCAACTGGACTCCAGACTATTTTCTGTAGACAAGATTCTAGAACCTTTGACATGTGCTTCGATAGCACAGAAGGCAACTAAAGCGCTACTGAAGTACCTGAAATCAACAAATCTGAGCGACCGCCTGTAGACTGTATGTGCTCCCCCAAGTGTGCTCGTGATAGTGCCCATCCCTCTTCTCTTCTCTTCCTCTGTCTCTCTTTTCGCCCCCTTATCCCTCTCCCCCATTGCACAGTCGCAAAGCGGATGTGCGTCTGGTTAACCTCCCTGCTCTTTCCTTGCTTCTCTCTCTCTTTCACATTTCCTTTCCAATTTCCTTTCTCCCATGTGGAAAAAGACAGCCTTCTTTTTTTATTGATGTGGTGTGAGGAGATGTTGGCGCACAAAGGCGCCGGCTACTCCTTAGCTCCTAAAGGGATCGAGCACACAGCGCACAAATTTCTCACAGTAACGCCAGGAGCAACCTAACATGGCGATTAAAAACTGTCAAACAGTTTACAAAGTACAGAAAGGACATGTAAAAAAAAAAGAAAAAAAGCCCACATATACACCATGTCAAACAACATTTTCACAGTAACATCAAAGCATAACTGATGTGGTGCACATACAATGTTGTATGTGTAAGGCTCAGTCTGTGTAAGAGGAAGCTGCGAGTTGCTTACACTTCCGGTTGCTGGGAGACTAGGACGGCTGTTCATCTATTTAAGTATCGCTTTAAGGTTAAACAATTATTTTTGTCTGCTCAGTAATAATTCAATATTCAACAATAAAACAAAACAACGAAATTGGTGTTCTGCGCTTCGTAGACTACAGAGAGAAAGGTACATTTTATATTTTCTTTTTTGCTTTCCTTCTTAGCCACGAGACATCTATATCAGGATAATCTTATTAACCGCGTAAGAAAATTGCAACGCAATTGGAATTGCCGAGGCGCAGGAAAAGATTCCCTGACTCCAGCAAGAAAGCAACAAGGCACTCCGTCTACAGCTGATCAAAATCTAGAGAAGTTAGTCTGTGTCCTTTCAGACCGCAAATAAGTAAGCGTTCGCATCAGGCGTGCACAAAATTGCGTCGAGGACTTCAGATCATCAAATGGTACAATTACGGATATATTTCCAGTCCGTGTGTCGTACTTCTGAGCAAAAGGCCGCCACGCGAAGAAAATGCTTCTAATATTTAAAGGAGAGGTAGGTGACATGGGAAGGTTAACCAGATGCTAATTTCTGGTTAGGTAGTCTGCACGAGGGAAATGAAAAAAAAAAGGTGAAGGGAAATAGAAAGATTGGGGGAAGCTTGAAAAAGGAGTCTGAAAAAAAAAAGGGAACATGGCAATTCAGGCTGCACTTGACGTTTTGACGAGGAGCCAGATTTCGTCAGGGCAAAGTGTGAAGACAAGCCCGGTTCTGAAAACGTTGGTGGCTCCATGCATCACTTGTTTGGCCACAGTTTATCTCTGCGATGCTCTCACTTTCCGTCAACCTTTGTGCGCACAAGCATGGCGCTTCCAGAGAAGAAGAAACAACAACGTTAATGGCCTCATGACGATTATGAGTCACCAGAGCCAGAATCTGACTCACCAGCTCGGGAGCATATGCATAGTTTAGGCCAGGGGTCCTGTCACTACACCCTGCTGGAACAAAACGGTTCATTGCAAAATAACTAAAGTTTATTACTGAGTAATTTCGAAGCAAGAATACTATCTGAGTAGTATTATAATGAGAACTAACAGACAATAATGCCAAAGAAAGTATAGGGAATGTTATTCGTTGTAATTGGGATAAAGTGTGAAGAAAGTAATGTGGACGAAGAGATAACTTGCCGCCGGCAGGGACCGAACCTTCACCCTTCGAATAACACTCCTAGGTTTAAATGCACATATATACCCCATAAAGTGGACCGGAGGATGACCGCCGCCGTAGCTCAGTGGTAGAGCATCGGACGCGTTCTTCGAAGGTCGCAGGTTCGGTCCCTGCCGGCGGCAAATTATCTTTTCGTCCACTTTACTTTTTTCACACTTTATCCCAATTACAACGCATAACATCCCCTATACTTTCTTTGGCATTATTGTCTGTTAGTTCTAATTAATATTGTGTCTAACTAAGAAACGAGCCCCTAAAAGTCATCGTCTTTCCTTCATTAAGTCAGTAGTAGCATCGCGATAATTGTCGAAAAAAAAACAAGTACAACTCTCCGAACGAAGTATTTAAAGGAAATCAACAATATATACTCAGAGAGCTAGGTTATCTAGACGCCTGAAAAATAATCATTATAGATCAATGCTGCTTCGCAAATATAATTAACCCGCCTCCTAAGCAACCACTAAAGTTCATGCCGTTCTACTTATACAATGGCGATATCTTCATAGTTACGTTAATGCGTGCTACACGATCAAAGATACGGTTGCTAAGATAGCTTCAGTTAATATTTATTACTATGAAGATAAAAAAATTCAGTTTCTCAGATGCGTGATTCCGGGAACAATCACACTTCGACCACGCGCATTCCTCTTCACGGGCGTCGCCGGTATACTGAAGCCATTTGATGTCATGTCTGTTCGAATGCCGCTGTAGAAGTTCACGCTACGAAGTCGCATCTGTGGAAGACAACCACACAAATGACGAGTCACTTTATCGGCATCGCCATTGCCCGAACTTGCTCCTCGCCTTAGCCGTCGAGTCCTTTCGAATGGCTCTGCTTTCTGCGAAGCGAGTGTGCTCTAAATTCGAGAGCGATCGCGCATGAGGTCTGCGTAGGTGCCGCTAGATGTTTTTCGGCGTAGAAGAGCGCTGCACGGTCCGTCAGCTGCAAGACGCATCTCATGTCACCGTCAAATGTGCATTTAGCAGTGGGCATGCGGGCCGAACGAAGATACGGGCCAGAGTTACTGAGCGTGTGCAGGAGTCGTGTTGTCGTCAGCTGAGGACAACTTGCCTGGCTGCTGATCCTAACGGGCCGAGCTTCTTGCCCCGATCTCCACAATGGCAGCCGTAACCGCAGCCGTTGCGACGTTCTCTGCATCCAGCGCCGAGTCTTGCTTGTTGTTTCGCGAGGCACCTCGTTCGGGTGACTTCTTCGGTGGGTGGCACAGCGGGCGTCTGCATCCCGGAATGCACCTCCGCACCTCCTTGAAGAGCACACGCACCTGCGCTTCCCAGAAAACGGCGGTTATTCGAAACAGTGCCTTCGCATTTACTGTTCACGGAAGGAACTTCTGTGATAAGATTAAAGAGCTGCCTAACATATCGTTTGCCGTTTCCCGCCCTATGTTCTATGGTATTCAACACCTGGTGCAAACTTCACAAGACTTTTCATTCGTAAGCGTTCTTTGCTGTATTGGTCGGCCATCCTCGCTAATGATAGGTCAAACATCGGGATTGGTTCAAATTTTCTCGTACGTGCAGTTCTAGCGTAAGGCACTTTTGTGAATGCGGGTGCCGAGTTTCAAATCGCTAAATGTGGGAAGCAAAGTGATGGTGCTGGAGGGGGGGGGGTGAGGAGGGAAATATGGCGGATCGTGGTAACTGGCGCTAATCAACGGCGCAACGCATGGTGCGGGTTAGTTCCATGGAAAAGCAGCAGCGTCTACATAGGCAGCGCGTTAACTTCCGTCGGTACATAGACAGGTGCGCATAGGTCGGCAAACTCACTCATGAGTCGATTACCTCAGACTCGCTCAGACTCAGCTCGAGCCGTGAGTCCGAGTCTGAGTGAGTCCGGGTGAGTAATATTTTGGTGAGTCAGAGTCCGAGTGAGTCCGGTTGAGGAAAAGTTTGGCGAGTCTGAGTCCGAGTGAGTACTAAGCGCAAAATATATTTCTTGAGTGAGTCTGAGTGAGCTCCACACTTCTTTGCCCGACCTATGGTTCTATCTACACAACTTCAGCATTACTATCAGCCTTATGTCGGCTCACGTTTATACTCCCGTCGACTCACACATACTTCAAAGCGGTAGCGTTCATACGCCAGCTCAATATTTATTAGGGGCGTGAGTGACGGAAGGGAGGGGGGGAGAGCAAATTGACCCCCCCCCCCCCGCAAACTTTTTCACAGGAAGTTTTCGATAAAAATATCTCGTGTAAGGCATCTTTTTCAATAAAAATGTCCTTACTGGATTGCAACCACTGATAACTCATATTTGAAGGTACGAGATCAAAAGGAGTCAAGTAGAGCACCAGTTATGCAAGATATTGGTGGTAAAGAGAGCATTGACGCCATGGTAAAAAAAGCCAATTATACGCTAATGGACTCATGAGCCGACTCACTCTGACACAGATAGAGCATTGAGTCTGAGTCTGAGTGAGTCTGAGTGAGTATTATTTTGGTGAGTTTGAGTCCGAATGAGTCCGGCTGAGAAAAATTTCAGTGAGTCTGAGTCCGAGTCAGTCCGGTTGAGGAAAATTTTGATGAGTCTGAGTCCGAGTGAGCTCTAAGGACAAAATATATTTCATGAGGGAGTCTGAGCGAGTTCCACATTTTTTGCCGACCTATGCTGCTGCAGTACATTTAAAGAGAGCACCGCTAGCTAGAGGCCGGGGCCACTGACACGCTAAGGTGTACATAGATCTATATGGCGTTCAATAGATTCCTCAATATGGCTGGAGTCTTTCGATAGCTTTAGAAGGACCCCGATATGGCTGTGGCCGATCAGACGGCGACATTCGCAGGTGTAAACGAACTGCGAGCGAGATCGCAGCGCAAGGCGGTTCGCGCCGGGAGTCGTATCGTGATTCCGCATACTATTGTGGCACTCACGCCTTAATATGCCCGTAATGCGACAGAGAGCCTCACCTGCGTCGTCTCTCGAGCCACGATGGCGTCGAACGTCCGACCAGGGCCATTTGTACAGCAGCGAAGTCGGAAGCCTTCCGAGAGTCGTGTCCTTGCTCTGCCGTCACTCTTCTTTATCGTCTTCTGTGCACCTTTTCGATTTGTTTAGGTCTTCTCAGGTTCGAATATTGAAGGTTACAATTTTCTGTCGTTGCCAATGACTCCCTATATCTAAGGAGCAACGCGGTATCTGGGTAATTATAACAAGCGCTAAGCCTTTAGCTGTTTGCTTGGTCTCAGAAAAAATAGCACAAGAATTCTACTTTCGAAGAGAGAGAAAAAAAAGAAGATTTCTAGTGTGTTTGTTTGCGATGATGGCGCTCACAAACTGTTGGGAAAGTGGAGAAATTTATTTCCTGCCACGACAACAACAAAACCAAAGTCTTGAAAAAGAAGAAAAAAGAAGCTGGAAGGGAAGCAATTTTGAGCTTGCGCTCCCCGGCGATCAAGTGGAGCGGCATGACACTTGTTCCTCGCTCTTGTGCCCTTCAATGCGCCTTTTACCTTGGATTTCGTTTAAACTCTTACACAACGATGCAAATTCATACGTATGTTCCGAAGCGTGGCGTAGGCCCATTATAACAGGCAGCTGCGTAACTATATGCTTTGCATAAGCAGCTCTATTAAGGCGAGAGCCTCAGGTACCTCATCAAACACGAAGAGTGACCGTCGGCGTCAGCACGAGTGATGCAAAAAATCCCCATGGGATGACCTCACAGATCCCCAAAATTTGTTACGCTGGCATGACGTCATAGTGACGTCATTATGACGTCACGCAACGCGACGTCATATGATGGCGCCATCACCTGACATCATCGATAGGTGGCGCCCTCTCTCGCGCAGCCCCTGAGTCAGCCGCAGGTTTCCGAAACGTTTTTCGCGCTTTTTAGTTAATTATTGCGGTTACTTCTTGGTTATTTTTCTTAATTATATTATTTTAGGCCTTGCTCGTTCATTTAAACCCGGTTTTGGGCATTGCTAGACTTCGTATGGCCTATATTGAGGGCTTTCTGTGAGCGCGATCACGCCACATGATATGCATGGATGGACGACAAGCCTGGACCCCAAAGTGCTCCGCACTTAAAAGATGGCTTTCGCTTTCGAGTCATCTTAGGCGAATGCGTAAGCGACCGTGTGAGGTTTTATTTGCTGCAGGATTAGGGGACTGTCTGAGAGAACAATCCACAGAATGCCACTCCGTGGCCACGGAGTTCTACTCATTGCGGTGACTATACGGATTTTTCTCCAATTACAACATTTTAACGAAATGCTTTGGGATTCCTGTGACGGGCAGAGGTGGACAGCACAAAAGAAGAGGTGAGTGGGCTCCGATAGCAGCTATCGCTGTAAAACTACACTCGATATAACACGAGACACGCTCCAAATGTGGCAGGCTTTTCTTACTACGGAGCTGTTAAGCTTTTCGTTATGCCGTGTGGCGACACCAGGAACTATCATCATCATGAACCGTCATGCGCTCTCTTCGCCCTCTTCTTCATATTCGTGCCCTTCTTCGTCTTCTGCTTCGCTCCCGGAACACGTAGGCTGATTTGTTCGGCGTGGGATGCAAAACCTCTGATGGGCGAGAGAACGAGTACAGAGAGAGAGAGAGAGAGAGAAAGGGAGAAAAAAGATAGAAAGACAGAGAAGGAAATAGACATAGAGAAAAGTAGATAGAAAGAAACACACAGTAAAGGGATAGAAAGAAGAGGGAGCAAACATAGCCATGTATAGTATATAGGAGAACCGAGATTTGGGAAAGTTGGTTGGTGTTCATCTTGAAAACAGCGCAGCAACACGAGGACGAAGAAAGAAACAACGGGAGAGGCGCTTACTCGCAACTCGACACACTGTCGTCGCACATGTTTACGTAAGTACATGCGGCGGATTCATGCACATGTTTGGTTTCGCCCTTGTTTATGTTTAACGGCATCGGTATGCACGTGATATCTAGTATAAAAGTATGCGTTCTGTCTAATAAACTTCTTAGTTGCGAGTCAGCGCCTGTCTCGTTGCTTCTTTCTTCGTCCTCGTGTTGTTGCTCTGTTTTCAAGATGAACATGTATAGTATAGCAAGGGGTGGGGAACTGAAGGTGAGGAGGAGGGCAACGCCACCAGCTCCGCTGCTTCCTCAGTCTTCGGACAACTATAGTCCATAGCTGCCCCAACTTTTTTTAAGTATATCCAACGTTGTACCATGACGCTTGTCCATGGTGCGGCGGTTGAAGCGCGTTTTCGAAGGCCTTATACGGTTGCTTTTAAAAACGAAACAAAACAAAAACAAAAACAAAATATATATGGCCTTTGGCTCTCACATGTAATGCAACACCGGGTGAGGTGCAGAAAACCTTAAGAAAGGGGAAGTTCATACAGGAAGGGCATGCCAAGTGATTAGAAGTGATAATTAGAGCGTAAGGTGAATCAGATGGGAATTGAGGTGAACGAAATGTTTCAGCGTTGTCGTTAACGGCAACCAAGTCTCAGCATGCAGAGCCAGTCGGGATGTCAGAGCGACCGAATGAGAATAAGTAACAAAAAGTAACAATGCAGTCGACTTAGAACGTCGAAGTAATTTAATGAGTGTCTCGTGAGAGCGTATGCACTCGCCTGTGCTCTCCTTAGCGTTGCCTAAAGGGTCTGCAATTTTTTCGGTGTTTTGAGAGATTGGCCAGGCCTGAGAGGCCTAAAAAGATCGTGCACGAAATTCAGACTGCACTATGCGACAGTTGTTCCTCGAGTGTGCCATGTTCATCGGAGCAATAGAGTGGGCTATTTGGTAAATGGGCTACTTCTTGCGCTGGGTACTGCAAAACCAGGACGAAAAACTCACCGCTCACACACAACTCGTTGTGAAGTTGTGAGACTGCGCACCATCCGTCGTCAACATGTCCCTTTTTTTTTCGTCCTCGTTTCGTGGTACCCGGCGCAAGAAGCAGCCATGAGCGTACCACATGAAAGTTGCCTGTAGTGAAACATAAGGAAATACCGATGCACATTCAAAATACACATCGACGTGGACCATTCGATGTACACAAAGTGCGCACTTCACTCGATAATGGAGTGAACGCCTTGCCTCCCAACAAGAAAACAGAAACACTCGAGACAGAGGCAGCCAAGGCATGTCGTCGGAATTTTGCGTGCCTTTACAACGTCCGCCTCTGTCAAGTGCCACACGCCGGTGAAAACCACTGCAACGTCTACGTCGAAAGAGACAGCGCCCCGAGTAACGAAATCGTGTTTAGTCGCACGTCACACGGTTTCACGACGTCAACATTTCCAGGACGACTGACGTATGGTAAGCAAGCGCACAAAGGACACAAGACAAACATGTGAAATGCTAGAGATAACATGAGAAACAAGTTGATGTTGCACTCTACACTGTCACCTGGTGTACATTGGTTCAAGCGAGGTAACACGGAATCCAAGGCGCTATTTGCGACACACTGGCGACTCAGCCGTCAGGCCTACGCAGTTCCTACGAAATGAAAGCATCGTATATTAAATGGCGTTTGCTGTATTCTCATCTCTCGCCCACATCTTCTTTTCCCGCTTTCTCGAATCCGACTGCAAATTGATAGAGAGTATTAGCAAATATACTTGACGAACGTTTTTTCTGCATACGTGTATCTCGGCACTGCAACGGTAGATCAAACAATCGATGGGACCTTCAGTAGCGACGACGCGCTATTGTTTAGGTATTTGAACGACCGGCGCGTGCCACAGCAGCATCATGCAACACGACATGTTTTGCTTTATTCACTGCCGGAAAGAAATACAGGCTACGATTGTAAGAATGTAAAGTCAACACTCTCACCTGAAATCGGCAATCAAATACTGCATGTAATCTTTATTTTGTCTAAACAGTATATCCGTTATCAAGTACACTCTTGTTTAGAAATAAACGTTTTCATTCGTCACCGAAGAATGTAAAATTTGCGAAGTTCTTGCCTCTTCTTTTGTCACGCTTTGAATATAGTCGCGTATCTGTAATTAATGATAATTTACATTAAAACTGTTACCTTGACTAAATATGACATATGTTTTCACCGTACACTGGTAGAACAAGGTCTTATACCAAGTTCATATTGATAGGTGGCTGATGGAACATTCGCCGCTATGTGTGAAGTTTGTTAAAGCATGCCCTCCGTGATCATCGTCCACGGGTGCGCTGGCGGACGGCCCCAGAGGTTACGATTAAGGGTTGAATTAAAATGGCTAAACCTTCATGTTTTGCTTCCGAAGCACTTACAAAGTTCGTTTCCATGTTCCCCCGGGAAAACCAAAGGTGGCAGCAATTTCGTTATTCGGGATTCAGGGCACCGCATAATAAACGATGTCCGTTGAATGTTTAAAGTTTCCATACATGCTATGAAATAAAACTATTTTGATCTGTTCCTCTTCAAGCTGTGGTTCTGCCCTCGGCTACGAAAAAAAATATGTTCTTGTCACGACCCTTTCACCAGTCTACTGCATAACGCCACTGAACAGCAAAAACTCTCTATTTCGAAACGACGTGTACACATTGATTGTGCATAATTAGGCGGAGAAAAGGTAGAAAAATATTTCCGATTCGACAGCTTTGTCGTCATTAGCCTCGCGCTGCTGGTCAAATTTTCTCGGGCCGCTGCTGATTCGCCTGTCATTCACGCGACCTGTCAAAACCAACAAAACTAGGCACCTAAAAGTGACATGTACTTAATAAATGTGCATGAATATGCAGAGCCAGCATCGTTTTCTAAAATTTCGGAATAGCTGGAGATTGATCCGTCACACAAAAGGAATAAATGGCTCCTAGTTCAGTGATCAGGCACAGGCACCTACGGCGAGGAGTAGTTGAGTAAATATGACTTATTGGATGAGAGGTTAAGCGGGGCCTGGCGGGCATTTTGGACCTTCCGGGGGAGGGGCCCTCAGTCCAGGGCTACTGCGTCCTTTGCTGTTTTTTTGTGGCCGTCATATCATCTGTCGCTGGTCGTACAGACCGAGTTGGCCAGCACGGCGTCCCTAAGCTCAGTTTGGGATCGTTTGGATTTTGGCTCAGTTTGATCTTGCGGGCTGCTTGTACAGGTCGGTTCATTATTAGAGAGAACACACGAACACGTGGCTCACGCCCCGCGCAGCGCCATGCATAGGAAGCGGCTAAAACCAAGCGCATGCGCGAAACGACACAGGGACGGCGCATGGCCCGCGTCGCCTGCAGCTACTGGGCCACCCACTTTGCACGGGCGCGGCCGCGCTGCCACAGCCCTGCCGAGCAATCGCATGTCAGGGGCCATGGGAAAATTTTGAGTTAGTTCTTACTTATGAATTCCTACGTCAGAGATTTATCGCGATAGAAGGACGTCAGTGCGAATGTCTTGGTTTATTGCGATAACAATTATATGGACATTCTATGCGGGTTTTTTCCGTCGCCGTTGCCGTCATCTTTCTTATAAAGTCCAAATTGATAACATCACCCCGGGCATTGTGTGTTCTACCCGCGAGTAAAAGCTCGCGAGCGCTGGCGACGAACGCAACTGAAGCGGAGATGAAACGAGCCGGCCGTCTCCGTCGCACGGAGGGCGCATGCTGTTACAAAATCGCGCGCGACGCCTGCCGTCGATTGCTCATCAAGGAAAGAAACGACCCGTCTGTCTTGCGTAAGGAGCATGAAGGGACGCCAAGGGATAGAGAAAGGGGAGGGGGTCTGCGTCGCTCGAATGGCGCAGTGGCTGTCGCGCGCGCTATCTCGACAGGCATCAGGAGACTGCTTGTAAGGTTGCTGTGCTCTCAACGCTTACTTCACGTTTAGATAACTGACAGCACGAAAAGCACTTCGGTCCCTGGAGCAGCCGTATTCCTTTAAAGGGCCGCTCACCACCCCAAGTTCAAAGACGAGGAAGTGGTTTCTTTCTCGCCTTCACTACCCTTCCTACAGACGATATCTCCTCTTCGCCACTTTTTTCTTAAAAGCACGTGTACAATGCCAGCGCTAAGCGTGGCACCTATCGGGATTTCGCGCTTGTCGGCTACACGCTGTTATCTCCGAATGCGCAGTCGAAAATACACAGAATGAAGTGAAATCAGTTGATCGCGCACGATACTCATGCGAGACCAGGAAGAACGGGTGTGCGGCTGCATGGCAAATCAGTGCAGGTGACAATTCGCAAATGATATTTCGCGCACATGGACCAATCGAGAGTTTGTACCGTAATGACGTCACGTGAATCCCGGTTCCTGCGTCACGAAGTACGCAAGAAAGACGAGAAACGCCAAGAGAGAATAACGCGCTCGTTTTTTGTATTTTAAGAGGCTGGTGAGGGGCCCTTTAAACCAGCGTTTTGTTAAGTTACGCGAGACTGGATCCAAAAGAGTTAGCTGCTAGGTTTACTTCGCATAACATTACAATTCGTTGCTATCGCATTCATTGTTTCGCCCTTAAGCGAAACTGATTTTCGTTTATATCTTTTCTTTTTGAAAAGCCGAAATAAATATTGTAATCTAACCAGGGAAAAAGCTATCAGGGAAAAAGCTAGATTGAGCTAACCAGGGAAAAAGGAGACCCAGCACGCCCGTGAGGCGGCATCGAGGCAAGACCTTGACGTCCCCTCATGGGAGGCCTAGTCCCGGCCACCGAAACCTGCTGGTTTCTGCTAATAAAGTTTATTCCTCCTCCTCTCCTTTTTCCCTGTCATGTGAGGAGTAACTATGTGTCGGTCAAAATTTTTGCACTGCTCACCACCCCTAGAGTGCTCGCGCGGGACTACGCTGCCGCGTCCCTGAAGTGCAATGGTACGGCCCCTGTGCTATTGCACGGCAGAGCAGGGGCAGCGCCGCCGCGCGCGATCTATGTGAAGGGTTGGTTCAGTAGCAGACGACGCGGGGCGCATGCTGCCCCCGCATCGTTTCGCGCACGCCCTTGGTTTTCGCGGCTTCCTGTGCACGGTGCTGTGCGGAGCATGAGGCACGCGCTCCCGTGTTCCCTCTAACAGTGGACTGACCTGTACATTGGGACAAGACCACGAGATATGCTACAGGGAGGTGTACGCCATACCCGGGCGATAATTGTTGGTGCTTAGCTTGGGGGTGCGTGGACTGCAGTGTGCCCAGTGGGGATGCCCAAGTGGGGATGTTTGGCGTCATCTCTACGCTACTCCTTCACTTGCGTAGGAGCAACCTCAAGCCACCGAAATCCCGTCAAGTCGGACATCACGTCGATAAGCCTAGGCAAGTACCGAAGTACCCACGCGGGTTCGACTGTGAAGATGAAAAATCGGACTACACCAATGGCCAGAGGAGCCGACAAAGCGACCGACCGGGAAGGACAAGACCCTAAAGGGGTATTCAGACGGGGGAGGAATGGTCGGGGGAGACGGGGGGATTGCGTATCACGTGACCGCGACGTCACGGATTAGCGAGTGGGCCTGACCCCCCCCCCCCCCCGCGCCTCCTCGGAGGAGACGGGGACGTTTTCCCCGAAAGGACAAACGATCCCCCTGCGGTGGGGGATGTGGTGGAATTTCGGGCTCTTGTTTGGCCACATTGTTGCACTTGCTCCTGCAGAGAGCGGCAGTGGTTGTCCAGTCTGCAGCTGGATGGTCGTCTGCAGCTCGTCGTCAGCAGCTCGTCAAACGGGTGGTGCAAGCCACCAGAGTAGTCTAGTAACACTGGTCTCCCCCTCCGTTTGCCTCGTCCGTGTGAGTGGGGGGCATTTGTGGAGACTTCTCCGCGCGAGCTGACGTCACTAGGCTCCGCCTTTACTCCCCCGAGCATTTCTCCTCCGTCTGAATACCCCTTAATCCCCACGGTAGGCGCGCGTCCGGTTCAGGTCAGCGGCAACTCGCCAGATCAGATCCCTCTCTCGCCGACGAGAGAGCACCCAGAGAGGAGAAGCAAGGACGACGCCTATATGAACTCGATAACCGACCAAGGAGAGGGCCGCCACTTCAGCAGCCCCACAGGTAAGCTGGCTGGGGGTAGCGTCCTCCAAGACCAAACCTATCACACAAAATGAGGAATACGAGAAAACAATTGTCGAAAACAGACAGCTAAGCGCAGGGGTCTCAAACACGCGGCCTGCGGACCTCTCGGTAACGGCACATTACTTCTCCTCGTTCCATATATATTTTGATTTTTATTTCGATAGAAATTATATGGACAGTCTCGACGGGTTTTTGCCGTCACCGTTGCCGTCGCCGTCATGTCCCTCCCGTATGAAGTCCAAATTGATAAGGTCCCCCCGCGCATCGTATGTTCTACCGCGGGTAAAAGCGCGCGAGCGGGGGCGACGAACGCGGCCGAAGCAGAGATCAAACGAGCCGGCCCATTTCCGTCGCTCGGAGGGTGCATGCGATAAGATCACCGCGCTCGGGAGGCCTGCTGTCGAAGCAGACAGGAAACACCACGCCTTTCTTTAACGAGTATGAAAAAATGCATGCACCCACCGTCGCTCGGAGGGAACAGTCTATCCGTACATCGGGCGCACCTATTGGGCTCCTTTACTCCTCTTTCGGGTAGTTTTGTCATACAATGTATACATTACACTAAATACCAGGGGGGGGGTTGTCGCGCGGGCAGTAACTTTGAATCTAAGGGCGCGGTCGCGATCGCTGGCGCGCGCGCTATCTCGACAGCCATCACAGCGGGCGGCTCGTATACCCTTCTACGTACTGCGCTCTCAACGCGAAGTGACTTCGGAGAACATCTCGCCCTGGAGCGGCCGTATTCTCTTACCTGAGCGTTTTGTAGTTAGGCGAGATCGGATACAAAACAGTTAGCTGCCAGCCTCACTTAGTATAACACTACAATTTGTTGCTATCGCATTCATTGCTTCGCCCTTGCGGTGAAACTGTGATTTTTCTTGATGAGTATGTTCATGAGCTACACAGGCATGACTGCTCTAAAGCATTTTTTTTGTGAGGCACCCCCTGCGGTCACCGCATGTTGATACAGAACCCTGAAGCAAAATTGTTTCAAAATCGGCGTTCAAATTTTAGTCATTTTTAAATCGGTATCGATATATTGTTGGAATCCTGGCGCCAAATCCCCTTCAGAAATGACCCATATATGAGATATGGAAAATGTGTTCCTTCAAATGGCAACGTTAGCTCACATTTGGTACAAATGGGAGCCGGGACGTTTTTTTTTCTTTTTGGGGGCTAACTGCGAGATCTTGCCGGCTAGGCACCGACGCCACTGTTTCAGGCCCTGCTGCGGGTCATTTTTTTTTCTCCCACTTCGACTATAAACAATCTTACATACAAAGTTTGTGTTTTTAAACTTCCAACGGCTGACAGCGTCGTCTTCCGGGGCAACTATACAAAACGGCTGCGATTCCCATAGGGAAGCAACGGGTCCGGCCTTGCTACACTACAAATAACCTCCCAGTTTCGCACGAAATTTTGCTATACCCAACACGCAGCGAGACGACAAATGCAATGCGAAAAACCATCGGTGAATACCAGGGCTCGGAGGAGGAACTCGTCGAACACCTCGAAATCATTTACACCGAAAAAGATCAGACACCTCCACTCACTGCGAAAGAATACCAAGGATAGGAAAACTCGAGCTTGGACACCCCGATCATTTTCTCAGAGCTCCATGCAGCCGCATACACCTTCAAGAATAGCGCGGAACCCAGACCGGACTAAGTCATCAACACGCTACTGCACAACTTTAGTGACGCAGCCCTGGAGCAGCTAGTGGACCTTTTCAACGAAAGGTCTGGAAATCTGACGGGAAACTGACGCCTGAATGGAAAGCGGCAAACATCGTGCTCAGATCATGACCGGGAAAGACGCGCGAGCTCAACTATTTAAGACCCGTATATCTCACGTTGTGCATGGGCAAGCTCTTGGAACGCCTAATTCTAACTCTGCTCGAAGCTCGACACACTACAGAACGTCCTTCCTGACTCCATGTTCAGTTTTTGCAGGGGAATCTCTGCATAGGGGTTCTTTATTCTACTGAGGGATGAGGTGGTTGACCCTCCTTCATGCAATATCGATGGGGTCGCGCTTGCTCTCGACATCCAAAAAGGCTTTGTTAATTTCCCTCACACCACAATACTGGAGAGGTTATGAGACCTTGGGTGTGAGAGAGGCTATTTAACCGCGTTCGTGATTTTCTGCACAGCCGCACAATGCAAATAGGACTCGGCTCACCGCTCTCTGCCCCATATCGCTTGCCAGATAAAGGCACCTCTCAAGGATCCATACTGTCACTAGTACTTCTTTTCAACATCGGGCTGCGCAAAATGACCCTCTGCACAGGACTTTCGATACGTCAATCATTCCGATAACATTATGCTATGGAAGGAAGGAAGGAATACAAAAGGGAGAAGGCTGGGAGGTTAACCAGAGTCCAGTTGGCTACCCTACGCCGGGGGAAAGGGGAGTGGAAAGACGGGAGAGACAGAGAGAGAGGGGGGGGAGCGAGAAAAACAAACAAACAAAGGAAATGATCAATAAATGCGCTGACACATATGTGGCGGTGGCACTGTACAATAGTCACAAGCGTTCACAAAGGCCTGCAGTTCTTAAAAAGCACAAAAGTGCTTTAACAGCCTTGTGGGCCGACGAGCGATGGGGACGGTGCTCCAGCAGCATCTGCACGGAGAGCGACCGATCGTCCAATCGTCGCATCGCATCAGAAAGAGTTCGTCTTTCAGAAGCAAATCGAGGGCATCGGCGTAGCAGATGATCGATGTCTTCCTCAGTGCTGCAGACCATGTATGCCGCACTGTCGGTCACTCCAATTAATGTTGTGTACACCTTCGTGAAGGCAACTCCCAACCAAAGCCGACAGAGAAGCGAAGCTTCACGTCGACGAAGTCTGGATGGAGGTCGGAGTTCCAGCGCAGGCTTTATTTGGTGGAGTCTCGTACGTCTTATACTTGGAAGTCAGCATGACAAACATCAACGGCCAGTCAGCACCATCTAAATCCACGTGCAGCGACCAGGCATATATAAGGAGCGCTCCGGCCAAATCAGTGTATAACTTTATTAGACCAAGACACACCCGCGCAACCGCAGGGCTCCGGATCTGCAGCTCATCTTGGAAGGAGAGCCCATCAAGAGGGTATGCCGCCTGCGCGTCTTGGAATACGCATACAAGAAACGGGCAGTGTTAGCACAGCGCTCTGCAATACCAGACACACGGTTCGGAACGCAACGGGGCTTATTCGTAGAGTTGCCCGCAGTCGAGAGGGCATGGCTGAAGCAGACACTATGAAATTACTACACGCTTTTGTCATCACTCGCATTATTTGTGTCCTGCCACTGCAACCCATACGGCGTTACAAAATCTAACAAGTAGCCAACCTAATAAGAATCGCCTGTAAGGTTACACTGAACCTGCCTGAAAACACAAACACAGCCCGCATTGGGAACGACAAACACTTACGATCAAGGTGCAGCGGCCACGCTAATTCCTCATCGTGAACGGCACAAAGCTCGCAGCCAAAGCTCGGAGGTATTTCATATACCACGCTTGAAGATAACGCAGACAAGACTTGATTAGCCTATTCAGGTGCCAACTTTACTTTGTGCAACAAATTCCGAGGTCAACGTGCCTCAGCCACGATGTGAGGCACGTACGCCGTAGATGGAGATTCTGGATTAATTTTTACTACCTGTGGTTATTTAAATGCGTTTAAATCGATACGCTCAGGTATTTTCGCATTTCGCCCCATCGAAATGCGGCCTCTGATAATGGGACGAAGACCGGCGCCCTAGGCTTTGCAGGGCAACGCCATAGCCTGTAAAGCTACCGCGACAGATAGACCATGTGCACAAAGACATGGTCACAAAGCTTCGGCAACTTACCTGTTAAGCGCTGAGGACACCAAAGACATATCGGGCATGGTTGCCCATTTCTTCAGCTTACGGGTGATTTTGTGCATGTAAGGTTCAAACTGTGATCATTTTCTCCCGTCATGAGTGGATTCATTCAGGCCTCGTAAACTAGCAAAACCTTTCAGCATCTCACGCAAGGACCCGGAAACAGTGGATAAAACAGAAAAAAAAAACTAACAACGAAACTACAGGCTGATTCAAGTCACAATGTCTGCAAATTAAAACTAGTCTCCACTACGTTCACGCACAGCTTAAGTAAGGCAAAGTGTAGTAGTAGCCATTCTCGCCGTGTTTGACTGGGCCAGATGAAAAGGGAGCAAATTCTTTGGAGTACGAGGACCGTACATGCTGAACTTGTACCGATCGCTCAAGGTATAAATAAATAAAAAATAAATCTTACTGTTGCGAAACACCTTCTAGGTTATTGTTTAAACTTTATTGCGTTGTCTAAAATAAGGTAAAGTTGTTGACGAGTGAGTGGATACACTAATAGGGTCAAAACGTTTTAAAAGCGCGCGCACACACAAACACAAGCACACACACACGCGCGCACCACACGCACCCGCACTCACACGCACGCGCGCACACAGGCACACGCACGCACATACACACACGTGCAGACACGCGCAGACACGCGCAGACACGCACAAATATTGATGCAATCTAAGTAAGACCTTGGGAGCGTAAGTCAAGTATCTCGTCTGAAAAATGATCAATGGAAGACAAAAAAAGGGAGAAAAAAATAAATGAAAAAGGTTTGCGTAAAGAGGAGCGTCAGATGAACAAAGGAAAATTTTATTCTATTGAATAAAATTCACGCCAAATCTCCTTTAGGAGTTGTCTATGTGATGCGTAAACGTTGCGTTTTATTGTAAGTATACCGGCCGTCCCTGCAACGCTGTTTTCGGGTAGCATTGGCATGGCGTCTTTCGTCTTCTCTCCAAGTTCTCTCTAGCACTCGTCAGCATTTCATCTTCTTCATGTCATCTTCATGTCATCTTCATGTCATCTTCATGTCATCTTCATCTTCATGTCAAACACGCGTGCATGCGTGTTTGACATGAAAATTTCGCAAAGTTAGAATTTTACGGATGTGTACAGTCCTCCCTGTCAGCTTTACGTCTTGTCCTGCTGAAGGCTTTATCCCACTTCCACGAAATTCAACGAAGCCTTCAAAGCGAGTTTTACCCAACTATACTTGTCCTGCACCACGGGTACGAAGAATTCATGTAGGTCGCATATGTTCATATTTTGGAAGCATGGATGCGCAGCATGTATGTATTCTACCCAGAGCCACGCCGGCGGAAATATATAAAAAAATGGCTGCGGCTTAGCTCGGCTAGGCCCGGTTATGCAAGCGAAAGCTTGTTACACTTGGTTGTGCTGGTTTACCCTCGTAGCCGAAGCACAGTTTCCCAACCGAACGATGTGGCTAGTCGGACGTGCCATACTGAGAGCACTCAATACCGTCGTTTCGTCAGTTTCCGAAGCCGTCGCCGAAGTCGAACGCGAAGTGTCCATTGCCACCCCTAAAGCTCGTCGCTGTCGTCTTTCTGCACCCTTCTCCCGACGTTTAGCTCGCCGATGTTCCCGTTCAACACTCGTTTCATTCGGCCACCTTGCGCGCTGGTACTCATGTTTCCGCTTTAGCTCATATATCCGAGCGACATGCGCAGGATGGTGTGACGCAGCTTGCCGCTTTCGCCGCTGGGACCGCGCAGACAACTCGGCATAGACGGACCAGCGTCCTTGCTCCTTGACCAGCATCGCGCGACCATGGCACAACGGCTGAACAGAAGCACTCGCCTGCTGACAAGACATGGCAGAGAGAGCGGCGAGCCACGTGGTTAATCACGTGGACACGGCTGGCGAGGCAGCGTTTGTCATCTTACAGCTACAGTGTTCTTACAGCGGTTGGAGCAGCGGCGGCGGCGGACGCTGCTAGCCACGCGGTATGCGTTCTTCGGTTCAAGGTCAAGCGGCGAAACTCTCTCGACTAGGCAAGTAAAGCCTCCGCTTTAAAACAATTAAGGATGCGTAGCTACGTGGTTAAAATCCTCCCCTGCGGAGCGTGGGGTATGGGTTCAAACCGAAGCACCGGAGCGAAAACTTACTTTCTTTTATTTCTTTACGGAGGCGATCGTCTTATGTGACAGACAGACGGACGGACAGTTTTCTAGTTGAGTCGCCATAGAAATGCTTACGCATTTAAAATAAATTGTGATTATAAAACGATTCACACGACGGAAGAGATCACCGTTTCATTCCGCAGACGAATGTGACGTGGCTCGGCTTCGACAAATCGCGCCGACAACGGCACGTTGGCGGAGCTTTTGGAAAGGAGGGACTTCTATTGTGTATCACAGAATAGAATACGCCCCCGGCACCCTCAGAAAAGCGATGAAAAGTGAAGGTACTGCTTTCTAAGAAGTTTGGGGCCTGTTCCACAACTAGGACCATGTCTCTGAAACACTAGCATGCCTGAAGCAAATGATTTTGATAATGTTTTGTTCAGTGTATTTTATAACGGCTATGCTTCGTTTAGCTAACCTACATTTTATATCATAGCTTTTGTTTTACTCCCGTGCTTTAACCCGATCGTTTGCTTTATTTTAGAAATTACAAAAAAAAAAGCGACGCATTTAAGCGCTATTGTCGTGTTTTACTGTTCTCATTTGTACAGACTGTGTTTTTTTTAAGACAAGGCAGCTTTTCTTTTATAAAACCTCTGCAGATCCCACGCATTGTGGGAATTGATTTCGTGCGAAGCAGTCAACGAGAAGCTGCCTATGCGGCACTTGATCGCTTTCTACCACATTTTACGATGTGGATCGACGTCTTTGTGTACAATGGGTAGCTGTGCATCTTGCGATCTGTACGGCGTGGTTGCTGGATGATGGTCGTTGCATCACGTTTATCCGCGTTTGTCTGCGAAATTAGCCAACTATATCACGCAATATGTCTTTCTCGTGTTTATCTCGCACAAAGCCTATTGTACAATTACCCGCAGTGGTAGCTGAGCATGTAACGTGTCGCGCTGCTAAGATAGAGGGCGCGGGTTCGATTCCCCGCCAAGGCGGTGGCATTTCGATGGGGACGAAAGTGAAAGGACACCTGTGTGCTTAAATTTAGCTGTGGTTCAAAGAATCCGAGGTGGTAGAAATTAATCGGGATTCTTCCGCTATACGGCCTGCCTGCCTCAATCATATTGTGGTTTTGGCACGTGAAACTTCAGCAAATATTATTATTGTTTCATAAAACTTTCAGTGTCTATTTTCGCGGTTCTTGGATTTCACCTGTGGCGCAAACCCGCATATGAAGAGCCGTGGTATGCGAGCATGCGTCACACGCGACTGGGGGAAAGGGTGTTACGACGTGCGCGACAGGTATGTCACGTTATTTGTTGTGACTTCGTAAATCACGTTCCTCATATCCTCCTATGCCAATTCTGGCAAATGCCAAGTTAATGAGACGACCAGGAAGCACCCGGACGTAGACTGCTAGATAGATAGATAGAAACGGTCAAAGTGCCTTTGGTTCGCTAAGAAATGCTTCTCTTTAAAACTCCTATGACAGTCAGGCACCTATCGTCTTCGCACACGAACTCCATATACGTCGAGGCGGAAATACTTGCCGCGCCCAAAGTTACATTAAAATGATTAATCAACACAAGCTCGTTAATTAACTTTCTATTTTTTAACTTGAGGGCAGTTGTTTATAATGAAAAGTTGTAGGATGTGACAAATCTCCTAAAAGCACATGTAATTTGATATATTAGTCCTCGAAATTCAAGGCCCCGATGCAAGCGATATCAAAACTGAGCACGCCGGGAGTGCAGGAAATGCCGCCGCTGTGTTAAGTCAGACCGCAGCTTCACGTGACTAACATCGAAAAAAGATTGTAGTGACATAATCAGGTCAGGAAAAACGGCACGTAGTCTCAAATACGCAAGTTCACCACTTATTCTTTACATTTGCTGTGTATCTTATCTGTTTCTTAACTTCTAATAATAATAATATCTGGGGTTTAACGTCCCAAAACCACCATATGATTATGAGAGACGCCGTAGTGGAGGGCTCCGGAAATTTCGACCACCTGGGGTTCTTTAACGTGCACCTAAATCTAAGTACACGGGCCTCAAACATTTTCGCCTCCATCTGTTTCCTAACTTCTAAGTAAGGGAAAAGAACTCTTTCGCTTGTCTGCTAGACGAAGTGCCACAGTGGCTGCCCCCTAGTTTTACGCTGCACAATAAAAAAAATTGCGGCAGCTACGCACTAGTGGAGCGAAAACTTAAGGAAACAGCGGAGTTGGTGGCCTTACCTTCTTCCTTTCCCTCCTCCTGACCGTCACTTCCCTTTCCCAACTCTTGCTATACTACACTATACAATACTACGCTATGCTTCACCCTCTCCCCTCCTTCTAACCTTTACATCACTCCTCCTCACGCTATGCTATGCTTTCTTTCTCTCTCTCTCCTTTTCTTTCGATATATTTCATTGTCTTTCTCTCTCTATTTCTTTCTCTTTCTTTCGCTGTCTCTCTTTCCCCGTGCTTCTTTCTCTCCCTCTGTTTCTTTCTCTTTCTTTCTCTTCCTTTCTATCTTTTTCTCGTTCTCTCGCCCATAGCAACGCAATCATATGGTTCTCTTTCTATTCGCGGCGAGATCGACCTATAGGTGGCAGCACCGTACTGGTTTCGTGTGGTGTGTGTAGAAGTGCACGGGGCTTCTGTTTTCACATCGTGAATTTGTGTTCCGTACCCGCAGAAAACTCTTCGTTATCGATGGTGAGGTTTTGTTCGGTGCCACAATGCCGCACATACTGCACAGAGCCAGGGATAAGCTTCCATTTTTATCCCACCGACGCGGAACGTCGCCGACTGTGGCTCGTTAGGCTTCGTAACGGCAGGACGCCTTCCAAGTACGCGTTGGTGTGCAGCAAGCACTTCGACGACGGTGCATTCGCATTCGCAGACGAGAAAGAATGGTGAGTAGTCAGCGATAACTTCGCTAATGTGTGCATTTATATGCTTGTTGCTGCTGTGCACTACGAGCGTGAAGATGGTCGCTGTAAGCGAACGCTCGGGGAAGCTTCCCTGTGCTTTGATTTTCCTACACTTCCGCAGGAACATTAAGCGAGAATCAATCGAGAAAGAAGAAAATTAATGCATGGAATTTATTCTTTGTCATTCAAGTACCGTCTGCGCTGTGAATGCAAAGTTTGGTCGCGCTTGGCTATGAGTATGTTTAAACGAGAGTCCCCGAGCCCTTATGTAGTTCGCGCATGTTCCATTGTGTTTATACGGCCGCGAGAACAGTTCTCAGTATTCCGCAGAGCAAGTACGTGCACCGAAACGCGGCAAGTGTGTATGCATGATCTGGTGCATAGTAAAGGGTATCGTTTTATGAGCCCTCACTCGCCACGTAAGCGATGAAAATGCGCGAGCGAGTTTATCGCCACTGCTGATCTTGATGAATATATTTTTCTCGCTCGCTCTCTTTTTTTAAAGGGTTTTCGCGGAAGAGGTTGAGGCCTGACGCACTTCCGACACTGAACTTGCCAAAGCGCAAATTTGACAGGCATAAGCTATCCTCGCAAGTACACGGGTGTCTTTGTATACATTTCGCCACAAGTTATAATTGCGCAAGGCAACTCAGTTTTGCGATTTCCGTGTCATTCCATTTTCTGTTCTGCTTAGGGGACAATTTAAGTACCGAAGTGTCAGACGTGACTTCACAGAAATATTTCTCTGCAATGGGACCAGGACCGTACACAATTAAAGCTCGTCGCGTAACCTATAAACGACAGTCCCGAAGTTACACACCTAACCACAACGCGCAAGTGCACGAGAGCCTTTTTTTTTAACCACCGAGCCGCTAAAAGGCTATATTCACATGAGATTTAATACTTCTCATCTTTAGGACAACGCCAAGTGCACTTTGCAATGCGTTTGAACCACAGAGCGGCACCTACACTGATATGACTCTCGTGAACGGACGGTAAGACGACCACACACAGCACTTTCGACAAGTGCACTCACTGATCTTATTACAGTACATATACAACCGATCAAGGCCAAATGCTTCTTTACATCGTGTTAGGCATACGTACGAGCGGTTAAAGTTGCACCAACACAACGGAAGAAACCGCCTTTTGAGGCCCTGCATGACGTACGCGCACATGAAAACACAACGCGGCTAGCAGACGACGCATGGAGCAATCCACACTAGGCGCGCTTCAGCCAGTAGCCGCCAGGCGGCGACTCCGCTCGATCTCGCGGCCAATAAGAAGCGAGGCACAGCTGTGCCAAGTGGTTGCTAGGCAACGCGCAGTGACTTCATAGAGAGGCGCCATTGATGGTCTATGCAATACGGACAAACGAAAAGCCTAAAGCTAAAACTGCTGCTTGGGCGAGTTTGTTCATGATTAAGATAGATTTACCAGCGCAGAAAGAGGAAACTCTTAAGAAGGAACACACACACTGTGTGTGTGTTCCTTCTTAAGTGTTTCCTCTTTCTGCGCTGGTAAATCTATCTTATACAGCTAGTTGCTAAAAGAGGAAGTTGCGGTTTTTTCTTGGGCACGGTGTCAAAGAAGCATATAAGCATGAAACATCACACACGACGAATAAGCGGTCTACTTCTGTATTTGAGACGACTTGCCGTTGTTCCTGATTCGCAGCAGAATCGAAGTTTTTTCAAAGTTTATCCCTAAGTTCCGGTCTGACGTAGCACAACGACGGCATTTCCTGCGCGCCCGGCGCGCTCTTTCGATATCGCCTGGATCAGGGCCTTGAATTTCGATTATTAGCATCTCAAATTAAGTGTGCTTTTAAGAGCGGAGCGGTTTAAGCTCGCCGTAATTTGTCTGTCGGAACACGTGCGGTGATTTCTACGGCGCGCGATACAATAATCTGATGTGCGAGCTAACTAGTACAGAGAGAGAGAAAGAAAGAGAGCTAGAGAGAGAAAGAAAGAAAGATAGAAAGATAAAAAATCAGAAGAATTCTTGGCGAAAAAAAATTTCTTGACGAGGCCGGACTCGATATAATAATATCTGGGGTTTAACGTCCCAAAACCACAATATGATTATGAAAGACGCTGTAGTGGAGGGCTCTGAAAATTTCGACCACCTGGGGTTCTTTAACGTACACCTAAATCTAAGTACACGGGCCTCAAACATTTTCGCCTCCATCGAAACTGCAGCCGCCGCAGCCGGGATTCGATCCCGCAACCTTCGGGTCCGCAGTCGAGCGCCATAACCACTTGACCACCGTGGCGGGGCAAGAGGCCGGACTCGAACGCATAGCAAGGGGTGGGAAAAGGAAGTGAGGGTGAGGAGGAGAGATGTGAGGGTGAAGAGGAGGGACAGAGCATTGAAAGAATGCGAACGACATAAATAGAGAGAAAGTCAGAAAAAGAAAGAGAGAAAGAACCAAAGAAAGAGAGAGAAAGAAACAGAGGTAGAGAGAAAAAAGATAGAAATAAAGAGGGAGCAAGCGAGAAAACAAGAGAAAGAGAGAGAAAGAAAAGGAAGAAAGAGCAAGAAAGAGAGAGAGAGAAAGTGAAGGCGACAGTCGGAGAAGAGAGTGTGAAATTGAAGTGAAGGTGAGGAGGAGGAGGAAAAGGAGGACGGGAGAGAGTAAAGCACAGCATAGACAGAATGAGCAAGGAAGAAATAGAGAGCAACAAGCGTAGAAAAGGAAAAAAAAAGCAGTGAAAGAGAGAGAATCAAACCGAGAGGGAGAAATAAATATATAGAGAGAAGAAGATAGAAAGAGAGGAAGCATGCGAGAAAGATAGAGAGAAAGAAAGGTAAGAAATAGGAAGAAAGAAGGAGAGAGACAAATAAAGAGAAACAAAGAAGGCCGCCCAGCTCTGCACTTCCTTCAAGCTTGGCACCACTAATGCGAAGCTACCTTAATTTTTTGGGGGGCGATTTCTAAAAAATGGGTATGCCATAAATTGTCCCGCCCTACAACTTTTTCCATATAAACAACCGCGCTCAAGTTAATAATTAAAACAGTTAATTAAGCAAATTTTATTATTTACTTATTTCATATGTAACTTTAGGTGCGGCAAATTATTTCCGCCTCGACGTAGAGTTCGTGTGCGAAGACGACAGGTGCCTGACTGTCATAACATTAGACAGATTTAGTTGGGCGTCCGCAACAACGTACGGACGCAGCCTGCCGGCCATTTCCTATGGCAGGCTGCGTCCGTACGTTGATTGCGGACGCTCAACTAAATCTGTCCATTTTTATAAAAAATCTGTACTGTCTAAAAAAAAAGCACTCTGTATATAGCCATAACCGTCTGCGATCTTGTTCTTCGCGCTTGAGCTTTGGCTAGTGCTTACTAAATCATATGGTATGCTAACTAGATCTAGCCTGGAATGCTTCTGTGCTGTAATATTTCCAGTACGTTTGCTATAACGTATTAGTGGTATCTTCGCTATGTGTGTAAACACCAAGTACTTAAAGGAAGCATGTTGTGAAGCTCTCACGTTTTTCTGCCCTGTTCATTACTGAATTATTTTTTTTCTGTCTTAATCCGACGACTTAATAAAGTAACCTTTCTTGTTTTTTCTATTTGCTAGTGGCTAGTGAGGGAGAATGAAATATTTGAACAGCTAGTTTCTCCCAGCAAATATGTGCTACCGTTTGATGTTTGCATTGAATAAATTATTGAGTCGCTTTAACGATGTAAGTTGGCGACTTTAATGTGTCGCATGCCGTAGGTTCTCGATAGATGGCGTCTTGAAAAAAAAATGTCCACGGCGTTCAGCATAATATATCTATAGTCGAAGATATATGCCGTGCATTTCACAACCTTATTAAAACGAGCGTTACGTGAGTGTTGTTCCTACGCACTCCTCTGAAGCATGCGGCCCCTTGCGACCGACATCGGCATACGATGTGAAAGATTGCTAAATATGCAGCCGCAAACACGAACACTGCCTCTACATGATCATCTCAAATTTCAAGCCGTACGACGCGCTACACGCGCGCTTATGCGTTTTGGCATGCTCCATATTCATGGGCAACTGTCAACCTTTCGGACAACGTGCCGCGCGTGCGCAACCATATTCGCCATCTACCCGTTCAGCCAGAACGTTTAAAAGATAAATGT
Source organism: Rhipicephalus sanguineus (assembly GCF_013339695.2). NCBI lineage: Eukaryota > Metazoa > Arthropoda > Arachnida > Ixodida > Ixodidae > Rhipicephalus > Rhipicephalus sanguineus. Next base: position 159,232,841 of record NC_051176.1, read on the forward strand.
CTCCGGGCAACCTGACAAGCACAGTGTCGCCAGAAACGAAGGACGCAGTCTGTTCTGCCAGAGCCGCAGGGTAAAACTAAATCTCTTAAGATGCTGCACTTTTTCCTGTTTACGTGCCCGTATACCCCTACTGTTCCGACATACTCTTATAGTCTGCTTTTCTGCGCACGTCACACTGGCGTAGGAGGAAAGCAGCGGGTGGGGGGGAGGGGCCTATGTATAGATCACTCTTGCTGCGTCAAAACCTTTCGAGATGTCAGCAAAAGCCAGGCGACACACAAAAGTCCGGGTACCACATTGTGACTGAACCGATGAACGAAGAAAAAAAAAAAAAAAAAACTAGAAGCGTTACTTTTGCGCAAGCTGAAACGAAAACCCAACTTTTTTTTTATGGCACGAAGTCGAAGAAAAAGAATTTTTTTTCATCAATGTATCGCATATGCGTGTGGCTCAGCCATGCTAGCTCATTTATAACCGGCCTGATTTTGCTGTCGTTTCTCTCTCTGTCGTTTTAAAGGTGCCAGGTGCGAGTGGTTTTAACGGGTTCTCGCCTGGAGGCAGACATGCTAAAAAAAATGACATTCGTAATGGTTCTTAACTTGTAACATATGCAAGCCTAACTTTCGTAAAGTGGCTAGATGGAAAAGTTGCTACATCTTCAGATGGATGTTAACATCGTTAACGACAAGGCACGGTTAAAGTAGAAGGCAGGACAAGAACTCCTCTGAACTGAGTTTTATTTCGGGACTACAGCGATTAAATAGCAGCAATTTAAAGGTTTCTTGTATTTAGGCCTTTTAACCTTTCGAGACGCCAATCTTGGACAACTAACTGCAGCCAAGTTTTAGAAATATACTGATTCGATTCAGGAGGAGTTCATTAAAAAGCAGGTTGTCTATAATTATACGGAGTATTTTATATATATATATATATATATATGCATTCTATTTTGTTGTGTAATTAGTGAAATAAATATTGTACTTAATCTCGCAGTTTACAATGGTATACCAGGGCACGCGCTGGCTTATACCTGAAAGATCATAAAAAAACAACTTAAACAAGCTATAGCTTAGTTATGCCGTTAATTATTGCGTAAGACCATGTATCTTAATTATCAGAAGCCAAACACGACGCCCTAGAACAGCTCTGCAGGCCATTGACTTCATTATAATTCTGCCCATTTGGACGATGAAGCGGTTGAATATTACCTGCCCTTTGATGGTCCAAGGGGGTAGTACTATTCCGTAATTTTAGCACTATTGCCATTTTTGACGTCATATACAGCATTATTACTAAAAGAAGTGGCAAGCAGTTGTATTACTTGCATTATTTGCTGCGAAAAGGTCCCCGCTGGAGCGCTACGCTGACGTGCTATGCAGTGAAGGCCAGGCAAAGGAACACTTCGTACGACTTTGTGGTTGTTCAGTTAAAAAAATATTTCTTCGCTTAAAACAAAAACTACTCTTTTCAAACTTCCTGTACGTCATACCCACAAAGCATACTACACAACGATGTAAAAGTCATACTTTTACTTGTACCGCTACATTGTGAAAAATGAAGCCGCAATATGGGTCAAAACGCTCTTTTTCCAAAATTTGTCACGATATTGTGGCAACGTTTATTCTCCTTTCGATCCCGCAGCATTTGTATCACTTACTATAGGAACCTACAAAGTCCTCAATGTGAATATATTACTCGCGGAAAAATCGGTGTTCTTTCTAAGAAACGCTAAACATGCAGCACCTGGCTACTTTTCGTCAAGGCCAAAAATAATGAAAGTTGAAACAAAAATGAATAAACTATCATAGTCATGAAAGAGCAGCGCCTTGAAATTAAGAAAAAAATTGTTTCTTAGTATTGGCTCAAACCAGTAATTTTATATAACTTGTTATGTACGACACAGTTTCGCTTCCGTGCCCCAAGTTCGAAGCGCTCTCTAGGCAACACTTTTTCCCCAATATATATATATATATATATATATATATATATATATATATATATATATATATATATATATATATATATATATATATATATATATATATATACAGGGTGTTTCAAGAAATGTGTCCAACCTTCTCAAAAAATCTGGAAAATGCGATATTTGATTGCTGCCTCCAGAATTGGTTTTTCTGTAGTGGCAGGAATTTTAGGATGGTTAAAGAAATTAATCGGGACTGTAATTAAGAAGTTAAATTAATTAACTTTTTAATTAGTGGAATTAGATGGTTGTGTCAAATGGGTGAATTGATGTTCTTCATGCCAGAAACCCAACTCAGCTTTGAGATTTCGAAAAAGTGGCATTTAAAAATATTTATGACTTAATGAAATTCAACCAAACTCAATGGCGAAACCTAGCCAAAAACATTAAAGAACGCAACTGCCATATTCTTCTGAGACGTCCAAAATGAGTGAATGACTTTTTCTGTAGCGCTAGGCATCTTAAGATGGTTAGAGACATGACTTGAGACAGTGTTATGATCGGCCTGCCTGGCTTGGCGCCACTTTGACGCATGAGACGTTGCGGCTAAGACTACCCTGATTTCTTCCGGGTCAGCGGTTCCAGAGATGCCCCAAGAGCGGCGACAACACGAAGGTCGTTCGTCTAATATTCTCAGGTTGTCTGCGCCCCTCGTAAAACCATTTGGGCACGCCTGACCAACTGACAGTTTAGGAAGAGTTGTTGGCCGTCGAGGCGGCTTGCTTTGTCGTCAAGGTGCCCCGGACAAAGGACCCAGCGTCCGGGAACCGTCTGCGGATGCATTTCCCACGTTCCCCGTGGCGCCTTGTTGCCGCTGTTTCCACAACACGTGGCCTGCCTGGCGCCGCATACCCATCCTTGCAACAGACTACGAAACTGACTTCCACGTAAGACTCAACGTCTTCGTGCTGTGCCGTGTGTGCGCGGTGGGCAGTGTTTTTCCCTCGCCATGGGACGAACTGGATGTGCCTCTTTCTCCTTTCGTGGGTTGGGAAGGAGGCGGCGTTTCACCTTCCCGTTTTGGGGGCGGAGGTGAAGATGGAAATTTTCATTGGACTGTCCTGGCCTCTATTGTTTTTTCCTACAGGGAACCCTGGGAAGGCCAGGACATAAAATGCGAGCGCCGATGCGCTCCCGACGAGCTCTCACAAGTTCTCTCCAGCTCTCACGAGCTCCGAGAGCTTCCATGATGCTAACCCCATCATGTAGCAACACGCTACCTGTAAATAATGTAATAAAACGTTACTGTTAACAGCTCCGGGCTCCTCTCCTCGACATCTCCCCGGGACTCTGGCTGGCTCCGGTCCTCTGGGCAGAACCCCGATCACATCAACAGTAATTAGGAAAGTCAAATTAATTAACTTTTTAATTAGTGGAGTTAGGTGACTGTGTCATATTGTGGAATTTAAGTTCTTGGTGCCAGAAACCCATCCCAACATTGAGATTTTGATAAAGCGGCCTCTAGTGATAATTACGAAGTAATGAAATTCAAGCGAATCCGATGGCTTTCGCTGTTGAAAGCCGTTGCATTTCGTTGAAATTCATTACGCCACAACAATTACTACAAGACGCTTTTTCGAAATCTCAAAGCTCGAATGGGTTCCTCGCATGAAGAACTTCAATTCTCTGATTTGACACAATCACCTAACTCTACTAATTAAAAAGTTAATTAATGTAACTTTCTTAATTACTGTCCTAAATGATGTCCTTAACTACCTTAAAATTCCTGCCGCTACACAAAAAGCAATTCTGGAGGCGGCGATCAAATATTGCATTTTCCTGCTTTTTTGAGAAGGTTGGACACATTTCTTGAAACACCCTGTGTATATATATATATATATATATATATATATATATATATATATATATATATATATATATATATATATATATACCGGGTGTCCCAGCTATCTTGAGCCAAGGGTTTAAATATACAATATTAGAGGCAGGCGAGTGGAATCACTTGCAAATTACTGACAGTTACCTTGCGCACTACAGACAATTTTTTGTTTGGTAATTAGTTAATTTGTTAATAGGATTTTTTCATTAAATTGCTAAATATTGACTGTAGGCAAGAAATGCGGCTTGCAAAGTTCGAGGGCGTCTTCAGAAACCCCAATTCTATTATTTGCGATAAAGAAAGTCTTACGTATACAATTTTTTCCAAGCTGCAAAGAAAGCCCTCGAAATACAAAAAGAACCACGTGACTAGCGCATTCGCCCGCCGCGAGAATGCTGCCCTCAGCCGTGGTTTGAGAGAACGAAATCAGCTGCGGCCACGAGTCGCCAGCTCCGTTGCAGCAGTAGGCCGATAAGTTAACGGTGGTTTCTTGGCCCGTTGCCAGCCAGTTGGCGCGCGTGACGGTGCAAGTTGTAGCGAACGCGGGCCAACATTTACCGTCAACTTATCAGCCTACCGCCGCAGCGGAGCCGCCGAGTCGCGGCCGCAGCTGATTTCGTTCTCTCAAACCACGGCTGAGGGCAGCATTCTCGCGGCGGGCGAATGCGCTAGTCACGTGGTTCTTTTTGTATTTCGCGGGCTTTTTTGCAGCTTGGAAAAATGGTATACGTGAGACTTTCTTTATCGCAAATAATGGAATTGGGGTTTCTGAAGACGCCCTCGAACTTTGCAAGCCGCATTTCTTGCCTAGAACCAATATTTTGCAATTTAATTAATCTTAATTAACAAATTAGTTAATTACCAAACAAAAAATTGTCTGTAGTGCGCAAGGTGACTGTCAGTAATTTGCAAGTGATTTCACTCGCCTGCCTCTAATATTGTATATTAAACCCTTGGCTAAAGATAGCTGGGACACCCTGTATATATATATATATATATATATATATATATATATATATATATATATATATATATATATATATATATATATATATATATATATATATATATATATATAAGTATATGAGCTACATTGTCAATGTTCTCTTTTTCCTGCGGTGACGTCTTGCAGGATTTCAGAAGCGTGCATATTCTATTCATATTCACAAGTTAGGTGATGTGCGCCAGCTATCTTTGTCACTCCTTCAGAACGAGATACCGTGTTTTTATCTGACTGAAAAGCCCATTCTACTGCGCATCATGTACCTCTCCCCATTCCTGCCCTGGAGCAAGAGGTGAACTTATATGCCGCTCGAAGGAAACAAAACACTTGTTGGTCAGCGCTATGGTTTGCGTCCTCTCTTATTCCGTCCTGCTTTTTGCGCTGTTTGCGGTTTCCCCAGGGTGCAGAATTTTGTCAGGTCTTTGCACATTACTTCTTAGACTGAACCCCTCCCTATCTCCTCCCTTTCTCGTCACACACACACACACACACACACACACACACACACACACACACACCACACACACACACACACACACACACACACACACACACACACCACACCACACACACACCACATATATATATATATATTATATATATATAGATATATATATATATATATATATATTATATATATATATATATCGTAGTCGTGCAACAAAGAAATTCGGCACTTTCCTTCGTTATATCAATATTATATTTCGTTAGCTTGACATTCTACCTTTTATGCAATGTATAGTTGCCAAAGGCTTCTTTATTTGCACGGAAAGTGCCGGAAAAATGTTTGAATAATTTGGCAGTTAAGAAAAAGCTCTTTTTAACAGTTAAAAAAAAAAAACATCTTGAACCTGAGCTACCGCAACCAAGACATGATGTTGTGCTGCGAAGTCCTCTTTACAGCGTAAGTACGTCGCATGTAAAGCCGAAAGAAGCGCAGGTCCAGCGCATTGTGGTAATATGGGTTAAGCAAAGCTGTCACGCCTATTCTGCGCGTCGCGGCTTGTCATCAAAAGCTCGGGTGTTGCCTATAGAGTGGTGCGACGCCGATGCTATCATGTTCACTGAAGCATTTGCTTTCCACCTGCTACAGTGAACGCACGACGTCTAAAACCATCGCACGCTACAGAACCATGGGGTACGTGCGGTATAAAATCGAATAAAATCAAGGCGACATCCTGTATAACGGCACCTCCGTTTATAGTGGCCACATAAACACATGACCACTGTACCCAGCAAACTTGAAATTTATCTGCTCGGCTTCCTCTGAGGCAGCTGTGAAATTTCGTTATATCGAGAATTTTGTTATGAGTAAAACCCGACTATATCGAGCTCGGGTAAAGCGAGTTATTCTTTTTTTCGAACAGTTTTCGAACACGACAGTGCTTTAAGGTGAATGCATAGAAAAAAAAAGATTAAAGCCAGTTCGACGCCTGTGAAATCTGAGTAAATCTGACGTGGTCGGCGCTCGCTATTTCACGATTCTCCGCTCCCTTTTTAACTCGATGGCTGCCGTGAAATGAAATAACCTGCTGCTCTCCGCAAAGCTAGAAATTATCAACACAGTCTTACGTGAGGAATGAATTATGATGACGCCGCTGCGTACAGCATCCTAGACGCATGCTGAGTACGATATTGAAGAACAAGGCCAATATCAGGGCCAAGGCGGACTAGACGCTTCGGGCGCCCGACGAGTACGCACAGCCGCGTGTGAGCATGTTGAGGAGCTGGAGCTGTTTACATTAAAGGAGCACTGAGAGCGATATATTTTTTTTGTGACTTTTATGCTTTAATGAGTAGCTTTTTGTCTGATGATCCCGAAATTGAATCCCGTAAATGCCCTAAGGTATTGTGTAATTAATGCTAACGTCACTGATTATGACCACCTCAAAAACGTCCGCCTAATGTCATAAGAAACTTATATATATATATATATATATATATATATATATATATATATATATATATATATATATATATATATATATATAAACATGGGACATTCCATATCAAGTGTACCGGTAAATTTTCGACCATCTCCGATCATGCTGAAATAAATTGGGCTGGTATGTGTGAATGTCACATGTAGTTATTGAGGCGTTATGTTTCGGGAAAAGAAATTGTTTTGCCTAGAGGGCGCTTCGAACTTGGGGCACGGAAGTGAAACTGTGTCCTACATAAAAATTTATATAAAATAACTGGTTTGCGCCATTACAATAAAACATTTTTTTTTCTTAATTTCAAGGCTCTGCTCTTTCATGACTACGATAGTTCATTCATTTTTGTTGCAAGTTTCATTATTTTTCTTCTTGACGAAAAGTCGCCAGATGCTGCATGTTTAGCATTTCTTAGACATAGCAGCCATTTTTCCGCGAGTAATATATTCACATTGGGGGCTTTGTAGTAGGTTCCTATAGTAAGTGATAAAAATACTGCGGGATCGAAAGAAGAAGAAACGTTGCCACAATATTGCCGCAAAGTCGGGAAAAATAGTGTTTTGACCCGTATTGGGGCTTCATTTTCACAATGTAGCGGTCCAAGTAAAAATATGAATTTTGTATTGTTGTGCAGTATGCTTCGTAAGTATAACGTACAGGAAGTTTGAAAAGAGTAGTTTTGGTTTTAGGCGAGAAAAGATTTTCTAACTGAACAACCACAAGGTCGTACGAACGTTTTCCTTTGCCTCGCCTTCACTGCATAGCACGTCAGCGCAGGATTCCAGCGGGGGCCTTTTCGCAGCATATAATGCAAGTCAATGTAAGCAGTTGTATGACTTGCATTATTTGCTGCGAAAAGGCCCCCGCTGGAATCCTCCGCTGACGTGCTATGCAGTGAAGGCGAGGCAAAGGAAAACTTCATACGACCTTGTGGTTGTTCAGTTAGAAAATTTTTTTCTCGCTTAAAACAAAAACAACTCTTTTCAAATTTCCTGTACGTCATACTTACGAAGCATACTGCACAACAATGCAAAAGTCATATTTTTACCTGGACCGCTACATTGTGAACATGAAGCCCCAATATGGGTCAAAACGCTATTTTTCGCGACTTTGCCGCAATATTGTGGCAACGTGTCTTCTTGTTTCGATCCCGCAGCATTTTTATCACTTAAAGGGGCCCTGCAACACCTTTCTTTGTTATATTGGAATAGTCCCATTATTGACGTATGACTCTTCACGAGCCATATGCCGCAAAACTTTTTCGAATCCGTCAAGTCTAAGTGGTGTTACCAAATTATAGAGATCACGTTCCGCAGCTTTCTCTCTCAACTCAACGCAGCGAGCGCGCGGAAAGCTGCGCGCGGCGTGAGGGGAGGGAGGGAGGGCGGAGGTGCGAGGAGGCGACGTCAGCGCCGGCAGCATTTTTTTCATTTTTTTCTCTCTGGCGTCTCGGCGCAACCACGTGGTCTGTGCCGCCAGTTCCGGTCGGCTTGCGTCGTTCTCGTCGAGCGGAGTCGATCGCGCTGTGTATCGCGCGTGCTTGAAAACTGCGCGTCGATTTGGTAATGTTGGGTGTGCACCTCGAACGCCGTAGTGTTTTCATCGCTCTGCCAACCATGGAAGCAAACGTGCGCGCTCGTTTGGAACGAATGACAGCTGAGATCGGTTTCGCCCCATACTCCGATACACCGCCTCGTAAGACGGCACTGGCAGACGACCCCGAAGCGCCGCCATTACCGGACGCCAGCATTGTTATCGGAGACACGCTGCGCCCGTGCCTCGGTGGGTCGTGAGAACGTGCCGACGATGCAGTTCTCAGCTGACGAGGCAACACTCGAACGGCTGCCACTCTCAACGGCAACCGGCGATGGTCAAAAGCGCAGAAATATTCACGTTTCCGGCACTGCGCATGGCGAAGAAAACGGAACCACGCAACTACGAGCAGACGAGCTGTCGGTGAGACCGGAAGTGCTAATATTAATGTTTGTTCGGTGTTTTTAACGCGATAACATAATATAAACATACATATTATCTACTTATTGAACTCAAAATTAACAACGAAAGTAATAATGAGGGTGTTGTCGTGATTATAACATCAGCCAATGGTGGAACTGCCGACAATCGCGTCATATTTTGCGGACTAATACATCATTTGTTGAGAGAAGAGGGAGCGATTTTCAGCTGACTTTGAGAATTTATTGTAAATTCCAGGCCGTGCGCATCGCTATAATATTTGGCTCGCGTGTTCTCGGGAGCCTCGACTACCGATCGGCAGCGCTTTTTGAGCATGCTCGAAAAGTGTTGCAGGGCCCCTTTAATATAGGAACCTACAAAGCCCTCAAATGGACTATATTACTCGCGGAAAAATCGCTGCTTTTTCTAAGAAATGCCAAACATGCAGCATCTTGCGACTTTTCGTCAAGGCGAAAAAAAATGAAACTTGCAACAAAAATGAATGAACTATCGTAGTCATGAAAGAGCAGAGCCTTGAAATTAAGAAAAAAAAAATGTTTTATTGTAATGGCGCAAACCAGTTATTTTATATAAATTTTTATGTAGGAGACAGTTTCACTTCCGTGCCCCAAGTTCGAAGCGCCCTCTAGGCAAAACAATTTTTTTTTCTCGAAATATAACGCCTCAATAACTACGTCTCACATTCACACATACCAGCCCAATTTATTTCAGCATGATCGGAGATGGTCGAAAATTTACGGTACACTTGATATGGAATGGCGCATATCAAAAGGCACACTGTCAACGTCACCAAGTCCTCGACGCACGTGATCTTACGATGCTTGACCGTGGTGTGGCGCAATATATATATATATATATATATATATATATATATATATATATATATATATATATATATATGAAAGAAAACTAGTCACAGTGAAAAACATAACATTTATTCTGACCGGCCGAAAGCTCAGAATAAATGTTGTTATGTTTTTCACTGTGACTAGTTTTCTTTCATATAATTAAACCAATAGCCAGGCACATTCTTTCGAAACCATATATATATATATATATATATATATATATATATATATATATATATATATATATATATATATATATATATATATATATATATAGCGCCACACCACGGTCAAGCATCGTAAGATCACGTGCCTCGAAGTTTTGGTGATGTTGAGAGTGTGCCTTTTGAATCGGGGCCCCGCGTGGGTATGCAGTGTAACGATGGGTGTGCTGCGCAGTATCAGTTAGGGTGGGACGCAGAAGGCACTTTCTCATGGCAAAATTTCTGCGATACACCCGCCTGCCTAGCACCAATTATACTATCAAGAGTTTTCCTCCTTAGGAAAAAAAAAAACAATTTGAGTGGATTCAGCGCGATACAACGAAGACAAAGGTGAAGAAGGGACACGAACACCAGCGCTGTTCTCACAACTAACTTTATTAGCGCAGAAGCACATATCTTAAAGTACAACATATAACCACGTGACCACACGCCGATGACGTCAAACTGAAGATAAATGCAAAAGATTAAAGGTAGACTAACCATGAACAAACTGTATCAGGTGACAAAACTATACAAGAAAGAAATTTTGCTGTCCTGCATGGCCATAGAAGGAACGCTTACACAACCAGGGCCTTTTTGCGGAATGTACAAAGCATGCGGATCAGGCTACCAGAGAAATTATAGAAGCTTTGCACATTTACGAAAAAGGTCCCAGTTGTGTAAGCGTTCCTTCTATAGCCCTGCATCACAGAGAAATTTCTTTCTTGAATAGTTTTGTCACCAGATACAGCTTGTTCATGGTTAGTCCACCTTTAATTTTTTGCATTTATCCTCAGTTTGACGTCATCGGCGTGTGGTCACGTGGTTATAGGTTGTGCTTTAAAATATGTGTTTATGCGCTAATAAAGCTATAGTTGTGAGAACAGCGCTGTTGTTCGTGTCCCTTCTTCACCTTTGTCTTCGTTGTATCGCGCTGAATCCCCTTAATATGTTTAGCAGAATCCAACTCGCCGAAATGTCAGTTCTTCTTTATTGCGATAGCAACAAATTGTATAATATTATACGAAGGAAGGCTAGCAGCTGACCCTTTGGGTCCGATCTCACGTAACTCTAATATTTATGCGTGACTTTAACTGACTTAATGTCGTAAAGGCCAATTTACAGCGGAGTTGAGGGGAAGTCTCGGCAATTAAATGCAAAGCTAAGCGAACATGGGCATGGTTTAGCCCCGAAGGAATCTCCTCTCCGTTTGACCACCTACATGTCTCCAGCCTCCAATTCACCTCACTCCTTCACTCGCCCTTCGCCATACTATGCTACACTCTCCCTCCTCCTCACCCTCCCTTCCCTTTCCCACCCCTTGCCATACTGTGCCATACATGGCTATGCTATGTATGGCATAGTGCGTGTTTCTATGTTCTTACGTGTTGTCTTCTTCGCGCAGTATTAAACTTGTCTGCTGAATCTATAAACCAACTAGCCCAACAACGCTGCGCTTCGTATGTGTGCGCGTGCTTTTATGTTCTTACGTGTTGTCTTCCTCGCACAGTTTAAATATTAATAACTGTTGGAGTTTAACGTCCCGAAACCACGATATGATTATGAGAGACGCCGTAGTGGACGGCTCCGGAAATTTCGACCACCTGGGGTTCTTTAACGTGCACCTAAATCTAAGTACACGGGCCTCAATCGTTTTCGCCTCCATCGAAAATGCGGCCGCCGCGGCCGTGATTCGATCCCGCGACCTGCGGGTCAGCAGCCGAGAACCATAACCACTAGACCACCGTTGCGGGTTCTTCGCACAGTTTAAACTTGGCTGCTGGGCAATACTTTGCCCGTTTGAGCTCGGCTTGAACAGCTCCGCTGTAAAACGCTGGTGTAAGGGAATACGGCCGCTCCAGGGAGAGAAGCTGTTTTCGTGTAGTCTGCTGCCGCAACGCGAAGCACAGCATGTAGAAGTGCATACGAGCCGTTTGGTGATGTCTGCCGAGACAGCGCGAGCGCTCGGGACCGCGCCCTCATGGCCAAAGTTCACACTTGCTGCTCGAGCGACGACCCACCCCCCTCCTCCTCCGCCCACGCTCCTTCACCCGGGGAAAGACGGGCGGAGCGTTTCCTCTCTGCTTGAGGAGCAATCGACGGCAGGCCTCGTAGGCGGGATGATGTTCTCGCATCTACAGTCGAGCGCGATTGCAAGGTTATCGCGCGAGCATTGACCAAGAACTACAACAGCGCCACGAACTGGAATACTCTTTCGAGGAGAGGGAGGTATCGCAAGAGCTTCACTCACTCTTTTTGCTGTTCCTTAAGCTGCGGTCACTCCCGTCTAACGACGGCACATTTTCATTTCTTTTTTTTTATGACAACGCGATATATTTTGGTCAACCTAGCAAGCCGTTTTAACGAAGCAGTGCCAAGCACTAGCTTTACCAGATGTTTCCCAGCAATCTTATTTTCCGCGGAGATAAAAGCCAACGAAGAATACATTTGATCGCAACGAATGGAAAGATTAAAATAGAGAGAAAGGGTGTATAGTTCGTCATAGCGGCAATTGTTGTAGCATGGAACAGCCAACGAGGGCGAGAAGAATACATGATCTCGCTTTTCACTGTTCCGAAAAGTGCCGCTAGGCCCCTGGGATGCTAGGCCGGTCTACGCTCGCGCGATAACCATCATATCGCGCTCGACTGTACCTTTCGTGCGACGGAAACGGCCGACTCGTTTCATGTCTTCTTCAGCCGTGTTCGTTGCGGCTGAAGAAGAACATGTTATCCGGTAGGATTTTATACCGAGCATGACGCCGACGGCGATGGCAAAAACCCGTCGAGAGTGTCCATGTAATTGCTATCGACATAAAACACACCGACTCGGTTTAAGAAGTGAAGCCAACGTAAAAAATAAGTAGTTCGGCGGCTAAGAACAACAAACGATTTATTCAACGCAAATTATCGCCTTCAACGTCTATCCACACTGCTCGTAATTCTGTTTGCATCTGCCGATTCTTGCATTCCGCCGGGCTCGCCTTCTCTCACCACACACACACACACACACACACACACACACACACACACACACACACACACACACACACGCTGTCGACGCTCCGCGCGTCTCGTCCCCAGCCAGACGTGCGTGATAGCGCGTCTCGCCCATGTCACCATCAACGTCCAAAGATCAGCACAGTCTGTGGGTGCGTAACGTTCAACGCGTCGCGGTTACGCGTGGACAGGAGACGTAAATTGCATGTGCAGTCCTATCTGTAAGCTTTTATCAGCGACATTTGGCGCTGTCTGCGGCGAAGACATTCCTCCTTGCGGTACTTGAAACGCCACTGAAATAAGCAGCGCACAACTTTTTCACGACATGCTGGCACGTAATGCAGTTGAGATCGTCGCTCCGAATTATAAAACGATGATGAGCACACGACAAATCATTCGAAGCGGCGTGGCGAAGAGGCAGGATTTAAGACGAGCCAACCCAGACAATCGCAGTGAAGCCGTCGCCAGGCGCTGCCGCCAGTCGGCACCACGATGACAACACTGAGTTCGACGATGTTATCATTACTAGCGCTTCGTCACTCAGCGCTTGGGGGCCCGCTGAACGCGTCACAGTATTGTCGATGTCGCAGAATTCTGAATGTCCCGTCGAGCCTTCATACGCTGTTCGCCCTCGGAATAAAATAACTTCCACGTAACGGACGGAATTCATATTTCGCAAAAAAAAAAAAAAAAAAAAAAAAAACTTATGCTTACCAAGCTATCAAGTGAAGCATAGTAAAACTTGTTGTTGGCCTAGTTGGAACATGCTTACTGAAATGCAAAAAAGACGCGTACCATCGAAGAAGAACTGAAGACAGAACAAAAAAGGGCGTCACTCGTAACTAACTTTATTCTCGGAACATCAGCGACATATAGAGCCGTAGCAACCATGCGCGCGCACATCGCCTCCCATGCTCGTCAAAATACACGCGATGAGAATGACAAAAACGACTTAATCGAAAAAATGTCCCTTACACACACATCTCTCTTCTTTTTAATGTAGTATGCGTCCATGATTTCACGCGCTAGGGTATCATTACCCTTTCCAAGAACGGATACACTGGAAAACCCAGGCTCACACTTGCAGGAACCGCAGTGCACGGGCAAAAGCGCTGCAAGCTTATTTTTCACGGAAATTTCGTGGTCCCAACTTTTGTCAGTGGGCTTGCCGAACAGTTTTGTGGAGAGTTGTCCTCCAGAAATAGTGACTGTTACGTCGAGAAAGTTTACAGCAGTGCCTCGCAAATGGTGCGAGAACTTAATAGACGGATGGAAATGATTAAACTCCCTAATGTAACCCAGCAGGCTTGCTTTGTCACAATGCGTCCAGGTAAGGAAGATAGAGGTAGAGAGGTTGAAACGTAGTTTTATTGAAAAAGAAAATGGATATATATATATATATATATATATATATATATATATATATATATATATATATATATATATATATATATATATATATATATATATATATATATATATATAGACCTGACCTCTCTGCAATTCTTTCCCTTTAAACAGTGGTCATTCACTGTCAGACCAGGAACGAAATGCGCGACCGCAATATGTGCAGAGCAGCGGAGCGGGGTTACCCGCTGAGCGACCGCAGTGGTTGGAAGCGACCGCAGCTCACGCACGCGTTGTGCCACACGTCCGTCTATAAGCTTCCCTGGGCGCGGCGCTCAACCGACAGGGTCGCACCTGCTGGCAGTGGGCAATCCAGGCGGTGACTGAAACGTGCCCACTGCCAGCGTCAGGCTTGTCGCCAAGCTTGTTAGCAAGCCCGCGATCGATGCGTCAGACGCGATGCGCTATCTCCACGCGCGATCACCGTATACGCGCCTGGCAGCCTCATTAGTGGCGACATGACCTGTAATTAACGACCCATGTCCGTTATGTGCTTGCGTAGGAACACAAATGCTTCACCGCAACTTCTCTCCTCTCCCGGTGTCTCTTCTAACAGGGTGAAACAATTATTCGCCGCAAGAGTTTACTGACGGACTCAATTATGGCCCCGTTCTGCGATGCACGTAGCAGGCACGAGGCAAGATGTTATACTTGCAAACATCTTTTAATCAAATCCGGAACATGTGCTCGTATCCGTAAAGGGCAGAAAATTTGGGCACAGATAACTTACTGGAGTGAATCTTTATTTCTTCTTGAGTACAGTTCAGTGAAGGTGCAGGCGAGAATTTCTGGGGTTTTACGCGCCAAAACCACAAAATGATTATGAGGCACGCTGTATGTTTGAGGGCTCCAGATTAACTTCGACCACCTGGTGTTCTTTAACGTGCACTGAGATCGCACTGTACACGGGCCTCTAGCATTTTGCCTCCATCGAGATGCGACTGCCGCGGCCGGGATCGAACCCGCGGCTTTCGGGTCAGCAGCCGAGCGCATGTACGAGCTGAAGCGCGCAAAGCCCGACAGATGCCTCTGTACGAGCAGCATATAGGTGTACATATTTTCAATTTTGATATAGTGCCAGGTCGTTGGCGCTTCAACGCACACGAGGTTACACATTGAGAAGTGCTCTACGTGAATTACACAAAAAAACTGAGGGCAATAATAATTTCACAGAAGGAAAAATTAACAAAAAAAAAATAAAAAGTACAAATAAAGATACAGAGCTGTAAACAATAGGAAAATAGAGCTTTCACATAAAATTTGCGATCGTAACCTAAAAAAATGCGGTATATGCTCATGTGCTTATAACCACTCTCCCAGACATTGTGCTAGGAGTCATTCCTTCTATATGGCAGTGGCAACTAGAAATTACAAACACGCACTAGATCCAGGCCACAAATTTACCGGAGTGTTCAATAAAGTTGTTACCACCAACACATAAACGTCGGCCGTGGCGAATGAATATCCTTTCACGCAAGACATGGCTTGAACTTGTCGCCCCCGATATTGTGTCTGTGGATCCAGCCTTATAATTTTATTTTTCGAAGTGAAATTTTGACCAAAGAGCTTATGAAACTGGAACCATGGGGGCCTGAGAAAAATTGCACATTTCTCAGGCAGAAGACAAAAAATTGCGAGGAGGGTGCTAGACGACATGAATGTGCCAAGGACGCACAATATAGGTTCTTCGGGACGCCGCTTCTGGAGGGGAATGAGACGGAAGATACTGAAAAGCAATGCTGTGTGCCTGCTAGCAGCCATGTTGCGGGCAAGAAATGTCACGGATAACTGTTTAGGTCGAGCTAACAAGTTGCTTATTTGGTCATATGAAATTCTGAGCGGCGGCGTGTCATATCCGGCGGTGAGGCACGGGCCTAGCACGCTACCGTCAGGAAGGTCAGCGGACCAGGCTAACTTCAGTGATCTAAGCAAGTGACCTAAGCAGACCTATTAGTCTTCCCGCGACTCGTGTGGCCGCTTGCATATTAAGCGCACTTTCCCGCCCCTACAAGAGGAGCTTCCTTGCCGCGTAGATTCCTGCGACATGTGACCGTTATCCCACAGGGGCGAAACATCGAGGAAGTTAGTGACACACTTGGTTTACTTTTTGTATACTCGGTGTGGGAAGACCGTTCCTCAGTTTCATTTATTGGACAGAATGAATTGCAAAACCATAGCGCGTATTTTCGTGTGTGCGCGCTGGTGTGTATGCACATCAATGCGGTGCGCATGTATATGTACAAGTATGCGCTGGTGTATGTGCGCATGTAAATATAAGAATCATCTTGCGGCTTGTTCAACGCAGCACGAAAAGGTGCTCTTGTGTTCTGCTGTCCTTGGAATGTTATCTCACATTAGGTTTTTCTTCAACCAGAAGTGCTCCCCGCCGTAGCAATTGTGTTATCGTTCATAAGCCGTCAGGCTTTGGAAGTATGTCTTGATACCACCGTTGCATGCACACACCGTTGCATGCACACCACCGTTGCATGCACACACTTTATTAAGGATAACTAACACACACTAATGCCACGGAAAGTATAGAGGATGCTATTTGTAGTAATTAGGATATAAATGGGAAGAAAGTAAAGTGGACGAAAAGATAACTTGCCGCCGGCAGGGACCGAACCTGCGACCTTCGAATAACGCATCCGATGCTCTACCACTGAGCTACGGCGGCGGTCATTCCCCCGTCCACTTTATGGGACATATATGTGTATTATCGGACGCGTTATTCGAAGGTCGCAGGTTCGGTCCCTGCCGGCGGCAAGTTATCTTTTCGTCCACTTTACTTTCTTCACATTTATATCCTAATTACTACAAATAACATCCTCTATACTTTCCGTGGTATTAGTGTGCGTTAGTTATCCTTAATCTTGTGTCTAACAACGAAAAACGAGCCCTTAAAAAGTAATCTTCTTTCCTTCATACACACACTTTGTAGTTTATCCGCGATGCAACAGGTAGTCTGGCAAGAGGACACTTAAAGGGATACTGAACAAAAAAATTGAGAAAAATCTACGAAAACACTTACATTCGACTCGGACGACATACCTGTTCGTATAAACAGCGTTTGTTTCACGTAATTTTGAGCAGTTGGCCGTATTTTTAGTGGATTGTGAGAGCGAGGCGGCTGCACGCCAGTGCGCTTGTCGACGGCAGTGACGTCGAATGCTCCAGCAAGAGGGGGGCAACCGGCACGCTCTCTCCCGCCCTGCCACTTCCTTTTCTCCACCTCTCCTCTCAAGAACCGAGGGTGGCTCGGGGTGGCTGGTGCGGCGCTGAGCCTTGTCCCCTTTTCCCCACATGGGAGACAAAATAGCGCTTCTTCCTCAAAAACCACTACAACTACCGAGCGTGTCGCGAGCGCGCAAAGATGCAAGGTGCGAGTGACAGTGGTTCCACGAGCGGTGATTGCGACTCCGAGTTCGACAGGCCTCCAAAACGGATGCGCCAAATACAACCATATGCGTGTGACCCTTCTGCTTCGTCAAGCGACAGGGAGTACGACGAGCCAGACGAGCCGCCATGGCCCAACGTGGGTCGGCAGCCGGGACCAGCAATTTATACGGTGACTTATAGTCACTGTCCTCGAAGTGTTTGGAGCACAAAAAGTCACGCTTTGAATGCACCCACGTTGGCTGCGATGGGCGCACAGCGCGAATCCATAAGTTTCGGCTCTGTCGGAAAGGTATGACAGGGCTTGTCTCTCTCGACGCTGCTTTTCGCACACCCTAGAGCAGAACAGCGTTGAGGCATTCTGAGTTGCGCCAGGTGCTTCACCGTTCTCATTACGTAGCAGCACACTACACAAACGGCAAATTCGTAGACGTGGGCGCAAGCTCCGCTTGAGAAAACAAATATACAGCCGAGAGCACGGCAATGGCGTCGTTGGCTGCCGGTTGAGAACACGCACGGAGAACACCTCCCCGACCTTCCTCCGTGAGAACATGTTTTGAGAGAGACGCGCGGCAGCGGGTGGCGGCTTGCGATGTCGATTGGTAAGCGATTTTGCAGCGAGCACGGTTGGCGGGTCACCATCCGGCGGGTTTCGCGTCACTTCCTCTCTAGTTCGCGGCGCGGCCGCTAGAGGCTCCAATTCGCAAAAAATGCATTAAATTAATTATTTTCTGCTAGTCTCTGGCTGAAATGAAGGTTGTTTCAACAAATCTCAGCACGCAGTCTTTCAATTGGACCATTTATCTCGGCGGCGAAAATTTTGAACAAGCAATCCTTGATTTTGACGCCGTTGCTTTCCAAAACGAGTGCGGTGTTACAATAGCAGGCTTTCTTAATATATTCAAAGTGTACCTCACCTCTACCTTCGCTCAATGGAATGGGCGTTTTTATTTGCAGAAAAGCGGTGTATGTATCGGTTCGTGCATCGCTCCCATACTTATTTCTAGCCCATGTGGATAGGAAGACTGAAGCGAGATTGGAAGGGTCCAATGTGCCAAAATGCTTCCGGTTCGTGAACGATTATCTTGTTTTGTTTGAGTGTAACGATGCCACTTTTAGGTCCTTGTGTCAGGGCACTTTGTCAATTTTTGAGGATTGCCTTGACCCGCTTGTCATCACACATGAGCTCGCTGATGAGGGACTGCTCAAATATCTCGACTTAAAACTGTCCTTTTCTAACTGGCATGTGTGTTGGAAGTACGAGCCCCGCGCCAAGAAACCTCTCCTGCCGTACACTTCGGCACATAGTAAACTAGTTAAGAGGGGAATCATTCAAGCATGCTTGCACAACGCTTTTGTTAAGTCCTGCCATCACTCCATTCACGACAGCTTCTTCTCGCAGATAGGTAGATTAAAGGCAGCCGGCTATCCCCATCACCTTATCGTCTCTGTTGCTGACAAGCTGCGCTAAAGGTTTAAGCAATCGAGTAGTTCACCTGATCTTCAGACACCAGCGAGAAATAAGGTGGCGGTTATCCCCTATAAATATGCCATTTCTCACAAGCTCAAAAAGATAGGTGAAAAGGCGGGCATCTCAGTCGCATTTTCGGCACCGCACAAGCTGTCTGAGCTGAGTGTCAGGACCAACCCTATAAAACGGGATGAAAGCGCATGCAAAATTAACCACAAGAAAAAATTCGTTGACTGCTCTAGTAGCGTTGTTTATAGCATTCCACTCTCATGCGGACAGACTTATATCGGCCAGTCGGGCAGGTGCCTTAATGTACGTTTGCAGGAGCATAACCAAAAGGTAGGCATAGGGACAGAAGGTTTTCTTGCAATTCATTGTTCACAATGCGGGTGTGCTCCAGCATTTGATAACACACAGATTTTAGCTAGGCATCGTCAGGATAGCACGCGCATCATCAATGAAGCTGCAGCTATCGCTAAAGGCAACTGCATCAGCAAACCTTCAATCGCCCTCACTGACAAAGAAATAATTACCTAAGTTCATCCGGTCAGATAACCTAGACATACTCCGGTTGCTTTTCCTGATGCCTTTTCGCGGTTTTTGTGGCTTTTGCTTATTAATTCTTCGTGTCTCTCGGTTCCCTCTCCATGTCTGCCGTCATGCGCAATTCAAATGAGCGGTGATCACTTGTGCCATCTTGTTCTCGTTTTTCTATGTGTTAACAAATTTCAGTTGGAAGTCAGCGCTAGTCCTCGTCGGTTTTTCGTCCTTGTGTGTTTCACGCGCTGTTCACGTCACTATGGAATACCAACTAGCCCGGTCACACACCCTGCGTCTTTAACGACCATGAAAAAACATGGGGGGGGGGGGGGTGTTGTCGCGCGAGCAACGACTTTCAACTTTGAATCTAAGGGCGCGGTCGCGATCGCTGGTGCGCGCGCTATCTCGAAAGCCATCACAGCGGGCGGCTCGTATACCCTTCAACGTGCTGCGCTCTCAACGTGAAGTGACTAAGCGGAGAGCATCTCTCCCTGGAGCTGCCGTATTCTCTTACACCAGCGTTTTGTAGTTACGCGAGATCGGACACAAAACAGTTAGCTGCCAGCCTCACTTCTGTAACACTACAATTTGTTGCTATCGCATTCATTGCTTTGCCCTTGCGGTGAAAATGTGACTTTTTGCTAATAAAATGCTTTGAGAAGATGGCCGTTTCCAAATCCCTGTACCCTATGCTCTACTCGAAGTGCAGAGTAGCATGCAGGCACCTGCATGTACACAGAAAGAATTAATTATCCTTAATTCAATGAAGAACTCTCTCTCTTGCTCTGTCGCTTTGAAGTAAATCTAAGGCACCTCCAAACACACCCTCTGTTACCGTCAATACATTGCTTTCAAGCAATCTCAATAAAAAATGGAAAACGTTACAAGGTATACATCTTACAGGAGAAAAACAAACGAACGATATATTTCGGGTATTAGTGGCTGTATCAGGCATGTCGTGCCAGCATAAAATACTACTCACATAAATATTCAGCATAAAATACTCAGCATAAATACTTAGTATGTTGGTTTCATTAGGATGTGCCTAACAAATAAACGCGCCCTCGATCAATTCCCCTTGTTTCGTTCGCTTATATAGCTAACGCACAAGAACTTATGGAAGACCTGGGGCAGCAGCTCCTGACCTAGACCATAACACACGACATTATATAAGTTTTGTGGTGTCGGCGGCGTCCTATAAGCCTTCATTCTATTATTACTTTTTAACACCCCCAGTGCGTAACGCGGCATGCCTTGCGTCAGATTCTTTTTCCTTTAATATAATGCCGTGGTAATTGAATACTGCCGCTGGTGACTAATATTATGTTAACACCTCATTCGTTTCCTGACACAGTCTTTAAGAGGCAAAAATAAACCAACAAATAAGATAATCAGATGCTTCGCTCAAAGCTGAAAATGGAGCGGATTCCTTGACTAATATGCATGACACCGGCATGCCCAAATGGTCTCCCCCCTCCTGCCCTCGCTTCTTGAACGTCACAACAAAAGTCCGCCGGTTCTGTCCCCAAAGTTATTGCGCCATCCAGAATGGAGCGCGTAAAGCGCCTAACTCGGGATAAATAAGTGTGACGCTCGTGCGGCTTCGAAATGTACCGCGACAGCAACGAGAAAGCAGCTGAAAGGCTAATTATTCAGCTCGAAGCGTTGAGGGGATTACCCACCGCTTTGGTTCCTCTCGGCGGCAGGAAGCAAATTTATCTCCCCGCCGCCTTTTAGCAGCCACCGTGTCTTCTCTCATCCAAGCATCGCAGGAAGAGCTGAAATACGACGCGGTATCTGTAACGTGTCGAGTGAGCGGATGACACGCGCTCATTGAATACCAGAGGCTAGTTAATGATGTAACGACTGAAAAAAAAGAGAGAAAACAAGGTAGAAACAAAATCTCGAACCCCATATGCTGCGGCTTGGTTCCAGCACAAAAAAAAGTGAGCTTAGCATCGGCGCGGATTCTGGCCGTAGCTCGCAGCGTTTGGGTTTTGTCCTGGTCCAAACGCTTGCTCCGTGAGTATTACCGGTAATTCCCTCTACTAGCTGTCATGTTGCCTCGCGCTATACTATATACCTGTTACCGCGTTCACAACTATATACCGGCGGCCCGCCATTTCATTGTGCTCTAACTAATTGTTACGTTTGTTCCTTCACTCCCCTCGCTCGGATGAAGTGGGAATGCCGGCGGGAAAGAAGCAGGGGGGGATAAAAGTCTTATAATGACTTGTCTTCTTTATTTTTCCTACTTACTAACAGAGACAGATGTTAGAAATGACTACCTGGCACATTACGACGCTGTCGACGACATGCATGCATATACGAATGCGGCGTTACGGAGCCGCAGAGCGAAGTCTGCTCTGTCATCGTTCTCTGTTCCTCCGTTTCGTTTTCGGGGGGTCTTTTTCCGCGCGATTAACACGAACCAAAGTGTTTCCACTAATGCGGCCGGCTTGGCTAATCACTTTATCTCTTCTCTCACTATGCCTCGATTCCTGTCACCCGGCTCTCTCTCGAAGCCCTCGAGAAGTAAGTATACGTCGCGTTTTCAGGCTATATAGTGTGCATAATTTGGGTAATTCTCGTGCTTTCTTTGAGAGGCGTTGATGCATCCCGAGTAGAAGCAAAGATGCTGTCAGAAACGCGGTCACTGTGAAAAGCAAACGAGCACGCGTGTCAATATACAGCAATATGCACGCCTGCACATTCCATATAGAAATTTGTACAGAACAAAATATTACGTAGTGCTGATCTTCAACAAAACTTAAAAGAAAAAAAGACACGATAAGAAATTATACAGTTTTAAAATATGGAAACTCATTTACCTTGACAGCGGCTGGTTGATCAAAGAAAAGAGAGCCATTGGAATGAATAAACCAACGAAAACTACTCACCGAAAAGTGTGAGGCCAAGCCTGCCAGTTTGAAGTCTTTCTGTATTGCCATTTGTGTTTCTTCAAGCAAGGATGAGACGAGGAATAAAGTGGGTAGGTGTAATGCAAAAGTGTTTTTCATTTTTTTTTCACATCGCCCACCGTTCAAGGACAGCTGTTCTTGATGACGTAGGCGGAGAGCCGCTCGTGCTACTGTAGAGGCATAGAGAGAATTAGCTATGGAATAGGATCGTTCCCTTATCGCCGCCATGATCCTGTTTACTATCCGTATATTTCATTATTAGCTTGTAACAATGGTCGTAACGATGATGAGCAAACGCTCTTCCGTGAATAATGTGCCTAGCAAAGGATTACGAGTGAATGACCGGGGAATGTAATAAATAAGTAAGTAAATAAATAAATAAATCTCCAGACAAGCGATACCCAATTCAACGTTCACACGGGGGGTTCGGGTGCTCTCAGCTCTACTGAACATGTATCCTAATTTTAGCGCACATAGCCGTTCTAAAAGTTGAAAATTTTGAATGGTGCTATGAAAATAAATTTTATGCGATGTATATCTACACCAGACACGCGCAGGCAATGACAAGCGTAATTAATAATGACATGAGCACGTCAGCAGGCGACTACTGTGTCTGAGGCGCTGTATAATTAAGACGCCTTTCGACATTGTAATCGCTGCTCCTTTCACGCCGCCTCCGAGTGAAGAAAAGACGAACAAACCGGAGATCGAATGAACCTCGAAGTGTAATTAGGATGAAGGTAGGCGGAGGCATTTCAAAAATCCGAAACCACGACCAGCATTGCCCTCGATTTCCAAGAAAAGGCTGTTGAAACTTAATTCTGGAACGGCACTTGTTCGCACTGGGATTAATTGCGACAGATTAGAAAAGTTACAGACTACGTCAATGAGCATGATTAATGTTGCCGTGCTCGGCACGTAAAACAGTCTATAGAGTGCGTGCGCGAAAAAAAAAAAAAAACTATCCAACATGATAAATACGCGTGATTAATGGATCACGGCCGAATAGAATTAAACACACTGCAATCTCGTGCGCTTAAAGGCAAAATACACTATACGACAGCAGCGTCCAGAGGCTCTTGACCCCCACGGATTCATTTTATTTTGTTAATTAGGTTTCACGGAAAAAGCAGGGCGCGCCCGTGCGCTTCTGTAAGTTAAGGCTGGTCATTTATTTGCAGCTGCTTGTCGGCGCTCGCGGTTTATGCGCTTTATTGGGTGTGAGGCAGCCGCTAAAAGGAAAAAAAAAAAAGCTGTGATAGGGCAACGCTGAGGAGAAGCCCATTATGAGAAACAGCGCACAGGAGCAGGGTGTACCGAGTACAAATTTATAAAGAAGAAAGAGAGATCAATGTTGTCTTCTCGCTTGCCTTTATGCGGCTTATAGGTGTTCATGATGCGCCATCCCCGAGTGACAGATTTTGCGCGTGCTTGAAAAACGCCTGCGTAAAGTACTGAAAGAAGGCCGCAAGCTGAGAACTCATAAAATGAGGTTTTCAAATGAGCCCCAGAACATTGTGTTTCGACATTGTAGGCGTAAAGCTACACTATTCATAGCTATTGTTTTATTAAGAACACAAACACGCTGATGGCTGGTTCTTGTGGCTACTAAGAAAATGTAATCGCTCCATTCTACCACAGAAATCTTTAAAAAATAGTAGCCGGTTCGCCCGAAAGGCGAAGAAGCAACAGCGATAGCATAATTTTACAATATTACAATGAGTAAGAACCGCAGCTTTAAGGGCAGTATAAACTGCAGTAAACACTCGCTGACTTCCCATAGTCATGCGTGCTATCACGCTGCCCCAAAAACACAAGCATTAACAGAGTTCCCTCTTTGTGACTCGGCGGTGACTACTGCTCATGAGATCTACGTACCGCAATATTCACAAAAAAATTGTCACTTGAGGCGGTGGCGTACGTATGGAGGGAAGAAAACGACAGACTGGCAAGAGTGCAGTCGTTTGATTTACGCATCAAATGAGGACGTGGTTGTTACACTGACAAGATTTCGTAAGTTAGGATCGAGTGAATTAAACGCACCTTGAATGGCCACAACCAACTTTGTTCGACATGAAGTAAATCTGAAGTTGGTCAATGGTACCTCTTTCGCACCTTCACTTTTTTGGGAGGTGTTGAGTCTGTTTTATCGAGTCCCCGAGGTCGGTCACGAGGATGGTGCATAAGACACTTTCGCGAAGTATAAATGTAGCTTGGGCTTCCATTAAATATCAGCTGCTAGAGCACTCCCATTTGTGGTTTCTCTGCGCCTCAGTGTGCCACTTAGTCTGCTCTTCGAATTACATGGGAACGCCGAACTTCAACGGAATTTGCCAACGTGCGACCGCACTCCGTAGAACCTCGGCCTTTAGTTGCCCCTTTCACTGCCGCTTGCATGACCTACGTCATTACTTGCCACCGTTACATTGTTGGTAGTTATTGGGCGCTGCGTCTACGAACGTTATACTTTCCCCTTAACGAGATGAATATATCTTGGGGCTGTTCCGTCGCGATGATACTGTCGAACATATCTTTTTCAAATTCCCTTCTTGCTACGATATGCATTCCGTGCATGCTACCATGACCTGATTGAAGACGAGATAGGCGACAGTACAGGAGACATTACAACCCTAGACTCAAGCTCCGTTTGCAAGGAAAGACAACGCTGGCTTTCTTTTTTTTCGCTTTGCAAGGACGGCTGGTCTGTGACACTGCATTCCTTTTATTCGCTGGACAAGTAAGGGCGCTGTAGAGCCAACGTTTCACAAGGGGGCTTTTGTCGAAACGTCGGCTCCACTGAAACTATTTGTTCAACGACTTCTCATCACTTCAAGGTTGATTCTTCCGCTGAATTTCTGTTTTGCCTGGCTTCTTATCATCTCTTTATTTTACTTTGTGCTTGATTTATTTTTGCTCCTCTTTCTCTTCCCCCAGAGCCAGGTAGCAAATATATGTACCCAGATTACATTAACTATCCGTGAATTTATCTCTCTTATACTGCTTATTTTTTATTCACCAAACGGTCTTGTAATGAACACTAAACGAAAAGAATAAGGCGAACCTGTTTACACAAAGCACTTATTATTTCGGATTCATCGTGCATCATCGTCAACATGTTCGTGCGGCCACGTCGACGAGGATGTGCATCATCTGTTGCTCGACTGTCCCAAGCACGACACACATAGACAGCGACTCGAGCAGGAACTTCACACGCTGGACTCTGAGCGAACGTTTTCCTTTGCGAAAATACTAGGCCCATGGCCGACTAGGATAAACCGTAAAGCAATGAAAGTGCTCCAGCGTGTCCAGCGTAACAAAATAAATAAATAAATAAATAAATAAATAAATAAATAAATAAATAAATAAATAAATAATATATATATACATATATATATATATATATATATATATATATATATATATATATATATATATATATATATATATATATATATATATATATATATATATATATATATATATATATATATATATATTGTTATCCTAACAACTATGTGGAAAGGGGCAGCCGTCACCAAGAAATGGTGACAACAACTCCTTCATTTATTTTCTATTTCAATAAAAAAGAGACGAACCTGCGGAATCGATTTACGGCATAAACTTGAACTATAATCATATGCCATGTAACCGTGCCAAAATGTCGCTGTTGTGACAACAAAACCCTCGGCGCTGTCTCGAAGTTTTCTGCACCTCTGTTTGTGCTACGTTAATATATGCACGTATACATAGAAAAGAGATAAATTTGCGACTCCTTTGCGCAGGAAGCCAAACAGCTAGGTCGCTCTCACGTTCTAAATATTCAGTGGTAAACTAATAATAATATCTGGGGTTTAACGTCCCAAAACCACGATATGATTATGAGAGACGCCGTGGTGGAGGGCTCCGGAAATTTCGACCACCTGGTGTTCTTTCACGTGCACCTAAATCTAAGTACACGGGCCTCAAACGTTTCCGCCTCCATCGGAAATGCAGCCACCGTGGCCGGGATTCGATCCCGCGACCTTCACTCGCAGTCGAGCGCCATAACCACTAGACCACCGTGGCGGGGCTATTCAGTGGTAAACCTACGCATACATTCTCATACTATTAATTACGATAGAAACTGCTTCTTACTCTTTCTTTGGTCAGCTAAACGTAACGACCACTCACGGCGGGCCAGATGGAATCGCGGCAGGAGTAACAAATTGTGCGCACGAACTGGTGGAAGGTTAAGTTAAACGCGTAAAACTTTTTCCACAGTGCGCGCATAGTACTTCAGAGATGTAAGATAGCTTACATTACTGTTAACAATGTAGGAGGCTACGTAAGCTTTCTTCTGGTCTGCTAAAGTCTGTAGTGGTTACGTCCCAATTGTTTCAAACACCGAGAATAGGTGAAAAGGCGGGGTCGAAAGGCGCCCTGAAGGCGCATTTTCACGCGCCATGGCCCGCGCACGTGGAAGAAGTCAGCTGGATCTGACGTAAGATTTGCCTTTATCGTTTTTCGCTTCTTTGTCTTCTATTTTTTTAGAACAGAAATCTGAGAAGATTGTACACTGAACTTCTTTCCCAACTCCGAGAAGTGTTTAGTGCGGACGCCACAGCGCACATCGTATAGGGCCGTTCTTTTTTACTAACTTCGCGGCGTTGTCGTTAGAATAAGGACCGTGGTATACGCAGGCAATCAATTTGTCGTCAGAGCGTCGCTCTGAAGCCCCGAACTTGTGCATACCCAATGAGGTATGAAATTTGTGGGAAAAAAAAAGAAAAAAATGAGAAGCAACGTGGTAGCGACTCAGCAGTTTCGAGCTCGGCTCTTTTCATTGTGTGAAAAAAATGGCCGCACAGTGAGGCAAAGGCGGTTCGTTTTTTTGCCAACTTGGCGCAATCGGTGTTCTTCGCACGACGGCGATGTCTGCAGTTATTTCCATGGTGAAGGCAGGGAGCTTGAACGTCAGGAGTCGGCGGGTGGCAGCATAACTTACAATTGAAAATTGGTACGCGGCGTCTATTAACCTTCGCGATCTTGTCTAAAAGCTCGAAGCGGGGCTCCTGTCTGACGCACATGGTGAACGTTTTAATAGAAAAAAATCACAGTTTCGCCTCAAAGGCGAAACAATGAATGCGATAGCAAGAAATTGGAATGTCACAGGAAGAACGGCAAGCAGCTATAGAAACTTGTTGCGCGCTGCTCAAGCACAAAGGACGCAGGAAAGGAAAACACAGAAGGCGAGCGTGAACTAACAACTGTAACAGCTCGACACCTTCAGCGCGCTGCTCAAATACTAAGAAGGACGCACGAAAAGAACGCACAAGAACACAAAGGACGAGCGCTGACTGACACAGTTGTTACTTCAACTAGCCCGTACTTTGGCTCTTCTAGCTAGCAGCTGACTCCTTTCGCAAACGCGGCAGCTGCAGCGAGCATAGTGATCTCCGTGTGGTCTATAGCTTCAACACAAAGTTTTCCGGTGAAAGCACCAAGACGTACAAAACTCCTCCTCAAGAGATCAGCGCGCGGCCATGGTCGACCACGCCCTTTATGTCAAAGTACAAGTCGGAGGCGCACATCCATACTCCGGCGAAACCCTAGCGAGTTTTAAAAAAAGTCACAGTTTCGCCGCAAGGGCGAAGCAATGAATGCGATAGCAAGAAACCTATGCTATACGAAGTGAGGCTCGCCAATGGATACTCTCAGTTTGAACGGCGCTCCTGTTGCAAAGGCAGCCGAAGGAGCGAAGGAAACTAGCGTGCTTCAAGTGTCGAGCTGTGACACTTGATAGTTCGCGCTCATCTTCTGTTTGTTCGTTTAGCGGCGTCACTTGAGCTCGAGTGACTTTCGTACGCTCCGTAACATGAGCGCGGACATCACGGTGAAAGCTCGAAACATCCCTCTTTCCCTCACCACGAGAAAACCACGCGAGCAGACAGCGGGAAGGCAAGGTTCTCCCTGCGCAAATATAAGAAGAAGCGAGCGAGCTCACCGACGCGCTCCTCGCGCCATCTCGCTGGTAATGAAGAAACGCTTATAAGCGCCTGCCATCTCTGAATCCTGCCATCGGTAAAGGGTGTGTATATAACGCTCGCCGTTAGCTACCTGAACGATCTGCTCTTTTTGGCGTAGTGGTTAGCGCCACGCGCTGCGGAACGATTGGTCGCTGGTTCGATTCCGCGCTTCGGTAGCATTTTTCTGAATTCTTTTTCTTCGGGACTTTGATACTGTCACGGTGCGAAAAGAAGGTCTCCGGGCAAGAAATACCACGCTGGCAGAAAGACTGACGCAGGTCTAACAATATGGCCGCGCCAAAAAACCAACAAAGACAGAGCGAGAGCGCGCGCTGTCCCAAACGACTTCTTCGTTTGTTTTTGCTCGATGCGCGCTTGTGCTCGCCGGAGTTAATCATCCAGGTGGCATTATTCCCCCACTGAAAAAAAAGCATCGCCCCGATGCTCGTGCAAGTGGACACTTCGTAAAAAAAAAATGAGAAGGCCGAGGCACAGCCGCACTAATGCGTGAAGTACGGCTTCAGTCGTAGAACGTGCACAATCTCTGGGTAGTGCTTGCGACGTTGGGGCGACATGGTTCCATCTGGGACAACCTCATAGTTCACATCACTCATGCGACGCACCACTTTGTACGGTCCAAAGTAGCGACTCATGAGCTTTTCGGACAACCCTTGGCGGCGAACCGGAGTCCATACCCAAACTTGATCTCCGGGGTGGTATTCAACTTGGCGATGGCGAAGATTATAAGCGGCGTGCATCTGCAGTTTGCTGTTGCGTGATGTGGAGTCGTGCCAACTGGCGTATTGAGTAAGCTGCTCAGCTTCAGGTGTAAGCGAAGCGTCGTAGTCGTGTGGCAGCATAGCGTCCAACATTGTTTGGACCTCACGCCCGTAGACCAGACGGAACGGCGTGAATCGTGTTGTTTCCCGGATGGCAGTGTTCTACGCAAATGTTACGTACGGCAGGACCTGATCCCACGTCTTGTGCTGAACGTCCACATACATGGATAACATGTCGGCGATGGTTTTGTTCAATCGTTCAGTCAAGCCGTTTGTCTGCGGATGATACGCCGTCGTCTTGCGATGATTCGTGTAGCTGAGTTTGAATACGTCATCAATAAGCTGGGCCGTGAAAGCTGTTCCTCTATCAGTGATCACGCACGACGGGGCGCCATGACGAAGAACGATCTGGTCGATGAAAAAATGGGCGACATCGGAAGCTGTAGCTCGTTTTAGGGCCCTTGTCTCGGCTTATCTCGTTAGGTAATCTGTCGCCACGACGATCCACTTGTTGCCGGCAGATGACAGCGGAAATGGCCCCAGTAAATCCATTCCTATTCGATCGAACGGCGCCCTAGGTGGTGCGATTGGTTGCAGCAGGCCTGCAGGCTTGAGTGGCGGAGATCTGCGGCGTTGGCACTCACGGCAGCTTTTTACCAGGGCTGGGCAATATCGCGATACAAGAGTATCGCGATAGTATTTCAGAGATACTTTTGAGTATCTGTATTTCTGTATCGAGATATATTTGAAAAATGTATTTGTATCTCAGCAGTGAAATACATTTACGATGTATCGCCTGTATCGCGATACTATGCAGGACACGGGTATCTCGTTACACTGTTTTTTTGTGTCGGAAATGAGTTGAGGCGTGTTTCCAATGGGGGAATGACGTCTTTTTTTCTTTTTTGTGCCAAGACAAGCAAAGGCGCGCCGCCGGTCTCCGATAGATAGGGCGGCGATAGTTTCCCCTCAAGCACAGAATGGTCCATGTGGTAAAGCGCGCGACGCCGCAGACGGCAGAATCGCGGAGGCAGTGTTGTCGGCCTCTGCCGACGAAAGTCGCTGTCTCTCAAGGTCAATGCAGCACGCCTAATTTTTTTTCGGGTGGCAAGCCATTACTTCGCGCTCCCCCGCGCGGATACCGCCTTGGAACAGGCTTTGCAATGCGTCGCGTGCGTTCAGTTTCCAAAGCGGTGGCACTTCCGAAAGCAGTTCCCGTAGTCGCGGCGGAAGGGACTAGAAGATGGCTATCTTTGACGCGCTTTCAGCCACCTCTCCAATGTCAGGGTGCGTTCCTAATTGATTACATGCGTGAAACGGTCTTTTGTGGTAGCAGGCTCCCCCACCGCCGGAGCCGACTTCGCCTGTTGCGGCTTTTTGAAATGGGTGCTGGTAGCGTCGGTGGTGGTGAAAGCTTCATTGAAGCCGACAGGGTCAGACGGCTGAGGATTCCGAAGATGGGGACCGACTTCGGATTCTGAACAGTCAGAACAACCCAAGTGAGGGCGGAAGTGTTTCGGTATCTAGATGACCCGAGAAGAGATATCGCCACGCTGCAGGGCAATCCGGCTATGAAGGCGGTATTTATTCACTATAACACGAATTTGTGCTCGCCTTCAGCGGTAGACAGACTTTCTTTCTTTCGTGAGTCTTGTGCTGAGGCTGAACCGACGCTGTTAGAAGACAGCCTATTTGAGAAGCCTACACAGCAACCGTCTCAGCAAAGCAGATCTTCAAAATAAATGTGTGCTTTTTCTCAATTCACTGGTGTTGATTAGTGATCCGAGTGATTTGCTTAAAGCGTGCTATTTCTAGCATAGCTTAGTTTGTTCGCCAAGTATGTCGATTTCGGTATCCAATCCTTGTTACTGTTGCTGTGAAATAGTGTATTGTTGTTGTAAATGATACTTGTAATTATATCATTATTACTAATTATGTACTTTGTCCGCCCCCGCCTCCCCTGCAATGTCTTAATGGCGCTGAGGGTACTGTAATAAATAAATAAATGAACTGAACGTTTCGATGCGCTGTAACTTTAAGTACAACATTATGCTGCACCAATAGGTGTCTTTGCGTAGTATGAGCATCCTTGAAAAAAAAGTATTCCAGTATTTGTATCGCTGTAACTGTATTCCGGAATACTTTTTTCGTCTTATTGCAAAAGTATCTCCGAAATATCCCGTTACGTTAAAGGCAAATGTATCTCAGTATCTGTATTTTAGGCTTCCAATTCATGTATTTCGATATCTGTATTCCGGAATACTTTTATGAGTATCTCTGCCCAGCCCTGCTTTTTACATACCGCTTCACGCATGCAGCAAGTTTGGGCCAGTAGTACGCCTGTTGAACTCTGGCGAGGGTTCGTGAAGAACCTAAGTGACCGGATGAGGGCTCGTCATGGCAGGCAAGAAGAATGTCGTCTCGCATGTCAGAAGGGACGACTAACAGGTAGGCTTTCCCGTTGCCGTTCAAGTTTCTCTTGTACAAGACACCACTTCGCAGACAGAATGACAAGAGATTGCGAGAAAGGTGTCGTGGTACGGCAGTGTTGCGTCCTTCTAGATTGTCGATGATTGCGCGGATCTCGGCGTCCTCGTGTTGTCGTGGGATCAAGTCAGTTGCAGTGAGAACTCCGAGGAAGCCGCTGTCATCCTCAGTGTCGGAATCACAAACTTCAGTAGGTGCACGGGACAACGAATCAGCATCTTCGTGCTTGCGGCCTGATTTGTAGACGATGGCAAGGTCAAACTCTTGCAAACGAAGGCTCCATCGTGCCAACCGCCCTGACGGGTCTCGTAAATTGGCTAACCAGCACAACGAATGATGGTCGGTCACTATATTTATATACATACTCATACACATACGGTGAATGACGGCGACGGCAAAATCCAGCCGAGACTGTCCATATAATTGCTATCGCAATAATTGGGGACCCAACAAATTTGTGAGACGCCAGGGCGCATGCGCAGAACGCAAGCCAATAAAACTTCATTTGGGTCTAGTTGGTACATATTCCGCAGGCTAAAATTACAGCGCAAACGCACTTCTTCGTACTTCTTATTAAGTATCTTCTTTACTTCTTTGTCCGTGCACTCATCTGAATATGATTTCATGTATTCGCGTATCTAATACACTATCATCCTTGTTACACGTTTTGGTTTAGAGCTATTGTTGTGTGCGCCTGTGAGGTAAGGTCGCCTTGGGCTCATATATGCACTGGCGTATGAAAGAATCAATCATTTGTTAGTCAGCGCTTGTGTCGTATGTTTCTTTTCTTCGTGGGTGTCTTGTACGTTTGCGCCGTAATTTTAGCCTCAGGATTCTGGTCACGGTGTAAGATATACACCGTGATTCTGGTTCAGCCGTCTCATTTTTCCCTCTTGTGGCATAAGCTCACAAGAGCGAAAGCGTTCCCACTAGTTCGCGCCATTACGAGCCACGCGACGCCCTTCTTTTAGGGGCGAAGCTCCTTAAGGCGGCACCCGTTCGTCCCTCGTAGTCGTCGTCGTCGTAGTAGTAGCAGTAGTAGTAGTCGTAGTCCGTAACAAGTCTTACGCTTTGACCTCCAAGGTGGTGCCGGTGGGAGATTTTTCCTGTGCGTTGTTGTTCTCCGTAATTCGTTCTCCAGTATCCTGGAGAACGAATTACGCATGGCGTAATTGTCCAAGGCAGTGCGCTGTGGAGCGTGGGGTCGCAGGTTCGAGTCTGCGGTCGCGCGTATCAGGCTTTTGTTCTTCTGAAATATTTTTATTTGTGGATTTTCTGTGTATATATATAATTATACATATCAGGGACATGACGGCGAAGGCGACGGCAAAAATCCGTGGAGAGTGTCCATATAATTGCTATCGCAATAATACGAAGGAATGTTCTTTTCAGGAACACGAATTCTCTCCGTGTTGGTGCTAGCGTAATGCGAAATGCTCGCGCGCACGTTCTCTTGAACAGGCTGCCATTCGATGCTTCACATGAGTCTTTATGCGCTTTCCTCGAAAGAAAATGAAATTTGGCGAGAAAGTTGCAGAAAATAGCAGCGATAAGGTGAAGGTCCTGGAAGCGAGTGCTCATATTGCAATCATCAAAAACAGTTTTGCTCCCCGACGGAGCTGCAAGAAAACAAACACAATACAGAAGCATAGCAACAAGCTATTTGCTCATAAAAGAGAGAATACGAATACACCGTATCAGAGACAAAAAGTATTCTATTCCTATTTAGGTATACAACATGAGACTATTGCAAGCGCCGCGCACTCGTGCACATGTCCTACAGAGACGGTTTGAAAAGAAACACAGCAAGACTGGAATTAATTAGTGAGTTAACTACGTTGGCGCCGCAACGTTTCGGCGAGTGCAATTGAGCGCGCCGACGGTTTCGTGATGACGAGGTAGTCAGTTCGCAGTGAACCTGGTTTTTGTTCAACGTTTAACGGGACACTAAAGAGAAAAGCGATTTTTTTATACCAATAAATTGCACTTCCCTAATTTCAAAATCACCCGGCGTGCCGCGAGAAGACGCTTAGAAAGCGAGAAAACGCGCAAAAAGAAAATGCGTGTGGCGACGCCACCTTGAAATTCCCACACCAAACGCCGTGATGTTATAGATTTTGACGGCGTCAACTATGTCTTACGTTGTTCCTAATTGGTAAAAATGAAGTACATTGACCTCTGAGGCTGCCGTAGACTTAACATACCAAGTTTCAGGAAATTTAGTTGAGCCAATGAAGCCAAAATACGACTAATAAACTTTGAAATCCATGACGTCATTCCGGAGTTTTCGGCGCGAAATATGAAAACGAAACCTTGACCTTAATTTTCTCCTGTGTTAATAAACTTACGATGGTGAAATTAACGACATCAGAGTTCTGAGAGTACAGAGAGAGAGAGAGAGAAACATTTTAGTGAAAAGCTGGAGATGTTTGCTTGGCTATTCGCCTGACATGCTACTCCAGGTGCTGGGTGACGACCATGATATATACACTGATAAACGCATAACACATGCAGCCACACAAGTTTACAAAGTTTCGTTCGGGCTCGTGGCCCGCAAGAAAGTCAACAGCGCTTTCGTGGCACGTAGCGCACAGGTGCTGCTTTGCCATGGGCCCAGAAGATGTCGCAACTCTAAGCACGAGCCCCGTTGAACATGCAAGGCGGCCTTCAGAGACTGTCTCTCTGATGCGTATCGCTTGCATTCACTAAGAACATGATTCAGGTCTTCTTTCACGTTACATTGGACGCACATTGGTGAGTCCGACAGCTTAATCTTGCTCCTGAAGTAGTTGGTGTATGCGAAGTTTAGTCTGATGCGGTGCAAGCATGTTTCCTCTTGTCTCTTTAGGTCTCGCGGCATATCGAAGTTACATGATGGGCTGATCTTGTAAAGTGGTCCATACTGGTGGCTAGCATCTGTCCAGAGGGATCGCTGGAGGCGCCAAGCGTGTGCCGATACGAGTGTCGCCGCATCTTTACTCGAGAGAGGTATCTCGATGATTTCTCTCGAGGTGCCATGTCCAGCTTTGGCGGCGTCATCAGCCTGGACGTTGCCTTGTATTCCACAGTGGGCAGGTATCCACTGCAGAGCAATGCGGTGATGGAGGTCGCAGGCTTTGCTGCATAGGCGTTTAATGTCCATGACGAGTTGGTCCTGCGTGCATGGAGACTTCAGAGACTGCAGCGCCGCTCTTGAGTCGGTGAAGATGACCCAAGACTCAGCTGTCTGGTCTACGATGTAATCAAAAGCAGCCCGTAGTGCAGCCAGTTCAGTGGCTGCACTACGTTCAGTGGCTGGTGTAGTGCTATCATGAGAGTACAGTTATCAATATAAGCCGATTTATTGTTTCAATTTAGAGTCCCTTCAAGAGTTAGGACTTCTTGTACCCTTAAAGTCCTTTCTGTACTATTTTGCCTTAAGTACATGCAAAATTCATTCACCGGGAATGCGAGTATAAACAAGAGAGGCACGCGTGAAAACAGAAAGAAAGAACTGACGGCTTTCAATAAGAAGTTGGATGTATAAAGCTGGCTCACGGCCACACATGTGAGCACGACACACCGAGCTCAGATATATTCATCCTCTGCAAGCGCGGGTGCCAAGCCCAGTGGGTAGGACACGGCTTCTTTCAAAACGAACCACCACCAGCGTTCTTACTTTCGAATTTATTCTGTTTTACACATCAATTTCTTTATAGCGATTCTTATGTGACTGATGTGCGTGCTGCCGCCCCGCCACGGTGGTCTAGTGGTTATGGCGCTCGACTGCTGGCCCGAAGGTCGCGGGATCGAATCCCGGCCGCGGCGGCTGCATTTTCGATGGAGGCGAAAATGTTTGAGGCCCGTGTACTTAGATTTAGGTGCACGTTAAAGAACCCCAGGTGGTCGAAATTTCCGGAGCCCTCCACTACGGCGTCTCTCATAATCATATCGTGGTTTTGGGACGTTAAACCCCAGATATTATTATTAGATGTGCGTGCTGCCACTGTTCACGCCGACGACATAGCGTTAGCATGTCAGCAACAGGACTGCATGCAGACAGAATGCATTTGGTCCGATGGGATCAGCGCTTATCGAAAGTAGAATAAATTGAAGCCAATATTGATTATGTAAATCGACACTGCATTATGCACGCTCTGTAAGAAAGGACTGCAAACGCCACGTTGCCTGTAATGCCGTTGCCGCACCTCACGACTGTGTCCGGTACCGTATTCGAAAAAAAAATGCATATAAGGGGCTTTGTGTGCCAAAACCACTATGTGACTGAGGCGGGCCGTAGAGGGGGACTCCGGATTAATCTTGACCACCCGCGGTTCTTTAACG
The DNA here is from genome assembly GCF_013339695.2 of Rhipicephalus sanguineus. Taxonomy (NCBI): domain Eukaryota; kingdom Metazoa; phylum Arthropoda; class Arachnida; order Ixodida; family Ixodidae; genus Rhipicephalus; species Rhipicephalus sanguineus. Next base: position 159,268,955 of record NC_051176.1, read on the forward strand.
TGCACCTAACTATAACAACCCGGATGGTGTTGCAAACAGCGGGGCCACAACCAGTTCAGACTATATGATCGATATCATACGAAACAAAATATTCTTATCAGATAAAAAAAAAAAAAACGTTGTACAGTTAGCTTAGTGGGAGCAACAACAATGCAGCTGCTCTCTATTTTATGCCCTGACTACGTTTTTAATTCTATGCCTAAGCCTAAGCTGTGGTAGCCTTAAGCTTTTTGGCACTCCACCTACACCTGAGAATAAACGCCACTTTGCGTGCTTGAGCAGCAATAAAGTATTGCGTCATTTAAAGTAAAAAAAAACGATTAAAGCACGTCGGCACGGCGATCAATGGATATCTGGAACAACTGCACCGCCCATTATACGTGATCGGTGAGAGTTATGCAATTAGCCGTTGTTTCTACATCCGTCACGCAGATTTTCCGTTGCAGCGAACGCAATGATACATTCAGAACATGCGTATTAAAACGACCACAGCGTTCGCATTGTGTGAGCGCAGGGCTATAACGAACTGAACATTGTAAACGCGCTACATTGCTATACCTCTATGTAAATGAGAAAAAGAAAATATGGTCTAGCTCCTAACAAAAGCAACGAAGGATGTATACTACTTTCGCAATATTACCCAAGCATTATTAATCGGTGAATGAACTGTACTGAAAACGGCGCTCAACGTTACAGGGGGCGCAATAATCTACAGTTCATTAGGTAGCAGACCAGTAAGACAGCTGCGAGATATCGTAGGTATGAACTGCTGTAATAAGGGAAGAATAGCGATTCAGAGGCGCGGGTATCTGAGTGTCATTTTATCTTATTTTGTTATGCAAGCCTGCACACATGCGCCGCGATTGCCGTAATCAAAGTCAGCGAGCCGCGCTTTTCTCGTGCTTCTGCGTTTTACCTTGCCGCTCCATACAGAGACCAATGGGTCGAACAGTTCCCGCTGACTGGTTCCAAGTTCATCAATTCCCGCCTCTGCGTGAATGATTGATCGACCGAAAGGCAGCAGCGTTTCACGCCGTATTAGCCTCTAGCACCTTACCGGGTGTACGCACGGTTTTCGGCTTGCAGCTGCTGCTCTGCACGCATGGAGAAGTATAATGGGCGAGCGCAGATGCACGACGGCGAGGCAGGAAGGACGCGCAAAGGAATAATACAAGCCAAGAAAGAACCCGATCTAGATGCGGCATGATGGGCCTTATCTAGAAGCAGGTAAACTGCGCTAGGTTGAAGGCTTACATTTTTGCTTATAAAAAGCCTGACCGTTTTCCCGAATGAAGTTGTGCTTTCGAGTTTAATGTACGCTAGCGTGGCTGTCAGGAAATGCAGAGAAAGGGAACGGTCGGCTGGTTGTACATGCATAAGTGATTAGCTGAGAAATGGTGGGAAGGAAGTAGGCAGGCAGCTCGGGTTATGTGGTTTGTGCGAAAACGTAGTTTAAGGGCAGACAGGGAAAAGAGAACTCAAAGGATGCAGCGGCGGAGGCACGAGGCGTCACTAAATTAGTATAAATCGGGAGGAATAAGTGATGAGGAAACTGCTGCACAAAACAAAAGTACGCGATTATATTCGGCTGCATAGCATTGTAAAATTCCACAAAAAAATGTTCTGGGTGAATTCAGCACTGCTTACCGCGGAACGCTGCTCCAAGGACACATGACAAGCAAACGCAAATGCGCTACAAGTGTGCTTCAAAGTTATTCTGCCCACACACTGCTATGGGAGTGAGGGTACGGAAATCTAAACTGGTTTCGATGTCACTAGCTATTTGGAAGAAAAAAAAAAGAACTGCTCCGAAACGCTACAACTTCAGTGAGAAGAGCTGATAGGAATCCCATGAGCCTCAGTTCTAATTGCCCTTTTCCCTTCAATATCACCATATGAGCGAGGAGATGCTCCTTGCGTTCGGGGAACGAGGGTTTGCATAATTGCAGTGGCAAAAAGAGAGATTAGACTTATCTTACGAAGGTTTCCGGTCCGCTCCCCTCAGATCAGTGTAACCTTACACACGCTCCGCATCGACGCCACGCTGACGCAGAAACTTCCCTCAAGGAACGATTCAATGACAATTTGCACGCAACCGCTCAGAGGGAACGCAAGTTCGCGTATGCGCAACGCTCATGCAGGCAAATGAAGGCAGAACATTCGCAGTCTATGCTCCGCTGCAGTGCCAATTGAGCAGAGCGTGCCGCTATCGTTCTTTAGACGTTTGTAGTTTTGAAGCCAAGCTGCCTGTGCCTATCCGCCGTCTGCCCGAGAGAAGTGATTATAAAAAATTTGGCAGATGCCACGCCTTGTGGGAATCGGTTTCATGCGAAGCAGTCGGCCAGTAGTCCTATGGTGCATTTTTTTACTTTGAGCCAAACGTTACGAGGTGGATCGACATGTCTTTTGTCAATGGAGCAGTGTGCGCAAATCGTGGGCTTACCAGGTACGTCGACTACACTGATGTTTAAATGGTAACTTATGGTCTGACGTAGTACCAGCACTCACGTTGGAGCACAGACGTCTGTGTTATCGAAACGTAGTGCACGATACGGTGCGATGATGTGAATATCACTCGTAACTTTCGCTAGCGTTTTCCTCCGGGGTTGGGCAACGCTTGAATATTGCTTGCTGAATCATAAATGTAATATTTATTAGACTGCTATAAAAGAGGAGCCAGCACTGCAACCACAATTGACGTTGCACCGACAATACGCCTGCATAGGGTGTTTTTCCAAAGCAGTTTCTAGACCTGGCGTGGCTCTGTGGTAGAATATCTGACTGCCACGCAGGATACTTGGGTCCGATTCCTGCTGGGATTCTAATTTTTATTCTTTGCATTCGTCGGGTTAACGTTGTCGCTGTAGGTTTTTCTTGACGCTCTCGCATTGAAATTACCAATGTCTGTTCTCGCCGTTCCTGGGTAGATAACCGTCAAAGGCGCTGCGCAAAGCGCCAACACCGCCGCCTGTCGCCACGCTTCGGAAGCGTAGGCGGGCTCGGGTGAGCAGTGTTCCCGTGAGCATCTAGGCGAGTACTGCATAGTTGCTGTGATAGTTGCGTTTTACATCGCAATAGAACCCTTATGTCAGCCTTCAGCGACGTCCAGAAACAACTGCTGCGTAGTTGGCTGTTCGAACACGTACAAAAGCTCGCCAGGAACACACTTCGACAAGTATCCGGCACGAAGCCCGCCTGAGGTTCCAACGGCCACCGCTACGCTACTTTCGGTGGCGCCCCTATATGCGCTGCCCACCGCGTATATACCACGGCCCGTGGTATTCGGGTCTGTGCCACACGTGTCTCGAGGAAAGGGTTTGACGACGTACGCGACATGATTTTCACGTCACTCATGTCATGACCAGGCAGTCATATTCGTCAAACCCTCTCACCCTCCCACGCCAATTTTGGTCTGCACTAATTTAAGGTGGCGATCACGAGAGCAACCAGACGTAGGCGATTAGATAGATAGATAGATAGATAGATAGATAGATAGATAGATAGATAGATAGATAGATAGATAGATAGATAGATAGATAGATAGATAGATAGATAGATAGATAGATAGATAGATAGATAGATAGATAGATAGATAGATAGATAGATAGATAGATTCAAAATGCCTGTGGTTCGCCAAGAAATGCCTCGCACTTAAAGAGTGCAAAATCAACGCAGTTCTCTGTAGTAGCTGAGCACTTCAAGCGTTAGCGGCGCGAGGGCCGGAAGGCGACGCTCAGCTAAATCTGCCTATTCGTCTGTACTGGCGAAGCGCACGCCTCTGGATCTCCTCGCAATGAGTCATTTATTGTAAACATATCGAGCGTGCTACTAAAGCTAGCACCACGTGAAATAGGCGTGTTAGGAACACGAAACCGTATAGGAAAAATAAACGCCTGCGTTTTAAATAACATGTCAACGCAACACACTACATAAGGGCAAATACAACCAAAGCCGACGAGCGTCTATCCTGTCCACAACGTTTTTTCCTGTACTGTGTTTTGTTTCACTCAACAATTTCAGAATGACGAGCGGCCCGAGCTTCTTTAGTTTTTATGCTACTAAGTCTCCATAAGAAAGCAGCAGAAAAATAATTATAGCTATCACGTGCATGACTGGAAGCTATAAATTTGAGAACTGGCTGTCAGGTCGGAAACAGTTATCGCTTATAGATTAAAGTTCTTGAGTTCCATATAGCCTGCTTTTCATCGCTATATTCTGATTATGCTTGGAGATCAGCATGGCTGTTGGTGCTATAGGACACGTGTTGTGGGGTAGTGCATTAGCGACGAGCGAGCCACCGTAGATTTCAAAGCGAACTAGCTTCAAGAACAACAAAAAAAACCTTAATTAGTATAGTTGGAAAGTACTCCCGGTAAATCACTATATAAAAACTTAATAAGCTCAGAAGAAAGCAGGATATGACGTAAACACAAAAGAAACTCCAATTGTAATTTAGTCAGTTAACAAACGACTGTATGCTGCAGTAAATACAGAGTAAATACACTTTTTTGTCAGCATCGCGCAAGTAGCTCAGACTCAGCTAGTTTATATTGACTCCAGGAAAAATAATATATATCGCCATGTATAATCGTCAAAAAAGAAAAAGAAAAAGGACAAGAATAAAACACAGCGAAGAAGCAGTCTCAAAAGGGGTGTGTCCTGCAACAAGAAACATTACCTTGCTATAAATGTAAGTTAATATAATATAGTTAACAAAAAGAAAAAAAAAGAAACACTAAATTGAGGCGACATAGTTCTATTAGCCGATACAGAAAACAAGCTAACGTAAGATAAACACAAGAAAATAACAGAAAAAGATAACAATATCCAAAAGTCATCACTTGCATGCGGATATACGACGGACAATGTTGTTCGTGGACAGTTTTGCAAAATTATTTATGCAGAAGGTTCTCGGCTCTTGAGAAGCGCAAAGCGTGATGCCTGGCGGAAACGAAGAAGCTTTGTAACTTGATTCGAATATTTAAGGATTATGAAATTTTTCGTGCAAGCGCTCTATTTTTAGGCGCCCGCAACTTCACCTATTGGTACCAAGGAGACCACACGACTTACGAGCGCAGAATAAGCGTAAAAACAAATCTGCGTGGATCGCATGCACTCAGTCACTACACCACACTCATTATGTAGATCTCACAGGGACGACAATCATTTAATGGCGATGGCATAACGCGATGCCAACTTTACAGCATGCCGATTTTTTAGTTCTTCACAAGTACCACACGTAAACAAATGCAACACACACTGTTACAACAGCTATGCGCCCAAGTGGTGCACAAAACCTACGTCTATGTTATGTGGTATATGGTGAAACAACCCTTACATTTGGGCACCGATGAAGATACGGCAAAACATGTTCGACCTGGGCAGACTGCAAAGGCGGCTGTGTCGCTCACCTATTACGTAAACAGTCAAAACAGACTTATGAAGAAAGGGCTGGGGCCAATACCGAGTGGGAACGACACCCATTGCCGACGGCACCGATGGTCGTGCAGTCTCACACGTCTTAAAAGCGCTAGCTGCCACAAGACCGGCATGCGAAAACTCGCCCATGGCGCACGCGCCTAGCGTCTCATATACTTAGTCGGCTTCGGCGGGAGGAGAATAATATTGAAAAGAACGTTAAAGCGAGCGTGACTTAATGCTTATAGCACCGTAATGATGTACTACGAGCCAGAGGTCCGACTCGACTGGGTCGGCCGCGCATTTCTTATATGGAGGCCTCAAATGCAAGGCATGAAGTCACCAAATACTTTTCCAGAGCTCTGAATAATAGCAGATAACTCCTGACACTAACAACAGTGAACATAAGGACGGTCGACGTTTTTGTCACCACGGCTATTAATTAAAGCACCGCCGCGTTTTCTGGTGTAGTTGTACAAGCGTTTCACCTCAGGTGCGTCGTAGTGTGCACGATGGAGGGCAGCACGTGTACGGGTCATATCGCATTCCCTCTCTTTTTTCATCTCTTCCCTCTCACTGCACAACGTTGCCGTCGACGCTTCATGCCCCCTCGCCCCGTTCTCATACGCATGTGTACGAACAAACAGACAAACAAACAAAAAAGCCGCCAGGTCCCACGCATTGTGGGAATCGATTTAATGCGAAGCAGCCAGCAACGAGCTGCATACATCGTCTTGTCTGTCATTGAGGAAAATGCGTGCCACTCATGTTATTTATGTTGGTTACAAAGTAACGTCGCGCAATACCAATTTCGGGGTTGACCAAGCTAGCGAAACGGCCGCCAGCGCACCAGGAGCGTGGCACGTAAGTCATGCTGTACATGACCTGCGTGCCATGATTTTTATGTTAACTCGTGTTATTTATGTTCGTCACGCAGTCACGTCGCGCAATACCAATTTCGGGGTAGATCAAGCTAGCGAAACGGCCGCCAGCGAACCATGATCGTAGTACGTAAGTCATGCTGTACATGACATGCGTGTCATGATTTTTATGTTAACTCGTGTTATTTATGTTCGTCACGCAGTCACGTCGCGCAATACCAATTTCGGGGTAGATCAAGCTAGCGAAACGGCCGCCAGCGAACCATGATCGTGGTACGTAAGTCATGCTGTACATGACATGCGTGTCATGATTTTTATGTTAACTCGTGTTATTTATGTTCGTCACGCAGTCACGTCGCGCAATACCAATTTCGGGGTAGATCAAGCTAGCGAAACGGCCGCCAGCGAACCATGATCGTGGTACATAAGTCATGCTGTACATGACATGCGTGTCATGATTTTCATATTAGCTAGTGTTATTTATGTTCGACACACAGTCACGTCGCAAGATACCAGTTTTGGTGTATATTAAACTAGCGAAACGGCCGCCAGCGCACCATGAGCGCGGCACGTAAGTCATGCTGTACATGACATGCGTGTCATGATTTGTACGTTAGGACCTGTCAGTTACGTTCGTCATACACTCTTGTCACGCCGTATCAATTTTGGTATATATCAAGTTGACGAAACGGCCGTAAGAGCACCAAGACTGTGGCATGTATGTCATGTTGTTCATGACATGTATGTCATGATTTTCATGTTATGACTCGTCATTCATGTTCGTCATACAGTCATGTTATACCATACCAATTTTGGTGTACATTCGATTAACGAAACGAGCAGGAGAGCGCAAAGTCGTAGGCGGCTAGATAGATAGATAGATAGATAGATAGATAGATAGATAGATAGATAGATAGATAGATAGATAGATAGATAGATAGATAGATAGATAGATAGATAGATAGATAGATAGATACGCTCAAAGTCACAGAAGTTCGCTCATAAATACTTCGCATTTAAAAAATACACAGCTAATATGAAGCCTAGCGGGGACGAGATAATTTGTATACATAGTAATAATCCGCACTGTACAGTGTCGACGTGTTCACTACTGACACGAGATCGGAGTCCCTGATTCCAGGCAACGACAGCGTTATAGGATGGCCGCATTATTCTATATATATGTCGTACTGCGTGCACCGTGGTTCTAGGACACGTTGCCTGTGGTTTAAGTGGAAAAACACGTGCGTTGGACGCAAGTAGAACGACAGGATACAGCATGCATAGAGCGCGCGACGCCTTTATGACCTGCATCCGGTCGAATCCACACGCGCTCCGAGCCAATATTGTCGTGTTTACGTAACTCCTTTGCGTCGCCTGCCCGCATTCTGGATGGATGCGTGCATATTGATTGGAGTGTTATTTGTAGGGGTTTATGCCTGCTTATGTATACCTACTGCTAAACGAGCGCGTCCTGTTACTCTATAGCAGTGAACAGTATAGCCACACATTCTCTTTTTGTCCTCCGCGATTCCTGTACGCGTATTACACAGTCGGCTCAAGTCACGCAAATATTTCACTGTGAAGACGACAAATGTGCTAATAGAAGAACTCAAATATTCGAGGTGTAACATCTGCTCAAAGGCACCTCATTAAGATCATCTTGAAAACATGATGAAGTTAGGTACATAAGCGCTTACACAACCTTAATATAGACCTGCCGATTACATCCGTAGGATTATAAAACTTCTCTGCGGCAATATGTATTCGGGAGACGGACGCGTTATCATCTGGGCCATTCCGTAATATCCACGCTCGGCAGTTTCAATTTGCAAGGCTTTGGTTGGAACATAAGCTCTGAGTGGCGGCTTCTGTGCGCCTATTGCAGAGGACAGAAATGGCAAGGCTAAGCGGAGGAAGAAGACGTAATGAAGTTCCTGAGAATAATGTCCGTTGGGAGAACCTGCTGCGTCCGCAGTAAATAAGCTGAACACTATAGCGGAATCACTGAAGTTCGCTTATACATTGTGACTATAGTGAAACTTACACGTGTCACACTCCTTGGTTTTAGCGTTGCCACTTCAGTTGTATGCTGCTAGGCTGGTTGGTATTTCGGCGGATATGTTTGCGTATACGTAAGTAATATGGTGCGACGAATGGAAGTACAGAATGTGAGAAGGGCCAGGGGCTCTACCTGCACCACTAGAATGGAAGTACAGTCGAAACTCAATAAATGTTTGAAATACACGCGTTTTGTACCGTTTACCGTGTTTGCGATTTTTTCCTCAAAAGTGCTTCGACAGCCAAGACAGCGCCGAAGATGGCACCTCACTTGTTCTTTGATGGGAATAAAGATTGTTGCCACGAAGTTTGTTCGCTAGGTGAGCTCAAGTTTCAAAAATTGCGAAATTGACGGAAAAGTGTTTTTCGCGGCCGAAATTGGTATATTTTTTCAGGGGAAACGAATTTTTTTTTTTTTGCAGAAGTAACTTTGACGACGTTGTTCTGAGTCTAAAGCCTTCGCCTGGAGTAAATTTCACGAAAATATATATTAGTGACCGGGACACCGCGTTCGCTCTTATCTGGACACACCCACCGACATCGTTAAGTTGTCGTAGAATGCGGCTTTTCCGTGCAGACGTGTGTGTTTATTGTTTCATATGCCCACGATGCAGCATGTTTTCTCTGCATCGCGAACTGCGCCGCGCACGAACGTTTCCACATACAAACTGATGTAGAATATCGACGGAGTGAAGTGTTTTCTGAAGTTATGGAACAGCTAAACAGAAAAGTGGCAGCAGCAACTTTATGGCCTCTTCGCAAAATCTGCGGCGCGGGATATGACAAGCGGCAAAGGCCCTTCGCGAAATTTTTACGAATATTTCTTCGAGACTTCTCGAGGTCTTTCGACAACTTCAAGTTGTCTTCAAGTGGAAGATTTGAATATTTTGTTAAGCGGGACCTGTCGAAGTACAGTGCACTTTCCACTCCGCACCCACTTTCGAGTTCACTCGACTGTCGCGTCAGCCACGTAATACCGGGGAATATACGTGTAGCTAACGCGTCGCGTTTAGAGCTGCATATGGTGGTTAGAGCGTCGAGCTCCCCACTACCTCTTTGCTTTGAGTATTTAGATGTCCACTCTTCGGCACTGGTAAGCGGAGCTTTCGTTCAGTACGCCACAGACATTCTGATGAAGCATCACCAAATGCGCCACTGAAACAGGCCGCAGTAGCTCACGTTGCTATGTCGTTACTGTGACGCAGCCCTATAAAAATGACTGTGCCTCGAAGAAACCATGGGAACACATGATCGCTACAGTCGGCAAAAATGCATCAAGTCGATGATAGGATACACCAGCGGAGTTCACAAGGCGCATTGTAATAAAGAGACGTTGGCTGTCTCGGCCATCACTGACCCATGCGTCATAAAACCCCCATATCGTCATCACGATCAATAACAACAGTGGATGAGACAACTAGCGCAAGGCCGACCAAAATTGGTTAAGCATTATGCAGATGTAGCCTTGACATAGTTTATACCTGTGGTGAACTTTGCGGGCCCCGAATTAGGAATAAGTACATGACCATTTACGTATATATGCCAAATATGGCTGATTTGATCAAATGTGTTGGAAAGAATATAGATTTGAGAATTCGAAAAAAAAAAACGGCGCTGAGTTCGACAGAGATGCACACAATTAAACTGCGATATGTTTTGTTTCGTTACAATTAGCCCCTGTTCACAACCATGCACCATCTTTACCAACAAGCTGCCCTCATGAAACCCTGCACTATGCAGCCTTTACCAGGTGTAATATATGAAATACATAGACACAAGTGGATCTAATATTATAGCGTCTTCTTCTTCGGACCTTCTAATGAACCACATAGTTCTACGACGCAAAGAAGACCGGCCTCGATTACTCTCAAGATGATTCCGATCACAGCAGCGCATTACAGCGACTGCTTTAGCTCTTTCATACTGCATCAGGGGGCACGCCACATAAATTACCAGTCGCGATACTGAATCTAACTTTTGCTGTCACTGAATAAAACCTCAGCGGATACCATCGTGTGGGAAAAGACAGCACCAGATGCATCTCAATCCAGATAACCTTTTAGTCTGCGGAAACCACATTTTTGCTGTCACATTATTAATGAGAACTAACAGACAATAATGCCAAGGAACGTATAGGGGGCGTGATTTGTAGTAATTAGAATATAAATGTGAAGAAAGTGAAGTGGACGAAAAGATAACTTGCAGCCGGCAGGGACCGGACCTGCGACCTTCGAATAACGCGCATCGGCGCATCGGATGCGTTATTCAAAGAAAAACAAAGAAAAACGAGCCCTTAAGAGTCATCTCTTTTCCTTCATTCATAGCGAGGGTCTCGTTCTGGCAGACTTGATGCCGTCAGGTAGTATGCGAGGGATTATTGGTCAGCTGCCAGCTCGTAAAAAGATCACGTGCTACGTGACGCCAACAGGCAGAAAAAGCGTTCCACACTCGCCGCCATGGCTGCGATCGGCGCTGACTAACACTCCTGGATTTATATGCACATATATACCCCAGAAAGTGGACGGGAGGATGACCGCTGCCGTAGCGGAGTGGTAGAGCTTCGGACGCGTTATTCGAAGGTCGCAGGTTCGGTCCCTGCCGGCGGCAAGATATCTTTTCGTCCGCTTTACTTTCTTCACATTTATATCCTAATTGATACAAATTACACCCCCTATACTTTCCGTGGCATTATTGTCTGTTAGTTCTAATTAATATTGTGTCTAACAAAGAAAAACGAGCCCTTAAAAGTAATCTACCTTCATTCATTCATTCATAGCGAGGGTCTCGTTCTGGCAGACTTGATGCCTTCAGGTAGTATGCGAAGGATTATTGGTCAGCTGCAAGCTCGTAAAATGATCACGTGCTACGTGACGCCAACAGGCAGAAAAAGCGTTCCACACTCGCCGCCATGGCTGCGATCGGCGCTTACTAACACTCCTAGGTTTAAATCCACATAAAAACCCCAGAAAATGGACGGGAGGATGACCGCCGCCGTAGCGGAGTGGTAGAGCTTCGGACGCGTTATTCGAAGGTCGCAGGTTCGGTCCCTGCCGGAGGCAAGATATCTTTTCGTCCACTTTACTTTTTTCACATTTATATTCTAGTTACTACAAACAACGTCCCCTATACTTTCCTTGGCATTATTGTCTGTTAGTTCTCATTAATATTGTGTCCAACAAAGAAATGCGAGCCCTTAAAGGTCATCTACTATCTTTGATGTCAGTAGTGCTTATACAAACGCGCTTTGATCGACCACTGAAACTCGCTTTCATGCACCGTGTGTAGTCATTTATTAGCTAATTGCTCTATATTTGCGTTGTCGTGATCAATTCAACCGCGCGGGTGTTCTTCGGCTCCCATGAACCACGCTACAGCAGCAATGCTGCAGCTGGATGTAAGAGCGCGCTACCTGTGTGCGTAAATGTAGAACTTGCTTGACGACCTCACTGCGGATGCTTTCTGGCTAGAGTGAATAGATGGAGAAAACGCAAGAAGAAAGAGTGAGATAGTGAAGAAAATGTGTCGGCGCGTTTATACACTAGCTTTAGTATAATCAGCAGAATGCTCGCGTCCGCCCTTTTTCCCCCCTCGCACGCGGTGTATCGCAGAAAAGCCACATTTATTTTCGGCGCACCTTAAAGAAAACAAAAACAAACAAACAAACATGAAGGTGTCGGTGAGGGGAGAAAATGCTAAAACGGGATGTGCGGATGAACATAACAGCAACAATGTAAACTTTCAGCACGTTCATATCCCTAAACACAAAGGCGTCACACCTGCTTTTAGGCGTCAGCGGTGCGCGAAAGTGACTTTTACTGCTTTCCATCAAATTGCGAAATCACCTTCGACGTTTATTATACGTGAAAGTCGATTTCTAGAGCTTCTCTTCAGACTTTTACAGTCACTTAGCGATGCTGTATGAAAGATGCACCGTTCGTTTGGACTTATTCGCACGTTTTCTTTTCACTTTGGTTTTTTATTTCTTCGAAGAGGGGAACACCGATAAGCTCGACCATTGAGGCGTGCCAGTTATTTATGCCGCGGCGACGCTACCTGGTTCATCACATGGATAGAAACTGTCGTTAGTTCGCGAGATACGCACATCAGAGCGACTTCAATGACGCCGCGGTTGAGAAACTGCTCGACCACGAGGGCGGTCTGCTTCGGGGATGAAACGGGGAAACACAGTCACAGGACTGATATGCAGGAGCAGCCTGCAACAAAGGAAAAAAATCGGTGTGATAAAAATAATCTGTACAAGCTGATGTATGGTCTCGTGGCAGCACCGATGGAGAAGACGACCCCGAGTCACTAAACGCCTTATTTTAGGGGGCATGGAAACTAAGCGTAAATGGCGCTCTATATAGAGCGCGCTTTTCGCACCGTTGATTTATTCTGCTGCTTCTCATAGCGCTACATTCCTTCGCGGGCTTCGAACGTAGTTTAGCATCACGTAGCATCAGAAAATATGAGCCATTATGCTTGAAATGGCGTCTACGTGCGTTGCGAATTGATGTCACCACAAAAAAAAAAAAACGATAAGAAAAGAAGAACGTGCGTTATTAGAAGCGTGCCGCCGAGGAACGTCATTTTAGCGGCATTAATCTTTATTTTTGTTTTGTGAAAGAACTTTTACTGCACTGTTTGCGAAGCCATTTGCCTGAGCCGCATGTCTTTCTTACGCTGATCACTTTACAACATCTTCAGCCAGACTGCATGCCAGAAATCTCACTGGTGGTGTTCTTTCTTTGCGGCGAAAGGAAAAGAAAAACAAAAAAACCGCCACGTGCCGGATGGAATGCAGTATAATGTGATACATTCCACGGCGAAGAGAAAGTGGAGACAACGGGTTTGCCCATCGCATTACCAACGAGCAACTGTCGCTTCCGCCCGTGATAGCGACAGCGTGTCATTCTGGATGAAATGTCTTAAAGGCTTCTTGGGGCATTCACTCTGCCATTAGGAGAAACGATACGAGCGCGAGGTCTAATCCGAAATCTAACGCTGCAGATGAAGCGCGCGCACTGGAGCAAAAAAACGGCGTACTCGTGACTTCCACGCTGAAAGTGCGGCGCCTCTTCCAGCGTGCGCCGAGGGAGGGTTGCACCTCACAACTTGAGGGAACAACCGTTGCGCTCGGCGGCATGGCAGAAGGAACCACAGACGCCGCTCTTGCATCATGTGTACGGCGCAGATCTGATATACGCGCAAGAGAATACACACTCATTCGACGTTCAATCGGATATACTGTCTTTGGTTAAGTGCGTAAATATATAAAGGGGCCGACAATCGATCTTGAAGGAGTCCAGACAACCAATTTCCGAGCGATTGTTTTAAAGCGGAGCTTTAAATGGCACCCCTAGATTTTGCGGCATCCGTTTGCGTACAAATAGTAAAATGACAGGTGGAACACGAAGAGGTAGGAAGAGAGCAGAGTAGATCAGGGAATAGAGGTATTCCATAGTTGACATTAAGAGAAAAGAGTGGACCTCGACAGGTCATTCATGCGAAGAATAGTTAAGCGAGAGAATTGACACCACAGGGGAAACGCAACCGAGGACGGCAGAAGGTTAGGTTAGGTTAGGTTAGGTTAGGTGGGAGCAGGCATAAAATGGAATCAGCTGGCATAGTAAAGGAAAAATAGGAGATCACTAGGAGAGGCATTCGTCCATACAGTGGACATAAAATAGGCTGACGACGACGACGATGATTTCAGCCATAATCGCCCAGAGCGGTACCAATTTGGAAATGGGGAGTTGATTATTTGCGACGCTACACTCTTATTCAAGTACCGTATAACGTCCGGCACATAAACGGCCCATTTTTATTCCACCACAACGTACTGCATATAAGCGGCCCTTCAATCGCCATTAAGCGTGACAAATTCTGCGGTGACGGATTGGGCCCGCTATATGCGGCCGCGAGCGGTCGCAACGCTTATATGGAGCCCGAGGCGGAAATGGCTCGAGCGGACGCAACGCTTATATGGGGCCCGACGCGAAAGGCGGACGCAACGCTTATGTACAGAGCCCCGCCTCCCTGACCTTCGCCTGTGTGAAAAGCCACAAATACGTTTTATTTTTAATAAAAATTATGGCCTGTAGCATATCACGATACTGCTGCCACCTACATTCTTTTTGGTTTAGACTGTAAGCTAACAGTTGCAACAGGTCTCGTACTGCCGGAGCATTCCCGTGAACACATGTGTGCCGCGCTTACATGTTTATCGTGTATTGTGTGCGTTTATTGCGTGCTTATCGTACGCGACATTCGTCGACTGGGCATTTTCCGCGTGTTGGGGCGTTCTCCTGCCTTGATCCAGTGGCGGATGATGGTCGTTGTTCGTTGCCACTCAACACAGCCTCACGGGACGCACAGCTTTGTGTCCGCGCTCAAAAGTGCTTTCTTGCTTCGTTCATCGATTACTCACGTTGATCGAGTGATCGAGTGTACTTCCGAAGACAATCCGCGTCCGAGTGTTTTGACAAGCGGCGACCGCGGTTCCACAGGAGCGGAAGCTTGAGCCTTTTGACGAGCGACTGTGCCAAACTTGGGTAAGTTGAAGAAGGTCGCTGAACTACGTAACTTTGTTACTTCATTGCATGACAACTGTTTGCAGTAACCGTCGTGTTGGCACAGCGAGGATGATCAACAGATACCCGATAGGCAGGTATGTTTTGTGCTTTGGGTGCTCTTATATACACCACCATAAATGACATGTTTGAAGGATGCGCATTGCGCTACGCAATCTTATGCTTCGATCATGCAGGCCTCGTGTCGTTGTGCTGTTATTCCTTGACTGTTTACTGTACGAGGTCATCGCTTGAGAGTGTTTCTAGAATCCCTTGTCGCCGTTAGAAAGTGTGTGCTTTTAAACACATGGGGTCGTCCCATAATGTTTTCACTGTGGTGATGCGAGAGTTCACCAAACTCGGCAATAACACGCAAAATTATCACAAGACTGGGGACGTGATACAGGGGCGTAGCCAAGGGGGGTGTTAGAGGGGTTCAACCCCCCCCCCCGAAATTTTTCAGTTTTGCTTGCGTATATAGGCACGCACACATACAAACGCACGCACGAACATACATAAAGTATGGTTGAACCCCCCCCCCCCCCGAAAAAAATTTCTGGCTACGCCCCTGACGTGATAGCAAAACACACAGCCCTGACACGCGCACACGATGATGGATATGTTTTCGTGGTTGCGTCCCCGAGCTTTTCGCCAGAAATCCATGCAGTTGTTTTGTGGTTAGGATTTTAACCTAGCTGCCTCATAAATGTTTTAAAGGAGCTCACTCGAAGTAATGTATTTGAGTGAATTACGTTACGTACTGGTACTAAGTGCACACTCCAACAAATGCGTACTTAATGTGAAGAAGCACATGTTTATATCAAATAGTGTTAGTAGACGAATATGTCAATTCAATTAGGTTAATTAAGCTAACACATGCTACTCTTTGTTTCAATATTGTGTGTTTGAGAAAATATGCGTGAGCTCATGTTCTGCCATTATATATTTTTTCTTAGCATCTTTAAGCACACGAGGTTCTCTATCACAAATAACTTAGATTGTGCTCATGTTGCGAGAATGTTGCTTTATTGTGTGGTGCTTTAAGTTATTGTATTTTCACGCTTTTTTTTTACTTAGCATAGTACCAATATTGCTCTCTTACTTAAATGCATAACCAAGGTTTAGTATGCAGTGATTTAGGGTTTATTGAGCTTTGTAAGGTCATAAATTAAAAGAAAAAGATCTCAATTCTCATATATGTTTCCAGAAGTTCACAGAAAGTTGGAAAATATTATCGGTTTTGTGAAGGCCTTACATAACTTAAAATGAAATCAAATTGACAGCTCAACTCTACAAGACAAACTACACGGGAATTCGCTTTAGAGAACCAAAAGTTTGTTCCCTGAATGGCTTACATTCATGATGCAATACAATACGCATGGCTCATTCCCACCTCACACCAAGTGCACATGGACCACGCACGCTCTTTCATTTTTTTTTATATTTCGATAAAAGTGTGCATATCGTTATTTTCATGTGGATCGCCCATAGGGCTATGTGCATATTTCGGGTATTCCTTACAGTCTTGGGCAATAACTAGTTACTAGTAACGCATTACCGGTAACTAGTTACTTTTTTCGGTAACTTGTAACTGTAACTAGTTACTTTTAATTTATAGGAACTTGTAACGGTAACACTGTTACTTTTTTACAGAGTAACTGTAATGGGAAATACCGTTACAGTTACTTTCCCATATCCTTTCCACCTTTCATCTTTCCACAGCACGGCTCCCCTACCAATTTAGGGGTGGAAGTCGCTTAGAGAATTATCTACCCTGCAGAAGACCGAGGTCAGCAGTCAGTCTTTAACACAACTTAACTTTACTTGTAAACTACATGTCGTAAGTCAATCATGTTGGAACTGAACAACTTGCTAAATTCAAGTAGTTTTTTTTTTCCGGCGTATATATATCCTTTTTGTCACTTGAGCTTCTAGCTCGGTTCTTGGTGTACCGGTGGAACATCACGACGCCAAGTTTATATTCTCCTTCGTCCGAGGCTGCGCAATAATCGTGTTTGACTGACGGCTAGAAAGCAGCAGAGCGCGAAACGGTTGAGAGGCACAAATACTGTGAACTAAGTAATTTTTCAAAACCTCTTTGAAACTAATTGTAAAAGGTTTACTCCAACTTAATACAACAATTATTAACAAAATCACATCGACGTTTTGCCTCCTATGCATGTGACATCCTCAGTATACACTGGCAACAAGAAAAAGAAAAGGAAAGAAGGAAAAAATTTGCGGAGATCGACCAGTGTCCCATACGTCCGTGTAAACCAGTAGGGGAATGTGGTTGTTGCATGTTGTAGTCGGATACAACTTTAGAAGTCAGCGGCATTTTCTCCTCAAAGGCAGATGAACACAAGCCTGCACCAATGGGCGCGCACTCGGGACGGACATCATGAGCGGGATGGCGGTGGCTTCGCCTTTGGAGAACATCGGCGCGTGCATGAGCGGGACTATTTCTTTTCTTTAGTCTCTCCTGACTTCTTAAGTTGTATCCGACTATAGTTACTATATATGCTACGACATGGCTCCTAAAGGTGCCATATGCAGTAACTATATTGCAAGCCGACGCGTCGCGGCGAATGAACCGCGATTCCAGGAGTTCCTTCCCCTCACCTTCGTTCACGAGCCAGCGTCGTCACAGTGTTTACGTCAAAGCTATGCCCTGTTCTCCGGAAGTGTTAAACAAGCTCCATCTTAGAATGCGTTGCATGAGTTGCTTTAACAACATCCCGTTTGCCTTCTTTAAGCCTCGTTGATTCTTTCCTTCCGATTTCGCCGATGCAAGTCGTGTCGCAATGCCCGCATCGGGCTTGTATATCACCCTACTCTGATCGTCTGCAGGTGTGCAATCTTTGGGTTTCGCGAACACATGCCCCAGAGTATAACGGGACTTAGAAACGGTTTGTATGCCCAGCGGACGCAAAGCTAACCGAACAGGGTCTGATACACCTTGAACATATATATGGAACAGACACAATGGACGT
This sequence comes from Rhipicephalus sanguineus, assembly GCF_013339695.2. Taxonomy (NCBI): domain Eukaryota; kingdom Metazoa; phylum Arthropoda; class Arachnida; order Ixodida; family Ixodidae; genus Rhipicephalus; species Rhipicephalus sanguineus. The sequence goes on from NC_051176.1 coordinate 159,286,880, forward strand.
CGTCTTCATTCGTCACACACTCTCCGTTGCTATTTGCATGCGCTTCTGGGTGTCGTTAATAAACATCCTATGATACTGCTGTCGTTCTAGTGCATCAACCACATTTTCCATTTTGAGTATCAGAGGACATTTGTTATTATTATTTGCAAATAAATTCCCTTTTTCACCAACGGTGCATGAACAACAAAATTGATGCAACAAAATGAGGTGTACACAACAAATGCTTGTGTTTGGCCCCCTATTAGGTTTACTTCGTCTAGGGTTTTACCACGTGCAATTTTGACTGCCCGCATGCCTTCATACATATTTAATAAATGAATTCTATCGTTTGGTTTGTAATCTATTATTTATTTTATACAGTAACGGAAAAGTAGCGACGTTACTTTGTCACAGTAACTGCAACAAAGTAACGACGTTACTTGTCACAGTAAGTGTAACTGTAACAGGTTACTTTTGGAAACTCTGTAACTGTAACTGTAACAGTTACTTTAACAGAGCCAATGACTTCACCCATCAAGCACGTGTTTTTCAGACACCCCTCTCAATATCACTTAAATTCCACATGTGGGCTTTGCTTTTAAAAGTACGCCGCCCGCTTTCCCCGCCTGTAGTTGCCTTACCCACCATCTTCTGCAGCCCTTTGTGAGGGCTAGACATGCCGCCCTTCTGCAGCCTTTCCAAGTGGCTTTCATACTCCACTCTTTTTTTTTTGCCTTTGACGGCTCTCGCTCAGTAGACCCCCCCCCCCCTTTTCCATTTTTTTTTCTTTTTTTCTCTCCTTTTTCTTGCTTTTTTTTTTTCCTTCTTTGCAGCTCCCCTTACTTCTGAGATGAGAGGCCTGAGTGCCGTTGCAAACTTTCTTGAAATGATGTGGCAAGGGCTACACTCCTCTCTCTAGTTTTCTCTTTCCAGGCAGCAATTACCAACAGCGACAAGCACCACCGCTAGACATGACGTCAACACTAACCCTTTAAAACTAACGCGCCAAGGATGACAAGGTGCCTTCGATAAAGATAGGTCCCCCTATGGAAACGTCGGCCAGCCTGTCTGAGGCACTTTCTCCTGTTTGAAACCTATCCCACTTTTTTGGCTTAGGTAACTGTAACACTGTTACATTTTACTGGTAACGTGCCCATGACTGATTGCTTACTGTGTACATGTGTGAATGTTGAACACGCAATGGCACTCTTTCAATAGTCTGCAAGTGGCTGGTCCACTAATACCTGTTCTTATTGCACCCTGATCCCTTCATTCAAGGATCGATCTCTTTAATATATGAATATAGACTTGCCTGAGGACATGTTTGGTACTCACTATCTGTGTGTGGTTGGGTTTGTCTTGAGTGAAAATCAACATTTCCTTGTGGTATCTATTATGCATGTATCAGCGATGAGAGCTGTTCATGGCACCGACACAGAGGACAGATTGCAGTACAAGATAGGAGCATACTTCCTGCAAGCCCGGGCAAGCCATAATGAGTGGTAGGCATTTCTTTTCATCACTAGATTGCGACAGTTTGGACACATAGCACCTATAGACCTTATACAAAATCTGCTGCCATCTAGCGGCCGCTGTGTGCATTTCCGCCGTGAAGGCTAAGCGCGCTCCGCATGTAGACAAGGAGCGTACATATCAACGTGTGGCGGCTGATAAGAACGAAAATGCCAACATATTTTCGAGTGCTGTGTTGCTGAGATTGAGGAAATTGGGATGCTGAAAGAAGGTTTGCAGGAACCAAGCCTCCATGTTAGTACATTTCCTCGTGGCCGACGAGAATCAGCAGATCGTTCTGTTGCTTCGGTTACTGCTTACGACTAACGCCGTGTTTCCGTTCGCCGTTAATATATGTGGTATGTGACAGCATCGGCACTCATCAGAGAACACTCTTTCATGTCATGCCAGAACAAGAAAGTTTTCGCACCGTGTGCTTGCTGCAGGCACAAACCCGCTTCGTGTACGAGCTTCAAAGCTGCATCGCGGCTACTCGCGCATGCCTGCGCTGCTGTTGATATTAGCTTGTTTCTTAAATTGCGATAACAATTACATGTTAGACAGATAGCTCGTGCGCGTCATTGATTTGCAGCGGACGGACCGATTGTGCTGGAGCGTGTTGTTTGTAGTTTGTTTTCGATGGTGGAGTTTAACAAGGTAGCGTCTGGTGGGATGCTTTGCGTGCGTATTTCTTCACTATGCGTATTTTTCAAGCATTTCATGTGGTATCACTGCCAGGTTCAGACGGGTTGCCCGGATGTCCTGACCGCCCCCACCCCTTACTTTTTTTTGTTTAACTTATACCCCAGGAAGAGCAAATCAGGTTCTCCCAAAAGCTGATCCCCCCTTCGGAAAAATCCTCTGTACACTCCAGTTTGCTATGAAATGTTAACAGGTGCTTCAAGTGCGCGGTACTTTTCTTATGAAACTAAATAAAATGCTGTTCCGGGAAATGTGCTACATTCTACCGTGGGTGTGCTACCGCTGGTTACGCGCTGAGGCGGTTTCAGTCGGCGAAGCAAAACTGCCTTGCCGCAACGGGTTTAAATTGTAAAGCACCAGTAGGCCCCTAAAGCGACAATGTGAACACGAATATTCTTGGCGTTTCCTGTTATATAGGATCACATATCGGAAGGATATTCAATAAAATACCAGCTGATCGGCATCTACTTCTAGGAGACACTACACTTTTCATGTTCACTTTCCACGTGCATGAGATGCGCAATTTTCTGCATTTTAATCGCACGGTAATTCTGTACATAACATAGGTCGGATGACTACAACAGCGAAATAATATTATTTCAAAGATAAAAAGAGGACAACGTTTTATTTAAAATTAGATGGACACTACGTCGGCTCGACATAGGCTGTCCCTCATGAAATATGCTTTCAATTGGGTCAACTGCACTTTCTTACCGTCATCGCTGCGCCTAGCCGTGCTAAATAAAGCCTCTTCCCAACCATCCTACATTATACAAGCATGATATTCAGATAGCTAACAACGCTTTATTCGCTACACTGAAAACAGACAGGCCAATTTGTAACCTAGCGCAGAGCTTCATTATCGACGACGACAGGCCTGCACGTGACTAGCAGTGTCAAACTTGTACCTTCTTCTCGCTGTGAGGCGGTTCTTTACACGTAATAACCGTCAACGTAAAAACTAGGAAATGCCGGTAACGTGTACAGGCCCGCCTGACATTTTTATGCCCTGATTGCCGACTACCAAAGCGGATACAAGCAAGAAGTGATAGCGGCGACAGCAATAGAATTCGGGCACAAGCCTCCAACATGGCGCCGAATCGTTAGCTTCGTCAAACCTCCAACAGATGGCAGCAATTTTGCATAAGGTCTATTGATATACAGCATATACTGGCCTTTAGCTTAGGAGTGAGAAACGTACCTTCTGCACTTCAGTGCAATGCATATTATTTAGTTTGCATTCCTTGAACATGGAACGTCGAATAGTTTGTATTGTTGAGCTTGTAATCTTTGAACATGGGATGTCGCCAGAGCCAACGTTTTGAAACTTGGAGTTGTCTTCATAAAGGGAGCAACTGTTAATTCTTGATGTTGCCATCTTGATGAAGGCAAGTCTACTCGTACAAGAGTTGGCTGCAGTGACATACCGTTTGAAGATTTTTTTCGTCTCTTCAAGCCTCCTCCATCTTCCATCGAACATCTGTGATGTTTGTGCTGCCATGAAACTGTGGTGAAACTGTGTGGTGCTGCCATGAAGAAAAAATTGGGCGTGCGCAGGCACAGCACCATCGAAGAAAAATAATTATTTCTTTGTTAAAGATAGTGAAGGCACACTAATGCAATCTCAGCCAAGATTATTAATAGTTGCCGACTCAATTTTAATGTAGTAGTTTCGTTGCTGTGCATACGCACGATGAAACTCTCATCAAAAAGTGGGAAGCAACCACACATGCTCCAGTGTTCAGCTAACCAGTCATCACTGCCTTTCTTTATGTTTCAGTCTTCCATGAGCCTTTCTTTGATACAGTGCCCCATTTGCCCCACATAATGCTTATCCCATCATCTGATAAACGATGCCTTCTTTACAGAGCACATAATGTGTCCTGTGATTCCTATTGCAGCCAAGTGAGTGTCTGGGTTGCAACCTTTTCATAGTTTAGCATGCTTATTTGAGGCCGTGAACACTATGCTGATGATTGCCCGACCACCAACCGTTCTTATATTGTCGGATATCCCGTGCAGGTATGACATAGTGGCAAACATATTTTGGCCATCACGATTAGCCATTTCTTTGGCCTGGCAGCTGGAAGGTGTTTGTTTAGTAGGGCTTCTGCAGCCAATACAGCAAGGGGAGCAGGATATCCTGCTTGCATCCAGCGAGTTCTTGAAATCAAGCCTCGTCCACAAGAAATAGGAACATGATTATTTAGTACAATATGCAAGCACATAAGTTTTTAAATGTTTTAGATATGAGGATGACTGCGTCTTTCTTTATTAAATACCACAAAGGTTCTTTCGAATCTGAAGCCACTAACATATTAACACTGGCACATGATTACTAACACCCACTGGTGCTTACCCACGAGCATCCGGGCAAGGATTGTACCATATCAGGTTCCTGAATGTACAATTTCATTTGCATAAAAAGTGCATGAGCTAGTTATACGAACTGATGGGAAACAAGCCATTGCTGCCTCTTAGTTTCTCCCACTCAATAATGGTAGAAAGGTGCATTGTCTGACACTGCTTGGACAGTGGCGTAGCGAGGGGGTAGCAGACCGGGCCCATGCCCCCACTCGCCCTCTTCCCCGAAATGAATTTCTGTTCCTATTACTTGTGGACAAGCCTTAATTTCCAAAGAACTCCCCTGACACAAGCAGGATATCCGTTCACCTTGCTGTATCGTTTGCATATGCCCTACCCAGAAAACCACCTTCCAGTTGCCAAGCAAAAAAAAAAAAAAGCCAAATCTTGATGGCCGAAAAATGTTTGCCACGATGCCATATCTGCACGGAATATTCAACAATATAGAAACTGTTGGTGCTCGGAATCATCAGCATAATGTTCATGGCCTCAAATAAGCATGTTAAACTATGGAAAAGCAGCAACCCAGATACTCAGAGGAGAGGCATGGCTGCAATAAGAATCACAGGACACGTTACGTGCCCTGCATATAAGGTACCGTTTATCAGATACTCCTATCATGGGGTAAGCATTATAGAGGGCAAATGGGGCAACATCTCAAGGAAAGATTCAGGGAACATTGCAACAATGTAAAGAAACGCAGCGATTGCCTGTTTGCCAAACAGTAAAGAAACTATACTACATTGATTATTGAGTCAGCAAGTATTATTCATAATCTTGGCCGAGATTGCGTTAGTGTGTCATTACACTACTTGTCAAAGAAATAACTATTTTTCCTGGACACAGCTGTGCCTGCGCATGTTGAAGTTTTTCTTTTTAAATTATAAATATGTGTGATCTGAGTCCAAAAAACACTTAAAAGATAGCGCCTATCTGTGTCCCTTCTTGTCCTGTCTTCACTACTCTCTGCAATAAACGTAATGGTTAAAAGGGAGCCGTTCGGCGACCTAACAGCTTGTCACTATTAGTGGGTTAGTAGGCCTTGAGGCGCTCCACGTTGACTATGTCGCGCCCTTGACGGCGCATGTCCAAAGCTGGTTCGATGGGTTCGATCAGGTAGTTGACCGGTGATGTGCGCTCGATGACCCGGTAGGGGCCTTCGTATTTCGGCAGTAGTTTTGAAGAGAGGCCAGTTGCAGTGGTAGGGACCGAGAGCCATACGAGCGCTCCGGCGACTAACGTGGACTCAGAAGTGGTGGTGCCACCGTGAAGGCTCTTCTGCCGCTCTTGTTCGTGCGTTGTAAAGGTCTTTGCAAGCTTGCGACACTCTTCAGCAAGCCTGGCTGTGTCAGAAATAGGCGCACACTCAGATGGATCCGGCTTGTAGGGTAGTATCGTGTCAATGGTGTGCGACGGGTGCCTTCCGTACAACAGGAAGAAGGGTGAAAAACCAGTAGTGTTCTGAGGGGCGGTATTATAGGCGTAGGTGACGAAGGGCAGAATGGCATCCCAATTTGTGTGATCGGCGGCGACATACATTGAGAGCATGTCGCCGAGCGTGTGGTTAAAGTGTTCGGTTAGGCCATTCGTCTGCGGGTTGTAAGCAGTAGTTTTGCGGTGAACAGCATGGCACTCTTTGAGAATGGCTTCGACGACTTCCGACAAGAAGACACGGCCTCGATCGCTGAGAAGCTTCTAGGGTGGACCGTGACGCAGCATGAATCGGTGTAGCAGGAAGGAGGCAACATCGCACGCTGTAGCCGCTGTGAGGGCAGCGGTTTCGGCAGATCGCGTTAGATGGTCAACGGCGATGATGGCCCAACGGTTACCAGCCGAGGTCAGAGGAAGTGGTCCATACAAATCGATGCCCACGTGCCCAAACGGATGGTTAGGGCAAGGTAATGGTTGTAGACCGACTGGTGACACGTGCGTTGAAGGTTTTCGGTGTTGGCAATCGAGGCAGGAGCGGACGAACTTCTGCACGTAACGGTACATCCCTCGCCAGAAGTATCGTTGTCGAATGCGGTGGTAAGTTTTGGATACCCCAGAGTGCACGCATTGCGGATCAGAGTGGAAGGACTCGCATATTTCAGCACGCAGACTTCGGGGTATCACAAGTAGCCACTGGCGGCCGTTGGCGTTGTAATTGCGTCGGTGCAGTAGGTTGTCACGAATGGCGAAATTGTGGGCTTGACGACGCAACGGGCGAGTGGTTGGTGTTGCCGACGGATCAGTGAGCAAGTCTATCAGCGAGGTGATCCATTTATCCTTGCGCTGCTCGGTAGTGATGGTGTGAACGTCGATGGAAGAAACAGCAATGTGAGATACTGAGCAGGAGGCATTGGCGTCAGGCAAGGGGGAGCGCGAGAGGGCGTCGGCATCAGCATGCTGGCGTCCGTTGCGGTACAGCACGCGGATGTCGTAGTCTTGCAGGCAAAGTGCCCAGCGGGCGAGACGGCCCGAGGGATCCTTCAATGATGACAGCCAGCATAGTGCATGATGATCGGTGACGACATCAAATGGGCGACCATACAAATAATACATGAAAATTTACTACTTTGAAAATTATTAGAGAAATACAAATGCAGAGGTTCATTATTCACATAAAGGCCTATTCATAGAGCAAATATGAACAAACTAAGATGTTCACAGAAGTAACCATAGCGTCCCAAATTTGACTAATTTTCACTAACGCAGCGTTTGTCGTGAATTTTTAAAAATGCATAATTTGCTCAGAATTCCATCAAATTATAAGAGCTATTTCTTCTTCACTTCTACTTATGCTAAATAGAAAGATATTTGTAATGTATAGCTTCAGTAGCTGCCAGCATGGTTGCGAATTTACGAAAACGCACTCTTCGTAAGATGGTCGTCGTCAACCGGCGACGCTCGTCGAATTTTCCTGTGTTGAAAAAAATTTTTATGTGAAAACAAATTGCGATTTCGTGCTGTGCAGTCATATGTGCACAACATACAAAATTATCAGGAAAATCGGAAACATCAAGTATACACCTTTTTTTATCTTTCGTGGAATCGACCATTGTAAATGATGTTATCTCTGTGAAAACACTTGGGTTCAGGTGATATCTTAAGTATCTGCGTGATTTCTAGAAAAGTTAGTCGTGAGTTCAGCACTGCTATGTGCTCTTTTCTTGAGTAGCTGTGCTATCCTGTCAAGATGTTTAACAAGTAACAACGCACTTGAATGTGGATTCTTCTTTGTGGCAAAAGAGCGCAGACAACGGGACGAAGAACATACAGGGCACAGAGCTGACTATCAACTGATTTCCTTATTGGAAAGTCTGAGAATCTGTAGGCAGGCGAGCAAAAATCGAAAAATGGCACAAATGCTATCAAGTGACTCGGCCGCCCGGCTTTTTTTTTCGATAGGGTTTACAAGATGCGGCAGAAGCTGATTTCATTAAAACATAAACACAAGCAAAAAATGGCAAAAAAGAACAATGACATGGTGGTCAATACCAAACTGATTAAAGCCGCTAAAAGTCTGACATTCATAAATCAACAAAAACGAAGAACCAGGGTCTGAAAAAAAAAGGTTTTTAAGCAAGTGACAGCAAGGCTAGAAAACTGCAACCACTAACAATAAAACAGAAAACAAAACATGTGACAACAAGCTTAGTGATCACAATTGAGGCTCATGGCAGCTAATTTCTTCGTCAAATAGTGCTAGTGATAGCGCGCTAACGCAAGCTGCTCCCCTTTTGTGAATTATGTGCGCCTCACAAATTTTGTGAGCACATTACTCCTGATATTTCATGAGAACTTGCACATTGTCAAGCAATGGGGAGCAGCCGCATGATGTACAATGCCAGGTTCCTGCCTGTTGTTGCTTTTAAAGATTTGGCATGTTCACGCATTTTGTAATTTATGCATCGTCCGGTTTGTCCTACATATGATTTTCTGCATGATAATGGAATGTCATAAACGACGTTCTTCACGCATTCAATGAAATGATTTCTGTGCTTCTTGTCACAGCAAAAGGATACTGTTTCATCCCTGTTAACTAGCCTGCATAGGGAGGCCAGATGGTTTGGGATGGAGCACAAAACTCTTATGCCTACTCTGCCTGCAGTCTTCTTCAACCTATGAGAGAAACCGTGAATGTAGGGAACGTCAGCCAAGGGAGAGCGAGTGTGCTTGTTTGGCCTGTTATTTCTGGTCGTTCTAAGAGTGACGAGCATCTTTTCAGCTAGGGAGCTCAAAAGAGCACTAGGGAACCCCGCGCTCCTCGAGCGTTCCACTTGAATCGTAAAACTTGTTTCCGTCCACTGAGGGCATGATCGGATGAGGGTGTTTCTCATGGCAGAATAGCCTATTCCTGGAGTCATCCAGGAGTCATGCATGGAGTACCATTTGAGTAGCGAAAGGATGCTGTTATGCAACGTTACATCAAAGAAGCTGACCGAGCTAATTGGCCTGTATATGATAGCTGGCCTATCTATGACACCACAGCCCTCAGAAGTGCTGTATAGCGGTTTCTTTTCTTATGTTTTTGATCAAAGCAGCATTAAGCCAAGGCTATGGGGTTGGGCATTGAATACACGTGGATTATTCAAGTAAAATGGTAAAAATGATATCACTATTTCGAAACAGAAAGTCATCAATCATAAATTGCAGCATCTGTTGATGTGTTGCGCTAAGCTGTTCGCTTCAATGCCAAACTACATTTTCACACTCTCTCTTGCAGGTTTCAAATACAGCAACTGTACCACCACAACAGTGCAGCACAGGAGAGCCTATCGTCAGTGCCGCGTCGAGAAATTAAATAAAAAAGCACTTACTCCTGGAAACTTCTCGTATCATCTTATTGGTTTGTTTGTGATTATAAAACTGCACTTTCATGGGAATTGAACCAACTAGCCCCATTTATTGTCCCATTGAAACTAAATAAATTGACAATGTAGAGCTTGTTTCCAAATGCCTGCATCATAGGCCTACAAGATTACTTATTGCCTTCAAAATACTCTTACATGTAAAGAACGCTGTTGATATAGTCATTGCTGGAAATGTTCTGCTGATATTTTTGTTACAATCCTCTAAAGCCTACACACTTTCGTATTGTTAACCACAAAAAGATTTATTGACCTGTGTGCAGCAAACATGCTGTTGCAGGCATAAGGCTGCAATACGCTGAAACTCATACATCAGAATTCTACACACTAACAGCAGCCAATTCCTTGTAGACCCTCATTAGGTGTGCATGAGAAAGCGCATTAGACTGGCAAAAGACAGTCTAATGATTCTGATAATAATAATAATATCTGGGGTTTAACGTCCCAAAAGCACGCTATGATTATGAGAGACGCCGTAGTGGAGGGCTCCGGAAATTTTGACCACCTGGGGTTCTTTAACGTGCACCTAAATCTAAGTACACGGGCCTCAAACATTTTCGCCTCCATCGAAAATGCAGCTGCCGCGGCCGGGATTCGATCCCGCGACCTTCAGGTCAGCAGTCGAGCGCCATAACCACTAGACCACCGTGGCGGGGCAATGATTCTGATGTCTAAAGACATTAGTCTCTTTATTGAAATACACTAATTTTTTTTTCTGTGAGATTAGCTGATGCATGCTCCTTGTGTTAAGTAAGATGCAATTTTTCTAGTTCATGAAGTTGACTGACGTTATCAAATGATGTAGCAAATTTTCATCAATAGTTGCTGCAAATAGCTAACATGCACGGTGGAAATTTGCTAACTTACAAATACTATTTTCCTGCATTTAGTAACTAAGTAATAACCGTCGTGGTAGTAATGTTACTAGCTTAGCTTACTACCTTCCAATAAGTAGTAACAGGAACTAGTAACTGTCATGGTAGTAAATTTACTAACTTTCTGTTACTACCTTTGGTATGTAATAGCTGCAGGTAGTAAATGACATGGTAGTAACTTTACTACCTTGCCGTTTACTACCTGCAGTTACTACTTAGGTAGTGAATGTTGTGACAGCAATTTACTACCTCAAAATTAGTAAGTAGCACTACCTTTTCTTTTAAGAGTGTAGAATGATGTGTCTTGTAGTTAATATTGTTTGGGACACAATTGCAAGGAAAGTGCACACGTTCAAAGCCAAATTGCTAAGGTAGCTTGCTAGAAAATAACAAGTGGACTGCCCCCTTATTTGTTTTGAAAGGATAAGTTCATGAGATTCAATTAGCTTAATCTAATCCAATAGCAGCTTTGAAAACCACTTCAGAGAAACTACTGCCGAGATCCTTTAGGGGGCCATTATGTGCACAGGTGCTGAAGTGGAACACGTGGAGGTTGAAAATTGAGCAATAAAGAATATGGCATGTATTTTAGGGTGATTTTATTTTTACCTTCGTTATTTTGTTCACACAATGCCCTATTACTCCAACAAGAGAGCATATAGGTGAAGAACCCTTGCAATGCATCCTATTGTATATGTAGTGATGCGTGTGCTCTGCAGGTGAGAAAGACAATGGGGACATCAATGAACATCAATGTCTAGTGGGTCTTTGGGATTTTGTCGAAGACATCATGTTTGTCCATGATGAACCGGCAGTGCAACCACACACAGACATAGGAAAGAAGGCACATAACACAGTGCTGTGTTTCGTGTACCTTTCCTCTGTGTGTGGTTGTGCTGCTGGTTCATCATGAAGGACAACCAACTAGCCCAAGTTTCAGTCTTGCTAGACATGTTTGTGCCTGCTATTTTTTTTTGTGTCAACAAGCTGTCCTCCTACTCTTGTAGAACTTCTCACTGTCTTGTGTTTGCGTTGTAGCGTGACAATATTCTCTATATTTTCTCTCATGGCTCTAATTCATTTCATTGTTCTGCTCAGTATGCAGCTGCGCAGCAGCATAACATGTTCCTTCATTCACTTAGTGCACTAAATACTGGCATGGGTACTCGAAGAAATGGCACAAAATGTAACAACAATTAGCGGTGCCAGATGGAACACCTAAATGCCACAGTTCTACAGTAATGGGTGAAGGGAAGGGCTTGAAGCAGAGAATGGAAATAAGGGACCCATGCATACATAATTAAGTGCCAGGCTGGCACAGTGATGGATTTGGACTCGATGCCTGACTAACTTATTGCAAATATATGTCTCAACACTGCAAGGGAAAGGTCATGTTTTGAAATGGTACCAGAAAAATAACAAATACATTTCAGGTCTCAACATTTAGTGAAGGACAAATCTTGTACTATATGCAAATACCCTTTATGTGGCACAATGTCTGACAGATGGTGTGCCGTGGTAACTGCACGTAAAGGGGGCTGCACGTAAAGGATAATATTGAAGAATTGATCGCTGGGCAAGTTGGTAATCCATGACTACAAAGAACTGCGCGAAATAAACTGGCACAAGGAAGACGCTTGTCCGTGCGTCTCCTTGTGCCAGTTTATTTCACGCAGTTCTTCGTAAAAAAGAATAATAGCTGCACATTTAGACGTGTATGTCTGCATGCTTATGTGAGCGCTATATGAGCTGCTAATTCTGAAAAAAAAGCTGCAACACTTGCGCTTGAACTACTACAGAATGTTATTGTGTATAGCTAGTGTTGGTACTGGCAATAAATCTTGGATTCTCAAGCACAGTTTGTATTAGCTGCTGTACCAGCCAAAGCTAAGGATGTTGCATGACAGCTTATATTTAAATAAAGGTGCACGTAAAGCTACATGGTATGGAACAGGGGCGTAGCCAGGGGGGGGGGAGGGGCATTGGAGGGCGTTCAACCCCCCCCCCCCAAAAAATTTCAATTTTGCTTGTGTATATATACACACAGACATGCAAACGTATGCACAAACATACATAAAGCATGGATGACACCCCCCCACCCTGAAAAAAATTTCTGGCTACGCCCCGGGTATTGAACATGAGGGAGGTTGACTGGGACACGTAAAGCTCAACATTTATGGGTGTGCTATTAGTGTGAAAGCGTGCTTTTTATTTGCAGCTGTTATTTGCAATTATGACACCTACTGAGTAAAAGAATTGTTCCTCTATATCTACTATTTAGTATTTTACGTTTGCATTCGTGTCCCATGATCCGAATCAAGCAGGATGCTACTGACTGCACATTTTTAAGACAGGTGAACATTTATTCCTAGAAGTCAAGATTACTGCCCGAGTTCAGCCACTTCTAGCATTCTGCTAGTTTATACGTTTAAGCGTTGTTAAGCTCAAAGCATACTCGACTGGATGACGTGGAGTGAAGTAATACTGGCCCTTGTCGCTCCGATCACATCTCGTAGCCAAGGAAAGAATCACTTTCACTCGTCGACAATGGGTGGAATACGAAAACAACCTTCAACCTGCTATGTTTCCCAACACAGGGCCTCCACCAGATCGCTGTTCGGCGCTGACATGTGGTCAACTGAGGCATGTTATAGAGCTTAACGTTCATGAAGCTTCAAGGTGCAAAACAAGTGCATATTTAATTTGGGGTTATTATTTAGATTTAACAGCACCTATTAAATATTAGAATGTTTCAAGTTAATCTTTGCATCATTCAGTATAATTGTTCACATGACCCTTCTGAATCCTTCAAGCCACTTCTGACTTTTGAAGAAATAGCATGGTTTTATCCTTGAAAGCTGGATCATATTGTGACTTCATTCGATTTCAAGCATTGCTATTTTTGATGCGACGCTTGGCAGGAAACATATGTTCTAACGGGTGATGCAAGCGATTTCATGCGTGCTCTTTCCGCGCCAGTCATGCACTATACGTTTCATCGTTTGTGGAAGCCAAGGGAAGCATCACTTCCAACTGTCAACAACGAACGAACCACGAGAACGAACAACCTCAGACCCGCCGTCCTCCCCAGCATGACAATCCCACGGCATCGCTCGTCCGCGCCGTCAGCCTCGAGCTCGGGAGACTGCATTCTTTTTCTGCGAAGGCTCGTTGTTCTTTCGACTCAACAACAACGTTTCTTCATCGCCTATGCTACACTCGAGAGAGAAATGAGCGCGCCCGTTCTGAAAGCTGGTCCGTCGCCTCGTACGCGCTGCACTACACCAAACCCATCAGTTGCGCGAATAAGCGATTATGTGTTTTAATCCGATTCTCTGAGATGAACCTCTACATAATACTGTCCGTATAAACGCACCGACATCAACGCGATGCTCGCGAAGGACGTGGGAGACTGTACTTCGCCAAGTAGAGATGAGATCAGCTGACTTCCACCGCCTGTACTGCGTCAAACATCGCAGAAAACATTTCTTTGGCGGCTGGTTGCACATCAGGGCACGTTCGGCTGCTGTATGATGCCGGCAAATGGAAATGCACTCAGAAACGCATCGTTCATTGTTCACCTCTGTCTCCGTGCGGGATGCGCAAGCCGTCGGACGAGAAACATAATTCCACACACAAACTGACTGTGACTGCCCGCGAGGGTTCGCTTAAGGTCGTGCACACGTATACACGCGCATTATACGCGAACGATGCCTCTCATATATGCAAAATTATAGCGTTGTAGCCGATCGTAAAATCGTCCAAGATAACGTGAAGTGCATATATAAAGCCGCGGAAGTCCACCCAGATCGTGTGGTGCGGTGGCGTAGTGGTTACAGTGTCTGCTTGTCACGCGGTTGGCCTGGGTTCAAATCCCCGTGGTGGAGTGTGTGTGTGTGTTGATACATGGTTTGTGACTCTCTGTGCAGTGTTCTTGTGATGTGTAAATGCATATTCATGAGTTGAAAGGCTGAAGAGAACAAAAGAAAAAAAAGAGGCACACTGCACGATCGACTACAACGTAGAAGAATTTCTTTTTTTTTTTCTAAAAATTTGCGAAAAGTACCGCATATATTTCGACCGCATATTGAGCCGTATATAAGCCGGACAGATTTGACCTGAAATACCGCTTAACCACATCGACGGTATGCGTTACTTTAAGCGGTCACTTTTAAACGGCCTTCTGGCAACGAGATGGCCGCGCATAGGGAAGAGCCGCATAAATTTAGGCCGCATAAGAAAGAGCCGCTTAGCCAGAGGCCGTATAAAGAAGGGCCGCATGAAAGAGCCGTATAAGTAGGCCGCTTAGAGAGCCATTTATAAGCGTCGAAAATTTGACCTACTTTCCGCCTTATATGCGTTGTTTTAAGCGGTCGTTTGCTAAGAGTGTAGGAAATGAATTTGGCCTTTCACTGAGTTTCAGAAATCATTTTGCGAGACGTCGACGAAGAGGCCGAGCTTTTCCGTTAAATTTCGCTTGAGCATGGGCGACAGCTCAAGCGGACGCCTGTTGACAGTCTTCGCTGCGTTCTCCGATATCCTTCAGTACATTCTTCCTGCTATCCAGTACATATATCTAATGTAAACTTGATGCTATAAAAAGGCATCGAAGTAAAAGAAACGTTTGCAATACGTGTCGGCCTCACCAAGAATATCTTGACCGTCGAACGGATTGCAGGCCTCTCTCGCTATATATAGGAGCTTTTTCGGATTTGTGTGCAATAGGTTACCATTTTCTCGTTCTCATGACAGCTTCACAGACTCTAGGCGGCTTTCCTCTTCGGGTCACCGTGGCACCCAGGTAACTTGAGCCCTAGACTTTAAAAATGAAAGTCGCGTCGAAAGCGAATTGAACCGAAGGCCTAATATTTACACTACCCTATAGTTACTCAGGCTATTGTTTATTTGATCCTTAACGAACTCCTAAATTAAGTTTAATTATCGAACTTTTTAACTATTGCTGAAGACCCAGAAAAACTGTCTCTCTTCTGTGTATGTTTTTTTTTCTAGCGGCAGTATTTCATGCACCAACTAGGCCAAAAACTTCTTCATAAATGAATGGTTTCTGAAGAGCGCCTCCGCGCCCCGCCATGGTGGTCTAGTGGTTATGGCGCTCGACTGCTGACCCGAAGGTCGCGGGATCGAATCCCGGCCGCGGCGGCTGCATTTTCGATGGAGGCGAAAATGTTTGACGCCCGTGTACTTTTTAGGTGCACGTTAAAGAACCCCAGGTGGTCAAAATTTCCGGAGCCCTTCACTACGGCGTCTCTCATAATCATATCGTGGTTTTGGGACGTTAAACCCCAGATATTATTATTATTAAGAGTGCCTCCGGAAACCATCCATTTAACTGCTTCTTCTGCGGTACCACTCACGTGGTCCTTTTTTCCGCATTGCAAAGAAAGCCCGCGAAAGATGAAAAAAAAAAAAGCCACGTGACCAAGCGCTTGCGCACTGCTATCGCGCAGCTCTCAAGCGTGCAATAGGTGAAACATATCTCTGTAGCGTTTTATGGGCACTTTATCGCCTCGTCAGCGCTCGGCCAACAGCATGCATTTGCGCCGTTATCCGATGAAAGCCGCAGGCCAAGACGCCGGCCACCATCAAAACACTCTGCCGCTTTCCCGTGGCTAGTCACGCTGCAGTCGACCTTTTTCGCCGATTGTAGCAGTGCGCAAGCTCTCCGTCACGTGGCTTTTTTCATATTTCGCGGGCTATTTTCTGCACAACGGAAAAGAGTACTTCATCCAGTACTGCGTACTACATTTCTTTGTCCGCGTCTTGTCCCGCTGCCCTATTCAGTGTTCTGATCATTTCCGTTCTTTTTTTTCTCGCTCCCCTCTCTCTCTCTCTCCGTCTCTCCCATCTTTCCACTTCCGTTTCCTTTCCCCCGGCGTAGGGTAGCCAACCGGACTCTGTCTGGTTAACCTCCCTGCCTTCTCCCTTTTGTATTCCTTCCTTCCTAGAATGCACCAGCTGGCCCGAACAAAAGCTAACTCCAGTGGGTTGATATTAGGCCGGAGTCGTCTACAACCGAGTACCTGATGATTCTATCGTGTTTTAGTGCGTAAAAGTCCTGAATTTAATAAACCCTACCTCCAGCGAGAAGACTAAAAAATGAAATACAGGTCCCATGCCCATGATAAGCGCAGTCGACCTGAAAGTGATGTGCTCTGGCTTTGTGCCCTTAGCGCCGAATTTTTGGAGAGAGAGAGAGAGAGAGAGAGAGAGATGGTCTAAATTCGATACTCTGTGCGGTCGCATTTTTCGGAAGAGCGCTTAGATAGGCCCGCACTCGGCGGCTCTTACCATATGCCTGGTTTTTGCGCTTGCCTCGAGCGATTTCTGCGTATTGTTGCTCTTGCATGCACATTGAAACGGCAGGTACAGCGCCAACAAGGTGGCACTCAGGGTACGCGCGAACCAGCTTACGCGATGACAGCGTACTCTGTACCCGAGATCAGCCCTCGACATTCGTGTCGCGTCGCTTATTCCTACCCATATATGGCCGAGTCTAACGCCGAGCGGTGCCACAAAGAAGCGGAAACGACGTTATTTCCGGCACAAATATCGCACGGTACATACTGCTTGGATAGAAAGCCTTCCTCCTACAGACACACGTGACTCATACATTCTTCGGTGAGAGAGACCCTGCACGACAATGTAGTGGTCGCGGTCCATATTCGATAACCGAGCCAAGAATCTCACCTTGTGTGCTTTTTATTGTACCCGTAGTGCTCGTGTTGCTTTTGCTTTTTCTCGTTTCACCTTCTGTAGACCTTGTTTCTTTTTCTTTTTTTTCCTCTGACATTTCCGCGCGAGCTGCATGGTTCTCTTTTATATATTCAGTGTTCCAGGGAAGGTAGCAGACAGGAAACGCATGCTCGCGCGAAATTCAATTTAAACTTCCCGAACTTCTACCCCAAGCCAGATCAGCTGGAATGTACACGAGGATCTAGGAAGCTGATAAGGATATACTAGAGAGTGACGCGAAAAAACTTAAAAATAAAATTTCTCGAAACTTTCTTTGGTGGTATTAAGAACGTTACACTCCGACGCCTTTGGCGTTTTGGACTGTTTTCAGCTCGTATATTATGCAGCCGGTGCAACGTGTAGCACGAGCGAAGCGCGAGATATTTGTCGCTTTGCCCAGTCCTTCCTTGGTCATCGCCCACCGGGGGCAAGCTTTAACCGTACAGTTGAAGTTTTCGAACATTTGTGCTTACCGCTGTGATCCTTGCGCGGATAGAGTATAGGAGTGCCAGTAATGCATTTCAGGGCTTTTTATTTCAATTAAACTTTTTTTCGTAATAAAAAAAGGAAAGTTACTTTGACTTCGTGCAGGTAAAAGGGAGTGCATTAGTTCCCGTTCATTATTGATCTCGCACCAGGTCCGCGTATATCCGTTTACCCTCCCCCCCCCCCCCCCCCCCCCCCCCCGCCCCAAGAAAAAAGAGAAAAGCAAGTAATTAACATTTTCATAATGTATAATTCTGATGTAAGGGCAGCGGAATAAATTATGTAAGCTACGGAACTCTTTGGTAACAGAAACATATGCATGTGAAAGGAAAAAAAAAGATCCACACAGAATCTCTTTTGGGAGTTGTCTGAGTGATGCGCAAGCGAGGTGTTTTACTGCAGGTTGTATTCTACTCTAGAACGTTGTTTGCGGGCGGCATCGCCATGACGTCGTTCATCTTTATAGCGCTCGTCAGCGTCTGCAACGGCCCCCACGGCACGCGCATCCTGGGACCCCCGAAACGCGTGTTTGGCCTCAAATTTTCAAGAAGTCTGAATTTTCCAGATGTGCACAATCCACCATGTCGGCTCGACGTCTAGTCCTGCCCAGGGCTGTTACTCCACAACCGCGATATTCAGCGTAGACTTCATAGA
Source organism: Rhipicephalus sanguineus (assembly GCF_013339695.2). Taxonomy (NCBI): domain Eukaryota; kingdom Metazoa; phylum Arthropoda; class Arachnida; order Ixodida; family Ixodidae; genus Rhipicephalus; species Rhipicephalus sanguineus. The sequence goes on from NC_051176.1 coordinate 159,305,058, forward strand.
AAGTGTACTCTTTTTTACATTTGTCTCGCACCGCGGGTTCAACGCATTCATTAGGTTCATTTATATTCACATTTTGCAACCGTGGGTGTGTGTATAGCTCAGTGTTCAAAACACTCGGCTTCGGAGTGTGGGGGCCCGGGTTTAACGTGGACGCGGCTCGCCTGGTTCTGAAAAGACCGTGCTTCAGGACTCTTAATAAAGTTTTGTGAATGAATGAATGAATGAATGAATGAATGAATGAATGAATGAATGAATGAATGAATGAATGAATGAAACCGAGCCCCACCAAGAAAATTTACTTTGTTTATACGTTTATTTCTTTGAAGCGACGATCGATTTACGTGACAAGGGACGGACGCGTATGGACGGAAAGTTTTCTTGTTGAGTTGGGATTTAAAGGACACAACTTTTGGCAAGAGAGAGAACGAGAAAAAAGAAAAAGAAAACGAAACGAAAACACGCACGAGGGCCATTTTGGTTAAGGCCAGGTGATAACTTTGGGTAATACTTTGAATAAAGGCAGGCAGGCTTCAGTTTATTTGAACACGTTTTAGGTTAGCCAAGACCTGTGAGCTTGCGTCGAGGCGGAAAAAACTGAAACAACGTCACGAAAAACTAGAGCACAGCGTCTAGTTCTTTGCTGCTGGTGAAGCGCTGTGGGCTCGAGCAGTCTCCGCTTAGACATATACGGTATTATTCAACCACGTTGCAGGCTGAATTGTACAGGCGAATCCGGGGTTGAATTTAAAAATATTTTGGTCGTGAGTGCCCTTTAGCATTGCCCAGCTGCCTTCGCCATATTCATTGACTGCTACTTCCTCCGACGAGCAATTGTAGCGGCGTTGTACGACGTCGTACCAACAGTGACAAACGGAACAGGTATAAATACATACACTAGATTATACAATGCACGTTTAGAGATAAAGAAAAGCACATAGATTATTGATCAAGCTACACCACTGTCCGCTAACATAAAACGCTTCATGGCCGCAGAAAAGTTTTGTGCTGCTTTCACATCGGCCGGTATAGCATTCCAAGTAAGTGCGCCATGAAATTCTATTAGCCGCCGACCGTAGACATTTTTAGCAACCGGTAAATTAACGCAGTTGTTCGTCGCAGCTCTTGTGCTGAGCACCGGTAACCTACAAGTGCTCAGTGTAAGAGGGTCGTCATGTTTTATTATTCTCTGTATTATATCCGCAATGCTTATTACGTGAACAGAGCCCAGCGGAAGTACGCGCATGTGTTGGAAGAGCGGTTTACTGGTATCTGCGCTATTTGAAAATGTAATAATTCTTGTTGCCCTCTTTTGTAAGCGGCTGAGAGGTTTCAAATATGTTTTATATGTGCTGCCTAACCATGTTATGCAGTAGCTCAGATGGCTGTGCACAAATGCGAAATATAGGGTACGCAAGGTGGCTGCGCTGAAACAGTCTCGGGCTTTTAGTAACGTGTGGCAGCCATACGCTAACTTCGAGTATGTCTTATCTATATGAGACTTTCAGTTCATATCTGAATCAAACATGACATCTAAATATTCAAACGTGCGTACTCGCTGCAGTAATGCAGACTCTAAATGTAAATTAAAGGTACCAAAATCGGGCTGTATCTTCCTAGAGTGAAAGACCATGTATTTAGTCTTGTCTGTATTGATAGTCAAGTGTTTTCGTTTAAACCATAAATGAACTCTCTGAAGCTCTTCCTTGGTTTCGGCTTCGATCTGATTTAGGCTTCTCCAACAAACATTAGTGCCGTGTTGGCCGCATACATTAGAGCTTCCGAGTAGAATAACACAGAGCGAAGGTCATTAACATAGAACGAAAAAAAAGAATAGGTCCAATAACTGAGCCTTGTGGTATTCCTGAGACCACTGACTCTGTAGAGGACACAATACCACCTATAATTACTCGTTGCTGTCGGTCGGAAAGCTAGCATTCAAGAAGTTCACGAATTCTGCCTCTAAAGCCATAGTCGTGAAGCTTAGTTAACAGTATGCTGTGGTTAACAGAATCTAAAGCCTTCATCATGTCTAAGAGAACTACGGCGGCTAGCTTGTTGTTGTTTTTAGGGCCTTATTAACTTGGTGGGTTAATACCAGAACTGCAGAAGACGTGGATCTGTGCGACTGGAAACTATGCTGGTTTCGGGCTGCCAGGCTGCGAGGCCAGGCTGTCAGGGCCTTTGTTTTTATGACAGGCAGATCGTGCTCAAGGCACGTTGGAGAGTCTAGCTTTGTTTATCGCAGCGAGAACGGCAACATTGGAGACGCTAGATGGCTTCTTCGCACCTGAACTTAACACATATGGGTGAGCTAGCCATTTCAATGCAATAGCTGTATAAGTGGAGGCATTCCTCTTCACTACAGCTACTATGATTCCGAATTACCGCGTAAGAAGCTTTATGAACACTGGTCTACACTGACAAAACTTCCCTCAATTATGTATTGGTCAAATTCTGTTCTGTTCTGTTCTAACTGTTTTGCTGTGGAGAGGTTGAGGTCCATATTGCCTCGGCTACTCCATATCACGAAGTTATGCAGCGAAAAAAAAAGAATAATACTGAACGGTACCTAAACATGAACAATCCGCGCATTCTGTTAACTAAGGTTACCTTTGGCTCGCATTCGGACGCCCTTCGTGACGATGTGCCGATTCCCGCAGCGATGGCCAATCACACTTACGAAAGAGAAGTTATGTAAGTACAGGCCGATATATTGGTACCCGCAAACAGTATCGGGTCCTCATTCACAATAACGTCCTTACGTAAAAGTCTTCGCAAGAACGGATATCACGCAGTCGGGATGTCGGGCATAATATTAGAGAAGGCAGACGGCCAATGGCGAACAGCCCTTACGACTGGAAAGCTATGTCAGTTCGGTCCGTGGTTGACAGCGAAATAAACGATCACGTGATCGTGCCAGGACATCCACTAAACCCTCCAGCAACAACATCACAACGACTACATTAGCAATCGTGACTCCACGGAAGGAAACAAAGCATTGCCAATTTACAAAAGGAGAAATACAAAACTAGGAAGGAACCAAAAGAAAAAGGAAAACAGCGGCCCTGCCTTGTCCGCTGCGCACGCTTTTCTGCCCCGTATTCGCTATAGAAGTAGCTTGTTGGTTACTGTGACCAGCAACTAGGGTCAACTAAAACGAACAAAATATTGGACCAGGGAGAGAACACTAATCCGCTTAGTTCGGTTTCCGATGGGAGACGCTAACCACTGCTCCGAGCATACTCGAAATCGGTGGGAACAAGCTCTTTGAAGTGAAAAACAAAATTCTCGTGAAGGTAAGGAAAAAATTAAAAGAAAAGTTAGGATAGTCTCCATATTACTCAACTCTATGGAACTTCTGCGAAAGCCTTCGTGCAGGCCTCATTCTGCAAATTCTATTGCGCGAACAAGCACTACATCGATAACAGTAAAACGGGCCGGCTTACAAACTACGAGCATAAAAAAAAGATAAGCAGCTAGGGGAAAAAGCTCCTGGAGATTAGGAAACTGTAAACTTTGGCATGAAATCCATAAGCGAAGTTCACTATTCGGCGTAACGCGTATGAGGCGGCCGGTAGAACTTTTCCCCGGCTTGTCTCGCCGAAGCAAGCGATCCTGAAGCATGGTTGTACTGAATGCAGCCTTTGTTACTCGCCATGTTAAAGAGATATGTTTCGCAAGTGTAGAAGCATAGGAGAAAAAAATGAGCAGTTGCAAGCGCTAATGAACGCAGTTCCACTGCATGTAAGACCTACCAAGAAAGCAAGGTAGTCTTACTGCTGCGAATTTCGAGCTTTAGAGAATGCTTTGGAAAGCTGCGCAGCTGCTATAGCCTTCTGCTACTGAGTACGAGGTCGCGCTTTCTATTTCCGTTCGCTGCTCTGTTTGCATATTCAGGTGGTGTAAATGTAAATAATCGAATACTTTAATTTAGGCGCAGGTTAAATAAGCGCAGGTGGTCGTGGTTGCAGGATAACAGATAGGGGGCAGGATGGTACGGGCCAATAACAATGCATTGGCAGCGTTACGTTACAAAACGAAGGCGCAGCCCAAGTCCTATACATTTACTCTTGTCTCTCGTGTTCGTCTTGTAGCGCTGCCCGTGCATCGTTATGGTCACTATTATTCGAGGATCCGGGAGAGAGTTTCAGCGCCACAACAGTTCCATCGTTTGGGTTTTCGTGGCTATCTACATTACCATTTGACACAGCTATCAAAATGTCCATGCTTTATATGCGGTGTAAGGGCGTATGATGTACGCGGTAACTTCTTTTCCGGTTTCATTTAACCAGAGTTAAAAAGAAAGGCGTTTGTGCAAAGTACTCACAGGCTGCTAACCACAGTGATAGCCTCATTGGACAGGCTATAATGTTCACGTTCCTCACTTCCCTTTCTCTTTCTTTCTTTTTTTTTCTGTGCACACCTGCTTTTTCCTCTCATCTCTTCTTTCCATCTTTCTTTTTCCTTCCCGGATAACTCCTCGCTTTACTCGTTTGTATCGCTCTCTCTCTCTCGTTCCATTTATACGCCATTTTCGGGTAAGCTTCGTAAATCCGGAGTCCACTGTCAGTAAATAAAGAATGGCATATGACATATGGACTATAGAAACTTCCATAGTCGACGTATATGACAGTGTAGTTGTACGTTCTGAAATTGGAGCACTGAAGGTTACTTAGTGTTGCATAAATGCATGGCACTTTTACATTATCATCATAGTTTTTTCCGTTTTGTTGTCCGGTGTATTTCTTTTTTTTAAATCCCGCATTTCGTACACGATGGCCGTTTCTACGACGAAACCACGCCCAAGTCTTGTATCGTCTTAGCGATGTTGATGGCTCCTCGATTTTCCTTGTTCACGTAATCCACCACACATCCCTCAGAGGCACGTAAACCGCAACCACTATATAGCACCAGGTGCGCCGAAAGCGCGAATAGTGCAGCCTATGAAGCAATGGAACTTTTTTTTTGACAAAATTGGCGCTAATAAACGCCCCCACAGCTCTCTTTTATCTGATTTTCTACTAATTATCGCTTCTTGCCTTGATGAAACATGCATTTTGCTAACTTTCCTGACTTGATACGGCTCCTTGGAGGCACGATCGTTCAGTGACTAAGTAGCAAGGTGGATACCTAGGCCCCAGTCGTCGAAGAAGACCTCGTCTTCAGTATGTTGTTGTGGCTCAATGTATAGTCATCTCGAGTCAATTGGTGAAGAACGCCTTGCTTTAAGGCTGCTTTATGATCTAGGAGATTTAATATTGGAAACTCCTACGATGGTACGGGCAGTTGTACACGTGTGAATAATACACGACACAAAAAAAGTGATCGAGAAAAATAATCACGGTGCCGAAATCATGTCACGTATACCTCAATTTTATTTGATCAGACAGCGTGAAGGCAGTTTAGGAAAACCTGAGGTTCCCCTAAATTGAAATTATTAGAAGCCATTGATCTAAGTTGGGCGGTATCCGCTTAGACACGACCAGAACAAATGAATCATCTAATGAAGAGATTTTTGTTTCTGCACGTTAAGGCTTATCTAGAGAAACATTTTTACGATTTGAAAGCTCAGAATTGAGATTTTATAGTGGTCCTGAGCTACGTTTCCGGTAATCATCGAATGACCCCAGTGTCGAAGTTTTTTGCCTCCCGAATCGATCGCTGCAAAAATGTTTCGAATCCGTGAAGTACGAGCGCAGTTACAGGGATTTGCAGCAGGCTTTGAGTGCATTTTCTCTTCGCTCGTCCCGACGAGCGCGCTGGAAGCTGCACCGGGAGCGGTGACGCGGCGGAGAGGAGCTACGCCAGCACGCGTCATGCAGCGCGTTCGCTCAATTCTGGTGTGATTCGGGTGCGCCCTAGTGTTGCGAGTGCATAATTTTAACACATTATAGGGGGCGACGCCGGTACTTGGAGGCACCCCGTGGCAAGAAACGCATCTTATCTGATCTAAACGCCGCTCTTGATTTATGCCAGCTGTCTGCCAATAGCAGCAATCTGCTTTCTGAAAAAATTGAGCTTGCACCGGAACTCCGGAGAGAGTGTGGATGACCCTCTGTATGAAGACAGGGCGCTTGAGAAAGCGGCAACTTCACGCTTCGCTTATAAACTATCCTTACCGCGCTCGACTCCAATATTAGGCTGAGTTGTTCATAGCAACGTCCGCTTTCTGCAGGATGTGCTTTTTTGCCAAGCACGCGTGGTGTTTCAGGATCCCTCCAAAGCCATCGAAGCACCTTACTACTGCTGTGTTTTTCTTAGACAATTATTCTGTATAGAAAAGCGCCTCGTGTTGGTGACTTCACCATGTAGAGGCATGCATAAAGCTGGCCGTCACTAAATATTTTAGCCTACCTGGGCACAACTTCAAAGAACAGGTGGTTTATATTCGATAGTCAAACTTTCGTTCTTTGAGAGGCATAAAATGCAGTTAAAGGTCTTCCACAAGTTCAAAACACTGTAGCCAAGAGGCATTTATATGTTTCAAAGGGAGCAGTTTAATTTAATCGAACTCGTGAGAATAAAAATATAATTGTTTCACTTTTTTTACAGCGTAAGCTGTAGTGAACTCGCGTCACTAGCCGTTTTCAGATGTCATCCGCTCCTGCTGCCGACGTCCGTCGCAGCATATTGACAAAACCACAGGGATCGACCCGGAGCGTTCTACGTGGGAGTCTATTTTACCACTGAGCCACGCCACGTTCACAAGCTGCTGCAGTAAAAGGCATTTTGGAGGTGTTCTATTGCGCGAGGAGTCACGTGCACAGCTACGTATGTGCACACGTTGCGTTTGAGTTGTATCAGCAGATGCAACGTCTTGTAAATTGATGAACGTCTGGATGCTTTAAGGTCACCCACCCGTTGCAAAGGGCTAAATACAAATCTTGATTATCATAACTATCGTCGGCATCCCATCGCTCGAGGAGTTATGTGCGTGACCACGTAAGTATTGACGCTATACGTTGCATTCGCGTTGTATTGCGACAGATGGCAAACCATTTGATTTGCGTAATGCTTAGGAGTTTTAAAGCTGCTCAACGGTTACAAAGGGCTATGCCACAATCAATTATCGACAGCGTTGTCATTATCATCTGGCTCCTGTCGCGCTAGAAGTCACGTGCGCGCAGCTATGTAATTGCGGACGTTGCGTTGCGGCACGTAGAATCGCACAAGGTGTCATGCCATGTGAATTGCGAAACGTGGGGACGCTTTAGAGCTGCCTGCCCACTGCAAACGTCTGTGTCGCACTTCATTATCCTCATCATTATCACCGACTTTTTATCGCAGGAGCTGTAATCCGTGCCGCTGCGTAGTTTCACATGTTGCAGTGGCATAGTATTGTGCCGGGTGTCACGCCATGTGAAATGTTAGCGGGTATGTATACTTTAAAGCTTAACGTACTTTTCAAAAGGCTCAGTCACAATCCATCATCGTCAGCGGTCTAGCCACAGCTTACTCTATGGCTCGGCCAGCGCTGGTGCTTTCATGGCCTCGATAGCAGTGTAAAGACTGCCATTGCTTCTGTTTGCCATGGTATTGCTTCAGTATTGTGTTTATAATCATCAATGTCTCTAGCGGCACACTACGTGTCTTTCTCAACGTGGTTTTCTCATTACAATGCACACTTCACTGTATTTCGATGAATGTGTGCACATTAAATCAATACTTTCCATGCTACTCGCAGGAAGCATCCTCGAACAGTCGACGGCCTCCTGGGAGGCCGCTCCTCCATCTTACGCTGACAGTGCTGCGTGCTCCGCGCAGGGCTCGTCTTTTTTTGGCAGCCACGAGTTTCGTGGTTCATGCCATCAATGCTGGGACGGAAGAATCGAACGCATCAAATGGCTCTCAGACAAGCTAAATGCCTGTTTTTTTTTAAAAGCAAAAAGCCACATCTATTGTGTCTCAGTGTTCGGGAGAGAAGCAGAAGCTGTTGAAAGGAACAGAGGTGTCCATGGATAAAAAAAAAACAAAAAAAAAAAAAACAGCACACGAACTTATGTAAACGGTGGAAATCACCGACATAGCCCCAAACATTCCTGAGTGGAAGGTGAAGATTATATGCGGCCGACATTCGCAAGCACAAGTAGACACTTCGGTAATAATGTACACAGCAGCTAGCGATCGTGTCGTATGAATATGAATTTTCGCTCAGTCTAAACTATGCTCTATAATTCGGAAGGAAAAATATTACCGACCACAATACTATTAAGTATTTACTTTGTACACGGTTGAGAGCTTTTTCCAAAATTGCGAAAATTTAAGTGTTTTCGCAAATGTCCATCGCATAGTCCCAAAAAGCCGTACTCGGCCTCGATTTGAAAAAGGGTTTCGACAACACGGCTCATTCATAGCGCCTTCGTAGATAACTCGCAAAGGCTAGAAATTTGTGAGCAAACATCATCATCATCATCATCAGCCTGTCTACGCCCACTGCAGGGCAAAGGCCTCTCCCATGTTCCAGCTCAATTGCAGCTCATGATTACTGAACTGGATACGGAAAGTAGAAGAGTAGGTCTGAAAATTAATATGCAACTAAAGTAATGTGGAACAATCTTGGCAGAGAACAGCGCTTTGCGATAGGTGGCGAGACACTGGAAGTTGTAAAGGAGTACGTCTACTTACACTCTTAAAAATAGGGTGTCTGTACTGACTACCTTTGGGTGGTAATCGCCTCGCTACACATATGATGACCTTTTGGGGTGTCAAACGACTCCCTTCGTTCTGCAGACCAACGACTCCCTTCTTCGCAAGCAGAGAGAGTATGTATTACTCCCAACGCAGGAGTCTACGCGACTACCTTTTATTTCCCGCTAGTACCTATAGGTAGTCAGGGTGACCCCTTTGCCATGGTAACGCTGACCCCCAATGGAGCGTTCCTTTGACTCCGTTGTCCTTAAGGACAGTGGTGTACATGACTCCCCTGGCAAGAGTCAGTGTGACCACTTCGTGGTACTCAATGAGACACTCTGCAACAAATAATGCGTTTATTTTTCTTCTTGGTCGATATTGATGAAACTTGCTGAGTTTAGGTTTACTGATGTGGCGATTTCAAATATGCAATTATCTGGAAGAAAACGCAGTTTGACACAAAAATTTTATGTGTCTTGATGAGCAAGCCTTTCCAATCTTGGAGTTACAAAGTAAATCGACATATCGCTATAGTTAGGGGATAAAAACTGTATGCAATAGTTTTAAAGGAGTTTACTGCGCTGTTCTGGCATAATGTTCATGAACCTACTAGCCCACATACAAACTCGCGTTTTAAACCCATTTGAGTTAAAAGTTACGTAATATTGAACTCTCGTGAGCGAATCACCAGCTAGACATACACTTACTGGTCAATGTTTAGCATACTATGACTATTGTTAAATGGGTTTAGGACATGCATTCTGGTTATGTTGCATACAGTTCCCATTTCATATTATTGTGATATGCTTACTTTGTAACTCGTGCAGGCCTAACATGGCACATGAAATGTTTGATATACTTAATTAAAGGGGTCATGAACCACTTTTCCAAGTAATAATCTAATGGCCTCAGTATCGGAGTGTACTGCCTCCCGAATCGATTGCCGCAAAAATTTCTCGAATCCGTCAAGAATCAGCGGAGTTACGGGGGTTTGGCGCACGCTCCCAGCGCTTTCTCTCTTTTCTCGTGCCGGCGAGCGCACTGGAAGCTAGACAGGGACGGATGGCATGGGGGAAAGAAGTTACGCCAGCGCGCGTCATGAAACGCGATCGCGCTCCCGCTGTGATTCGCTTGCGCGAGTGCGGCTACCGTGTACTGAGGAGTGCGGCGCCGGCAAGTGGCGGCACCCCGCGGCAAGAGGCGCATCTGATCCGAACGCCGCTCTCGATTTACGTCGGCTATCGGCCAATAAGCATGCTATGTCTCTTGCGACGTACAGCGGACAGACGCCCCGCCCACCGACGAGAGTGAGAACCGGCCTCTGTTTGAAAAGAGGGCGCCTGGGGAAACGGCAACTTCGCGCTCCGCTTGTGGCCATTACGCGGCGCGCACGACTGTAATATTTTGCAGAGCAGTTCATAGCCGTGTCAGCTTTCCGCAGGATGTGTTTTTTTCAATCAGCCCAAGGGGTGCTTCATGACCCCTTTAACACGACATATAATAGTAAAAAATATTTGCATTTTCAAAATCAGCGTACAAATACACATAAACTAAACAAGTTTTATAGATTGATCAAGAATTGCAAAAGAACTTCAAATCAGAGCGAACACCATTAGGGTTTTTATCTGACAATCGACGAAAGTTGGTGCCGCTACCTCTTGTTACTCAACAAGGCACTTCCACCGGGTTTACTCAAACAGGAACACTGTGGTGGTTGCATGACAGCCGCAACAAGTTTTTGTAGCAACTTTACAGTGCTGCACTCGATTCCTCTGGGGGAAATAAAATACTACTCGAAGTTTATATAGATGAGTCTCAGAACAATTTCCGCTCGCGTAAAACAACAAAAAATGTTGATTCTAGAAGAAAGTAAGCCATGCAACACGGAAACAGAAGAGATGCGGACAGCTCAAACGCTAGCGTTTGGTTTGTCTGTGTCTTTTCTCTTTCACGTCTGCATGCCTTCATCCTACAATGAATTCCTATAAACAAACTGAAATTTCTGCGATTCGTAAAATTATTTTCTGAATCGGTTTTAAACACTTCATGCCATTTCATACATGTTCACATTGTAATGACAACCTACTGTTTTATCAGTAAGCACCTAAACTATAGGCACAACATCCTGTGAATAATGCGTATATATATATATATATATATATATATATATATATATATATATATATATATATATATATATATATATATATATATATATATATGTGTGTGTGTGTGTGTGTGTTTGACATTTTTGAGCGCGCAAAATTACAGGGACGAAAAACGACGCGGACACAGCGCTGACTTCCAACATATGCTTTATTTTCTACAGTGGTACATATATATATATATATAGACAACAAAAAGCAACGCACGCAGGCGCATTGCACAGGAAGGCTTCATGTAAAACCACAAATAAGTATGCATGATAAGCAATCAAACAACCTGATACCGGATTTTTTTCTTCTTTAAGAGATCAAGTGGTCATTCCTGACTACCACTATCGTCGAGTCACCCTGTGGGCCTTGCTTAGAAAGTCTAGTTCTTTTTTGGATAGGTCAATTGAAGGTGCACTAATGCACATGTCTCCCAAACTTGCAATCTTCGCCGCTTCAATTATCTCACGTGTTGTTTGTGCCTGGCTCCTTCCTGTCGCAGTGCTCTGCGAATACATGGGATTGCACCCACACTTCCTGCAGTGGAAAGCCAAATGTCCCACACTTCCAGTTTGCACGTTATTTACGTGCTCATGCAGCCTGTCATTGCCACACCGTCCCGTCTGCCTTATGTATTTCTTGCCACAGGACAGCGGTAACTCATAAACGATGTTGTTCTCACATTTAACAAAGCTTTCTTTGTGCTTTTTTTGGCACCTGGGTTTTTCAGAACCACTGTAGGAGGCCTTGCACAGATTATAAAGCTTGTTTGGTGCTGAAAGGACGACTCTTACGTTGGCGTTGTTTCCTATCTTTTTCAGCCTATGTGAGACATCGTGAAGGTACGGTATGTCGGCGCATTTCTGCTTGACAGGCTCCGTTTCTGGTGAAGCCTGCTCCTCACCCTCGCGAGCATGTTTGACAGTCTTGAGAAGACCCTCCGCCACAGATGTGACGACATACTGAGGAAACCCCGCCTTTTTCAGGCGGTCAGCTTGCGCCTGGAAACTACACGAACACTTGTGAGGACATGAGCGGCGAAGCGCATTCATTAGGGTTAATTTTGCAATACCCCTTTTAACTAGCTTGGAGTGGCCCGAAGAAAACGGCAGAAGCGGCTTATTGGCCCTAGGCTCGTACGACCAGCAGACCTGGTCTCGCTCGAAGAACATTCGTATGTCAAGAAAACGCAAGGCGTTGTTTTGCGGCATTTCATGCGTGACTGCGAGCGGTTGCAGGAAACGCGTGAACAGATCAAGTACGTTTGAAGAATCATTGCCAAATTCGCCTGGACTTGATTCTAGAAAGACAACGTAGTTGTCTACATATCTAAACACCTTCTTTACATTTGTGCCTGTTAGCTCTGTTTCTAGTTTCTAGTAACAGGCACAAATGTAAAGAAGGTGTTTAGATATGTAGACGACTACGTTGTCTTTCTAGAATCAAGCCCAGGCGAATTTGGCAATGATTCTTCTAACGTACTTGATCTGTTCACGCGTTTCCTGCAACCGCTCGCAGTCACGCATGAAATGCCTTGCGTTTTCTTGACATACGAATGTTCATCGAGCGAGACCAGGTCTGCTGGTCGTACGAGCCTAGGGCCAATAAGCCGCTTCTGCCGTTTTCTTCGGGCCACTCCAAGCTAGTTAAAAGGGGTATTGCACAATTAACCCTAATGAATGCGCTTCGCCGCTCATGTCCTCACAAGTGTTCGTGTAGTTTCCAGGCGCAAGCTGACCGCCTGAAAAAGGCGGGGTTTCCTCAGTATGTCGTCACATCTGTGGCGGAGGGTCTTCTCAAGACTGTCAAACATGCTCGCGAGGGTGAGGAGCAGGCTTCACCAGAAACGGAGCCTGTCAAGCAGAAATGCGCCGACATACCGTACCTTCACGATGTCTCACATAGGCTGAAAAAGATAGGAAACAACGCCAACGTAAGAGTCGTCCTTTCAGCACCAAACAAGCTTTATAATCTGTGCAAGGCCTCCTACAGTGGTTCTGAAAAACCCAGGTGCCAAAAAAAGCACAAAGAAAGCTTTGTTAAATGTGAGAACAACATCGTTTATGAGTTACCGCTGTCCTGTGGCAAGAAATACATAAGGCAGACGGGACGGTGTGCCAATGACAGGCTGTATGAGCACGCAAATAACGTGCAAACTGGAAGTGTGGGACATTTGGCTTTCCACTGCAGGAAGTGTGGGTGCAATCCCATGTATTCGCAGTGCACTGCGACAGGAAGGAGCCAGGCACAAACAACACGTGAGATAATTGAAGCGGCGAAGATTGCAAGTTTGGGAGACATGTGCATTAGTGCACCTTCAATTGACCTATCCAAAAAAGAACTAGACTTTCTAAGCAAGGCCCACAGGGTGACTCGACGATAGTGGTAGTCAGGAATGACCACTTGATCTCTTAAAAAAGAAAAAAATCCGGTATCAGGTTGTTTGATTGCTTATCATGCATACTTATTTGTGGTTTTACATGAAGCCTTCCTGTACAATGCGCCTGCGTGCGTTGCTTTTTGTTGTCTATATATATATATATATGTACCACTGTAGAAAATAAAGCATATGTTGGAAGTCAGCGCTGTGTCCGCGTCGTTTTTCGTCCCTGTTCTTTTGCGCGCTCAAAAAGTCAAACATGAATTACCACCTTGCCCATGCCTACGCTCTCTCAATATATATATATATATATATATATATATATATATATATATATATATATATATATATATATATATATATGTGTGTGTGTATGTGTGTGTGTGTGTGTGTGTGTGTGCGCGCGTGTGTGTGTCATTCCATGCCAAGGGTCCCAGACGTGGCGCTCGCACATCACAGATTTTGCTGATAAAATTTGTGCCTTTTTCCTGTGCCACATGGAGTATTGTGGCAAAACACTTTTGCTCGAAAAAAATTTTGACAATCATGGCACCCCCTCGAAATTCGCTTCTATTTATTAAACTGTACCTAATAGAAAAATGTGTATAAAATCCATTTTTGTGTGTTGAGCTACGAAACTGCGCTTGCGCTATCGCAGAGGTTCTGTTTAGTTGTCCCATTCATTATTTCCGATTTTTTTTTTTGTGTTTCACTACCAGCTACGTAGCTTCAAAAACTACAAAAATCTTGAAAGTTCGTGAATTTTTCTTGAGCTATTTGCAACTCACCCTAACCAATATTAATCATAGCCTGATTTCCAGGAAAGTGTATTTTAGTACAGAAATGTTTAGGGGTAAAATAGACTTCAAATATTTCCGAAAAAATTGTGATATTTGAGAAAATGTACAATTTGTCACATGTTTGACCGTATTTTTCATACTGATGCGGTCAAAGTAAAAATCCTCGTCATGTAGCGTTTCATAGAAGACTTCATCGTTAAGTAACGAAGAAAGTCTAATCAAATCATTTTTTTTGTTTTAAGGAAGAAAATAATTTTTGAATTTGGCCCTCCGATCGCGCAGTGCATTTCATTTTGCTGCCACTTCGCCGCAAAGCACGTGGTCGCCCTTACAGCTGACACTCGTCACAGGCAGCGGCCAGATGCGAGATGTATGTCAGCGGCTCGTGAGTGGTCGAAAGTCTTGTCGCGCTGTCAGGGCGACGAGTAATGAATTTGCGTTACAATGTGCATTTGCTAGGCGGGCCCAATGGGAAGTATGGACGCCCGAGAGCAGCATGTGGAGTCGTTGGCACAATGTCCTAGAGGGACGTCTGCACAACTAGCATACACATACTGAAAGAAATAATGCACACTGTACACACTTCTTTCTCAGGGTATACGTGTTGTACAGACGGCCTCTAGCACATTGTGCCAACGACGCCATAGGCTGCTCTCGGGCGTCCATACTTCCCATTGGGCCCGCCAAGCAAGCTCACATTGTAACGCGAATTCATTACTCGTCGCCCTGACATCAACGTGACAAGACTTTCGACCACTCACGAGCCACTGACATACATCTCGCATCTGGCCGTTGCCTGTGACGAGTGTCAGCTGCAAGGGCTACCACGTGCTTTGCGGCGAAGTGGCAACAAAATGAAATGCACTGCGCGTTCGGAGGGCCAAATTCAAAAATTATTTTCTTCCTTAAAACAAAAAAATGATTTGATAAGACTTTTTTCATTACTTAACGATGAAGTCTTTTATCAAACGCCGCATGACGAGGATTTTTACTTTGACCGCATCAGTATGAAAAATATGGTCAAACATGCAACAAATCGTACATTTTCTCTAATTTCACAATTTTTTTTCGGAAAGATTTGAAGTCTATTTTACCCCTAAACATTTCTGTACTAAAATACACTTTCATGGAAATCAGGCTATTATTAATATTGGTTAGGGTGAGTTCCAGATAGCTCAAGAAAAATTCACGAACTTTGAAGATTTTTGTAGTTTTTGAAACTACGTAGCTGGTAGTGAAACATAAAAATTCGGAAATAATGAATGGGACAACTAAACAGAACCTCTGCGATAGCGCAAGCGCAGTTTAGAAGCTCAACACACAAAAGTAGATTTTATACACATTTTTCTATTAGGTACAGTTTAATAAATAGAAGCGAAATTCGAGGGGGTGCCAGGACCGTCAAAAATTTTTTCGAGCAAGAATGTTTTGCCACAATACTCCATGTGGCACAGGAAAAAGGCACAAATTTTATCAGCAAAATCTGCGATGTGCGAGCGCCACGTCTGGGACACTTGGCATGGAATGACCCTTAAATATAAGAGCTACAGAAAGATCACGGAGGTCCTGATACTGTAGGAAGGCATTTGACACACGACGTACGTTTTAGCACTATGCTAATGCTAAAACGTACGTCGTGTGTCAAGTACCTTATATATATAAGGTATGATATATATAAATATATATATTTAGCGGTGGTATGGAGAGTTCTGTACAGAACTGAAATACAGAAACACCGTCCAGAAATACAGCGAGACACATTACTGTCAGAATGAGTGAGATATGAAAAGCAATAGTTTCGCTAACATCATTCATTACTGTAAAATGCGGCAATATACTAGACCTGGCATAAACATTAGCATAGCCAGCAGTCAGTTTTTATGAATAGGAATCAATGGCCAGCCATCAAGCACTTCTTTGCGACATCCATTGCATATTTTATGTGGCATACAGCGCAAAACATGCAACATGTGTAGTTCTCATGTAGTACAGCATTCTCATGTAGTCATCTGAGATACAGGACCCCAATAGGTAACACAGCTTGCGTGCAGTGTCGTGTTCCCAGACCATGTCAGGGTCAGGTGGCATTCTGGCGAAAAGGACAGCAGGTTGCACTGATTCGAGACCGCTCACGGCCAGACCTTAAGCGTGGCTATTCCGAATTCTTGGACACGTCTTGACTACCTCGAGACACGAAGTTTCCAAGGAGGCTTCCTGGTCAAATGCAGCTGTAGAGCTTCAATGTGCAGTCTTGAAGCAACCTGAAATAGTCAAGTGCACAAAAATAAACACATGATGACAGACAGATCGATCACCTTTTAATCTGACAAGGGCAGTGCTCACACACCAGATTCCATGAAGTGTCATGGCAATGAACAAAACCACGGATACTCATTAACTTTGCTGTACTTTGAGGGTCTGTTACTCCCTTAGCCAGCTGCAACTGTTTCCGCTGCATGACCTCCGTATAATTAGAAGGATGTTTTTTTAGAGAACGCATATTTCTTATCAAAATTGTATAATAGTCACGCTCAAGATGTTTTCGCGCACACACTCTATGTCAAGAAGGAAATAGTTTGCTGCAACTAAAATGGCAATGAAGAGATTAACAAAAACTCATTAATTAACTTTTAATTCCTGACCTGGAGGTAGTTGTTTATATTAGAAAGTTGTATCGCGTGCCAATTTATGGCATACACATTTTTTTAAATCGCGAAAGTTACACGTAATTCGTGATATTCATCCTTGAATTTCAAGGACGAAATCGAAACTGATAGCGCCTGACGCGCAGGAAACGTCGCTTCTCTGTTACGTAAGCTCGGAGCTACACGTGAAAAGAAGGTGATGATAGTTTAATGAAGGTCGGCCGAAGCAGAATGTGATCAGGAAAATCTGCAAGCATTCAGAAATACACAAGTAAACAGCTTATTATTTGGGTGCGATGTGTGGTACTTATCTGTAAACATAGAAAGAAAAGGTTGATATTACTGCCGTTTCGGATGCGCGCATCTCGAAAGAAACAAATGAGCACAAAACGCCACATGCAAAGGTAAGGCGATCCGCTGACGCAAGTTAGATGACTTGCCAGTTTTCACGAAAAGGTACGACCACGACGCGCCTTCATTCAAATTTCGTCACTCCCTTGTCGCGGGCAGCTCCCGTCTGACGTAACAGAAAAACCGCGTTTTCTGTGTGCCGGACACGATCAGATTTGATTTAGCCCTTAAATTTTCACAATAAATATCTCGAGTTACGTAAAACTCATGATTTCTGAAAAATGGGTATACCATAAAGTGGCACGCACTACAAATTTCTAATATAAACAACTGCCCTCAAGTCAATAAATAAAAATTAGTTAACGGGTTTTTGTTAATTAGTCCCGTCAACGCATTTTTTGTTGCGGCAGAATATTTCCGCCTCGAACTAGAGTACTACTGGAGCGTGACTGTCATAGAATTTTTTTATAAAAGATATGTACTGTCTGAAAAAAAATCACCCTGTATAGCATGGCAGCAGTATTTTAATAATAATAATAATTGTTGGGGTTTGACGTCCCAAAACCACGATAAGATTATGAGAGACGCCGTAGTGGAGGGCTTCGGAAGTTTCGACCACCTGGAGTTCTTTAACGTGCACCTAAATCTAAGCACACGGGTCTAAACCATTTTCGCCTCCATCGAAAATGCGGCCGCGGCGGCCAGGATTCGATCCCGCAACCTGCGGGTCAGCAGTAGAGCATCATAACCACTAGACCAGAAGTATTTTAACGAAGACCTGTAGGTCGCGGGATCGAGTCCCGGCCTTGGCGGCTGCATTTTCGTTGGAGGCGAAAATGTTTGAGGCCCGTGTACTTAGATTTAGCTGCAGGTTGAAGAACCCCAGGTAGTCGAAATTTCCAGAGCCCTCTACTACGGCGTCTCTCAATCATATCGTGGTTTTGGGATGTTAAACGCCAAATGTTATTATTAGTTTAACGAAGAAAACGGCAAAATGTGTATACAGCTACACGAAATATGGCGAATGTACGACAAGACTAGGCTTGCCTTCACTGCCTTCTTTCTGTCGCATCATTGTGAGCGTGCCCTTCTAGTGCCTGGCTTCAGAACAGCTGCACGAAGGTACAGCTATTCTAAAGGCCTAATGTGCCATTTTTTCTTCAGATCTATATCAACAGGCAAAGGTCTCGTTTTTCCGTTTGTCTGGAAGGACAACCCACCAGCCAGCGTTGACCAGTATAGAGGGTTGGGAGCAAACTCGGGCAAACTGTGCAGCACAAACATCACCTCAAACCTCAAACAATTGAGGTGATCAGAAGCGGTCAAACAAAAAGGAACAGTGCTGAAGTGACTTATATACATATTAAAAACAACAGCTGATTATGGCATGAAATTGGGACAAGTAAGGTGCATTGTAAAAGAATGTCAAATGAGGTACCCTGCTGTAAAAAGTGCTAAATATTCATTGCAGACTATGGCGAATAGAATTCAAATAGGATACAGCGAGTGTTTCGAGGTATAATGACGAAGTAATAATTGCTAGAGATTTAGGAGCGAAAAGCACAATGCGATTAAGCGGTGCTACATAGTGGGAGATCACGGATTAATTTCAACTACCTGAAGTTCTTCAACGTGCACAAATCAGAGGGCATGGGAGTTTCTGTATCTCGCCCCCTTCTAAATGCAGCTGCCGGGGTCAGGAATAGAACCCGCGTCCTTGGGCTTCGCAGCGTAACGCTTCCAAGTCCATTTTAAAGGATTTTTGTCCACTGCCCACAACATCACTGTAGACTGTATCTTTGTGTTGAAAATAATAACGAACTGAACCACGGCTGGTATAAGAAAGGCATCCAATATCCACGCAACACAGCGTTTGAGCAGTATGTTTACTGCCATTATTACTAGCCGGTGTTGTGTTTACTATTAGGTACTAGCACCACACCACATTAGACAAAGCAAGTATCACAGGAGGATGAGGTTATGCTCGTATGCAGTTTTGTGGACAAAAAAAAAAAAAAACTACAACTTTGAAGTGAACTCACATTTACCTTTGTTGCATGATAATTTTTAGCATCATAAGATCAAGTCACCACTGTTTCAATTAAATGAAACCGTGCTACAAAAGCTATTGCATCAAAGTTTTATAGCAGTTACGCACGCACGCACGCACGCACGGACGCACGCACGCACACACACACACACACACACACACACACACACACACACACACACACACACACACACACACACACACACAAACAAACAAACAAACAAGCAAACACGGCGAGAAGTTCGAATATGCAGCGAATAAATACGTATTAAACGTGTTTCAACGTCTGGGTAGCAAAGGAAAGAAACACTAAATTCTAGAGTTTCACGAGCCAAAATCATGATCTGGATATCAGGCATGTTCGGGCCGGGTGCATTAGATTGATTTTGATCAGCTGATCTTACTTACCCTTCAAATATATATCGGTGCAACGTTGCTCTACGTGTCACCACACTCGACTTGCAACCGAGATTTCAACTCGCAATTTCATGTTTTTCTGGCATGTATGGAATAAGGAAACACGATATTGGCGCGCACCACTCCGTTTTACCCGCTACTGGATAGTCCAGTGCGGTTTTCGTCGTTGCCAAGCCATTGAAACACGATAGCAAAATCCGCGCAACTGGAACATCAGAAAGACAAGTGGCAAAGCTACGTGTGAAGCGAATAAAAGAGTTGTAGGCAGAAGCCGGCAGAACTCACCTGAAATCTATAACGACCGTAGGAGCGTCGTCCACAGGCTTCGTCTGTCGGTGCCACTGGGATCCGTCATGCGCTGCCATCTTGCTCAGGCAAGTTCACGACGAAACGAAGCTTACTGCAGGGACTTCTCCGTCCGGAGGCTGCTTTTCCCAAACACTGAGAGACACGGCTTCAGCCAGTCACGGCAAGCGTGAGCCGACGACACGATACTACGCCACGAATGCATAGCACGGAAGGAAAGTCACGCAAAACGATCAGCCAGACACGGCAAGAGCGAGCCGACGATACGATACTACGCCACGAATGCATAGCACGAAGAAAGTCACGCAAAACAATCACTTGCAATCACGCCTGACGACACAGATTATTCTGGCGGACTAAAGAACGACCACAACGAGACGGATCACGAACAATGCCGTCTAACGACGCCAAAATGGCTGTCTCGTATTGATGGCTTCGGCTTTGGATTAAAGTAGCCTCCACGAACGCCTACATGGTTTCGGTTTTGTTTTTGTGCTATAGAACACACATCCATGCATAGTTAAAGCTCTATTGAATAATATCAGGGTGGAGGAGGCGAAGCGTGCCCTGTGTGTGTCTGTAAGGGCTGTACGGTGGGAGGGGGCGCAGGTGAACGTGCATCCCCTGCTCTAGGGGCTAGGGAGAGTGCGGTGAGGCCGTGTGTGCGTGCCTAGCTGTGCTCAACGCAACGACCTGGTTCTATAAACGTTTGCTGAGCGATTTGGTGGCCCGCGCGGATTATTGTGAAGATATAGTTTAGCTGTGGCGGGCAGAAATGATGACCACGCGCGCTATAATTCAGGTAGTATTGTAAATGAGAACTAACAGAGAATAACGCCAAGGAAAGTACAGGGGGTGTTATCTGTAGTATTTAGAATATAAATGTGAAGAAAGTAAAGTGGACGAAAAGATGACTTGCCGCCGGCAGGGACCGAACCTGCGACCTTCGAATAACGCGTCCGATGCTCTACCACTGAGCTACGGCGGTGGTCATCCTCCCGTCCACTTTCTGGGGTATATATGTTGATTGAAACCTAGGAGTGTTAGTCAGCGCCAATCGCAGCCATGGCGGCGAGTGTGGAACACTCGCCGCCATGGCGTATTATTGTAGTATTGTAGCTCTTTAGGAGACGCGGTAAAGCGTCGCCTTGATAACCGGTCTGCGCGGTTATCATGCCAGCTTTGCGGCACACGTTTTTACGGCCGTCGAGTTAGATGTGTTCCCGATCGCCAGTGCGTTCAACACCATGCACGTCCATTTCACTAATAAATGTATGTTTTCTGCCATACATGCTGTCGTAGGAATCTACAAACCTCGCTTGCAAACGTGCGAAGATTCGCAAATTTGTCAGCGCTGCCATTGTTAAACGTTGTCATAACTCTCAATGTTTCGCTTGGGGGCAAGATTTTTTAAGAACCCTGTTTACTTGTAGACGTTTTCGAAGCGCCGTTTCAGCAATATCGTAACTGAAGCCATAACACAATACGTGCGTAATTCCACATTTTACGATCCCATGCTATATATTCTCAACCAAAATTTTTCGGTATACCACAAGCCAAAGCAGCGAACTGTATCTTGGTCGCAGCCAGTGAAGCTTTCTTTTTAAAAAAGCACCCACCCTGTATATGCAGAACCATCACTGACTCCCTTGGAGCAAGGGAGTCATCTATTTCATTCAGGAGCGTCGACCAGAGCATTGTGACTCCCTTTAGAAAGAAAGGTGGTCATCGGCTGCCACAAAGAGAGTCAAGCAGACGTGACTCCCTTTTGACTCTCTTTTTTTTAAGAGTGTAGGACAGGTAGTAACCGCAGAGCCGAACCATGAGAGTGAAATAACTAGAAGAATAAGGATGGGATGGGGCTCATTCGGCAAGCATTATCAAATCATGAATGGTAGTCTACCACTATCCCTCAAGAGGAAGGTATATAACAGCTGCATCTTACCGGTACTTACCTACGGAGCAGAAACCTGGAGATTTACAAAGAGGGTTCAACTTAAATTGGGGACGACGCAGCGAGCGATGGAATGGAAAATGATAGGTGTAACCTTAAGAGACAGGAAGAGAGCAGAGTGGGTCAGGGAACAAACGGGGGTTAAGGATATCATAGTTGAAATCAAGAAGAAGAAATGGATATGGGCCGGGCACGTAGCACGTCGGCAGGATAACCGGTGGTCATTAAGGGTAACTGACTGGATTCCAAGAGATGGCAAACGCGTGAGGGGGAGACAGAAAATTAGGTGGGTAGATGAGATCAAGAAGTTTGCAGGTACAACGTGGCAGAAGAAAGCACAGGACCGGGTTGATTGGCGGAACATGAGCGAACATACAACTATGTTAAGAACTTCCTTACTGACCGCATAGCGGAGCTGGCTATAGGAGGACTCGTATCCTACTACAACGCGTTGGCGAGTCAAGGCATTCTTTAGAGATCGGTGTTATGATCTAGAGGCATGCGGATATTCGAAACTTCGAATATTCGATTCGAAAAGTTCGTTATTGGATTCGACTCACAAGGCACGTGTACTGTTCGAAATATAAGACTAATCCCGACTTCTGTAGACACCTGAACAATCTAAGACAACTTGTTGCCACTTACCCCAATGCTCGCATCCTTTTCTTCGGTGACTTCAATTACCCGAACAACGAATGACATAATCTAGGCATTGCCTCATTTACACGTCATGCAGAGGCTAAAAAACTTCACTGACGTATGTTTAAATTTTAACCTGAGTCAGTTAGTCTCGGAACCAACACGCGTTACACAAGAAACAGCAAACATCCTAGACCTAATACTATCTAACAGTCCTGAGAATCTTTCGCCTGTCAGTTACCTCACAGAAATCAGCGACCGTAAAATCATACGTGCTCTATTCTCATTCAGTTCCGCTCCAAAGTACACATCCGCGAAAACAATATGCCTTTATGGCCGGGGAAACTACAATGCAATAACTGAAGACCTTAACACCATTTTTTCCGAGTACAAATCCGTGTTTCACACTCGCACAATATATGAAAACTGGTCAATATTCAAAAATAAATTAAGTGTGCTAACTAAGACGTTCTTGCCGAGTGTTACCTTTCATACTAATTACTATAAGCCATGGTTTTTTGCACATTTAAAACAGCCGGAAAATAAAAAGAAACGGTTGTTCCGTTCGGTCAAACGCCGTGACACCCGGACTGATTGGGATAGATACTTCGAAGTTGAAAAATCATATCTAGTTGAGATCCGGAACGCGAAGCATTCATTTTATCACGATGACTTACCATAGCTACTAACTAGTAACCCCAGGCAATTTTGGCAAGTTTTAAATCCAAAGCACAATCACGACATCAGACTGACTAACGACGCTCGCGAAACAGTCACATACCATGAGTGTGGGGAAATATTTAACAGCGCATTCGCATCTGTCTTTACTAAAGAACTTGACGCATCTTCACATTCACCATGAGTTAACATCGAAGCATCCATGCCAACTATCACGTTTTATGAAGAAGGCATTGCATCCGTAAACGATAACATGAAACTTTCATCATCAGCCGCTATGGACTCAATTAATTCTAAGCTACTGAAGAATGTTAAATTAATTTGTGCCGCCTATTTACCTTCGATTCTTTCACAGTCACTCACCTCAGGAATCATTCCAGACGACTGGAAAACGGTGAAGGTCGTTCCAGCGTACAAATCAGGTAACAGAGACTCCCTTTGAACAACCGCCCCATTTCATTAACTAGAGTACCCTGTAAAATCATGGAACACGTCATCAACTCTCAAGTCGTAAGTTTCTTGGGCTCCTAGATTTGGAAACGCGGGGTAATGACCACATTCCAACTTATCTGAGGATAGAAGGTTTGACCAGCTCCAAGTCCTCCAGAGCCCTCCAATGCACCGATGGGCCGAAATTCAAGATAAGAATGGAAGAATGTTGTATTGACGGCTCAGCCTATAAGCTAGAGGCCGCGATAAAGGATGCCCTGCAGAACACAACGCATTCGCTTTTGACGAGTTACACGAGTTAGACACGCACCGATTTCGACATAGAACTTGAGAAGCTTCGTGCAATGCGCCGTCGCGTGGAACGAATATATAAACGCACAAAGTGCAAGGATGATTTGAGACTGGCTAGACGCACTCAGTAGAAAATACAGCATCACATGGATGAACTGGCTTCGCGACGATGGGCATCCTTCTGCGAGTCGTTGGATCCGCGAAATCCTTTATCTCTTACATGGAGAACTGTCCGTGGTCTTCGCACAACCTTTGGTCAGCGACACCCGTTTAAACCTCTGGCACTTCACTCGCAGTGTAACGAGACTGACCTCGCAGAATCCTTCTGTAGAAGGAATGCCGGCGACCAAATTTCACAGATACAAGGACGGTGGAGCTCGACCACCCATATCTCTCATGTGATCACCGCATGGAGTGCCCGTTTTCTATGTATGAGCTAGAAGCTGCACTGGCATTGTGCAGACGTTCTTCGGCGTCAGGACCTGACGCATCACATATCGTGCTCTTTGTAACCTTGGAGACGAAGCTCGGAAGGCACTCCTGCACCTATACAACGACTCCTGACGACTCCTGGCAGACTGGTACAGTTCCCCAAGCATAGAAGTCAAGTCGCCTCATTCCGCTTCTCAAAGCTGGCAAGTCGCCTCTGGACATTTCCTCATACCGTCCTCTCTCGCTTGCCAGTTGCGCGGGAAAAACAATGGAAATAATGATTCTAACACGACTGGAATGGTACTTGGAGCACTATGACATCTATCCAGATGCCATGGCCGGATTCAGGCGCGGCCGATCGGCAACAGACAACGTTGTTGATCTGGTGACATATGTCGAACATCATAAGGCCTGTAAGAGACTGTGTGCTGCTCTGTTTCTAGACGTCAAGGGGACTTACGATAATGTCTCCCATGAAGCCATCCTGAGCGCATTGAAAACAGTAGGTCTTGGTGGCAAGATATATATGTGGGTGTGCAGCTACTTACAGAGAAGGTCGTTCTACGTGACCACAGAGAATGGCCCGACAACTGAGTATTACAGTAGCCGCGGAGTCCCTCAAGGAGGAGTTCTAAGCTCTACGCTTTTCAATCTAACCCTCATTGGACTGGTCGAAAACCTACCAAGCACCGTAAAGCTTTCTATCTACGCTGACGACATCTGCATTTGGACTTCAGGTGTGACACGGCTTCAGCTTCGCGCCCGCCTTCAGAAGGCAGCCACAATGACGTCCTGCTACCTTCGTAAACAAGGCCTCGAAGTGTCTTGAGGGAAATGTGCAGTGGTAGCATTCACGAGGAAGCCAATGTCTGCCTATGGTATATCAATTAACCGAGACCTTATATCATTCAGCAGAAGCCACAGGTTCTTGGGAGTCATAATTGACAGAAACGTGTTTTGGACTCCACACGTGAACTACGTGAAGAAGCGGCTGACTGCTATATGTCGCATGTTAAGATTCCTTGCAGGAAAAAATGGGGAGTGCCGATACCATTTATGCTACATCTGTACAGGGTTCTGTTTATTGGATTCCTACGGTACAGTTTACCTGCAATATCGAACACCGGCAAGACTAACCTGCGCACGGTTCAGAGCATTCAAGCCCAAGCTCTTAAGATATGCCTGGGGTTACCCCGCAGCGCGTCAACGGCTGAAACCATTGCCATCGCGCAAGACTACTCAATCACGACACACATTATCACCGAGACAATGCGTACGTACCTCAGGCATTATGCCAGGACCCCTTCCCAGCACCTGGCGAGCCTCGCTGCTGAAAGGCCCCGCACGACATATAGTGCCACTGTGGGCAAACATCGCTGGGGGGTACGCACCTGCGTCAAAACCAGTGTTCTCTCCGTGGTGCTTGAGCCGCCCACGAACGGTTCCGGGAGTACGGAAGAAGTCAGACCTACCGACATATGCATTCAAACAATTGAGCCTACTCCTACTGTACGAAAACTACAGTAACCACGTCCACATATATACGGATGGCTCGACTACGTCGTCCAGTTCTGGTGGTGCGGTGGTTATATCATCACAAGGGATAACTCTGCGTTTTAAAACTTCACATGCGACGACGTCTACGGCGGCAGAACTCGCGGCTCTGCGCAGCGCACTAGAATTCATTGATACTGAAAGACCAAGCAAATGGGCTGTGTTTTCTGACTCAAAACCGGCGTTACAGTGCCTGCGGTCATTTCTCCGACGAGGATGCCACGAACAGTTGACGTATGAAACCGTGAAACTTCACCACCACGTAATTCAAAAAGGCCACGATATTGACTTCCAGTGGTTACCTGGTCACTGTGGCATCAGTGGAAATGGTTCCGCGGATCACGCTGCTCGCGCATCACATCAGGAAGCAAACATCATCCCAATTCCGCTTTCAAGGACAGACGCTGCAAGGCAAATTCGACAACTGGCCCGCAGTCTGACACTGACGGAGTGGGACGCGCCAAGCATAAGACATACCAGACTACATCAACTGAACTCTTCACTGCAACTCCGACCTCCATCCGGCCTTCATCGACGCGAAGCTTCACTTCTCTATCGCCTTTGGTTGGGAGTTGCTTTTACGAAGGCATATACAACGTTAATCGGAATGACTGACAGCGGGGCATGCGATGTTTGCGGCACCGAAGAAAACATTGAACACTTGCTGTGCCACTGCCCTCGTTTTGCCTCGGAGACACAAGTACTGTCCAACGCACTGCGGCGACTGGATGATCGGCCAATTTCCGTGCAGGTGCTACTATAGCACCGTCCACACCTCTCGACGGCCCACAAGGCAGTGAAAGCACTCTTGTGTTTTTTGAGAATGACGGGCTTGAGCGAACACCTCTGACTTGTGGTGCAATCCCGCACGCTGTAGTGAATGCACTGCATCTCTTCTCTCTCCTTTTTTTTTCTCTTCCATCCTCTCTATTTCTCGTCTTTCTATTCCCCTTCCCCGATCCCCGAGTGTAGGGTAGCCAACCGGAAGTGTTTCTGGTTAACCTCCCTCCTTCTCCTTTTTCTGTTTCCTTCCTGAATTTTTTTCCATGTATCACAACACGGATTTCGTAAAGGCCTCTCCTGCGAAACACAACTAGCTCTCTTCCTCCACGACTTGCACACTAACCTTAACCATAACCTGCAAACCGTTGCAATCTTTCTAGACTATGCGAAAGCTTTCGATAAAGTTCCACACCACCGCATTTTGCTAAAACTTTCACACCTGCACCTACACCCTAACACTCTTCAATGGATTGAACAGTTTCTCACTAACCGTTCTCAGTCAGTCTTTGTTAATGGTCACCTATCTAACTCTCTCCCAGTCACATCAGTCGTTCCCCAAGGATCTGTCCTTGGTCTCTTTCTATTCCTAATACATATTGACGACTTGCCCGATCATGTATACTGCAGCATTCGCATGTTCGCCGATGACTGCCATTTTTCACACTATCAGTAATCCGCATGATCATCTAGATCTCCAAACAAATCTTAACAGCGTGCTTAATTGGGGTAACACATGATTATTGACCCTTAATCCTCCTAAATGTAAACTTGTGTCTTATTCCCGTCGCCACAGCCCATATCGTTTCCAGCATCCCATCGCTAACACCCCAATTGAATCAGTACCACCTCACAAATATATTGGAATAACCTTGTCTTATCATTTATCATGGTGGACCCACATCGCTAATGTAGTTTCAGCATCCAATAAATCACTTGTTTTTTTGAGGCGCCATCTCCGCCTAGCACCCCCCCCCCCCGCTACATGTAAAATTACTTGCTTATCGATCACTAATTAGACCGAAATTAGAATATGCATCTGAAATTATGGAGCCCACATCAAGCGTATTTAATCAATGCAAAGTCGTGCTGCCAGATTCATTCACTCATCTTACGCATACAATATCTATTTCACCTTTGAAAGCAAAATCAGGACTGCCACCCCTTTCTTTGCGTCGCCGCACTGCAACTCTCGTGCTTTATCACAAATTCTTTCATTCTTCGCTCAATGAGCCACCTTATATAACAGCCGCAGTACGCATATCTCATTGAACAAGTCATCCATTTCAGGTTGCCCGCCCATCATCGCGCACCACTGCTTTTTCTGCCTCGCTCTTTTTTCGAGCAGCCACAGACTGGAACGGCCTCCCTCGGGACATCGTCACCATCGCCTCATCATCTGCCTTTCAAGACCGTGTTATTGATTATCTTCGATGCTAAAAAGCGTTCACTGCTTATTCCTAACCTAAATAAAACCCCACCCCTTATGTAATGCCCCTACAAGAAAGGGGGGCCTTTAAGGTAATAAACTGAACTGAAATATTCGAACACCACAAAACTTCACAACAACCATTGAAATCAGCACAAAGAATTACATACCTGCGCTAAATTTCGCAAAATTTGATGTACATTTAGGCACCAGTTTCAGTTGCCACGTTACCCAGAGTGACAACTGAAACCCATACCGAGAGTGGACAGCTCCATGAAGCAGCTAACGGGTGAAAGCATAAATGTGTTTAGAAAGCGCGGTTTCACAAGCTATCAGACTTTTTCGACGAATAGCAAGTCCACACAGTGGCATGACAGAAAGAACCATGATCAGACTGGTCCACGCTTTTGTCATCAGTCGAATGGCGTACGCAGTCCAGTTCCTCAAGTTTTACAGGCTGCGGAGGAAGCAAAGATCGAAGGTATCATTAGGCGAGCTTAAAAACAAACCATAGACCTACAATTAATACGGCTACAGGGAGACTACTCGCACTCGGCCTCCATAAGACGTTAAGCTTAATAATCAAAGCACACAACGCAGCGCAACTCGAACGACTCTCGAAGAAAAAAAAATGGGCAGGAAAGTCTTAGAATCGTTAAGTATTACATATCACACCCAACGTGAACCCGATTTCGAGGTCCCGGACAATATCAGAAACATAAGCGTTCGGCCACTACGCAGGAACGTGCACCTAGAGCACCACAAGGGCAGAAGCGAAAAAAAAAAAGCGCGGGACATACAAAAGAAATACGGCGACTCCCCTGAGGGGTTCGTTGCCGTGTACTTATCTCGGCGCGTGAGCTCACGCACGCAATTGATCATTGGCGAGATAAGCACACGTCAACGAATTTCATAGGCACGCGTGAGAACGCAGCCACGAGCGAAACGTTGCGAAAACGGACGTGCCTAGTGAGTGTATTCGGCCTGCCGGTCAGGCAGAAGAGAAACAGAAATTTACCAGTGCAATCGACCCGCGCTCCATCTATCGTTAGCTGCTGTAAACTTACCGTGCCTAACGCGTAGCGGCGCTGGCGTCAGTCGAAGCCGGTCGAGGCCACGCGGCGAAGCGTTCGAGTTATCCGTGCTGACGGCTGTACAAGTTAATTTTCAACCCTTGTACAAAGCTCATGCTACACTGATACATGTCATGTGTACGTACCACTAATAGATGCCTTTGTTAGAATTTTTCCAATATATGGTGGTTCCAAACATGCATTTACAGAAGAGAATGCCAATATACGCCCACAAACCCATGCGCAGATATAAAGAATGTATACTGTAGGTACGTCAAAATGATTCTAGTTTAGATAGGCTGGCCGCAAGCCTTTACGTGCACACCTGCACTAATGTGCAACAGTGGATATCTATAGCACTACGGCACGTATTAGTGCATATGCTGTACACCAGTTAACATTTCCGAAAGTAGTGCCGCGGCGCACTTCAAGCAAGTGCACAAACGTGCACTATAATCAATGCGGTAAGTTTATCAACCCTCTCCATCTTAATCTCCCCCACCCTGTCCCCACGTGTAGGGTAGCAAACCGGTTGTCCTATACTGGTTAACCTCCCTGCCTTTCCTTCTATATTATTTCTTCTCTTTCTTATCAAGCCTCCGCCAAGTCAACTACTGCCCCCAAGGTATCGTTGGAACAATGTTTTCTTTGAGTAACATGTAATCAAGTCAGAATCCAAGCGGTTAGCTGGCTGAGCACATCAAAGTAGCGAAAACGAAAGAATTGTGGTAAGTTCACACTAAGTCGCGCAAAGCTTGGCACAGCAAAGAGCGTACCCACCGCCGATCGTACTCCCCGTCGACCGACACGTCTATCTTCGAGATGTGCGGCTTCCTCCTCGGTAGTACGCAGTCAAGCTATGTACTATAGATCGGAGGCTGCGCGCCGTTGGTGGGCGTCACTTAGCTACTGCGCATGCGCGGCATGGCCAGGTGGTGCGGTATCTGGTCGCTAGACGACGCGATACTTGCTTCATCTTTCTATCTTTTAAATGCGAAGCATTTCTTAGCGAACTTCTGCGACTTTGAGCGTATCTATCTATCTATCTATCTATCTATCTATCTATCTATCTATCTATCTATCTATCTATCTATCTATCTATCTATCTATCTATCTATCTATCTATCTATCTATCTAGCCGCCTACGACTTTGTGCTCTCCTGCTCATATTGTTAATCGAATGTACACCAAAATTGGTATGGCATAACATGACTGCATGACGAACATGAATGGCCAGTCATAACATGAATATCATGACATGCATGTCATGAACGACATGATATACATGCCACAGTCTTGGGGCTCTTACGGCCATTTCGTTAACTTCATATATACCAAAATTGATACGGCGCGACAAGAGTGTATGACGAACATAACTGACAGGTCATAACGTGCAAATCATGACACGCATGTCATGTACAGCATGATATACATGCCACGCTCATGGTGCGCTCGCGGCCTTTCGCTAGCTTGATATATACTAACATTGGTACTGCGCGACGTTACTGTGTAACGAACATAAATAACATGAGTTAACATGAAAATCATGACACGCATGTCATGTACAGCATGACTTCCGTGCCACGCTCATGGTGCGCTGGCGGCCGTTTCGCTAGCTTGATATATACCAAAATTGGTATCTTGCGACATGACTGTATGACGAACATAAATAGCACGAGTTAACATGAAAACCATGACACGCATGTCATGTACAGCATGACTTATGTGCCACGCTCATGGTGCGCTGGCGGCCGTTTTGCCGGCTTGATCTACCCCGAAATTGGTATTGCGTGACGTTACTGTGTAACGAACATAAATAACACGAGTTAACATGAAAATCATGACACGTATGTCATGTACAGCATGACTTACGTGCCACGCTCATGGTGCGCTGGCGGCCGTTCGATAGCTTGATCTACCCCGGAATTGGTATTGCGTGACGTGACTGTGTGAAGAACATAAATAACACGAATTAACATGATAATCATGAGAAGCATGGCATGTACAGCATGACTTACGTGCCGCGCTCATGGTGCGCTGGCGGCAGTTTCGCTAGCTTGATCTACCCCGGAATTGGTATTGCGCGGCATGACTGTGTGACGAACATAAATAACAAGACTTAAGAAGAAAACCATGACACGCATGTCATGTACAGCATGACTTACGTGCCGCGCTCATGGTGCGCTGGCGGCCGTTTCGCTAGCTTGATCTACAACCAAAATTGGTATTGCGTGACGTGACTGTGTGACGAACATAAATAACACGACTTAAGATAATAATCATGACACGCATGTCATGTACAGCATGACTTACGTGCCGCGCGCATGGTGCGCTGGTGGCAGTTTCGCTTGCTTGATCTACCCCGAAATTGGTATTGCGTGACGTGACTGTGTGACGAACATAAATAACACGACTTAACATGATAATCATGACACGCATGTCATGTACAGCATGACTTACGTGCCGCGCTCATGGTGCGCTGGCGGCAGTTTCGCTAGCTTGATCTACCCCGAAATTGGTATTGCGCGGCATGACTGTGTGACGAACATAAATAACAAGACTTAAGAAGAAAATCATGACACGCATGTCATGTACAGCATGACTTACGTGCCGCGCTCATGGTGCGCTGGCGGCCGTTTCGCTAGCTTGATCTACACCAAAATTGGTATTGCGCGGCATGACTGTGTGACGAACATAAATAACAAGACTTAAGAAGAAAATCATGACACGCATGTCATGTACAACATGACTTACGTGCCGCGCTCATGGTGCGCTGGCGGCCGTTTCCCTAGCTTGATCTACACCAAAATTGGTATTGCGTGACGTGACTGTGTGACGAACATAAATAACACGACTTAACATGATAATCATGACACGCATGTCATGTACAGCATGACTTACGTGCCGCGCTCATGGTGCGCTGGCGGCAGTTTCGCTAGCTTGATCTACCCCGAAATTGGTATTGCGCGGCATGACTGTGTCACGAACATAAATAACACGACTTAACATGATAATCATGACACGCATGTCATGTACAGCATGACTTACGTGCCGCGCTCATGGTGCGCTGGCGGCAGTTTCGCTAGCTTGATGTACCCCGAAATTGGTATTGCGCGGCATGACTGTGTGACGAACATAAATAACAAGACTTAAGAAGAAAATCATGACACGCATGTCATGTACAGCATGACTTACGTGCCGCGCTCATGGTGCGCTGGCGGCCGTTTCGCTAGCTTGATATACACCAAAATTGGCATTGCGCGACGTGACTGTGTGACGAACATAAATAAGAAGACTTAACATGAGAATCATGACAAGCATGTCATATACAGCATGACTTACGGGCCACGTTCATGGTGCGCTGGCGGCCGTTTCGCTAGCTTGGTCTACCCCGAAATTGGTATTGCGCGACGTTACTGTGTAACGAACATGTATAACATGAGTGGCACGCATTTTCCTCAGTGACAGACAAGACGATGTATGGAGCTTCTTTGCTGGCTGCTTCGCATTACATCGATTCCCACAATGCGTGGGATCTGGCGGCTTTTTTAACACGAAAGTGTTTTATGCCGGGGTCCACCACGGCTCCACTGATGCATTTCCGTCACAGATATGACGTTGTAAAATAAGACTAACATATGGCAAAGAAAAAAAAAACTATTAGAAAAAGTTCCGTCACCGGGAGTCGAGCTTACACCTCTCGAACGCCAGCGCGCAGCGCGAAACGACTCCGCCACAGACGGCACGTTCTCAGCCGTGCTAACGGCGAGCTATTTATGTACACCATTTGCCGGTGGCGGTACTCAGAGATCGGCGGTACAGCGTGTTTTCGTTATCACCAGCGAGATGGCGCGAAGGGCTCGAAGAGCGCGCTTTAAAAGTCGTCCCCCACGCGGATTAGCGCGCGCCTCGACAGGGCGTGGTCGCTCGTGCGGGCGCTTATCTCATGATCTCGGTGGTTTGTACGTCTTGCGCTCTGCCTGCAAGTTTCCGTTGAGAGCACGAAGGTCACCTCGCTCACTGCAGCGGCCGCTTTTGCGAAAGGAGCGCGCTGCTCACACAGAAATAAGTTACAGCTGTGACAGTTCGCGCTCATCCTGTGCATGTTCGTTCCGCGCGTCCTTTCTGCTTGAGCAGCGCATTGCAAGTTTCGAGCGGCTTGCCGTTCTTCGCGTAACATTACAATTTGATGCTGTAGCATTCATTCCTTCGCGCTTGGGGCGAAAGAATGCACAACAAACGCTCAACTACGTCTGTGAAGACACGTTTCACTTTCGTGTCATACCGATTCCTATGACAGAGGGATCAGCCATGTTTTTTTTCTCTCTCTACTTCTTCCTCTCTCTTTTGTTGAGCCTCTCTGTCTCTCCTTTTCTTTCTGCATTTATTTCTCTCCATTTATTTCTTTCTCATTCTTTGTGTCTCTCCCCTCCTCCTTTCCCTCCTCCTCACCGCATCTCTACTCCTCAAGCTCCCCTCCCTATCCCACCCCCATGCTACATTATACTATACAAGGTTATGCTATGCTCTGCTAGCGTCTAGTAGAACCCCTGCTTACTATGAAGGAAGTCTAAATCGTAATGTCGTTCTTGTAGTGATTGACGGCATGATGCGTGATTGCATGTTTGCTGTGTCTTGTTACATAATTCTCTTGTCCCCGTTTGTGTGACGTACAACCGGAACAAATAAAATTAAAAACCCTGGATAGCCTAGTGGTTAGGACGCTCGCCTTCAGATTGAGGGTAGGCGTATTCGAATCCCACCTCGTGAAGAATTTTTCTGGCAAGAATTTTTCTCTTTCTTTATATCTTTCTTTCCGTCTCTCTTTGTTTCTCTCTCTTTTTTTTTCTCTCTCTGCACTCGTTCTCAGGTAGCCGCAGAGAGGCACATACCCGTTAAGATGAGGATAGTTTTCTGCGATCGACTCGCTAGGAACGATTTGCTAAACAGCTTCGCCGTTAAAAGATATTTTTTGTGTTAAGGAAAGCAGTTGATGCCATTAGTGCCAGGAGTTACAAGTTTTCTTCTTTTGAACTTAAGGAACATCAAGGCAAAGAGGCGTAGATGCACGAAGTAACTCCCCTCCTCCTTCCTGCCTTTTTATTTGTATATATATTTATGTTGCATCATGTTCAGCGATGTTATAGAGCGCGTGCTGCCCGTTTTGCTCGAACCTATACCGATAATAAAAAAGATTAATGAGTATTTTTGACTCAATTTTGTGCGATTCCATTATGTCAAGTGTGCTCTAGGAGAAGATAGTTCACCGATTGTAAAAAATGGACGCCTTCTTTTTTTCTTGCGCCTTGTTGTTATTCGCCTCTGAAAGCAGTTGGCTTGAATCCTGATGAAGATTTATGGTAGCACCCAAGCAAACAATCTCGCAGAGCTGAAATCAACGTGGTGCCTCACGGGCTGGTCGTGTGCGCAGAAAGGCCAGCATTTTATTTTCTATTCGTGCGATAAAGACAGTAAAGAGGTCAACGCCGTTTCTAATGGCTTCTTGCGATGCCTAGTTGAGGGCCTGATGGATTATGAACGGCACAGGCTGGTTTGGATAGCAAAGTTCAGGCATTTTAAAGCAAGAAAGTTCGGTGTGTTACTCTTTACATCTGCATCGCAAGAAAACTTATCCAATTTAGAAGTGCGATGAAACAAAAGAAAACGCGGCCCAGAGACTGTTGTACATGGGGAGAGTGAAAACGTTCGTTTTAGAGCTGACCAGTATAAAAAACGAGGCCCACTTTTCAGTGTGCGGCATTAAGGGCCTGCATCCCAATGCAACACAAGCGACCCGCATACACACACTTACGCATAGTGTGCGCGCCGTAGTCAACGTGTAGGCAAATGCATAAAATTCAGTTCTCCCCTCTATTCGATGTGGGCGAGCAGTTTTCATTAAAAAAATGAAACTAACGTATCTCAGGAAATGGGAGAATGATTGAGGCTCAAGAAAGTTGAGGGAGAATGTCCACAGTCGCGGTCGTTAAACTGACGTGCAGTTCCATCAAGAGACATACATGTGCATGCAGTCCGAGTTTCGAAAGCAGGAGAGCAGTCCTGCTGCAGGGGCTAGCACGGACCGCCACTGTATTACCCTCGGCAATTAGTGCCCACGCTCCCCGATTTCGTGTATAATTTCATAGCTTTACCAAACCCGCAACATTATAAAACAACAATATTATCAACAGCAGTGCCCTACTTACCGAGAAGTTAAGCTAAATGTATCACATGACGTGCACCACGAGAGGGATATTTTGGACATGGTCCCGATGACGTGAGCGCGTCCGACTACAATTAATCACTAGTAATCAAACTAGCTGCAATAAAGAAAGAACCTTCCGTGCATCAAGAGACGTAATAAAATGTTGTTTGTTCGTTTCTGTTTGGTTCATGGAAAAAAGAACCTCTTTGGCTTTGCCATGGGGAACGGCGCGAGAGGTTCACAGGTTCCGTTTTCGCCGAACTGCGCTTCGCCCGGCGCCCGGTTTCGCTCACGCCGTCGCGTCTCAGTGGTAGTTTCGGTATCGCGTACTGCCGCGTGTGTTTTGAATGCTTGTTAAAATCGCTCTGACAGAAAGTTTGACAAAATGCCGTATGCATGTGATGTTGCCGGATGCCCGAATGGTGCACGCCGCCAGTGCACGCTGCCGCTCAGTAAAGGCGGGCAACGTTGGGTACGGCAACAGTGACGTCAGAAAGACTGCTTTCAGGCGGGTGATCAGGCGGGTGAACCACTAAAACGTGATTTTATTTCAAAATAAGCACTTCCTTGGCACAAAGGTAGCACTACGAGGTTTCTGGACCGCTATTTCAACAATCAACGTCGACTTAATACAGTAAAACCTCGGTGATACGATCACGGCTCGTACGAATTTCGGGGTGATACGAATTTTTCTGTGGTCCCGGCCAAGGCCCATTAGCCTGCAATGTATAGGAGTACGGTTGTTGCGAACCGATTTGCACCCCGCGACGTTTGATACGAACGTACGCTAGCGCACAGGTACGAAGAGGTGCTGCCCGCGCTGTCGCAGAAGACCCGGCTGCGCTGCGCTGCGCGACCATCAGCGGTGCGTCGTTGCCTACGGGATAGTGCGCGCGAATCTTGGAGGCCTTTAGGCGCCTTCGCGTTTAGGTTACAGATGACGTTGAAGTCGCGTTTTTTTTTTTCTCGACGCGTTGACGCGTGCTCCTGTGCTCGATGCAGCAGCGTCTTTGGACTGTGTTAACACGTGCCTGCCACGTCGATGCAAGCCATGTACCTGCAATCGGACGTTCTATGAAACAAGACTGAAACTTGGGCTGCGGGTCCGTCATGAAGTCCCATTAAAGGCGGACGAAGACCCCAAGAGACGAAGCGGACGGTCTTGGCGAAGGAGCTTGGCCTCTATATATCGTGTGCAAAGCGCTTCTTAAGTCACTTCTGCCGCAGTATCTTGGTGTCATGCAGAAAAGCGTAGTAAGATTAGGAAGGGGCTACTAGCGGTCACGGGGCACAACACATCTCGTTCATTAATTACACACGCGCGCATGCACCGTATATTTACGAGTACAAGTATGATCGCTGACGTCTAAAAACTTTACTGGAAATCATTCAGAGCTGTTCATGACGTCGCTGCGGCCCTGAGAAACACGTATGCCAACTTTCTTTTGTCGTATACTAATTTTCCGTGTTTTCTGGTGATACGAATTTCGGATGATACGAATTTTTTTGGTAACCCCGCGAGATTCGTATCACCGAGGTTTTACTGTATTTGTCTTTAGCGTCGCTTTAAGTGCGTACGGTATATAAAGGGCCCACTTACCGATTAATAATATCGAAGGCTCTTTATTATTGGCAAACAAATAAAAAAAAACGGAAAGAAGCGGTGGCAGCCAACAGATGAAAACACTATACTCAATCGCGCAAATAAAAAACGGGCAGTCTCGCCCCGAGGGTGAAGTAGTGATCACGATAGCAAGTTTAAGCGGTGTGCTTAAACTCGTGCTAACTATACGTGGGTACCACCGACAGACTGGTGCGTTGCAGCGTGCCAGGCTGCAAATGCTAGGAAGAAGGAACAGCGCCCTAACAGCTACCAGGCGTCCCAGAACGCTAGCGTGATCAGGAACACTTAGCGGTGCTGTAGGCGACGCACATCGATGCTGCATGAGATGGGACAGAAGTGTAATTATCGGAGACAAGGTCAGTTTGACGTTTCCTGCACAGACCAGAGCATATCCGTAGCAGCCTAGCTCGAGCATAATTGATAACGTGCTCGCGCGCAAGGCTCATGCCAGCAGCGGAAGGCAGAACATCACCCAGCGGTGATGGTGCCTCTAGTTGACCTATAATCGTTTTCGCGGGCAAACTCACTGGCCGTTTTAGCTTCGGCGCGCAACTCAGCATGAGTTATGCAAACAGCAGGATAGTATGACAAGGCGGTAGCGGCTTCGATGACACCAGTGTGCGTCAAGCGCTAACATAATTCCTGTCGCAATAAAATCAGCGGACTTGATTTGATTTGAGGGATTGATTTCTATCAGTACAAAAGAAATTTGATACTTCACTCACTTGTTCTGCCTCAACTTATTTACCGTGAAAACCGCTGCGGGCTGCAAAGCCAACACCGCCATCTCCTCAAGACCATCTTCTCCGCCATGCACACAACAGCGCCTCCGCGCGCGACATTTTTAACGGAGCTGTTTAAGCCGACCGTTGGTCCATGCAGAGCGGACAGAAAACTATCGTCATCATGAACCGACACGTGCTCTCATCGTCCTCTTCTTCATCTTCTGCTTCGATTCCAGAACACGTGCGCCGATTGGTCCGGCGTGGGTTGCAATAACTCCGATGGGCGAGAGAACGAGCACAGAGTGATAGAGAAGTGCATGGCGAAAAAAATTCCTGGCTCAGCTGGATTCGAACCGGCGTACCCGCGATCCGAAGGTGACCGTCGTAACCACTCGGCTTTGCAGGCACGCTAGCAGAGCATAGCATAGCCTTGTATGCAGTATTATAGTATAGCAAGATAGTGGGAAAGAGAAGTGAGGGTGAGGAGGAGGAAAAGGAGGATGAGAGAGAGTAAATCATAGCATAGAAAAAGAGAGAGAGAAAGAAAGACAGAAAGAGAAAGAAGGAAAAAGAGAGAATCAAAGAAAGAAGCATAACGTAGAAAGAAAACGAAAGAGAGAAATAGAAGGAAAGAAAGAGACTCAAAGAAAGAGGAAGTGAGAAATAGAGAGAGAGAGGAAAAGAAAGGGAAGTCGGAGAAAGCAAGATAGAAAGAGCGAGAAAGAGAAACAAATACATAGAGAGAGAAAGGAAAAATAGAAGTAAACAGAGAGCAGCCACAAAAATTCATTGAAAAAAGCGGAGATGAGGGAAAAAGAAAGAAAGAGAAAAATAAAGAGGGACGCCCAGCTCCGCACTTCCTTCAGGCTTGGCGCCACTTGTGCGAAGCTGCGTAACTTTTTTTTTTTTGCGCTTCGGGATACGGGCAAGGCCCCACCACTCTCAGAGTCGGTGTAATGCATGAAAGCTTGAAAAAATAAGTTATCCAAAGCCAGATCGCAGTCATCATCTTGTCAAACTCTTTATTATGGCTTCAATGCCATTGCATACCCTCATTCCTCGCGATGCCGCGAAGTTCTCAAGCCGCACATAACATACTGAAAAAGACTGATTCATAAAGACACTTGTATACGGAGCTACCATTGATGCAGTCAGCGATTGCGACCGTTTACAGACACGATCAAGCGAAAATAGCTCGTGGTGAGACCGTTCTCGAAGTTTTAAAGGGGTACTGACACAAATTTTTGAAGGTGAGTTTACTCTGCCATACAAATCTCCTGTATGCAGAGACGGCCCTGAGCAAGTGTGAAGCTCAGCAAATGCTGATATTTTATTTCGATATTAAAGTCAATTTTCCCATGATCCACCTAACGACATCGATACTAGCTTGACGTCAGGCTACAGTACTAATTCTGGTGACTTCACGCAGCAGTCTGGCTAGTTGTGATGACATCAGGTACCAAAACATCCAAAATGGCCTCTTGGGCGTGACCAAAAC
Organism: Rhipicephalus sanguineus; assembly: GCF_013339695.2. Taxonomy (NCBI): domain Eukaryota; kingdom Metazoa; phylum Arthropoda; class Arachnida; order Ixodida; family Ixodidae; genus Rhipicephalus; species Rhipicephalus sanguineus. The sequence continues at coordinate 159,344,123 of NC_051176.1, forward strand.
ATTCAAAATGGCCGATTGTGCGTCACCAAAGGAGCCACAGGTGCGAAGCGGCCGTGGAAATATGACGATATCTTGTGCGAGCCCGTGACGAGAAGCTCATGCCGTGCCGTGACGTCAGGGTACAGTAGCAACCGAAACTAGATTCGAAAAATGTGCTGTTATTACTTTTTCTGGGTGCACTCACGCTTAGAAGCGCATTTTCTAGGCTCTTGAGGGCTTGGCCTTTCATTTGACGCAAAAACACGACAACTGAAAATTTTCGTGTCAGTACCCTTTAAATGAATCACTCTCAGCAGTTGGGGAAATCACTTGCAAATGCAATATATATGTGGAAAACTAAAATTATCATACACTTTATGAAATGTGTAATACAATTTTACGGATGCATCGCCGAATGCGAGATGTAAACATTAACTTTAACATTAGATTAATTAAAAGCCTGATAGTATTTTTTGAACTTCAGAGGAACATGTAGTTCAATCACAGAAACCAAATTCGAACTGTCGTCGTTCGCAGGGACCAATTTTTCTTTCTCAGGTCGAACATTGACCTACGCATTCGGGACTTTACAACGCCAAAATTTGCATATTTCCACCATACAACACAGCACTGTCATCAGGTCTTCGTATAACTACGCACGCAGGCCTTTTCATCACGTTAGCCCTGGCACGGATGCTTAGGTGAACAGGTGCTTGGTGAATACACAGGCATCCGTCGCCGAATACACAGGCTGTCTAAGCTGTTGTGCACTGAGCTTTAAAAGGGGGCCCACTCTAAACCAATAACATCGCTTGCGTATTCGGAGACCGGTTGAGCGTACGGCGACAATTTGGTATTCGGCACACACACACACACACACACACACACACACACACACACACACACACACACACACACACACACACACACACACACACACACACACACACACACACACACACACACACACACACACACACACACACACACACACACGCACGCACGCACGCACGCACGCACGCACACACACACACACACACACACACACACACACACACACACACACACACGCACGCACGCACACACACAGAGAGAGAGAGAGGAAAGAAGCGAGGAATAAAAAGATAGAGAAAGAAAGATAAAAAATATGAAGAAAAATAGAAAAAAAGAGAGAGAAAACTGGAAAAGAGAGCAAGAAAGAAAGAGAGGAGGATTGAAAGAGAAAATGGAAGGGAAACAAGGAAGGCTGCCCAGCTCCGCACTTCCTTCAGGCTTGGCACCACTAGTGCGAAAATTTTGCCCTTATCGAAATGCGGCCGCCGCGGCCGGGTATCGAACACGGGCCATCGAGCTTGGCAACGCGACACCTTACGTGCTAAGCTACCACGGCTGGTGTCGAGGACTATATGGTGAAGCCATGCGCTACTGCTTCGCAGCAATATCTATATTAGCATCATTTTTTATATATCCTTCAAGTCAGCTAAACAAGTGTATCTGCGTCCCAGTTAGGCTTGTTTGAAACCGTCAAAGGCAAACTTATGGAAATATGTATATATATAGATAAATGCATCGCCAATGCATTTCGACGTTCTCAAGGTCGGATATCTCGAAAGTCACCCTCCTCTCCCTCCTCCCATTAGAGTCTTGGAATTTATAGGAATCAAGCATGGCTCAATTCGCTATTTCGCGCCTCCAACTTTGCGATTTCATGTGCCTTTAAGAGAGCAACTGAGAAGTTATGACATTTTTTTCTTAATTAGCGATATTGTCGTCGGTAGTTCTTTTTTTCTTGCTCTAATTTTCACTTAGCCATGCAGTGTACCCGCAAAACTGCCAAGGTCTACGCAAAAACACCAAGGTCGAAAGGTGCACTGCACAAGCGCAATTTCAAAGAACGAAGACCCGGACAAGCCGTGTCTGAATAAGCATTGATTTCATTCGCAGAGTCTTACCTCAAAGAAAACCATACGGGACAACACTGTGAAGAAACACATAGTAAGCCAGTACACACGCGGGTTTTGAGGGCGCATCTCCAGAGCCGTGGGAAGCCTCACAAATGGCTGCTACCGAGCTGGGCAGCCAGAACCGCCCATATAGTACGCACGCACAGATAGGCTCGCCTGAGTGCTCGTCTCGTCGTTCGGAAACCTTAGTAATGATCGACGTTACATTGCGACGCAATCGAGGCGCTCATTCAACCACGGGTAGGTGGTGGGACAGCAGTGATTGAGCACGAGCAAAAGAAGGAGGGAAGCGGTGACAGGTCATTGACCAACACATACAGCAGTCGTTGAACGCGTCTGGCCGCTGCATGCCACGAACAGTTGACGGCGCCCCAGCAGCGCACAACATTTTCTTGATTGTTTTCGCTGTCGTAACGCGCAGGCTGTAAGGGCAAATTGCGGCGTTTTGTGTGTAGCAAGAAAAGAGCATCAGCTCACGGCGTCATTTGGAGGCACGCCACGCAACACGTGATGACGAGGGAATACTAGACATTCTTTCTACGCAAGGTTTCTTGCCAGAAGCTGATCATTACCGCATACAATTACTTTCGGTGAAGTTATGCACACGACGTCTTCCAGTCTATAGGTTTGTCTAAGCCATTTACGAAAGAGAGTAGTTGTCCGGCCGGTACTGTCAATGCCTATACACATTTTCATCGGGCGAGAAGGACAGGTCTGGCTACCAGCGCTTTCCTCCCTCCTGGAATGTGCAAGGCGGCTTGGATAATAATAATAATAATATCTGGGGTTTAACGTCCCAAAACCACGCTATGATTATGAGAGACGCCGTAGTGGAGGGCTCCGGAAATTTCGACCTTCTGGTGTTCTTTAACGTGCACTTAATCTAAGTACACGGGCCTCTACCATTTCGCCTCCATCGAAATGCGACCGCCGCGGCCGGGATCGAACCCGCGACCTTCGGGTCAGCAGCCGAGCACCGTAACCGCTATACCACCGCGGCGGACGAGGCGGCTTGGAGTGTTACTGTTGGTGCTTGGATATGTTGCTTTGTCAATGTTTGCGTGTTTTACGTCGACCTGCAGATTTTTTTTGTTTTATTGCGATATAAGCCATTAAAAGGTGAGCGGGAAACCACTATGCCGTTTTTGGTTGTATTGAAAACTACAGAAAGAGGAAATAACTATCTGAAGAAGTATGCGACGCGCATCACCAAACGCGGAGTGTTTGTGGCTGCAGACTCTTCTAGTTACATCGTTTGTGTTACGTTACAGGTTATAAATCGGCAAGTGCCGCAATATATCCAGAATGACCAGTAAGTACTCCACGCAGTCAAATGGCAATCGGATATGGCCAGAGTGACGAAAAAACATATGTAAGCTATCAGGTACGGCCCTGTTCGGTAAAGTGCGAAGCATCTGAGCGCCCCTCGTGAACCAACGTAACTGCATCAGCCACCGATGTCGTTTTCGCTTCCTTTTATTGTCATTAGGTTTTAATATGAGCCTCGTAGCTCGGTCCGAGACGGCGATCGCTGCAGTTGATGTAGCGGCATTCACGCGGATGAGAAATCTCTCGCTTCACAGCGGGGTAACCGGCATCATACATACAATTTATGCTCCGTACCGGCGCTGTAAATCGCGATGACCCGATGCATGAAAATGACGCGGCGGCATCCCTGTCGTGAGGTTACAACTTCCGTAAGACAGCGGGGTGTATCGTAATATATGGGACATGAAGGCCAAATATTTTAAAAAAAGAAAGAAAAAAATGAAGCGGTACTTGTCGCTTCGTGTGTAGGGCAACTTTTTCTTACTACCCAAGGAAGACATTTTTTTATGTGGACAAGAACCGTGTGCGACCAGTCCCGCAATAATATACGGTATAGTTCATTCTCGAAGAAGTAACAAAAAGGAGACCACGCTGTTACGCTTGTCTAGTGTTTCTTGAACTGCTAATTTGCTGCTTAGATTTGGGAACAACTGCAAGAACTCAGCAAAAACAGTACATTTGGTAGGCGAAGTTAAAAGAAAAGAGACAAATCACCTCTGGGGCGAGCAATAAGCGGTCACTTCTTGAAAGTAAAGAAACAAGATAGACAACAGTTTGAAAGCGACAAACAGGCGCCTTCCGCGCCACAAAATCGAGACTGACCACGGCAAGCTCAGGCGCGACCCCATGTACGAGCGGTGGCCAATGCGACAGCATAAAAACCATGAAAAAAAAACAAACTAGAAGAAAGAGTCTATGAAAAAATGCACTGTATCCTAGAAGGATGTCAGCCCTTAAGTGCCCCTCAATAACGAGTTCAAATCTTTGCGCTTTCTTCCAAAAGACGGACACTGTTGAAAATATATGGGATCGACCTTTTGCGACACATTCGCGCCGCCGTATATTAAAGTCAATGGTCCTCAAAATTTTAAGCGTTTTCAGGCCGTCTCACAGACACATTATCTACCTACACTGCCTCACTCCATGCGAAATTAAGCGCGCCATAACGAAACAAAAAAGGCCGACTGCAATTGCAGCTTCGCGTATACCTTCCATGGAAACGCGCAGCATCGCGCAAGCCAGTTGGTTGCCAGACCAGAGATGGCGCTGTCCGCTACGCAATATGGTGGCAACCACACACACACACACACAAAAAAAAAAGGTCTCTTACCGCTGTGGCTCGGCAGCTTAAACACATTCCCCATGTCATCTGTCAATTTTCCTACACCTTACACTACACATGACAGTTCTCAAGGCTGGTGGTATACATCTATATGTATACCACCAGCCTTGAGGCTCACGGTGCAAGGATGGGTGCTTGCTCTCTGATGTTGATTTGCAATAATAATAATTGTTGGGGTTTTACATCCCAAAACCAAGATATGATTATGAGGGACGCCGTAGCGGAGAGCTCCGGAAATTTTGACCATTTGGTGTTCTTTAACATGCACCTAAATCTAAGTACACGGGCCTCAAGCATTTTCACCTCAATGGAAATGTGGCAGCCGCGGTCAGGATTCGATTCCGCGACCTCCGGGTTAGCAGTCGAGCACGATAACCACCAGCCCACCGCGGCGGGTTAACTTTCTAGTTGTTCTGATGCTAGCCCCCTCATACCGTAGCCCTGCAACTTGGAAATTACGTTTGACCGTATCAAAAGCCTTTTTCAAGTCACTGAAAAGGCCTATAGTGTATGATCTGTTTTCCAGATTCTTAGGTATCTCTTCTTTGGCGTGTAATAGTGCCGACTCAGTGTACTTGCAATTTTGTAATCCATACTGTGATTGATTTATTATGTAGTGCTATGTGAAAAAGCATTCAAGTCTCATATCTATAATCCCTTCTAATCTTTTGAAAGAACCGGTAAACCACATATCAGACGGTAGTTCGATAATACATCCTTAGCACCACCTTCATAGATCGGGCAAACGTGGGCTATTGCAAATCAGTTCTGAGGAACGCCGCAAGGTGGCGGAAGGGTGAAGATAGGGAAAGTGACAACCCGCCGCTTGTAGCACGAAGCTACAAGGAAATCCATACGGATTTCTGAGAAAGAAAGCTTCTTAGTTGCCGAAAAATTCGTCCTGGTCCGGGGATAGAACCCGGGACCAACACCTTTCCGGTGCGGTCGCTCTACCAATTGAGTCTACCAATTGAGCTAACCAGGAAGCTATAGTAATTGGCAGCGCGAGGGCGAATTCATCGACAACTCGAAGCATACGGACACCGATTATTGCAGGTCAATTCTGCGGAGTCCCGCGAGGCGGCGGAAGGATTAAGAAAGGTAAATTGAGAACCGCTTGTTTGTAGTTTTTGCAACACCTTTCCAACGGAAAGGCGTAGATCCTGGGTTCGATCCCCGAACGACGACGAATACTTCGGCAGCTAAGAAGCTTTCTTTCTGAGAAATACATATGGATTACCTTGTGGCTTCGTGCTACAGACGGGTGGTTGTCAATTTTGTTTTCTTAACCCTTCCGCCACCTTGCGGGATTCCGCAGAACTGATTCGCAATAATATGCGTCCATGCGCTTCGATTTGTCAATCAATTCGCTCTCGCGTTGCCAATTGCTAGCTTCCTGGTTAGCTCAGTTGTTAGAGCTCAGTTGGTAAAGCGGGAGCGACTTGTCCATCTTTCGGCGCCTTGAGTAGTGTATCGAAACAAGGTGAAGGTCGTAGTCAATGAATAGGTCGCCCACCCATAACGAGAAGATTAAGTAATGCGAGGGAACAGAACTTATATTTCCAAATAACGTACGTCCTACTTTAGAGTGTAGCTTACTAATGCGAAACACGGGCGGATGTACCAACAACGGGTGCGCAAAAGAAAACAAAACAAAAACAAGTGCGCATGCAAGCAGCGTTAACTAGAAAAGAATAAGTAAGGAGGAGCTACATCATCTGATTACTCATCACGAGCAAAGAGAGGGAGATAAAAAGGCGTAATCTTAGAAGGCTGCGATATAAATGCTTGGCGTTGATGACGCGTGGAATGAGCGAAAGACAAGGACGACGACGTAGCTTCGCTTATGAAACAAAAGTTGCTGGGACTAATTGAAGTGTTCTTCGGGCGAGCGGTTTAATATTGGCCCCTGTGCACTGCTAAAATAAAACTGAGAAAGAAAAAAAACTCGCAATATCCTTCGTGGTCATCCATATGTCAGTGCGACGTTCACACTTTACCTTGTCTTTATGGGAGCTATGTTGAGACGGACGCGTGGTATATATGGATGTATATATACAATGCGGGTGGCTGCGGCTTGACGAAAACAGTAGTGACCTGTGGTCATATTTGCGCACTTCGTGTATGTCAAGAAAAGGCCCAAAAGTGCTGCTGGAGTGTGAAAATTACTCGACGGAAATCCCGAACGAAAAAAAAAAAACACGTGCTCATTTAGGTATCTAAAGTAACGTACATAGTCAGCTTAATGCACCAAAGGTAATTTTCGTCGCTCGTAATGTTTTCGTAGTTACATAAAATCAGTAATAAAAACCACTTAACGAAAAAAAATGGAAATGATACACGAGACATTTTTTTTCCACCATGGGAAGCGCAGCAGCTTCTTTGAAAGCGACGATTTTCGCCTTTGTTCATTATTCGTTACGGCTACGGGTTCATGTTCTTGTCTACTTTTTTTTTCTCGCGGTGGCATTACACAGCAGCGACACTCGCGAAATGTTAACGAGCTTTTAAGAGTAATGCTGAGTGAAATCGTAAGTTGAAATAACGGCTCATTTCTTTGGCTTGTCCGTTTGCCGCCCATCCTTTATTTGCCAATACAAAATTCTATACCTCAGTGCACACGCATACAGTGATGACATCACTTGTTTTCGTATTTTCGGTCCTCAAAGTATACATTCGAGACACAGCACGACAATTACAGATAAGGACCGACTCAGAAATTTGCCTAAGCAAAATAATAAGAACCAGTAATAAACTAATTCGAGGACCAATCAACCTTATCACGCGAAGGCCATGCTTCTGCGGCTTTTTGCTTTCGAAAATTAATGATAATCCCGACTGTGTGCGTCGCCCCATCGGCGGGCAATGCATCGATGCTCTGACAAGGCCCTTTCCCGTGCTCAAACACTGGCACAAGCAGATGACCTCGTAAACAGGAAGGCCCTCATTGTGCTGCAGAAAAGCAGCTGGCCCTTTTCTGCCGCGCCTCAGCGTTAGCGGCAAAATATGGGAAATAAATGATACAGCGACGCACGCGGGGATTGGGGGGCGGGGGAGCAGCAAACAAAGAATGCGGCGCCCCGTATGCCCATACTTTTCCTTTCTTCGCAATGATTAACAATCGCTCGATCATTAAAGCGGGTCATTTACCCTCAGCGGGTCATTTTGGCGGGTCTCAATGCTATACATATTCCACAAGACGTGCTGTTTTTTTTTTTCTGCATCGGGAAACACTTTTTTCATTGAGCAGGGCATATTTAGAAAGGCAACAAAGAAACAAAAGCAAACGAGGGCTTATTTCTTAAACACATTGCCCTTATTTATGGAAGCAAACTTTGCTGTCAAATGCACGCGTCAGTGATGTAAGCCGAAAGGGTGATTGGGGGGTTATGTTTGATGTTCTTTTCTCACGAATGAAAAAGTCCAAGTGGGCGCGATGTCACCACCGCTGGACAGTATAGTGAATACAAGCCATTCTGTCGGGACTAGATGCCTCCTGGCGTAGTGATCATTTGGTGAGAGAGAGAGATGTGAAGATGCGCCCCAAGTTCAAAAGCTGTCGCATAGACCGAGATAGAAAGGGAGAGAGGAAGTGGGGAGGAAGGAGGCAAGAAAAAATTGGCCGCGTATCTGCGTGCTCCGCTGCAAATGCCGTGTAAAGACGATAGAGGAAGCGCTGCGTTAGAGTTACTGTATATGCTACCTTCAGAAAGGTAGCATATACAGTAACTCTACGCTGCGTGAGATATGGACGACATCTGGCAATACATCGGGAAACATGAGCTTGTGCAGAGGGTTTCCTTCCTCCGTGGCAGAGGGCGTTCGTCGGCGCGCATAGGCATTTTCAGCGCAGTCGCATTTTCAGCGCAGCTTAAGAAACTAGGGTGTTTAGAATTACGTATCTATGTATTTTCTATTAAAGGAACACACCACCTAATACTTACCTAGTGATGTTGCGCCTCAGATACACTCTTAATTATGTCCTGCTTAAAGTGGCAGTCTATAGCCCGGAAACGAGACGAAAAATCTAACGCCTATAGACTGTTTGTTTAGCCGGCACAACCTGTAGGCGGCGCCGCCCGTAGCCGTCCCTCGGCGTAGTAGCTTTCTCAGCGGCTCATCTCATAGGCGGGACTCAATATAGGCCGGAGATTTTTCGTCTCGAATCCCGGCTAGTTTAAGGCCCCCTATAGACATCTCCTCGTTCCACGTGACCAGGTGTCCTGGCTACGGGGAGTCCTACCTACGGTGCGCCCCAGCTGCGGCGCGTCCTAGCTATAGGCGGTGTACGATGCGGTGAAAAAAAATGATTTCAGGTTATCTTTTAAGCTTTATTTGGGGGATTTGCAGACTTACACACATGTCTTATGACATACATAATCCATACACACACATTACAATCAGAAGTAAACCACAGAAAAATTCACAATAAACACACGCGGATTCGAACTCGCGAACACTCGATCAGCAAGCGCGTACGCTAACCACTACACCACATCACGCCACGGTGAGAGCCAGGGGCGTAGCCAGAAATTTTTTTCGGGGGGGTGTTCAACCATACTTTATGTATGTTCGTGCGTGCATTTTTATGTGTGCGTGCCTATATACGCAAGCAAAACTGAAAAATTTCGGGGGGGGGGTTTGAACCCCCCCAACCCCCCCCTTGGCTACGCCCCTGGTGAGAGCTGCAAAAGAACGGGGGTTTATATGCACCAATGTGTCGCTGCACGATCTGGCGTATTAGTGCAGTGGAGGTTATTATGCATGCGGCGTTCACTCATACGTAAGGACACATTTTTTTAGTGACATTCGTGAAAATATATAGGAGGTCACTCAAGTTATTTCTGGGAGCATGCTTGAAGCGAACTTGCGTGCTTGGTACAAACGATAAAACTGTTCTGCATCCATTTGGCACTGGCGCCTCAGTTACATTAAAGAATTTTGGCATGCATAATATCCGAGTTCTATTCATGTTGGCCGTCAGCCTGTTGCCTTTCGTGCATTGAACGAGTTTTCAACGTCAACATTCGCTTGCCGTGGAACGTGTGCTCGGAATCCATCCGCGGCAACCGCACAGCGACGTAGCCGATTACCGACGGAGAATCGCCGTCTTCTCAGTAACGTCGCTGGCCGCTTCACCGCCGACGGTTACCAGGCCGGTAGCCAATATCGTCACTAAGCCTATTCAGCTTATTTCGAAGCCGTAGTCGACCGTGCTTCAGAACAAACCGCTCACGCTCATATGCCAGGATGTTTTACCTGTTACCGTCGTTGGCTCGACCCTCTCCCCGTAATAATTACACACTGAGATGAACATGCGCTGATAATCGTGGTATTGTCAGCCATATATAAAATATGCGAACACGCCCGAGCAGGTGCGGTACGCCGTGCACGCACTGCCGATGAACTTCACTTGTAAAGGAACTCATCTTGGCTCTAAACGTTGGATAGTGCACGTCGCTTCCCCTCAAGTGAATGACACTATTCCAGTAGACATTATTTTAGCTTCAATGAAAAATGTGGCCGACACTTGCGTCGACCATGGAAGCGAGGAGCTGGCGCTGAATGCATGCAGCTACGCGGTCGCTCGGCGGACTGCGCCCCGGAGGAAATGTCGTTTATGCTGTACGCCACTCGCGCGACGTACGTGACTCGTGAATTCGGCTGTGCACGCTGGAGACGCGGCTCGCCGTTCGTCGTTCTCAGGCGTGCAGTGCACAGGCAGGAATATGATGCTAACATGGACTGGATCTTATATGCGGCAGCACTTATCGCAGAAATAATTGTGGCGTTCTATTACGACTCCATCAGTGGCCCTATTTTTGAGAACTTCTAGATTCACGCTGATATAGCGGTCCCGCCGCGCTATTTAAATCACCTCATACTCGTCTCAAAGCCGAGATTGCGCTAAAATCACACTGGATGATGCTATATTTTTCACATAAGTTTACTGAAACATTTTCTGGAAGCACGAGTCCATGCAATGTACTAAGTATCGTATTGGTCACTGGTGCGAAAGACACTTTCATGGGCATGCAGTGCCTAACTGTGTACAAGTCTCACCTTTTGATAAATTTTTGACAAATCTCGCCGTGATTAATACGGCTGAGCACGCAAACATTTACGAGCTACATCCACACAGCTGTATTTGCATGCGCACGCGACTGGGGAATGTTAGTTTGTTGTGCTAGAGTGCATGGGATAGCCTTCTGGAGTGTTTTACGTATACACGCACTTATTTTTTATGTGCGGATTACTGAGAGGCGTTGCGTACAGCAGAAATTCAGAACATAGTACAGTGGTGCATTAATGGAAAATGAATTTGACACCATTGAGTAATAGGTTCTAGTGTTGCAGAGCTATGCGCAGATTTTTTTTATTGCGCACATACAAAGTGATTGCGCCTCACTGTGGCAGTCGTTGCAAGGAACTCAAACTGCTAAATTATGACATATTATCGTAAGAAAGTTAACGTAGAGCGGTAATTTGTCGAACATGAGGGTGTTTAACGAATTCTGAACTTTTTTGGCCAATGCGGCGATGTTATTACGAGGTACACCCACAGGCGTGCGCGCTTGGCGCTGGCACATATGTACGTGCCTGAGGACGGTAATTTAATTATGCAAATATTGTTTTAGAGACTTAGGCATTGCCTACCGCTGATTTAGGAGAAAAGAGTGAATGGTATTGCGAAATCTAGAACACCTCGTGAAAGCTCTACTGCCCGCACTTGATTTCGACAGCATGCCGTTACTAATAGTGGAACGTTAAATTAGATGTGTACATTTCACGGCAAACGATTCGCGCATTTGTCCAAGGAAGCATTTTGTTTTCCATCATTACCAGCCTACTTTATGTCCACTTGAGGACGAAGGTCCCTTCACTAATCCCCATTGATCCTATCCAGCGTCTTCATTACTATTTTTGTATGTTTGTGGCATGTACAAAAACGAAGAAAGCAGTCAGGTTGCGGTATCCCTAATGCGGACTCCCTTGACGTCAAATGGCACGCCGTGTAGGGGTTGATTGCTGGCTAACAGAGTTTTAGCAATGTGTACGCAAACGTTGCGTTGGCTGAGCACGTACGCTATACTGTATTCGGAAAGTAACGCGCGTATACCCGTGTCTAGTCTTTGACAGATGCGCGGTGGCAAGAAACACAAGAAATTGTGTACACGAAGCGCTGGGCAACGTATGCTAATACTGCCTTCTTTAAACCACTTAGGATTTTTTACGTGAACCGATTGCACCACATAGGAGCGTTTGTGCGCTTAGTTCCGCCTTGATGGGTACCTAGATTAACCATTAACAGTGAGCTTGGAAACTATAAGCATGCAGTGTGTTTAGATATGCGTATAAAAATTCGCATCGTTTTTTTTTAGTAGCGGCAGTTAAAGCATGCACGCACTGCGTTCCCCATAAATGTACCGTTCAGCGGAATCATTTCGGTTGAGAATGACTTGAGGGACCATACCAGCTTCATAGTTCAACAGTACCTGCTGTGTCTAGCGTGTATAAGCATGCGAGAAACAGGTACTGCTCACGTGTAAAAATAGGTATTTATTGTAAAAAAATACAAACAGCGCTGAAAGCAATGCTCAGTGCTCAAGGAAATGATAAACGTGCCATACGATGTTTTTTAGAACAAATATATTCTGGTGCTTAAGGAATACCTTTGATCTTTTCAATGTGTCTTCAGCAGCTTCCCGCCGGCAAAACACCCGGGAAACAACTGGGTTCATTATACTCTGCACAAGACGAGGTATTGAGCGTACCCAGTTGGGTACGTGGGGTCCTTAATATAGTACATCGTCAAGCACCAAATAAGGGCTTCCTCTAGAAGTGTGCCAACCTGAAGTTTCACATTCTTTTGCACTTGATCGCAGTTGAACGCCTTGTCGTCGTACTCCCTCCAAATTCTGCGGTCAGGCGATGGGCGGACTGCTGGCATGTCATTCTGACAGAAAAAAAAAGAAAAGCAGAGCACACATGCGACGTTATGTTCTTAGATCACCTGGTGTTTTCGCCCATCACACAAAAACTGTAAACGGACGTTTTCAATCTGTTATACACCTTGTCGAATTTTGTGTAGACAGCGTCACAGAAGTTACAAATATGAAAGTGTTCTCAGAATGAGATAATGAAGCTTTCTAATAGTGTTTAACCGTAAACTTACTACAGTTAGGAGAGAAAGCTTAGCATGATTTCCTCAGAAATACTCATCGATCTCCACGAAATACATGCGGGCATTGCACATGTGACCGAGTATGACCTTGTTGAACTTCTCCATGAAACTTCCAGTATTTTTTAAAAGTTAAGCTCTGTTTCGAATGTCGGCTGCAAGTGAAAACCACAGCACAGTCGCCATTTGATGAGAATCACGTACAAGGAAAGCAGTTTTACAATAGACTCGCGATTCATGCGTTAAGTAAATGAAGTGGCAGTCAAGCTTGGCTCGAAATTTGGTTGCACAATATTGCACAATATTGCAATAGCACAATATTGCAAACGGATTTTCTTCAATACCAGGTGAATGCCAGTCACGGCGAATATTTGAATGGTAGCAGCCAATGCACGATTAAAAATTAATTCACTGCGGCGGGTCAATGCTCGGCTGCGGCGGCGATATTTAGATGGGTGTGAAACGGAAAAAAATAAAATGTATAAAAAACACAGAAAGAAAGATTGTATGCTCAGTTACGGCATTGTAAACAACACCACGGCCGTTGTTGCTGCTGCTGCTGCTGCTGCTGCTGGAGACCCTGCAAGGTGTGAGCTCCTGACCAGTTGCTCGATAAAACTGCGCCTGGCTCTTGTGTCAGAAGGTCTTGCCATCTGCAAACGTATTAAAAATCTGTGTATACTAACACGAGGATGAACAACAATTATATCCCCTATTACGACTACCGTATGCACTTCACTTCTCTATAATAACATTAACAATGAGCAATCCAACATAAATAATAAGCTGCCAACGAAAACGACACTACTTTTATACAACCACGGTTATATATCGCTGTTGCATCGCATGAAATGATGGATAAGAGAAAAAAATGCCATCAACTAGCTAACGTCTAAATTACATATGACGCATTAGTTTACCTTCATCGAGATCTGCAGTTTGCACAGGCACCACAGCCGGTGCATGATGCACTGATGTACTTGCCCACACTTGACTTGGCACTGCATAAGACCAATGGGCAGATGTGACCGAAAACGACGGAAATCAGTGAAGGGACACAGCAGATGCGCACATGTATTCACGAACATGAATGAGGCTCTTTTAAACGTGTTAAAAAGTAGGCAGCAAAACGCGTTTTAAAGACTGTCGCTATCCAGAAAGTCACATTGCTGATTTTGCCTCCTAAAAACAAGACATGCCGCGAGTCGGCATGTCTATGAGCGCCTGATCCAATGAAACGGTACTAACGTCTTCGGCACTCGTAAGTGCAGTTTTATTACTTTTTGATTGTGGAAAAGTTTTTCCGCTTCCCAAAGGTAAAAAAAGAAATATAAATGCGCAGTATAACGACCTACCATGAAAGCAGATCCTAACGTCGTTCAACTGCTAGCAAAAATATGCTTGCTTTTATTGCCGCATTGTATCATTGACTATAAATGCAGAGAACAGTTGCTAGCCGAGGGATAAGAAGCCAGGCGAGAGCTAAAAGTATACAGCTTGTCAAGCAACACGAAGTGATTAACTGATTATCTCACTGACACCTGTCAAGAGCGACGAAATTGTCTGAACTGTATGAGAGTTCATAATAAATGCGACCAGCACGACAACACGTGCGCGACTATAGAGACGGATGACGATTACAACAAAGTACTCGTATACTCGCATAGTTACTCGTAAGCATACTCGTATAGTTATATCAAAAGCCGCCAAAAGAATATTCTGGCAGTTCTATACGTCATTAATATATATCAGCGCAAGCGTGCAACAATGTGAACGCTAACAGCACGAGCATATATGTGAAGAAAGAAGAACACTCACCCAGGCGGGTATGATGCGCCGGGCTGTGTCCGCAGCACTGGTCCGCAGTAAGCGCACCAGCTAGACAGAAATGCCGCGAGAGCGTCGTGTAATCCTGCGTCAACAGCTTGCGTGTAGCCATTTCACGTGCAAGGGGATGTCGCTATGTGTTCGCAACACCCCCTTAATATTGAGATAAGAGAATTTTTCTATGGCGGCCGAGTTCCATGGCGGCACGCTCAACGAACCACACCAACCTATCAAACACCCGCCGCTGTCGTGGAAAGCGCTAAAACTAACCCATTTCGCGCCAAAAACGCAACCCCCTTCCCATCGCACAATATCCGCAATATCTTCGAACTCTCGTTTTTACCTCCTTCCGTTCTTTTCTCGGCGCAAGAACAGCAGAAGCGGAGTGCAACGGAGAGCGTAGCGGCCCCTATTCTCTTTCACGCACGCAAGAGACAGTGCGTAGTTAGCTCCATGCGTATACCTCCTCGCAGCATTGCTCGCCTTTGCGGCTGACGCTGTCGGCGCACGCGCATACACCGACGCTTGCGCCGACAAGTTATAACACGCGGGAGCATACGTTCAGCTGTAGCCAGGATTCTCGTTTACGCGGCCCCACCGACGCGCCACTGAGACTGCAGGCCATCTATAAGGCGGCGGTGAAGGGTGCACGTTTTTTATATACACTTGTCACGGCTAACTCCTTTTCGAAGGCCTACTATAGCCGGGAGTTTTGCTGAGTTTTGAAGCGTCCCGCCTAAAGGGCATGCGTTAGCCGGGACTTGATTAAAAGTGTATGCGTAATATTTACTTTTTGACCGACAACGTTCACAAGTATGAACAGCCGTACCAGCTCAAGATGGGCGGGCGGTAAGCAAGTGGTTCAACTTTAGCCGGGTCGTTGAATCGGGTGACAGACAGACAGACAAACAGAAAGATAGGGAGACAGACAGACCAAAATTTCTGCGTTTAAGTTCCCCAAGAAAGACTATCTTCTCTAAAAAAACGGCAGTAAACCAGGGTGCACATGCTTTGCGCTATTCTACAGTGCGGTAAGGGGCACAGGACGGAATGTTGAGTAAGGGCAGGGGAAAGGAGAGAGACGAAGCGACGCGAGCGTACGGATGACAGCGTTCATGACGCAGTCACGGACGGTAACATAACTCGGTGCAGCTGTGTTTTTGTGGCCGCAGCGCCCATGACGGTCCAGGCCATATGACCCCAGTGTATTTTCTTCAGTGATCGCTCTATCGTCCAGTCGACTTAAAAGAGCATATAATGTTCGTATTTCCTAGTTAAAAGCGCTGTTGGTGTTTGTGAATGACTCTTGTATATATATGTGCGTATGTGACTGTGCGTACCGTTTGTGTGTATATGTGATTCATTGTATGTACCATATAGTCATCCCCCGACACCCGGAGTAGCAAGCCAGGCGACAAACCAGGCTAACCTCTCCGGGATTTTCATTAAAGATTATTATCTCTCTCTCTCTCTAGTTAACTGAAGGGCAGTATATGAGAATACGTATCACGGTCTCGTCGCAATCACAAGCGCTGCATGAGGCACTGCCTCCCTACTACTGTGCCGGTACGGAAACAGTAGGCGCTTGTAAAGGCGCCGCACAACCCCAAGCGACACAGGGAAGTTGCGTCGATATAAGCGCACCAGGTTGTAGTCGAGAGAGAGAGAGAATTTATTTGAAGGCAGAGAGGTCGGCCTGAGCTAATGCGCTCTAGCCTGCTGCTTTGCACAGGGGAAAAAGGAAAGGGGGAAAAAAGGAGTGATGAGGAGTGATGATGGGTTGTAGTCGAAGCTGCGATGAAGGGTCTAAAGAGCGAAGTTTCCAGCTTGCGCATTCCAACAAATTCCAAATTGAAAATGGGCTACAAGGGGGAAGTGTGCGATGTTTCCGAGCACCACAAGACCTTGTCAACAGAAAGCAAAGACATTGTAGTTATACATGGGCGCCACGTGCTGCCTCAGTGGTTCTTTCGTTGCGGTTGATACGGTAATGACCCGGCAGTTAAACTATGCGGCCATCTTTTTCATTATATGGTGTTTAGAAGACGTTAGCGCTTTCATATAGCGCACGGTACTCCTTTTCACCGAAAATAGGATATGTGAAAATCACAGCAACGGAAAAGAAATCTTACATAAACGGGCACCTTTGGAGAGTTCATGCAAGTCCATTCATGTAGCGACACAATAATATAATAATTGTTGGAGTTTTGCGTCCCAAAAACACGATATGGTTATGAAGGACGCCGTAGTGGAGGGCTCCAGAAATTTCGACCCTCTGGTGTTCTTTAACGTGCACATAAATATAAGTACACGGGCCTTTAGCATTTCGCCTCCATCTAAATGCGGCTGCCGCGGCAGGGATTCGATCCCGCGACCTTCGGGTTAGCATTCGAGCATCATAACCACTAGACTACCATGGCGGGCTGTAGCGACACGATAAACGACACAAAATACAGCCCAATCATTTAACACCACAGCTCACATAAATTGCGGTCACACGAACACAGAACGCGTTCTCCAGGGTGCTTGGGAAAAGCCGAAACCAGGTGGCCAGAGAATTGTTGAAGGTTTCTTTTGCATAAATAAGAAGGGCGCAGTGTGTTGGTGTGCCGTCTTTGAATTTATATCGCAACGAATTGCACTTTTTAGACAAGTCTTGATAACAGAAGCTCGGTTGTCATTCTGTTACGGTGATTTCAACGTGACTCGCGCATCCGCCTGAAGTTGCATGGGATGCAATGTTCTTTTCAATTAATCAATTGTCAGTTGGCACTGGTCCGGTCATTTCTTGTCCTCGTTCCTTTGTGCCTCCAAAATTTTTTTCACACGAACACGTACATGCTGAAAGTAATACAGAACGTCACCTTGATCCACAGCGCGGTAGTCTGACTTTCCGATTTGAGACACAAATTGGTCATGAAAACCAGGCTTGCTGGCCGTGTGTGAAGTGTCAGCACAGAATCACTGAACATGGTGTGCCAATCACGTGGCTATTGTATGTAATCAACAGCGCCTCTAAGAGCTACCAGTCTCGATCTCTTTTACGTTGTCGCATGTCATGACGTTGATGAGCGCCGATATTGACAGATATAAAACACTGTCATGATAGCGAACTGCCGTTTTTGGCAGGTAGACTATATGATTGCGCGGATATTATTAGCTCCAAGAAAAGCTTCCCCGAAAATGTCGGTTATTACGTGCTAATCACCTCTCACACTGATATCGTTAGGGTGCATGTTGAAATTGCAAAATTGCAGTCTAGGAGCGGCGCTCAGCTCGAGGTCGGAGGTTCGGCATCAGTAACAATTTGTATAGCGCAAGTAAAACGGACATAAAAGAAGACACCGAGGACAAACGAGCGCGCTTCTGTCTTCTGTGTCGTCGTTTGTACGCGTGTTATTTGCGCAAAGAAAACACCTGAAAATTGTGTTCCCAGAAAAACAAGAATTAAGCTTTCCAAACATGTAATTTTCAGCCTGAGGTCAGTATTAAAAAGATCGTGACGTTTGAACGAAGCCAGATAGAGACGTACTAATTTTTCTGCACCATAATTCTGAATGTCTGTGCATTCTTAAAATAACAAAAAATAAAAATTCGCATACTTTTAAAAAAACCGCTTTAAAAGGTGGCGACATACCTTCAGTTTGTAATGATGACGCGCCTTATAAGCCTTTCGTGATATCCACCAAAACCTGTACGAGACCATAAATCTATGTTGGAGTGCTTTGAAGAGAGCAGAGTTTTCATTACTGATTTCAACCAAAAAATGGGTCACTAAACTGAAATGGCATGCGTATCTTAATCGGTTCAATAAGTGAAAGTAAATATTCTCTGAACCACACTGGTGCGATAAAGAGAGAGAGAGAGAGAGAGAAAGAAAATTTCACCCTCTCCCACTAAAGGCAACTATGTGGGGATGCGAAGCAGCGCATGGGTCGACTTAAAGTTCCGTTCATCACTGATACCTTGCCCGATGTTGACGCGTCCTTGCATGTGGAGCACACCATGAATTCACTGTAGTTGCTGTTGCTTTTATTCGTCCCGAACTCTTGTTGGAGCACGCCACGCGGGTTCGTAGCGCGCCTGCAGAATCTCGTTCCCCGACGCCATCACATGATTGCTGAGAGAGTGCAAGGGGGAGAGGCCACAGCGTCTTACCCAGCCCCTTACACAGGCCAGAACGCGCTAGCGCGTGCCAGCACACGTGGTTTTGTCTGCGTTACAGCAAGCTAGGACAGCATACGGCAGCCAGGGCTCCTAAAGTACTCTGCACGTATCATCATCAAGGCGATCGAAGAGCAAGACGAAGAAGACTTCTCCTTGGCGCGAGCGCGCGCTCTGCATGTATCATCATCAAGGCGGTCAAAGAACAAGACGAAGAAGACTCCTTGACGCGAGCGCGCGCTCAGGATGTTACAGATGGCTAGGGTAGGTTTTAGAAAGCGGACGGTCGCCAATGGAACTACGGACAAAGCCCAGCGCAAAAGCTGCTTCGCATCTAAACGTTACCTGTGAGGTTTTACGTGCCGAAACCACGATGTGATTATGGAGCATACCGTTGAGGGAGACTCCGGGTTAATCTGAAGCATCTGGGATCCTTTAACGTGCATATAAATTTATGTACCCGGTCGTTTTTGTATTTCATCCCGATCGAAATCTGGTCGCCGTGGTTGATAATCGGACCCGCGCCTTCGTGGAACACCTCAGTCCTTAAAGGGGCGAAAACTAGAAGTAGAGGGTCTATTATGCCTATACAAATTTCAAAAGTGGGCCGTAAAGAATATTTCAATGCAAAACAAGCCCTAGAAGTTGCCGGCTGTAAACCCCGCCCACCGCCTGCGACCGCCATTTTGCCATGGCGCGTGTGACGTCTTGTGCAGCACGGAACGAAGCCGTCGTCTTCAACCAAAATTTCAGCCGCTGCAAATCGTTCAATTTCAGTGCCAAGCTGAAAAAGGCTAAAATATCTCGATATCACGTGCAGCTGACCACGGAACAATATCGTTCGCCGCAATGCAGACGCTTGCACAGCTAGCTGCTTGTTATGTCACGGCTCGCGAGTGCACCAGTGTTGCCTGACTCGGGCCGCTCGCGTGTTTATAAAAATATTCGATTATAAATTAAGTGCTCTACCAAATGCGCTAAAATTTCGCCAGCTGATTTGTGAATGCACATGGATTAATCCACATAACACAGAGTATGATTGGGTGTCATGGCCCCTTTAAGCCACTATACATTGGCTATAAAGGAAAGAATGAAAGGATAAATGGAAGTTATAATTATGTTTTATTTCTAGGAATAAAGGAGTGGTTGGCGTAAACATGATCGCAAACAAATTTTAACAGAGACAACGCATTCGATGAGTGGCACATGAGAGGCCGTCTGTGACGGCTCATGTAGGGAATAAACGAGACCGATTTTTCAGTGATGCCTTGCGCCTTAGTCTGCACCGCTTTTAGCATCCACTTTTCAAGTCAAGTTGACCTAATCTATTACGCAACGCGGCCGAAGCGTTGCTCTGAACGGTGAAATGAGTGAAAACCAGCGAAAAGGAATATAATCCGAAAAGCAATCAATACAAAATTGCGGCATGAGTAAGAGAAGGATTTTGTATTTTCTTAAAAGGTTTTGAAAGCTAAGAGGTGCTCTTTCCTGTGGCCGCATACAGTGTTTGCCATGAGCTCTCAAATTATCTGAAGGTCAACGGTCGATGCTCTAACAAGCTTAAATCAGCCTTCACAGCTTTGTCATTGCAGCGATTGGTCGTTATATTTTTACCGACTTTTTGATATTTTAGGCGACATAGTTTCGTATATTTAGTGACTCACGACAGCTACGTGACAGAACAATTAGCGACGTCCTAGAGACTTATAAGTTAATTAAAGCGCTTCTCAAATGACTTTCCTGAGTTCGTGCGATAAAGTTGCAAAAAGTGGCCGAAATTGGTTCCATAGCGCCTTAGTCATGCATGATTAAGCAACGGCGACGTGCACGTGCACTCACGCAGGCCATACGCTGCAATTAATTTGGCTGAGGGAGACAGGCAGGGTTCGCATTATAAAGCCGGAAAATTCGTGTTGTTTTTATTTGTTTAATAAAACCGACGAGATAAGGTCTAAGCGCTGCGGATGCTGCAATTCTCTAAATACTTTCGATCGGTGGGCGTTCGCAGTAGTTGCCAAAGCCTATTTCAGCGAATGTTATGGCCACATTCTGAAAGTGGACACACACACACACACACACACACACACACACACACACACACACACACACACACACACACACACACACACACACACACACACACACACACACACGCACGCACACACGCACGCACGCACGTACGAACACACACACACACACACACACACACACACACACACACACACACACACACACACACACACACACACACACACACACACACACACACACACACACTTTTTATTTTCCCATGTTGTTATTCAGCTCAGTTTCCACTCATGAACGAAAGAAGTATAGTGCGATGATTGCTAGAGTATGATATGTATCTGAAAGCCTGCACCCGCATATATAAAATAGGATTGAGATTTATAAGACAATCATGCCGTTATAACAGCGGATAGCCATATTTAGGCGACATTGACCAACACTTATTACCATTCAGACACATTTCGACATCCCTAGCCAACATTCACCGATAGTCAACCAGCACTAGCCGACATCCGCAATCATTTAGCCAACACTAACCGATATTGTCCACCACTTTATTTAGCGAACACGCTATACAACGTTAGCCAGCGTTAAACAGGGCTGGTAGTCAAGAGTTCCAGAGAATTTTGTCTTGTCAGGTAAACCAATTGTTAAAACTGAAGCAAGCCACCGACTCGGGTCAAAATAGAATGACGTTTCATCAGAATGAGATTACATCATTCCATTATGATCAAGGAATCCACAGGGATTCTGAAACACTGTTTTCACCACGGCCATCGCGGAGGGGTTGAGGGGGGCCCAACACTAGATGAATGGGGAAATCAGCTATCGCTTTGTGTCACCTCAATCTAGGGACAAAGCATCAGTTATCTTGCCTATATTATTGAGCTCAGCTCTTTGTTCAGCCAGGCCGGCTAAGCCTTGTCTCCGAGGATTTGAGAGTATATTTTAAAAACAGTGGAAAATTATGACGAATACGTTGCTCTCGAAGCTTCAAGATGCAAATATAAAGCATATACAAGCATAGGTTTCGAACTTACGGGCCACCAGCGTTCGCCGACGACGAGATAAATTCGAGGCCGAAGGAACCCGCTTCGACGTGTGCCGCCATGTTGTATTTTTTGCGCCGCTGCCATCTGCTAATTTTTTCGCGAAGAACGCGTGCGCGTTCGGTTGCGGTTTCACCGCTGAATTTGGGTGAATTTCATTTCTTCGCAATTATTACTGGAGGCCGCTTTTTCTAAATCTCAAAGCTGCAACGGGTTCTACGCATGGACTTCAATTCCCTCATTTAACGTAACTTCCTAACTCCACTAATTAGAAAGTTAATTATTTGAACTTTTTAATTACTGCCCCAAGCGATGTCTTTAGCCATCTTAATATGCCTGCGGCTACAGAAGAAGCAATTGTGAAGGCGTAGAACAAATATCGCCTTTCCTTGATTTTTGAGGATTTTGGACACATTTCATGAAACACATTGTACATGGCTATGTTATGTTGCATCTCCTCCTCCTTTACCTCCTCCTAACCCTCAGGTTACACCCCTTCACTTCTCTTTCCCACCCCTTGCTATGTTATACTGTACATGGTTAGGCCACGGATTACCTTCTTACCTCCTCCTCACCATGACATCAGTCCTCCTAACCCTCATTTCTCTTTCCCATCCTCTTGCTAAGGCATGCTATACAAGGCTATGCCATGTTTTGCCCGCTTCCATCCTCCTTTCTATCCTCACCTTCACACTACTTCTCCTCACTGTCGCTTCCCTTAACCACCCCTTGCTATACTATCATCATCATCAGCATAATCATCATCAGCCTGTCTACGCCCACTGCAGGGCAAAGGCCTCTCCCATGTTCCGCCAATCAACCCGGTCCTGTGCTTTCTGCTGCCACGTTATACCTACAAACTTCTTAATCTCATCTACCCACCTAATTTTCTGTCTCCCCCTCACGCGTTTGCCATCTCTTGGAATCCAGTCAGTTACCCTTAATGACCACCGGTTATCCTGCCGACGTGCTACGTGCCCGGCCCATATCCATTTCTTCTTCTTGATTTCAACTATGATATCCTTAACCCCCGTTTGTTCCCTGACCCACTCTGCTCTCTTCCTGTCTCTTAAGGTTACACCTATCATTTTCCATTCCATCGCTCGCTGCGTCGTCCTCAATTTAAGTTGAACCCTCTTTGTAAGTCTCCAGGTTTCTGCTCCGTAGGTAAGTACCGGTAAGATGCAGCTGTTATATGCCTTCCTCTTGAGGGATAGTGGTAGACTACCATTCATGATTTGATAATGCTTGCCGAATGAGCCCCATCCCATCCTTATTCTTCTAGTTATTCTAGTTCTATACTATACCAGAGACTATACTATACGTGTCTATGCTATGCTTTTTTCTCTCTTTCTGTTTTTATCTCTTTGTCTCCCTCTTTGTCTCTCTCTCTGTCTAATTTTCTTTCTTTCGTTGTCTCTCTTCCTTTCTCTCTATCTTTTTCTCGTTCTCTCACCCGTAGCAACACAATCATATGGATCTGTTTCTATGCGAAGCGAGGTACGGCTGTGCCAAGTGGTTGCAGGTATACGCGCAGTGACGTCATAGCCAGGCGCCATTTCTGTTACTACGCAATACGGACAACCTAAAAGCTTGAAGGCAAAGACCAACTGGTCACAACGTGTGATTAGATCCTGGTAAAAATGAAAAGACATTGAAATATAGTGAGACTCCAGCATCCTTTTTGCGTTGTGAGTAGGATTAATATTTTTAAATCGTGTTTAAAAGTAACGAAAAACCGGTATGTCGCGCAGCCTAGTGGAAGAGCCTTGAAGCTGGATTATGGAGTCGATCACTTTTTGCTGTACGTAGTCACGTAGTCTGATGCTGTCGTGCGCGCCATAATTAGTCCTGAAGATTAGAGTATATATATTATTATCTATCCCGGTTCTATTTTGTGCTGCTTACGACGTAAAAGGAGTTGCACGGCAAGAAGCGGCGCTGCCTTCGCGGTAGCCAGTGAAACATGTCGAGCCGCGGCGCATGCATGCGGAGTGCACGCATGCGCAGCAGACCGCCGCGCTCGAACACGAATGGATCACGCGCTCAATGTTTGCAGCTTGGGTACAGTGGCTAGCTTGGGTTTTCACTTTTGTTTACGACTTCATATTCGCCGCAGATAGAAAAATTCTGATTACAAATGTTTTACGGCACTTCCAACGTTAGCGTTCCGTGAGGAGAAACTCTCCGCGGCAAGCTTTCCATTGCGCTAAAGAAAATGGGCACCACAAAAAATTGTTGTCGCTCCCTTTCAACTGCTCCGCAGTTAAAACATTTGCAGTGGCTTAGCTCGGCTATGCTAGGATATACGTAGAGTCTTAGCTTTCCAGATTGTCTAGGATTATTAGCCTTCTTCTGTTCATTCTTCGTACGCTGAGCGGCTATTTGCCAGGCACCTACTTCGGGATCCGATGAGATAAGCTTCTCGGCTCTTCTGCGCCGTCGAGCAGCATTTGCGCTCTCCTCCTCCATGGCGTTACCCACCTGCAATGCCAGCCAGAGGCGCTATCAGGCGGTCCCAGTGCAGTGTCAGACGGCGACTGCACAGCGAAGGCGAATAGCTGCGCGCGCGCCGGCGCCGCTGTGTCTATGGCTACGACGTCACTCCTCTCGAATGCGGCGCAGACCAGCAGCGGCGAGCCGCGCGCGGTGGTGGCGGAGTCTGCGCGCGTGTCTACCGCGCCTACGACGTCACTCCTCCCGAACGCGCAGAGCAGCAGCGGCGAGCCGCGCGCGGCGGTGTCGGAGAGCGCGTGAGATGCCAGCTCCGGTGACCCAGCTGTGTGACATCACTGATCCTCGCGCATGCGCAGCACGGCTCATGACCCTCCACGCGAAATCGGCTCCGGCTAGGCAAGTGTAGCTAACGCTACAAACATGGTTGATCCCTCCGACATAAGAATCGGTGAAAACACGCAAGCGAACCGTGTCTTCAGATGAGTATAGTTGATTGTTTATGGCACAATGTCTATTGGTGTTTGGCAGCTATAGTACCGTTTGACGTGTATGCACCTACGTTGACGCCTAGTGGCACATCTTCATACCGACCACTAACGCCAAAGATCATGATTTAACCCTTGAGGTAGCTAAAGTAGTTAACATACACCTGGACAGAACATATGCAGAATCCCGCGTAAGGATGGCATCAACGAGCACATAACACTAGTACTCGATATGCACTTGTTCAAGGCGTCGTCATTTGAGAAGAGAAACGCCAAGGTGTGTGTTCCCCAGTAATAGGGTAACCTACGCCTGTGCTCATGCGTATACCGCCAGCGCTTCATGAATGCGAGAGGCAGAGTTCGTAGCTTGAGCCGTGAACGCGGAAAAGCGTACCGCTTCCCCCTGGCGAGCCTCTCGCTACACCGAAAACTGAAACTGCCGAAGAGCTCCCTGTCGGCGCTCGTTAGTGTCATGATACAGTTCTTCACTTCCCCGATCCCAGACGGCGACACCGACCCCCGCTAACCAAGATCACTGTGAAAGGGAGGAAGTATGAGATATATAAGACGCGTTCGGAAAGACTTATGCATGCGCGTCGGTAGCGCAGTGGGTAGAGCGCCTGGTACCTATCGTAGCGGACCGAGAGGTCGTGGGTTTGACTCCCAGGTAATCCAAATCAACGAAACTTTTACAGCAGAGCTATTATGGTCGAGGTTCGCCATGTATCGTAGAAAATTATAATCATCATTAACCGGCACGTGCTCAATAACTGCCCGATCATTCTGTACAGATGGTTAACAAGAGAAGCTGAAATGTGCCCAATTTTAACAGCGGAGATGTTCAAGCCGGCCGTAAAAACTTTGTTGTCCGCCGAAAACCGCAGGTTGGTATACGCCACAGGAATTGGGCATGCCCCGCTACCGAGTACAGCAAGTGCGAGCATTAAACGAGAGCTATGCTCGGCGAAGTGAAACACCTGAACAAGAGAAAGAAAGCGATAGAAAGGGAAAGAAAAATAGCGAGAAATAAAGGGAATAAAGACATACAAAGACAGAAAGAAATAGAAGGAGAGAGAAAGAGAAAGAAAGAGACAGACACGAAAAAGAAATAGAAAAAAACGGAGAGCAAGATGGAAAGAGAAAGAAAGAGAGAAATAAAGAGAAACAAGGAAAGAGAGAGAAAGAATCAGAGAGAGAAAGAGAATTAAAGATAGAAAGAACGAGAGAGAGAAAGAAATAGAGAGAGAAAGAAAGAAAGGTAATGCAACAGGTACAAAAACAAATACAAGAAACAGCGGTAAAGAGAAAGAAAGAGAATAAAGACAGAAAAAAATAAAGGAAGGCCACCCCAGCTCCGCTCTTCCTTCAGGCTTGGCACCACTAGAGCGAAGCTGCCATGTTTTTTTATTCTGCTTTTTCTTTGTCATCTGTTCGTGTGCATTTCGCCGATGTCACATCCGTGACCGAAATGATGTCAGTGAAGTCTTGATGCACCCCGACATAAAATACTTTCGTGCTTAAAAAGCTATGTTCACGCGCATGGATTCATCCTACGGGACACCTTCCAAAACCAAAGCAAACCCTGCGGAGCTCCTTGGGGGGATGAGCGGGAGTTTATTCGGAAGTCTCCATTCGGGGATTTCATTTAGACTTGAAAAAAGGAAAGAGCTTCAGAAGAAAATAATGAACACCGCGGCCAGGGGCGCAGCCATAAATTTTTTTCGGGGGGGGGGGGGGGGTTCAACCATACTTTATGTATGTTCGCGCGTGCATTTCTGTGTGCGTGGGGGGGGGTTCAATCCCCCCCCCCAACCCCCCCTTGAATACGCCCCTGACCTCGGCCTAGTTGCTGATCAAGCGCAATCAATCAAGAATAACTGAGAAGGTTACTGTCCACACAAACTATAAAAATATAAACGATGCCTTAATTAGGAGGCACGAATTTCAAGCCTACGGAATAGTGTAAAAGGCACCGATAATGATGTGACCCAATCTACTCCGTCGAAGGGTAGCATGAATTAGGCGTGGCATCGGTGCCCCAGCCATAGAGGCAACGCTAGAACAGCACCTGTCAAGGCCTTCACGAGACTTGCACCCGCCACCTGCGGTGCCTGGGCTACCACAGAAGGCGGCCCCTTGAGTTAAGGCGCTGGATGCATGGCCCTCTGCACCAGCAGCTCCTGTACTTAATCGAAACCGCAGGCCCACCCCTTTTCATTTAACCTAAGCCGTCGGGATACTCACGCAAAAAAAAATTAAAAAAATCGAGCACCTGAGGTTCTTTTACGTGCAGGTAAAGCTAAGCCCACGGGCCTCTGGCCGGTTTTAATGCTGTCCCGAAAGGGCGCTGATGAATGTTACACCGAGAATAATAAACGCACAGAACGTGAATATCCATTCATTTTTCTAATTAAACTGTCTACGTGAAAGTGCACGGACACGTGTAGTCAGATAATCCTGCAGGCGCATTTGATGAAAAATGCGGCATGGCGGTTATGATTCCTTGATAACGGCATCATCAGAGATATGTGTATTGTGAACATATTGCTGAAACAACTATCTTAGATCGCACTGCAGCCTCCCCGCACAAAAGAAATTTCAGCGCCGAGGCACCTCAGCGCGTGTAACACCTCTGATACACGAGAACGCGAAAGGTCTTTGGACAAGGCCCATACGTATACAGCGGAAACAAATGAATCCACACGGGGTGACACAAAGGTAAAAGAAAGTATCATCTGTAAAGGTCCCTTGCGGAAGGGAAGCTCGAGCTCCCGAAAAGTTGACTTCGTACGCACATTGCAAAGCAAGGTTCCTTACGATCCACGACGAAGCTGTATTAATTTCAAAGTTTTAAAAGGGGTGTTATGTTTGGAGGGGACACAAATTAACAAGGGTACTCTTTTCCCAGTTTTATGACATTTAGTTTTAAAAAGCAGAGCCATTTGCTTTTCTACGGCGCTTGCAAAGTCAGCAGTGACCTTGCAGAGGAGTTTCATTGCAAAGTCAGCAATAAAACTCCTTTTAAAAAGGAGTCCTACGTAAAAGAAATGGAGATACTTCAAAGGGCACAAAGGACAAAGGTAGCGATCTGAATATTTCGTCGTACAATTCGACGCAAGCAGTGTTCGAGAAAGGAGGACAAAAGGAGAGATACCGACGCCCGTATCTGTTCTTTTTTTTTTATTTCTGTTTCTACGCTACATAGACAGCGTGGTGAATTACCAACATGGCGAGTCTGTTTAGCTTTCGTTTCCTGTGGACCTCCTTGCATTATAATGTTTTGCCTCTTTTTCTGTTCTCACCGCCGAAAGGAAAATAAAACCGCCTCATGGGTTTGCCAGAACGGAGGAACAAAACCAGAGAGGACAACTGCCGTTATTATGGTGCCTTGGGTTATCAGGGCTGAGATAAATAAACGTACCATATTCACGGATCAGTGCAAAGCCTGCGAAAGTTTCGGTGATTAATTATGAGTGCCATATCGCCCTAATCAGGTGTGAGGGGAAAGTGCAAAAACTCAATGAAGCCTTGTTTATTTCGGAAGAGCGGAAACCCGGGATAATCCGTATGCATTCATTTTAAGGACCAGGCACCGACGGAAGAGGAGTGATCCAAATAGAGACAAGCACCGGCCAACTATAGCGCCAGTGTTTGTCTTTCCTTCGGTCGAGCTTAGGCTGTTGGCGCTTCGTGGACAAGATATCGCTTCATTTATTTATTTGTTTAATTTAGGCTCCATGTACCTTGCGCTGTTCGTCCCTGGAATACGCGATCAAATGTTTTGCCCAGAACTGCGGCTGAAACCATTATTCGTTCCCAGTGGCACGCCAGTGAAGTCGCGGAATATAATAAAACATACGTTCGCCGAAAGACGCCACCTTTTTGCAACGTGGCCGTGGCGTACGCGTCTATGCTTTCAGGAGGCCAGAGAAGCAAACTCAGCAACGTTGTTGATGTCGCGAACTATCACGGCGCACATGCACAGTGATATAAAGTAGCCACCTCCTCTTTGTTAGCCAAGAGTGACGGACCTTTACTGAACAGTTAGAGTATCTTAATGAAGTATGGCCAATCCGCAGACTTCGCTTGAAATGAAGTACATTGCATGGTTCAAGTTAATAGCTTTAAGGACCACTGGTACACTGACGGAAGAGCGTCCTTCTTACAACTTTTTGTCCGAAGGTTTATGGCGTCACACCAAAGTTTTTTTTTAAATTCAAACTGAAACACATGGCCTCTCATTAGGCGACGAAATTTCTAGCAGTCTTTTTTTTTGTTCATTTTCGCATCAAAAGTACCGGAAGACAAGTCGGTCACATACTGTATGATTACATGGCACTCATACGTGAGTTTTTTAGACGCAAGTTAAATCTCTACGGCGCAAATTGTGACGCAGTAGTGCATAAAGCTGTGCAAACAGTAGACGCTAAGCAGCGTGTCGAAGCATATACGACAAAGATTGTAGGACAGGAGACGTGACACCTCTGTTATAAAAAAGAACTAAATTCGTGCGAAGTGGGCACTATATTTAAACGCGAAAAGCAGATCGATGGCGCCGTTCCTTCCTGGCACCTGTTCGCAAAATTGAATCTGTCAACGAATTCATAGTTCATTGTTCTAAGCTTTTCCAGCATATGCCTAGTTGAAAACCGTCAACGTACTGAAAACAGGTGACGAAACTAGCATGCGAAAACGAATTATAGTGGAATACCGACACTATTGGAACTAAAAAAGGTTGTGCAGAGCGATGCAAGTTGGCATCGAAAATTGACATTCATGAAGGCCGGTCGACCGGCCGCAACGTTTGTAAACGAATTGAATTGTACATTTTTGATGTGGGTATGTTCATTTTCGCATATATCTTCGGGGTCAACGTATACTTGTTTCTTTCTATATATATCAGGGTGAGATATATGGCACTGAAAACAGTCAACAGTACTAGAAGTGAAGTTTAGCGGAACAGACAATTGGGAAAGTTTGTTGGGCTCGATGTTACGAACGTTCGAACGAAGAAATAAATGTAAGGTTGCTGTAGTGCCATACGTCTATCGCATGTCACATGGCTTAAAAAGCGTGGCAAAAACGTTGGGCGTTTAAGTAGCGTTTTCGGCACCAAAGCAAATGAGTGGCATCTGCGCCGCCTTTGAGCGGAAATCGGAAAGAAGGCATTGTCTCCATAGACAAGCATACTTACTTAAAGAGCGGATACTCCCGTAGGGCCCTGTGGCCGAGCTACTGCACTGCTTTCACAGCCACGAGCGGCTGGTTAGGCCTATAATGTTCTTCCGAGATTTGGGACGGTAATTGGCATAAATGATCAAAACAAGAAAAACTGTTTCCGAGGCTGGAATTTGAACCCTTGCCCTCATGCTCCGAAGGCGAGTGTCTTTACCTCTAGGCTATACACCCATGCTCTGTTAAAGTGAATACGTGTACATCTAAACCATATGAATGTGTTCTACCTATGGCGCAAAACAAATGAAGACAATAGTTTCTATGCAGATTTTACTTATTTTCGTGGTAGCGCATTAAACGTCCTCTGCAGGACACGATGTAGAGTCGACATGGAGGATTGTACACATCAGTAAAATTTTTCCTCTGAGAAAATTTAATGCCAAACTTGCGTTTCGGTGGCCCTCATGAGGCGGCTATTACATGTGCTGACTAACGAGTGGAAGCGAGCATAAATACGATAGATACGCCAGCTGGCGAGTAATCAGACGGTTGCCTGCCCGGCCACGAAAAGGCTCGAGTGGCCGTTCTTAGTATAGTGTATTTCTCTATGTTGTCTCTGCAACGTTTGCGGCGTTAAGCGTAACTCCGTTTTCGTATATGGGGCAGTCGAGGCGCTGCATCAACGTGGGCCATAAAGAGCATGAGAAGGCCAACAAGACTGACAGGCTGTCGCACACATAGTCGCACATCGGAGAGCATTGTGACAAATGTGGATGCGAACCCTACTTTGAGCTACGCACTATCATTCAACGCCATAGGAAGCAACTCGTAAGGCATATAGCAATAGGGTACCATATTATGACAGAGTGAATACGATTTTCTTTAGGAAACAGACATCGATCAGGCTCAATCTTTCGTGCATAATGTCAACGTCTAATAGGTATGAGCGTGCCCATGACTACTGATCGCGCTTGTTCTGTATAATGTTTTTTGGACTGCAAGTAAAATGATGGCGTACGTGTTCATTTCAATATACTTCATAGTTGCATGTCAGCGCCCGTTCTTCCTTGCCATATTGCTTGTTACACTAAAAGAATGAGAACGTCGAGGCAACCTGACTGATATTTTCGTAAAAATCAGCTATTTGACTGCAAACGTAGCAGTAGGGGTTACCGTATTACGGGTGCCTCTAAAATATTGCGCTGGTTGTTGTTCCTTGCGTTATGCCTGCGTGTTGCAATCCAAAGGAAAGATTCGCAACACAAGACCCTAAACTAGAAGTGCCTCAACCGAACCCACAGATATTGAGCATAAAGCAGGTTGTCGAATGCGATGCAAGTTGCTGCCGAAAACGTTCTTTGCTTTCGCGGGGCTCAAGGAACATATAATCTGCCTTTCATCATGCGGTCACCATTTCTGAACAAGAAGCTAGGGGTGTTCGAACTTCGCTTTCCTTATTGAACTACATATATAGAACGTAGAAATGTTTCAGTAAGACTGCAATCTGATGAATCTGAACGGGGCCAATTGCTATAATCCAGATCTGGGGTCGCGTTCTCGTTCTCCGTCATTGCGTTTGTTGTGGCGGGGAAGAGCAGGTGATTGAACAGGCTATAAAAAGTGCTATCGTTCCTTCGTGGCCGTGGCAAAGCACACTCAAGCGCAGAACACTTCTTGAAGCACAGGAAGCAACATCAAGGCACAGAAACGCGAGACAAGAAGACGTTACGAACAAGAAAAGCAACCACGCGCCAAATGTGAGAAACAGGATGAGCGTGCTTCTCGCGTTTCACGTAGAGTAAGCGTACGTTTCCTGGTGTTAGTTTTACGTTATATGATAAGCATGAAGCGCTATTGTATTGGCACTGCAGTTGAACTTTATTCCATGGTACTGAACCCTAACGGTAACTCAACGGAACTATTTCAACAAGTGCTGCCAACTCGACAAGTCTTTGTCACTCGGCGCGGCATTAGCTCAATTTGATTGAAAAACTTTATTCAATAAATAAGAGACATAAGGAAGCCTCAAGGGTGAGTCCCTAGTCCAGGACTCCAGTGGCCGTTGTTGTACGCTCAGTCTGATCCAAGAGACCCTTCTGGGTCTTCAAATCAGCTCGAGCACATGATATCACGGGCAAGCTGCCATATTCCGCAGGCGTGAGAGCAAATAATTCATCAGTCTCAGATGTCTTCGTTTTTCTATTGTCTTTGCACTGATGTTAAAATGTTCTATTGATCTAATCTCGAGTAGCTCATCCTTTTTTTTCTGTGGTCTGTGTGTGCTGTTAGTGACTCATCCTAATTTAACGGTCTCCATGATCCAAGTCTTAACTGTATATTTATTCTTACGGCGGAGCTGTGGTCGGCGTGTGAATAATGGACAGTATATATACCCAGAGAGGCCGTCGCTTTTGGACGCTTTTGTTTCCATACGCATTTCAGCTTTCTTAAATTAGATTTTGTTAACGAACGTTTCCTAACATTTGACAGGAGAAATATAGATGAACAGTGCTGCCATTCCATCGTATTCATTTGCACTTTGAACTTCCCAGAGAAGAACGCTAATTAACGTATTAAGTGCGGTTTACCCACCTGAAGTATTATGCTAGGATACTTGCTGAACTTCATCGACAATAGGTCAACGCAATTTTTCGCGCAAAAATATTCTCCAAGCCACTCGGCTCTAAATGCTCAAGTACAATTGACGCGAAGACTACCCTGACGCTGAGCACTGTTGAATGAGTTGAATATCTTAAAAGTCTATGGTTCACCCATCAAGGACTGTCGCCACCATCGTACTGCATTGGTTTCTTCCACGCCATTGAAGTCATTATTCCGCAGCTTTTTTCTTTAATAGCGAAAGTGTTAAAGCTGGAGGTAAAACGTATGATCGAAGAAAACTATCATCATCATAAACGGGCATGTGCCACAGATATTGGGTAAATCCCACTACTCACCACCGGTCCACTAAAAGTGAAGAAGGTAACGGTTAGCCCAACAGATGGCTGCGAAGCGACAGCAGCGAGCCGAAGACCCCGAGTACGTAACACGAGAAATACTAGGGAACGGGAAAGGCAACGGCGGCGTTATAACGAGAGAACACCAGAGATCGGGAAAGGCACCCTAGCATCACCTAGCTAAAGCCTAGCAACAACCTAGAAGCAACCTAGATGCAACGTAGCATAACCTAGGTAAAGGCTAGCAACAAGCTATAAGCAGCCAGATTACACTCCAGAATCGTCCAGTTTCGCTGTTTCCAAGCCTTGGGCAACTGCCCTACTCTCTGCGGTCAACGTAACCTACATACAGAGCGTTTCAGCGAAGACAAATATTTAAGGACAGGATTTTTTAGTTTTGAATTACGCTTCCTTCAAAAATAACGCCAGCTGTTGTGGACGACGCGTGAACATTAATATAGGTCGATTCAAAATCCCTTAACAACTTTTCTGCGGATTAAATTGTAACTGAAATATTGAAGCAAGATTCTCGCATGCATGCCATATCTAAAACCAAGATAACCTCCACACTTTGCTGCCGAGGTGACATCAAGGGCAGGAAAAAGGCTACAACACCACGAGGCCTGTAACGAGCAGTCGAGGCACAGAGAGTCGGGCCATGATCGTACAGGTTTAATTTCAAAGTCAAAGCAAAGATCTGCACGAGGCTTAGCCGTAAACCGCGTTAAAGCCGAAATTTATACATTAGATAATGGTTCAGAAGAATCCGCTTTGCGCAAGTAATTGAACAAAGCTAATATGGACAAGCTGCCTTTCACATGCAGTCATATGTTAGGATAGGAAAGCAAATACCAGCCTCCTTCTGTAACTCAGAACTATTGCCCGGGTTAATTGCAAACCACTGAAGAGAGCCACCTAAACGCTTCCAGCGATTTGATGTTTTCGACGTAATGCTCACCCGCGTGAAGTGTGCGCATATGTTCTCATTTCTAGGCTGATTGGCACGGCGTGCTATGACATCAGCGTCTGTGCATTCGTGTTGCAAAAAACAGCTAGGTAAGGATGCCGCAATGATTTTTCATTATGTTGGCAAATAACCTAATTATGAGCGCATGAATTAATACGAACTCAGCATTATTATGTTACTAATGTCATTGCTCATAAAGGTACGCTCTCGTTAAATTGTCGGCAGTTTTCGAGGAAATATAAACAGTGTTGCCATACTTTCAAGAACGCTTTTTGTTTTTCATGACATTCCTAGAGATATAGGGAACATATTGTATTTTAATTGTATTGCAATAACAGTTATGGCGACATTCCAAGCGAAAATTTGCCGTCTGCGTCGCTGTGGTGGTCCGCATAAAACAAGTGCGATACCCTGACCACGCATAGCGTATAATTTCGCTTGCGAATGTTGTGGGTGGGCGGGATCATCGCGGATCTGCACAGCGTCAACGCGAACACCAGCGTGGCGGTGCAAGACGGGACTTGCGCGCTGTTTATGATGGAAGTAGGTAAAATGCGCTGAAGTGGACACAAGAGCAGAGAACCACACAGCACAAGCGCCGCCCATCAGCTCTAAAGACAAAGTATGGCGGAATAGAAGGTGCGCACAAAACTTATCCGCCCATGCTCAGGAATGGCCTCCTCCTCGTCTCTATTGAGCGAAGCAATGCCATCCCGGCGTAAACGTGTAATTTTTCGAAACATTTCCCCCTTGGCTGAATGAGATGTCCAAGGGGGAGCCTCTGGAACGCAATTATGTGGTTTTGTTTATGTAAAACCATAGGGAGGGCGTCACTTTCATGGGGTTTTTTAGTAACGGTCAACTCAAGAACGGGCACCAGCCAGAGTACTGCATAGTGCCAGAGTACTGCATGTGAAGTTCTGCAGTACGCAGCCTTCTCTTTATTAAGCAAACACACAACTGGTTAATAGAGGCGATGATGATGGTCCTTGTCAGCATACCCCTTAAAACGCGGTGGCGACCGGTAGTTACCTGGCCTGTTCATTACAATCATGCGTTACACTATATATTACAGTCCAGCACCCTGGCTATCTCTTCTTCTTTATATAGGAGCTCCGAATATTGTAATGTACTGTTATCTACACCTGTCACTACTCCTATTCCATCAACGTGATGCCTGCCTTTTTCCACTCATATTCTAAAAGTCTCTTGTTTATATCAACCGCCGCCCTGCTAACATTTCCATCCACAATGAAGCCCATAGCGTCTGAAAGATATACGCGTTCCACGTGTCTTGTTGGGTGAATATCTTGGCATTCCATCACAATATGTTGCATATTTTGTGGATTTCTCTCGAAGAATGAACGTGTTTCCTCCTACTGTGACTGATTACTGCGTCATGTTTTTGTCCTCAGACAGCCAGCTAAATTACAGAGATTTGCTACTTGTGTAGTCACGCACATGCTCCCTTCATTTTTTTTCCGCCTTTGTAAATCTTCAGTCTTTTTTTTCTTGTTTCCATCCTTTTTCTCCATTTTGCCCTTTCTGGTTCCCTTTCTACTTTATAATACCTTATTGTATAGTAACAGCTTCAATTAACCTGTACTTGATTTCCAACTTCCTTCATCTTTTCCTGCATTCCATGTCCATGTTTTTTAGGTACAGGCACTTGTGCACTCTAGTCGTCCATTTCTTTTCCTCTATACTTCTCAGTGACTAAAACAAATCTTGATCTGCGCTTCTCTCGCTTCAAGCACAGCCAAACCCTTGCCCTGCCTCGCTTGGGGTCCTTCTGTGGGCCCCCAATGCCAATCAGCTCACTGATCTTTGACTAAGTTCCAACCAAGACAAAACCTTCGATTTCAAGCACACAGCTGCATTCGCGAACGTTAGGTATGGTCCCATTGCTCCTTTCCAAATTCTGGCCACCACCTCATATTTACTGTAATACCAAAGTGCGTAGCGTTTCCCTATTTCTGCATATCATTTTGCTTTTATTCTGACGGGTGTCTGCATAGGTTTTCCCTTCATTGATGCATACACTGAGGTATTCATAATGATTGACTTTGTGAATGGAATTCTTGTTAGATTTATCTGACATCAATGCTCCTGGCTCTCTTAAAAAATCATAATTCCAACTTTTTATGGGCTAAAATTTAGGACTACATATGTGACCTCAGTCAGTGGCGTAGCCAGGAATTTTGTTCGGGGGCGGGGGGGGGGGGGGGGCTCACGTTGCAGCGCGACCTCCTCCTTGAATTTTTAGAACGACTAAGTATATGAATAACATTTATTTATTTATTTATTTATTTATTTATTTATTTATTTATTTATTTATTATATCTCAAAGGCCCCGTATGGGACTTTACATGAGGGGTGGGCGTCATAAAATGGCGGTATCGATGAAGGTATATGTTAGGATGTGGTTGAGTCTGCTTCCTGGATGGCATTATTGAAGCGCGCAAAATCGCGGATGACTGCTGCTTCGTTCGGAAGGTCATTCCAGTCTCGGGCGGTGCGCAAAAAGAAGGACTGCTGAAATGAGGTTGTGTGGGCACGTGGTGGAATCACAGCCTTTGGATGACTTGTGCGATGACCTCGATGGACCGGCTGGATGAGGTGGTTGTCACGCGGGGTTGAATAAAAGAATCTGTGAAAAAGGCAGAGACGTGCAATACGACGATGAAGAGCGAGGGTAGAAAGATTTAACTGGGATTTGAGGGCGGAGACGCTCGAGTAGCGGGAATAATCTGAAATAATGAATCTGGTTGCTCGGTTCTGTACTGACTCAAGTATTTCGATATGATTAAGGATTAGTTTGGTGGGGGTCAAAGACAGCAGATGCATACTCAAGTTTTGGTCTGACAATGGTTTTATAAGCGAGTAGTTTAACGGAAGGTGTTGCCATGGAAATGTTACGGCGTATGTACCCGAGAGCGCGGTTAGCGGAGTGAATTATGTGATTTATATGGTCGCCCCAAGATAGGTCACTCGAAAGGTGGACACACAGGTATTTAATCGAGTCAGTAGCAGCTATATGACAGTTGTTGATTGTGTAAGTAGCCGGCGTGTGATTTCGGCGACGATGGAAAGAAATTACTAATGTTTTTTTCGCATTAAGGGACATCAACCAGGTGGTACACCACTGCTGAATGCGTGAGAGGTCATGCTGTAGAGAGGAGACATCGGTGGGGTTATTTATAGGGCGGTAGAGGACACAATCATCAGCAAAAAGACGGATGTTAGATTCAACGGAAAGCGGAATATCGTTAATGTGTATTAGGAATAAAAGAGGCCCTAGGACGGTACCCTAGGGCACGCCGGACAAGACATGGGAGAGGTCGGAGGAGTGATCATTAACATGCACGAATTGTTTACGGTTTGTTAGGAATGCTTTAATCCAGTTTAAAACATGCCGATGAAGGTTTAGACGCGAGGTTTTTAGAAGGAGACGGGAGTGGGGTACCTTATTGAAGGCTTTTTCAAAATCTAAGAACAGTGTGCCAATTGGGATCTTACGGTCCATATGAAGGTGAATGTCGTGCAGGAATAATGTTAGTTGGGTCTCGCATGAGTGATCTTTACGAAAGGTTTGGGTGAAAGAAGTTTACGGATAATAAAAATGTAGCAACATGTGAAAACATGACGTGTTCCATGATCTTTGAACAAACACTAGTGAGCGAGATTGGTCAGTAATTATCTGCAAATGAGCGGTCACCTTTCTTGAAAACCGGAATGACCTTCCCAACTCTCCAGTCTAATGGGACTTCACCTGTGTCGAGTTACTACTGAAAAATGATTGACAATATGGAACTGCGTACATGTTTAGTATTTTTCAGAATTTTGGCGTTTATGCCATCTATACCGCATGACGAAGAGTTCTTTAATTGGTTAATAACTTTTACAATTCCCTCTGATTTGAATTCAATCTTTGGCATTGGCGGAAAAGCAAAACGCGGAAAATCAGGAAGTTCGTTGTTAGGTTCGTTACATTTGGTGGAGGTACGTGGGTTTCCCCTACGACCCTGGATCGTCGCTCCCGTAAGCTTCCCCCCCCCCCTTCGTGATACCAACATGGCCACCGAGACTCCTTCCCAGCCTGGCCCTTCGGCTGTCCACGTCACTTGTGGCGCAGTGTATCCTCAGCGGGACCCCCCCATCTTCTCGGGCTCCGGTGAATCGGACGTGGACGAGTGGCTGTCGAGGTATGACAAAGTCGGCGCCAGCAACAGATGGGACGATCCAATGAAGCTTGGTTATGTGCAATTCTACCTTGCCGACATAGCCCAACTGTGGTATCACAACCACGAGGCCGAGCTTCCATCTTGGTCAGCTTTCAAGACTGCTATCAAGGACGTCTTTGGACGGCCTGCGGCTCGCAAGCTTCTCGCCGAGCAGCGCTTGCGTCAGCGTGCGCAACAACCGGGTGAGACCTACACGGGTTACATCGAGGATGTCCTCCATCTGTGCACCTGCGTCGACCCCGCTATGCCTGAGGAGGCCAAAATCAACCACATCTTGAAGGGCATCGAGGACGGCGCCTTCCAGCTGCTGCTCGCGCGGAATCCCACCACAGTCGCTGCGCTAGTTTCACTCTGTCAGAGTTTCGACGAATTGCGCAGGCAGCGCGTGATCGCCCGTCAGGCCCTCCCGACCCCCGACACGCTCTCAAGCTTGCAGCTAGCTGTCCCTCCGGCCGCTCAGCCGACTCTCCAGCCCACGATCAAAGACTTCATCCGTGAAGAAGTCGCGCGCCAGCTGTCCTTACTGCCGCTCACTCACGAGCCGGCGCATCCTCTGGCTCCGGGCATTCAACAAGCCATTCGGACGCAAGTTGCTGAGGCTCTCCCACCCATGTTCCAACAACCGCCCGTCACTGCGCCGCTTACCTACGCCGCCGTTGCTGCTCGGCTCCCTCAACAGCCTATGCCCTCTGCTCCACCTCGACCACTGATGCCGCCTTGGCGACCACCGCGTATCACCAATCTATGCCTTACGCTCCACCTCGGCCACTTACGCCGCCCCGTGTCTTGCCAACATCCGCGTATGCTTCGTCGCCGCCCATCCCAACCCGCTCGGCTCCGTCTTTCCGCCGCTCCGACGCGTGGCGAACCCCGGACAATCGGCCCATCTGTTTCTCCTGTGGCCTCGCCGGCCATGTCGCTCGCCATTGTCGCCTGGTTCCTCCAACATTCGACGCCGTGGGCATGCCAGTTGCGTCGTCGTCCAGGTCGCCCC
The DNA here is from genome assembly GCF_013339695.2 of Rhipicephalus sanguineus. Classification (NCBI taxonomy): domain Eukaryota; kingdom Metazoa; phylum Arthropoda; class Arachnida; order Ixodida; family Ixodidae; genus Rhipicephalus; species Rhipicephalus sanguineus. The sequence continues at coordinate 159,383,266 of NC_051176.1, forward strand.
CAAACTACGCCCCTCCTCACTTCGACGCCGACGGCAGGCCGGTCGCTTCGTCGTCCCGGTCGCCACAGGAGTATGCCCGTGATCAACGACCCAACGACACCCACCGGTCACCGTCCCCTCGACGACGCTCCCTGTCACCTATGCGTCGCCGACCTGCTGCGCAAGAGGGAAACTGATCGCTGCAGTTCCGGAGGCAAGAACTGCATGCGAAGCGAACTGCCCAAGGCCTCCGTCTTTTTCGCCGCAAAACGTTATCGACGTCAATGTTGAAGGGACCACGGCCCAAGCGCTAATTGATACCGGGGCCGCCGTTTCCGTAATCTGCGAGAGCCTCTGCCGCCAGTTAAAAAAAGTGACCACGTCGCTCTCAGGACTCATGCTCCGCACTGCGAACTCGCAGTTCATAGTACCTTCAGCCGTGTGCACCGCGCGCGTTAATATTCAAGGAGAACTTTACGTCATTGAGTTTTTCGTGCTGCCGTCCTGCTCTCACGACGTTATCCTCGGCTGGGACTTCCTTTCACGTCATCGCGCCATCATAGATTGCGCCCGAGCAGAAGTCGCCCTTACGCCGCTGCAATCTTCTGTTTCGGGGCCTACCATATCTGACGCATGTAAACTTGTCATTGCTGCCGACGCTGACGTAGCCCCAAACACGTCCACCCTTGTCGCCTTGACTTGTCCGGCCGCTCCTGACGGCGCTGTCCTGTTCGCCCCGTCAGAGCTGTTTCTCCGCCGCCACGCCCTACGACTGCCGTTTGCCGTACTCGCCGTCGAATCCGGCGCTACCATCATGCCGATTGCCAACTTGCGCACCTCGCCCGTTCGCCTACTTCGCGGGGAATGTTTGGGAAGCATACATGCCGTTGACCTGCTTCGCTTTCTGGAGTTCGCTGACGCCCCACTTCACCACCAGCTGAATGCCATGACAGCCCCTGTTGCGGCACCTCCGAAGTCAGACATTTTTCACCCTTATGTGTCCCCGGATCTATCATTGGACCATCGACGCGAACTATTGGCCCTTCTAGAAGAGTTCCGCTCATCCTTCGACTGCGGTCAGCCATCTCTGGGTCGCACAACGAGCGTCACGCACCACATCGACACCGGTGGTCATGCCCCTTGACGCCAACGACCATATCGCGTTTCGGCGGAAGAGCGCCGTGTTATCAAGTCGATGATATGCTCACGCGCGGAATCATTCAGCCATCTGAGAGCCCCTGGTCGTCCCCTGTCGTGCTTGTGCGCAAAAAGGATGGCTCTATCAGATTCTGCGTCGACTACCGCCGCCTGAATAAGATAACTCGGAAGGATGTATACCCGTTGCCACGCATCGACGATGCCCTCGATTGCTTGCAAGGAGCAGAATATTTCTCGTGCTTGGATTTACGATCGGGCTATTGGCAAGTTCCACTGGATGACCCTGACCGCCCGAAGACTGCGTTCGTTACTCCCGATGGGCTTTATGAGTTCAAGGTGATGCCCTTCGGACTCTGCAACGCCCCAGCTACCTTCGAACGAATGATGGATGACATCCTTCGTGGCCACAAGTGGAATACCTGCCTGTGCTACCTTGACGACATTGTTGTATTTTCCCGCGATTTTCCGACTCATCTTGTTCGTCTTCGCGCTATTCTCACGTGCCTCGCCTCTGCTGGCCTTCAACTTAACATCAAGAAGTGCCATTTTGCTGCGCGCCAACTCACCATACTAGGTCACGTCGTCTGCAAGGAAGGCGTTCTTCCGGATCCCGCTAAACTTCGTGCCGTGGCCGAGTACCCCAATCCCAATTCCATCAAGACGCTCCGAAGCTTTATTGGGCTGTGCTCGTATTTTCGTCGATTTGTGCGCGACTTCGCTTCTATCATCGCACCTCTTACCAACCTACTGACAGCCTCTAACGGCCTGTCGGCTTGGTCACCAGAGTGCGATGAAGCTTTCATGACGCTACGGCGCTTATTAACGTCACCTCCGATACTCCGTCACTTTGACCCTAATGCGCCTACGGAGGTCCATACTGACGCCAGCGGTGTCAGTCTTGGTGCTGTACTGGCTCAACGGAAACCAGGATACGACGAGTACGTTGTTGCTTACGCGAGTTGAACCCTGAAGAAAGCGGAGTGCAACTACTCAGTCACTGAAAAAGAGTGCCTCGCCATAATCTGGGCTTTGACCAAGTTCCGTCCGTACCTTTATGGTCGCCCTTTCGAAGTAGTCACGGACCATCACGCGCTCTGTTGGCTCTCATCTCTGAAAGATCCTTCAGGCCGCCTCGGTCGTTGGGCGCTTCGGCTGCAGGAATACGACATTCGTGTTGTGTACAGATCCGGCCGCAAGCACTCGGACGCTGATGCGCTATCCCGCTCACCGTTACCGTCTGACACAGCTTCGCCGTCAGCCACGTCAGCTGTCTTAACGCCCCTTGACTTCGCAGACATGCCGTCGGAGCAACGCAAGGATGCGTGGATCTCCGAACTCGTCGACTTTCTGACTGGTTCATTGGTTCATCCAGCGTCAAGAACTCTCCGTCGTCAAGCCACGCATTTCGCACTCCGCGACGGCCTCCTCTATCGGCGTAATTACGCACCTGATGGTCGGAGGTGGTTGCTAGTGATCCCGCACCACATGCGCACAGAAGTCTGCACTGCTTTTCACAACGACCTGCAAAGCGCTCACGCTGGCGCTCTGAAGACTTACAACCGCTTGCGTAAGCGATACTACTGGCGCGGCATGTAGACGTTCGTGCGCAAGTACGTACGTGCTTGTACTGCTTGTCAGCAGCGTAAAGCTCCACCTCAACGCCCAGCCGGTCCACTTCAGCCTCTACCTTGTCCGGGACGTCCATTGGACCGCGTCGGCATCGACTTATATGGCCCGCTTCCCCCGACTTCCTCTGGGAATCGGTGGAACATTGTTGGCGTGGACCACCTCACCCGTTACGCAGAGACTGCAGCACTTCCAACGGCTACCGCAAGAGAGGTTGCGTTTTTTATCTTGCGCAACTTTGCCCTTCGCCACGGTGCTCCCCGTGAACTTTTGAGCGACAGAGGGCGTGTTTTCCTGTCTGACGCTATTCAGGCCTTACTCGTCCAGTGCAACATCGTTCATCGAATGACCACCGCATATCATCCGCAGACGAATGGCTTCACGGAACGATTTAATCGCACACTCGGTGATATGTTGACAATGTACACGGCATCAGACCAGACCAACTGGGACACCGTCCTGCCGTTCGTCACGTACGCGTACAACACCGCAACGCACGCGACCACCGGTTTCTCACCTTTCTTTCTTTTATACGGACGCGACCCGTCCTGCACGCTGGACACTATGCTTCCCTATACGCCGGACTCGTCTGAATATACTGCGATTTCTGACGTTGCCAGATACGCCGAAGATTGCAGACAATTAGCCCGTTCGCTGACCACCGAGGACCAAGGCCACCAGAAGCTACGGCACGACACTGACCGACCTCTCTCTACTTTCACGACTGGTGACCTCGTTTGGCTCTAGATCCCATCGAACACTCCTGGCCTTTCCTCGAAATTACGTGCCCGATATCAGGGGCCCTACCGCATTCTTTCTCGCACGTCTCCTGTCAATTATGAGGTTGAGCCTCTGACAGCATCCCACGATTTACGTCGTCGTTGTCGGGAAATCGTCCATGTCAGCCGCCTGAAGCCCTATTACGACCCCGCTATACTGACAACGCCTTAGGTCGCCAGGATGGCTCCGCTATTCACCAGGGGCCAATGTAGTGAAGAGTACGTGACGACGACGAAGAGCGAAGAAAGCAAGCCACAGTGCGAGCGACAGCCACGCGCCCCGAGCTTGCGCTTGCCTGGATCTTGGCCCTTGACGTTCCACGGTGTTCTCGCAGTTTGTACGTGAATAAATCACGTGACAGTAAAGACGGAACAAAATGCAGAGTTGACGGATGGAACGTCGCAATCGGCAACGGGGGATCCATAAGTGTCACAAAGAGAGACTGTGGTTTCGTCGTCCGGTTTCATAATTTTCCAAAAGCGTCGTGGGTATGTACATGTATTACCATGTACATACAACGTCACTGGTATTACCATTAACATGTATTACCAGTGACAGTCTGTATTAGATGCTGCAAATCACTTCTTGAATGCTGCCCTCTGTTAAGAACGAGTAAGAAATGTGTTTTTTTCGTAGATATATTATGTTGGCACGCCCGCAAAATCTTTCCAGGAATAACTGTCTTCAGTCTTTTCAATATTTTTTTTGTGTGTGTAACAGGTATGGCAAATATCACGTAAACTTCGGATCTGCATCAGTTTTGAACTGTAGAAGCGCCTGATAACAAAAAAATGAAGTCCACAAAATAACCAGGACGAGATAAAATATTTTAATGCAGATTGTTTACGCAAAATGTTCATCTTTTTGCACAAATGATGCGGCCAGGGAAAAGCAATGGGAAAGTACACCTCGAATACAAGCAAAACATAAATCACCGGAAACAGTGCCCAGTATGCTTACGCAAAACTTCACAAATGTACATTTAAATATGTAATCAATAAACGGAACTAAGCAATGATCACTATACATAATGCCCAACTGATATGTCCTTGGGCCAAGCTGCTGTCTCGGACGCACCATGTGGACAGAACTATAAAGGAAGAGCGCAGAAAAAACGAAAGAAACTATTTCAAAACTGTTTTAAAAGTGCGAACCACTATTGTGCACTCAATATAAAAGGAAGATTGCCGCTTCTAGTTCAGAAAGCAATGAAGAACAAAAACGACAAATGAAAGTAACAAACAATGCTGCTGGTACGGCTTCCCAATAGTTGAATTTGTTTGGTAACGCCGCGTATGCCGACCTCTCAGTGAACAAGGTGAAGATGTCGATTGGCTGGTAATGTCCACCTGATGCCTGTATTCTTATGTTTATATTAGGTCACAGTGTTAACTGCTAAAAGGTACAAAATCCTCACGGCTTTAAAAGGTGGTTAACAATAATATTACGTCAGAATTGCGGGCTCATTGACCTGAACTCCGGAACAGCCGTGTCTTTTCCTTTCGTTGGCGCTGATTTTTGTCCTGCTCGGTATCAAAGGACAACGTTGACCCGGCGAGGAAGCTTAGCGAAACGGTCAATGACTTCCGACACGCTGATGTCGACATTCCTGTGGGCGTACAGAAGTGCCTGGCCAACCATGCGTTTCTCAGACATCGTGAAGCGCAAGTAGTTCTTAAGTAACCTCATGCTTGAAAACGTTCTCTCTGCGCTGGCAGTGGTCACTGGAAGGGTGACTAGAATCCGGAGTAGCTTGTACACATTCGGATAGAATCTGCTGTCGCAATGAGAGGGGCATAGGTTCCTGTACTGGGGCGCTGGCTTGCTGCTTTGTTCGCCCACTTTGTCCACCATAGTCGCAGTTCACCAAAACCAGCCCTCGTTTCGCCGTCAAGCGCAAAAACGGTCAGGAGATTTTCTGCCCCTTTCTCCCGATCATCTTGCATTGGTGGTATTGCGGATGGTACAAATAATGAAAACTCCTTTAGAAGTGCCCTGTGCTTTTCGAACCGTTGGTTTAACTGGGCTAGTACGTGGTCTATGAACGGAATCAACAGGGTCCTGCGAAAATATTCTTCCGCGCTTTCGAATGCATTGTTCCCAAGGTTTTGCTTCCGGACACCGGCTCGACGGCTGTTGATTTCCACATTCAGTTTTTCTGCCAATGCCTGCACTTTTGCAAATATTTTTTGAGAAAGAAGCATTCGTGTTCTTGCGGTCACTTTCAATTGTCTGCTGTACCACTTCTATGTCGTCAATGACAGCGCTCATGTCGATACTCCTCGTCTGCAGCTTCTCTGACAGTGGCAAAATCAGTGCTAACACGTGCTCCGTCACATGCAGGCTTACAAGGAACGCTGGTGAAAAGAGTGCCAACATTAGACTGTTTTCCTCCACTAGACTTTCGCCATTTCCGTTAAACTTAATCTCCTCTAGTGCTGCGATCAACGGCTCAAAGAGGCTCACAAATGACAGCACTGCATCGTGCTTCTCGGCTCAGCGCGTTTCGCATAGTCCCAAAAGGCGCCACCTTGTAGACTCGGGACAGCTCAAACTTATCATTTTTCGCAAAACGTGTGAGCGGCTAGAAGATTTACGGAAAAAGACTGACGTCGCCTTCAGAGTCCCAAAACAGTTTCGAATGTCTGTGATGGAGCATGCCGCACACACAACTAGATTAAGGGAGTGACACGCGCAGCGACTACATAGAGTGCGGCTGGATATTTTTCACGAACAGCAGCTTGAACACCATTCGTTTTGCCGGCCATCGAACTTGCACCATCGTAGTCTTCACCACGGAGATGCTGCATGCTAATTCCCATTTCTATAAGGAGCCTTATGATGGTGTCGGCGAGGACCCGGCCATTTGGTCGTGAATTGGCACAAAGCCTAAGAACACTTCTTCGATTCCGTTCGCATCCTTATTAAGGTACCTTGCACAAACAGTAAGCTGCTCGATACCAGCAACATCCGTCGTTTCATCAGCATGTGCGGAAAAGCAGCCTGCAGCGTTTACTTTTGCTACTAGGCTTTCCTTGATGATTGCAGCAGATATTTCTATAATGTGGTTTTGTACATCTGGACTAAAATATGAGGCCTTATTTGGGCAACTTTCCGAATGCCTTTTTATATCTGTGTCGCCACAATCCGCGCGCATGCGAAGCAGCGCTCTGATGTTGCCTGTATTTGTAGAGCAGGCTGCGCTTGAATCCATGGGACCACTGTCTCTATGTCCACGGAGAGCCACACCTTGCAGCCCGCAAAAGAGAACTGTCTCAACAATATGCTGTAACTTCCTTCGGGTCTCTCTTATTTGAATTTGCCTGCCATGGTCCAGTTGATCAACAACACTGGGCACACATCCTGAGAAGGTTTGAAGAAAACTATCGGCTACCAGATGAGCGTCAGTGTGATATTTAGTGAATTCATGTGCACCGAAGACTTTGAGGGCGTGCTTCCACTTTTTAAATGGCTTGGATACGAGGGCCTTAGTGCGCGCATGTTGGCCCTTGCCAATCTCACTTCTGCTAAAAAGGACACACACTCGGAAAAACGCACCCTCTTGAAGCGCTGAGTAGCTAAGCCATCGGTACCTGTCCAGCCAAGCCACGTAAACCTTCGTTTCTGCTTAAAATCGTTCATAAACTTAAACATATAGCATGGCGGAGGAATCCAAGGAGAAGCTAGCCGTTGATGTTTTGTGTCATCATCCACCTTTGACCCGTCTGTGTACAGCCCGATATCAAACTTGCTTCTGCTAACATTTTGAGGGTCACAAAAAGATAAATAATCAAATAAATGATAATCAGGCTGAAGCCCAATAAATCCCACCACCCGGGTGACGCCGCTGGTTGTTGGTGTATGAGAGCACGAAAAATTTCGGGGGGGGGGGGGGGGGCTGAAGCCCTATAAGCCCTCCCCCCCCCTGGCTACGCCCCTGACCTCAGTGTCACACATGTTTTCAGTCCTACAAAATCTTGCATTGTCCACTTGCAAAACGATATCTTCCGACCACACTGGTTTAAGAATTATTTAATTCGCCACTCGCTCATTACGCATGTCAGAAAAGTCAAACACTAAGTCACTGTTTTCCTCTGGTAGTTCTATACTCTTAACATAAAGTTTGAACAACAATGGAGATCGAGTGCATTCGTTCGTCAGTCCTCGATGAATTTTTGTAATTCGCACTCGGGAGAAAGCTTTTGATTAAGCGCCCACTCGCGCCGCAATGAGAAGCTCCTCACAAAGTACTCTGCGCGTTCAAATCTCGTATTACTTTGTTGGGTTTCGGAAGTTCGTCAATAAAGTTCTAAAGCTCTGCTCTACCAAGTTTGCACCAGGAGTCATGAAAACTGAACCTAATGTGACTTCCTTATTAATCAACGCTGCTCAGACAGCAACTGCTTCAGGTGGAGTGTACAGACAACGCCGTTATAAACTATTATGGCCACACCGCCCGACGAGGCAATAACGTCATTGCAGCCTCTACGGAGAAAGGGATAGAACCTCAAAAACTCTGTACTTGTGCTGTTTTTAAGAGCGTCTCGTGAACACACAGCACCCTTGTAGCATATTAATTAAGGACTTCCTTAACGCAAAGTAAGTTGAGCAGAAGACTACTAACATTCCAGGGCAATTTGACTGGATTGGGAAGAAATAAGAATAAAGATTATCGGAGAATACCTCACCAATTTACGGTTTCCAGACAACATCGTACTCTTCAGCAATGGCGGCAACAACTGTTAAAATATGATTGATTATTTAAATCGAAAAAGCGTCAAAGTAGGGCTGAAGATGAACATGTAGAAGAAAAAGATAATTCTAGGCGGTGAGGCGGGAGAACGAGAGTTCGTGACAAACAACCATACCCTAGAATTAGTATAAGAGTACGCATATTTATGTAAAATACTAACAGGGGAACCTACTCATGTATAGGAACTTCACCGAAGAATAAGGACGGGGTGGCGCGCATACGTTAGACATTCTCAGCTCATGATCGGCAACTTACGACTCTCACTAAAGCGGAAGGTATAAAAACACATATGGCGCCGAAACCTGGAGAATAACAAGGAAACTCGAGAAGTTAAGGGCCGCCCAGCGTGCGATGGAACGATGAATGATAGGCGTAACTATAAGAGATAGGAAGGCAACAGAGTGGATAAAAGAACAGAGAGGGGTAGCCGATACCCTAGTAGGCATTAACCAAAAAAAAGGGACTTGGGCAGGTCCCACAAAAGAAGGACAGGTAACCGACGGTCAGTTAACCGATGGCGTCGGAATAAATACCAAGAGATGGGAAGCGCAGCCGATGAAGGCAGGAGGTTAGTTGGGGCGACGAAATTAAGAAATCTACAGGCATAAAATGGAATGGGCTCACGCAAGACAGGGTGGGTCCGGAATCATTGGGAGAGGCCTTCGTCCTGCAGTGGACATAAGATATACCGATGCTGATGATGATGATTTCGGTGTCCATTTTGTAAGAAAGGTTTGTGCTATGGGCCTAATTGAGATTAGTTTAGCATACAGAGCCCTCTGCGGGCCCCGTCATTCGGGCCCTTTCTCCCAAGCCAGCCCGAGCTTCGCCATAAGACGGCAAACGCCGGCACAAATATTGACCCTTCGCCGGCAGCGCTAACCGCGTCAAGAATGGCCCCATGCGGCCTCGCCAACAAAAGCCCTACTTGGCTCGCGCAGGCAGCGCCAGTATTGGCATACAGCCGGCTCTGCCTTTAATAGTCTCCCACCTTGCCCAATGGTGGCGCGATGCTCATTTAAAAGAAAAATACGGCGCGATAATATGATCGCTGAAACACACACACACACACACACACACACACACACACGCACACACACACACACACACACACACACACACACACACACACACACACACACACACACACACACACACACAAATCTGGCAGATCCCACGTACTGTGGGTGTCGATGTTATGCGAAGCAGTCAGCGATGAGCTGCATACGCCGCATTGTTTAGCTTTGAGACAAATCATGTCATTCATGTAATGACATGTCATTGGTTATAGCATGTTTGTCATGCATGCATGCACGGCCGCGAGAGCACGAAGACGTAGCTGACGAGATAGATAGATAGATAGATAGATAGATAGATAGATAGATAGATAGATAGATAGATAGATAGATAGATATATAGATAGATAGATAGATAGATAGATAGATAGATAGATAGATAGATAGATAGATTCTAGCCGAAGGGAAAATTCGAACCCGTATCCTAGATCCGAAGGCGAGCGTCCTAACTACTCGGCTATCCAGGTATGCTAGCAGAGCATAGCATAGCTTTGTATAGTATAGTGTAGCAAGGGGGTGGGAAAGGGAAGTGAGCGTTAGGAGAGATATGATGGTCAGGAGGAGAGAAAGGAGAAGGGGAAATAGTAGAGCGTAGCAGAGAAAGAATGAGAAGGAGAGAAATGGAGAGAAATAAATGCAGAAAGAAAAAGAGAGACAGAGATGATCAACGAAAGAGAGAGAAAGAAGTAGAGAGAGAAAAAAAAGTAGAAAGAAAGACGAAGCAAGCATCGCGCCGTCCAGCAACCAGATACCTAACCACATGGCCAAGCCGCGCATGCGCAGTAGCTAAGCCACGCCCAACAACGGAGACATTGCTAGCAACCTCCGCTGCGTACTCCCGAGCAGGAAGCCGCGCATCTCGAAGCTAGTAGTGTTGCTCGACGGGGAGTACGAGCGGCGACGGGCCCGTGCTTCGCTGTGCCAAGCTTAGCGCGACTTAGCAGAAACTGCCCGCAATTTTTTCTATAAGCGAAGATAAGAACGAACTGTACGCTTTCGAACAAGCACTTACAAGCAAAAAGCTTCGTGAATCTTGTACCTGAGGAAGACACTGCATCTTACACCATCAAAAAAAAAGGGATAGTAATAAAAAAATTCCCCGGCCATTTCGGCAACCTAAAGATTTGTTAGAGCGTCTCACAACATTATTTTACACCATTTCGAAATCACCGAGTGTAAGATGTAGGTAGTTAGGTAGAGTGAACTGGGTCATTTGGAATGATAAGAGGCGCTCTTTTCTGGCTAATTCACATTTGTCCGTAGAAAAGCAACAATCGTTCTACTGCTACACATCGCTGAAGGATGCACAAAAAACAACTGGTGACATCATGGATGGAGTAAGACATTCTACTGTGGCTTTATAATGTTATGGATAATTACTTCACAAGTGCAAGATAGGAATAGGAACTAAGGCACGGAGGAAATACGAGGCACCATTTTGCCAGCGTTATTAAGAGAGCTGTATCCAGTACCTCTGGGTTCAAGAAAAAAGGATGCAATTAAAATTTATCATGTCAGGAAATAACGACTTTACTGTTGCAGGAGGGATAAAGGGAGCTACGTGTTTATGGTAAAACATGTAACGCATGCGTGAGCACCTTCGAGCTGTTATGCTGGTCGCATTGAAAGGAGCACGTTTTTGTACTCTTTTGTGGTTGTAGAGATGGCATTACGTAATTAACCGCGCCGTTCCATGTATGCTGCGATGAACAATGTCGCGACTTGTTCCTCCGGATGTCAGCATAGGGCACCGCGCTTCGTTCAAGGTAAGGACATAGGTGGTACATACGCGATACGCCCATACTCCGACCACACAGGCATGCGCGGATGTTACAAACGCTGTCGGCCCCCAATTCAACGGCGAAACCACGTCATCCCAAGCGGTGCTGGAAAGCTTTCAGGAAATCATTTTGGGAATAAGACACACACACACGCACGCACACTCTGTGCACTCAAAGTGTGGCGGTGCGCATAAGGAACTCGCATATCTGTAGGTGTCTGACATGCACTGATTCCTTAAATTATGCAGCACCAGGTGGATCAGCCTGAGAAGCGAGAGCAGCGTCTTAACAGCAACTCTAGGCTTTGCCGGAATGTTGAATGGCTAATTCTCGTTATAGCAGCGGCCGTTCATTCTGTCGCATACTAATGGCTTATGCACAGTGTGTCGTCACCCTGGCACCGCCTGCAAAAGCATACTAGCTCGCGCTTCAGAGAGGCAGTCATAAAATCCGTGAGGTCTTCTTGCATCCGGCATAGCAAGTGTGCCGGAAAAGACTTCATTAAGCCACCTCTCCAGCGGCGCTCCTTGCCGCTAATTATTCTTTTTTTCATTAATTTTTGTTTTCGCGTAAGGCAGCGCTCTCGCGCGATCCGCGTAAAAGCAGTGGTGGTAAGGCGGATAGTCGACACGCTATACGAATTGAGCTCACAGCGAACGCATTAAAGATTTCAATGCTATCTAAATTAACGCGAGCCCAGCGGTCCGCGAGATTCGCAAGACTCATTTGCAAGCTTTTCGCACGCACGCACGCGCGCACTCACGCACGCATGTTTGAAGATCTGGGGAAGGAATAACGCGTAATTCTATTACCGACTCGTGTACACGGCTCCCTGTAGTCTGGTAAATATATTAACACCGTACTTGGAGGCAGCGCAAGTCGCCATTTTGTGGTCAAAGCAAACAAATCAAGATATCTCTGTTTGGGTACAAAGCCATGGTATTACTAAAAGGAGGACACCTTTCAGGGTATCAGAGCATCGCCGTCAAGGCGATCGGATTTCATGTGAAGTACTGATTCATATGCAGATGAAGACTGTAGTGCATATCGGAGACCGTTTACAGGAGCAGAAGGTGTAGTATCTAAAGTCAAAAAGTAATACGAGACTGAGTAGAATATTCTGCCGCTACCACGAAGTTTTAAGCTTTATTTCATCGTTGAAACGGCAGTCAAACCTGTGCCGCGGTGCTCATTCGATGTTATGTGGCGTCATAATTCTATTGCATGACTTGGTGATTGTGTGGCGTGACACACAGTTGCACCACCCTATCACATAGCTCATATAGTGTTGCCATAATGCTGCTGTTCTTCGCCACCATGATATTGCTATCATTATCAGTGATTTTTTAGCTATCATAGGCGAAGACAGGGGGGTGGTAATTAAAAAAATGTCATTTATTACAAGTAATTAATTACGTTTAATCCGTTGCGTAGAAGTCTGATTTCCGCACGAACCAAATTGCAGCTCTGAGAAGTAGACTCATAAATTGTGATTATAATGGGTGAAGGTTTGCCGGTGTCACCACCAGCAGAGCAGGGTGTTGTGCTCAAATATTTAGCATTTTAAAATTTTATTTGCCGCTGTTTCGCGGTCATGGAACTTCAGACCGGAAAGTTTTGTTAGCAACACACATATATGGAAGCTCCTCCGGCAATAAAATGGACTTTTCTTTTGTTGCTCGAAAGGCGGACAACGGAAAGAGCAACTTTCGATAACGTGCACGTAAACTGTGCGCAAAGTAATATACGCAAAGCTTAGCCACTATAAGATATGGAAACAGCAGCTAGCTGCTCACCGAAGCTCAGTTATCGGCTAAGGGGCTGTCTCCAACTGCCTTAGCTCGCTAATTGTGGATGTTCTTGAATTATTAAAATTATTAAACCGAATATCCAATGAAGCGTTGTACATGCAATGGAGTACAGGACTTGCCAAAGTTTTTTTATTTTACATAATTCCAGTATGTCGGACGATGGTAAGACTTCTTGAGAGGCTTCGTCCATTTGCAACGCGTTTATACGCGTTTTCAATTTAATGAAACCAACAGACAATGAAGCCAAGGAAAGTATAGGGGAAATTATTCGTACTCTTTTAACTGTAGTCTAGTAGTTATGATACAAATGCAAAAATCTTAAAGTGGACAGAAAGACAACTTGCCGCCACTTGGGACCGAGCCTACAACCTCCGGATAACGTGTCCGAAGTTCTACCAACAGAGCTACAGCGGCGGTCGTGCTCCCTTCCACTTTACCAAGGCGAAAGCCTTAGATGCCTCATCAAACGCGAAAATTGACCGTCGGCGTCGCTCGGCGTCGGCATCAACCCGAGTGACACAAGAGAATCATCACGTGATGACGTCCCCAATGACATCATCGTGATGTCACAGATCGTCAGAATGTGTGACTTCACGTGAGGTGACGTCACCAACACATGACATTGCCACTTGGTCAAAGACGAGCCGGTAGCAGAGCCAGTGCAAAACAACGTTAGCTGCAGAAAGCTTCCGGAGGTGGGCGGGGGAGGATCAATAAATTGACTGAGAGGAAAAAAGAAAAGGACGGTTTTCACCTTGGAGTCGTCTAAGGGGAATGCATAAGGGACCCTCATTCATGAAGTGTTTGTATGATGTCTACTTGTATTGCTTTATTTGCAGTGAAAATTATGTACATGCATGTTTAATTGAATTGTTTGGTTGCTCTATTGTTGTACTTACATCGAAACCATGTACATGGATGCCGAATGCGCATAGCAGTAAGAGCCTCTGTCAGGCAATATGGCCTTTAGCTTTTACTTTTTTTTCCTGTATAAGAAAGAAATACAATAAACTTCAAACCTCAAACCCTGCAATTTTTGGGGGGGCATTTATGCGCACGTAAACCTGGCAATGTTAGCCAGTGCAGTCGTAGCCATAGCGACGAGTGTGGAACACTCTTTTTTTGCCAGCTGATGTCACGAAGGACGTGATCTTCTTACGAACTGGCAGCTGACCAACAAACCCTCTCACGCTACCTGAAGGCATCAACTCTGCCGGAACGAGACCGTCGCTATGAATGAACGAAAGAAGGGGAATTTTGAAGGGCTCCTTTTTTCTTTGTAAGGCACAACCTAATGAAAGCAGGAGACAAAAGAGCCTATGAAGGTTAGGCATACATTATTTGCAGCCTTACGTCAGAACGCGTCAGAACGTGCCCAGTGAAGCTTCTATAACAAATTTGATCAAGCAGCCGCACTTGTGCTGCGTTGAAGAAAACGCAGACCCTTGTCATGATTGGATGGTAGCACGTGTTTCTGGATAACGTTCAAAGCTCACAATCCTAAAACAAAACTTTCAAGCTCGCTCGCACCACACTGAAAACAGGCCTTATCTCATGAACGGCATCATCACCATCATGGTCATCATCATCGTCGTCGTCAGCCTTTTTTAACGTCCACTGCAGGACGAAGACTCTCCAAATGATCTCGAGTTTACCCTCTCCTGCACAAGCTGATTCCATTTCACGGTTGCAAATTTCTTAATTTCATCGCCCCAGCACCCTGCTGCCGCCCTCATCTACGTTTCGGTTATATAGCTACCAGAAAACCCCGTAACGAAAACCGTCTTGTATGACAGAAAGCTGATCTAGTTGGTAGGGATTCATGTTAAAAGACGGTGGATGTGCACACATGGACACAAGAAAGAAGTCAGGACAACACAAACGCCGTGTCTTGTCCTCTCTTTTAACTGCGGAAGCAAAGAGCAGCGAGAGTTTCACAGGAGTGGTTACTATGCACGCGTGTATATACGAAAAACTAGTTCCAATGCTGCTTACGTTTAACAGTACCGGAGTTCCGTCGCCTTATCTATGACAAAACCACGAGCACTGGAGTCTCTCGAAACCTTTCCTTTCTGCAAGGGCTTGTAAAAAGAAATAAGAAAAAGCGTCTTTTCCGGGCCGTCAAAATTCAGACTGTCAATCCAAATGGCACAAGTACTCCGAATGTCTCCATGCCTATGCGAATCTTTTAAGGCGCTCAAAGAAGAAATCCTTCAATACAGACTTGCAGGATATCCTTCGAAATAACCCCCCAAAATTCTGGCAGAGCCTGTTGCCGAACCACAACACGTCACAAAATATTATTTTGCATGACCAAGATGGCTCAAACATCCCTCCTGATCGTTGTGCTGATCTTATGAATACCTTCTTTTTTTCTGTTTTTACTCGCGGGCCGGTACGTAATATACCCCACACTCCCAGCCATAATTTCAGCCAGATGCCTCCAATATTCATCTCAGCTGAAGGCATAGCTAAAGTTATCAACAACTTGAAACCATGCAGCGCTCCCGGACCTGACAACATAACTACAAAGATTCTAAAAGGCACTAGAGAAATTTCACGCCAGATATTGCAAATAATTTTTAGTCAATCAATATCCACTTCTTCAATTCCAGATGATTGGAAATTAAGCAAGGTCGTTCCGATTTTCAAAGCAGGCGATCGTTCTGGTCTATCGAACTACCGACCAACTTCACTAATGTGTATTGTTTGTAAAATGCTAGAATATGTCATTTACTCACAAGTTCCTTTTCACCTGGACAGAAATTCTTTCTTTTTTTCCAAGGAACATGGACTTCGTTCTGGATTTTCTTGCGATGCCCAACTTTACGAGTTAACCATCGACCTTAACTTAAACGTAGATTCTTCATTCCAGACTGATATCATCTATTTAGATTTTTCTAAAGCCTTTGACCGGGTCCCACATCAACGTCTGATGGCTAAACTTTCCTCCCTATCCTTAGATCCCTTAATATTGTCCTGGATTTCTTCGTTCCTGTCAGACCACGCTCAGTTTACTGTTATTGGCAACCACCACTCCAACTCCCCTCAAGTTATTTCAGGCATACCTCAAGGCTCCGTCCTCGGACCACTTTTATTTTTAGGGCTCATTAACGACCTCCCTAGTGGTATTTCGTCCACAATTCGTCTATTTGCATACGATTGCGTTATTTATCGTCGCATAACTTTTATCACTGACCAGAAACTTCTGCAGAGAGACCTAGACGTAATAGAAACCTGGTGCAGCCTCTGGCTGATGAAACTAAATGTATTCAAATGTAAGAGCATGCAAGTGTCGTGAAAGCTTTGCACCCTAAATTATTCATATGGTTTAAACTCTACGACCATTCCATGCGTTGATTTGTACCGTGATCTAGGTGCCGTTATCACTAACAAGCTTAACTGGTCCGAACAATTACGAAATTAGTAGCCGACACACCAAGAACACCTGGATTCATTAAACGTTCTCTTTCTTTATCCCCGAGTTATATCTCAAAACTCACCTATGAGGTATATGTCAGACCAAACCCCGAATATGCCTGCGCGAAAATTGAGCGTATAACAGGCGCTGTATGAATTGGTATACGCGTAGGCCAAGTTTTCTGAGGCAGAAAGGTAAATTGGTACATAGACCAGAACCGCGCTATAGATTTAAATTACGAATGCGTCTTTCGGCTTCCATGGCAAGCCCTACAGAGCAGAAAAATGACCTTAGTGAGTGAGTGGACGTTTTATTTGGCACTAAGGCGCATTTATTCGCAAGACGCAACGTGCTAGGCCTTCATTAAATGCACCGCAGAGTCAAGGTATAAAAAAGATCCACGCGTATCCACGAAGTGAATGAGGATGAGTGGGCAAAGCGCTGGGGATCGTTCGGTAACCGTGAATCTCCCGTGACATTGCCCATTCGCGGATGTAAATGAGTGACAACGCGTGTGTACAGTGATATACAATGTGTTTAGGGTAAGGCGGGGCAAAATGAGACGCGGGGCAAAACGCGACATTTTGACTTTGCCGCCCTCTATAGGTAATACGAAAAGTACCTTTTCTTTGTTTCTCTAATTCAGCGATAGGTTCCGGTAGTTTTCGACATTTTATGTGTAAAAGTTGATGATTGCTCACAGCGTTCGCTAGGGAAAAATTGCGCGGCTGATGTCAGTGTGTTCGTGACCCGCCAAAAAGGGGCGAAATTCTGCTCGGCCAAGTTTTCGGATCCGCGCATGATGCTACTCCGGCATCAGTACAACAATGTAATTATATATGTTGTTACATTATACTACTAGCTACATGCCACCAAAAGTTTAGTTCATTTGGTGCCGTGGGCCAAAGGGGAAATTGTTTTGAATTCGGGCATGTGAGAGGGGCAAAACGTGACAAAAAAGCATTGAACTGCCTTAGTGTCTTATTAAGTGAACCATTTATTTACGCTCATTATATATGATATTTTTTTGTTAATGATGGTGTGGACGTACAAGAGAATATCATCTAGAGTTTCCTGGGAGGAAAAACGACATGAAAAAAGCACTGAATGCTTTTCAGGAGTTTCGGAGCAGCACAGCGCCGGGTTGTGTGTGGATTCAATGCGTGGAGTGCAAAGACTGGGCGCATGAAGACTGCGTGGCGGCCCACGGAGCGAATTTGAAGTGCTTCTAGTGCAAGAACTGAAAAGATAAAATTTTTTCTCGCTGTCTCGTGTTGCCTCACGCAGCGTCTCGTTTTGCCCCGCAGGTTGGGGCAAAATGAGACATGTGGTGCATTTTTTGTTTCTTTTTAAAATAATATTTTGAAACGTCGCAGCATCACCATATTTATGTAGCACATACCTTGTTCCAAAAAGAATGTTCCTGTGTTGATATTTTATGGTAACGAGTGAAATAAAAAAAATATATTCACTATATTCAAATTTTTGTCGCGTTTTGCCCCGCCTTACCCTAATTGGTCATAACTCGTATTTCGTGTTCAGTTGTGGGTCGTTTTGCCTCCATTATTACTGCTTTGTGGTCCGTGAAATGTAGAGCCAATGATTCTTCGATTGGATCTAGCCTGAAGTTGGCAAAGACGAGGTCGCACGGCGCCGCACGCGCTCTGTAGACGGTTTTGTGTATGTTTTTAATCAATGCGCTTCTTTTCGAACAGCTTTCGAGTGGCGCCGCGCCGAGTACGGTCTATTTTTAAACCATATGTGCGCTATATGCTCGCTCTGTAGGCGGTTTATGTACAGCTGTTTTGCACCTGCGCTTCGACTGTAGACTACGGCGGACGGACGGACGGACATTGTGAGATCTTAAGGTGCTTCGCCCCTAAAAAAGGAACAGCAAGTTTTAACGGCGAACTTCTATTTTTGAGAACACCCTTTTTTCATAGGGTGTTCTCAAACATACAACAGTGTGCAATCGCGGTCATGAGAACGATGGTATAACAAAAGTGTGTTCGTGAACCACCGAACAAAAATAGTGTAGGCAATCAGCGGCGGGCGGTGTTATAAAAAAAAGAGAAAAAAAAAGAAACATGGTTGCGCCGGAAGGCGAAATATTGAATGCGATAGAACAAATTGGAATTTCATGCGAAGTAAGGCTGGCAGCTAACTCCTTTAGCAGCCGACTTGGCGTAACTCAGCAAAACGCTGGCGTATGAAAACGCGTTTGCTGTAGCAATCGAAGCGACTTTCATGCTGTCTATCGCTTCAACGCAAACTGAGTGGTGAAAACACAGCCCGTGCAAAAGTATGAGCCGCCTGCTAATCTCTGTCAAGATAGGGCGCGCGCGACCGCGCCCGGCAGCTCAAAGTACGCCGTTCACAACGGAGCCACGCAGACCCCACTACCTCCCCCTCGAGCTTTTCGCACGATTGAAGACGGCCGGCGCTTCCTCTCCTCTTGAATTTTGATCGTCGGCTGCTCTTGCATGCTTTCACTCGCACATAGAACGTACGACGTTCACTCGCGCATGCGACGTGCGGGGCGATGTTATCAATCACCCTGATACATTATATGAAACCTCATGGCGACAGCAAAAATTCGCCTGCGGTGTCCATGTAATTGCAATAAAAATTTATGCAGATTCCTTGCATATTAGGAATCCATGTTATTCGAAGCAGGCGGTGGAAAGTTGGCTATGTCGTTCTTTGGATGCGCGCGGCATTCTAGTTGCGTATTGAGTAATTCTGCTCTCACTGCGCAGCACGCCTTTCTATAAATGAAGTAGTTGTGTTCATTGCAAGGGCTTACCTTGCACGCCGACTACACCTTCACCCCTAGAGGGAAGCTTATAGTTCACGTAATGCCGGCACTCGCGCACTAAGCACCATCAACACTAACCAACAGTCGGGCAACCAGTACATGTGATGCCATACGTGTGTCAGGTCATGCCATTTACACTAGGGACCTTTACACAACACTAACCAACGGTTGGGTAACCAGTCTTGGTTTTAGGCGAGTAAATACGGCACATGACATATACATTGAATGACACATTGAATGACGTCAATGAGTTGTGGTCGCGTTTTAAAGCTATAATATTACACTGTGAACGCAGCTATGTGTCATTAAAAAAGAAGCGTATTAACAGAGAATACCCATGGATGAACCGTGATTTGATTCATATGAAGCGCAAGATCAAACGCTGTCGTAAACGTGGTGACAAGAAACGGCTACAAAGCCTAGTACACATTTTCCACGAAAAAATGCATGCAGCAAGAGACCAGTTTTTTTCGTCTACTCTGTCTTCCTTCATGACAGACCAACCCAAACAATTCTGGCGTTACTTATCTAAAGATAAAAACAGCATCACAGAGATAAAGACATCTGACGGAACTACTGATAATGCTGCTGTCATTGCTCAAAGTTTCAACGCCTTTTTTCAGTCCGTATTTACGCTGACGGCCTCACATGCGCACTTGCCATCTTATACGCTCGTCAAACATATGCCTAAAGTATATTAAGGCAAAGATGGTATTTTTAGCCTCTTGTGTAAATTAGACACAAAGAAATCCCCGGGTCCTGATGATATATCGAACGTTTTTCTTAGTAGATATGCAACCTGGGTTTCAGAATATTTGTATAAGATATATGTAACTTCCTTAGAAACTTGTGTGATACCCGATGACTGGCGCTCTGCAAGAATAGTCCCAATTCATAAATCAGGCTCACCATTAGAATTAAACTACAGGCCAGTTTCCCTTACATTCACAGCTTGTAAGCTACTAGAACACATAATATTTAAGGCGATTATAATACACCTGGAAGACAATAAACTTCTTCACGACAACCAACACGGATTCAGGTCTGGCCTATCCACTTCAGCTCAATTAGCCGAGATCACTCATGATTTTGCAAATTCATTAAACTTTAAGGGCCACATTGATGCAGTGTTTTTAGATTTTTCTAAAGCGTTTGATGTAGTACCACACGATGATTTAATTACGAAACTGTCAGCTATTGGTGTTGATCAGAACATTGTCCGTTGGGTTGCATGCTATTTGTCATCACGGAAACAATATGTGATGGTCAATGACGGCGTTTCTGACTCATTAGACGTATACTCAGGAGTGCCGCAAGGATCCGTGCTTGCACCATTATTGTTTTTAGTGTACACAAATGATATTTATTTCTCAGTTCAATCACCTGTGAAAATCCGACTTTTTGAGGACGATTGTGTTATTTATGCCGACATTGATCAGCATTCTGATCAAGCCAGACTTAACGATGCATTGCAATCCATCTGCGCCTGGTGTGATAAGTGGTGCTTGAAGCTCAACGCATCAAAAACGGCATCAATCAAAGTTACGAACAAACAAAACCCATTAGCATTCCAATATACCATTAATAACGCTTATGTTAAAAAGGCTACGCAAGTAAAATATCTGGGTGTCACGCTTACAAGCAATCATAGAGTTTCCTACAATACTTACTAGAGGGAACTCTGGCGCTAGTGTCTATGGGAGCTGCAATGCATCGCGCTTCAGCCAGCATGGGAATCATGGGTAGTACACGGATTTGTCTAAACTTCGTTCTTTCGGCTCCGTTTGGCTCCGCGTCGCCTGCATCCGCTTTGTCGCAAAACGAAGTTCAGCAAAAATCAGCAGTTTCACTTCACCACTTTAACTTCTTTAGGCTCACCGATTCAAATCTGGTCACGAAGTTCACAACGATCCATTCTTTTATCCGAAAGAAAACCAAAACATAGCAATAAACAAAGCCACAAGTGCGTTCGAAGCCCACAAGCACGAAGACTAGGCAAATCCGTGTACTACCCATCATTCCCATGGTGGCTGAACGATCGCAGCGCCAGAGTTCCCTCTAGGTCATTGTAGGAAACTCTATGCAAGCAATTTAAATGGGGAGTAAGGCTTTGGTCTGGGCGAGTTGGTTCATAGCAATGGGAAGGCAACGCGCAACTGAGACAATGGACGTGTGTGTTGCGTGTTCTTGTCCATTGCCTCAGTTGCGCTGTGCCTTCCCATTTAAATGGGGAAACCCATATAGACAACATCTGTAGCAATGCGCTAAAGAAGTTAGCGTTTTTAAAACGCAAACTGCGTCACACTTCACCTTCTGTAAAACTAACAGCTTACAAAGCGCTTATCAGGCCTAAGTTAGAATATGCAGACCTGGTCTGGGCTCCGTATCAAAAATACTTAATTAAAAAAATAGAGAGGGTCCGAAACCTGGCTCTGAGGTTCTTTTATTCCAGCTACTCTCGTTTTGCAAGCGTTTCTGCCCTTCGCGAGAAGGCAAATCTGAAGACACTCGCTCATCGTAGAATAGTCTCTCGATTAAAATTCATCTATCCATTGTACCATATGGTCCCTTCAAAATTCCACGCAATCGTTACATAACCGACCCGCCCATGCGCTTTGATCGTATTCATCATAATAAGACACTTAGACAACCATTCAGTCATCTGAACGTTCATCAGTACTCATTATTCCCTCATGCTGTTTCATTATGCAACAAGTTACCTCAGGAGGTCGTTAATGCGGACACAACACAAGCGTTCGCCCATCTCGTCAATGACCTAGCACTTGATTTTTAACATTGCAATATATTATGTTCCTCATTAGTGCTGAGATTTTTTGTATTTCTGTATGGATGCCATTATTGCTATGTATTAATTATATTTTTCCCTGATGTTGAGAATTTTCTTAATTTCGTATCTTGCATTGTAATTTCTTATGTTTTTATTCTGATTTTGTCACTGACATTTGTTACCCACTCCTGCTTGGGCCCGAACAGGGCCTGCAGTATTTGTAAATAAAATAAAATAAATATCTCGTGTCATTTCATTTATGTTATATCATGCACATTCAGATACCCCTGCTAAAGTAATGACTGCTATCACACATTATCATTAAAGCCGTTCATGTCATGCTATACATGACACGCATAGCATGTCATTCATGTTATGTCATGTGATGTCACATGTCACTTATTACTGCATGTTTGTTATGCGAACGTGTACATTCTCGCACAAGCCATGTGGGGTAAATGGCCACGACGGTTTCGCGTCACGTCGTTTGTGCCATTCATGCCATGATATGCTAAAGGGCAATCATGTCATAATCTGTCATTCATGTTTTTCATTCACGCGCGTCATGTGGTCACATTCTGGCACACAGGAAGGTAATCAGACGATTACCATGCCATCAAGATATTATCTTGCCATTTATATCATGACATATATGACATGCATGTCAGGATTTTCATGTTATGATCCCTCATTTATGTTCATCATGCGTTTGTGTCCTGTCATGCCAATTTAGCTTTATATCAAGTGAAAGAAAGGGCCACCAAAGCACAAAATTGTAGATAGATAGATAGATAGATAGATAGATAGATAGATAGATAGATAGATAGATAGATAGATAGATAGATAGATAGATAGATAGATAGATAGATAGATAGATAGATAGATAGATAGATAGATAGATACGCTTGAAGTTACTTTGGTCCGCCAAGAAATGCTTTCCATTTAATAACTACACGCAGCCTATCCGATTACCATCGTTATTCGTGCAGCCTTCTCTGAAAGGACGCCATCTTTTCGAGGGGCAACATGGGCTTCACGTCAAAAACGAAGATTAACATAAGAAAACCAAGACTAACAAAGACCAACAAGACTATCATAGACAAAGAAGCAAGGCTATCGCTAAATACATCAGTAGCCTGAAATAAAAAAAAAAAAATGCTGCCAGCTCCGCTCCGTGGGACCCGTCGAAACAGCGAAGCTGATGCCCCCTCGTCGTGCTATTCTTTATATGTTTTTGCAAGTCTTTCCAAGTGTTTTTTCACGGTCACCTTTCTTCTCATGGCATAGCCCTCCCCCCCTTCCCCCACTCTTCCTACCGTGTGTCACCCTCTCCACATCGCAAGGCATCGCAGCCAGCGCTGAGCGAACACCGACAGACGGCGAAGGGCCAGGAACAGCTTCGCTGTTAATATAACAAATATAAGGACATCAGTGTAACTAATCAAGGTGGACGATTGGGCGAGTTGGTGATTCATGATCGACGTATGTAACTGCGCGGTAGTAAACACGGACGACAAGAAGATACAAGGACAAGCGCAGACTATCAACTGAAGGTTTATTTTTCACAAACCACATATATATGACTGAAACAGAAAAAGAAAACACAAAAATCTACAAAAAATGATGATTTAGCACTTGACAATCAATCATATGGAAACATGATCTGTCCAGGGCATTAGTGAAGCAGGAGTTCACTATGCCTCTCTTAACCAATTTGCTATGCGCTGATTTAAAAGGCAAAAGCGGTTTCATAGCGCGAGGCTCATACATCCAGCATGTGTGATTCACGCTGAACAAAAGTCTCATGTCTAGGAAGCGAATCGAGTTGTTCACTGGGAGTTCATGGGTCAGTACGAGTGGACTCAAGCAGTCACTAAAAGCTTCAATGACATCAGAGGACAACCCCATTACTCTAGCAGATTCACACTTAAAAACCACCAGGTAGTCGTCGACGAACCTGAAAATTCTCACGACTTCTTGACAACTCAGCCGCTCTTTCAAGTTCCTGTCGAACTTCGCAAGCAACAAATCGCTCAGAATCGGTGCAATCGAAGATCCTATTGAAACACCACTATTTTGATAAACATCACCGTTCCATTCTACATAGGTAGAGGTCAGATAGGTAGCTAGCAGGTCAAGAAAACTGCTAACACTGACACCAGCTGCATTCTGGAACGTTACGTGGCCCATTAGATCAACACACTCTTCTATGCATGAATACAAAGCGTCACGAGGGAGAGAATAATATAAATCTTTGATATCTATGGAAAAAGCACTCAAAGTGTAGTTAGAATACTCTCTAATACTCTTAGTGACTCTTTAGAATACTTAGAATACTCTTTAGTGACTGCTTGAGTCCACTCGTACTGACCCATGAACTCCCAGTGAACAACTCGATTCGCTTCCTAGACATGAGACTTTTGTTCAGCGTGAATCACACATGCTGGATGTATGAGCCTCGCGCTATGAAACCGCTTTTGCCTTTTAAATCAGCGCATAGCAAATTGGTTAAGAGAGGCATAGTGAACTCCTGCTTCACTAATGCCCTGGACAGATCATGTTTCCATATGATGGAAACAAGCTTCCAAAATCAAGTTGAGCGTCTGAAAGAAGCTGGCTACCCGGATTCGCTTCTCATTTCTGTGGCAGAAACAATAAAAAAGAAGAAAAAGCCCAGAAGTAGAGAGAGCACTAATGACAGAGACAAAAGCAAACGCGACAAGGTCGCGGTAATCCCTTACAAGCACCAGCTATCTCACAAGATGAAAAAGCTCGGTCAGCGCATGGGCGTAAAGGTCGTTTTTTCGGCACCTTACAAGCTCTCTCAGCTAGCAAAAATGACATGTGTAAACAATAGGCCCAAACAATCTTGCACTGTCAGGCATAAAACCCAGTTTGTCAGATGTGACACGAAGGTAGTTTATAGAATTCCGCTATCTTGTGGTGCGTGTTACATCGGGCAAACTGGGAGATGCCTAAATGAGCGCCTGCGCGAGCACGCACGCAATGTGCGCAATGGCAATGAGGGTTTTTTGGCTCAGCACGTCAGTAGGTGTGGCTGCCTTGCGCAGTTCGAAAGCACGGTCGTAATGTACAGGCACAAAGACGATCATACCCGTATGATCGTCGAAGCGGAAAAAATGGCACGGGAACCAGAAAACTGCGTCAGCAAACCGTCGTTAGCTCTTCTAGATAAAGAGCTACGGTATCTG